>NW_026991715.1:129381016-130073399 GCF_029215605.1 Mirounga angustirostris
TATGGTTCCAGAGCTGGAGCTCTTGACCATTATGCTCTCCTACTGGATGTCCCATCCCTGCTCTTCCTTCTGCCTCTGCATCCAAAGCAGCTCCCCTCAAAGCTGACAGCTGCAAATGGTGGGGGCTCTCAGCGGCAGCTCTGGGAGGGCCGCCTCAAGCTCCATGTTGATCCCTGCTTCTAAGCCTGAGGACTCAGCCACCAGGGACTGCAGGTCACCTTCTCAACACCAACGAATACTCCAGTGGCCAGTCCTGTTTCTTTTCTAAGAACAATTTCTAATTTTAAATAGAATAATTTCTCTTCAACACCCCTCCTTGAAAATGAAGCTTCTCCCGATAACTGCCAGTTCAGGACCCAGCCATGAGCCAAGAACATCTCTTCAGTCAGACAGGCAACCGAAAGATAATACTGGTGAGAGTCTACTGAGTGAGTACTCACACATGCCAGCCAGCCCTGTGCTATGACTATTCCATGCATTGGTTCATTTAAGCTTAGACCACAGTATATGTGCCTGATGACTTCTTGTTGCCCCTCCGTGCCCACTCTCCCCCATTCTCTACCCTGCCCTCTGCCCCAGATTGACACATGTGGACAGTCTCCATGGGCTCCCTTGTCACTGGCTTCTGGCTGGTTTCTGCCAATGGAAAGCTCTGGTAGAAGACTGAAGGGAAGGAAAAGATTAAACTTAAGATACTTCTGCTCTGGCTTCTTCCCTTCAGGATCTCCTTGGGTTAGATGTCTTCCTCACTGAAAGGTCACCATGATTCTCAAGGTGACCCTCTCTCCATGATTCTCTTCTCTTGGGACAGAGAAGCCCTCCTCACAGGAGCCCCTGAAGGCTTGACAAAAGTTATGTGTCTCAGAATATCTTCAAACTTCTCTTTTCTTGTCTCTTCCACATATAACCATTACAAAAACCCTGGTGTGTAAAGGGTTAACACAGCAAATTTGGGGTATTCAACCCATGTCCATTCTAAAGAAAGAACTGGTTCTTGACTAACTCCTGGGAGGTAACCTCTATGCCCTTGGGATAGTCTGCCTGATACCAGATAGTTTATGCTAATAATGTGATTTATGGCAGAGGCATTGGGCCATGTGGCATTAGTTTGAACTCTGGAAGGACTGGACACTGAGTAACTAAGGTCAGCTACACAGGCACTCCATGTCTGGGTAACTGACCCCCAAGAAAAATCCTGGTGCCAAGCCTCATGAGCTCTACTGGTTGACAATACTCCACAGATGTTGTCACATGTCACTGCTGGGAGAATTGAGCCCTTCCCAGTACAACTCTACTGGCAGGGACAACTGGGAGCTCGCACCTATTCTTTCTCCTGGACCCCACGCTGTGTACCTTTTACCTTTGCTGATTTTAATCTGTATCTTTTCACTGTAATAAACTGTAACCCTGAGTTTTTCTGAGTCCTTTGAATCCTTTTAGTAAATCGCTGAGGCTGAGGGTGGTCTTGGGGACTCTGATTCACCTGGGAAACTACAGTCCAATCATAACTTACTGCCATGATGGGTGGCCACACAGATGAAAAACAGAAATATGCTCATCATAAAGTGGATTTTCCAGGATGGGAAAACTGGGGCCAAGGGCAGGGGTGGCTGGTGGTCTAAAGATAGTTCTAAGTATCTCAAAGGGCTTCTGGACTGTGAGTCTGTGAGTAAGGTGACATGGGACAGGAAGATAGAAATACATCCAGGACCAAACCTTTGGTGCTCCAACTAGAGGGGAGATGCTGGGTTGAGAGGAAGGGAATCTAACTCAATGTGACATTTCTTTTTTTTTTTTTTTTACCATTATATTTCCAAATATTTACTTTTTAAATTTTTAAAAAAATTATTTTAATTCAATCAATTAACATATAATGTATTATTGTTTTCAGAGGTACAGGTTCAATATGACATTTCTCATACTCTTGTGTCATGTACCACTTCTTTTATTTCTGACCCAAATGTCCGGAAAAAAGAAAACACTCTGAGTCTGAGTCCTCTAAGAGAGAATGAAACAAAAAAAGAAAAATACAAATACCACAATCCTTGAACTTAGTGTATTTTCCCTTTATAGGATAAACTGTCACTGGCTTCTTACCAGCGTAGGTCTCATAACCCTCTGTAGCTATAGATTGGAGCAGCAGACATTAAGTGAGCCACAGGGGTCCCCCATCCAGCCCCTGTGCCAACTGCCCCACTCACCTGGCCCCACTGACATCAACTCCGACCATCAGCTGCCCGTTCAGTGAGAGGATCTCATCTCGCAGTCGGACCTTCCCACTCTTCCCTGCCGGGCTGTTCTTCCTCAGCTCTGTCACCCAGATGCAGCCAACGTCCAGTACAGGGCCCTGGTGGGTCTTCCTCTTTTTGCCCCCTCTGCGCTTTTCTCCATAGTCCCCGAAAACAGGGATGTTCCCAAAACTGAGGCCCACAGTCTCTGCGTCCCCCAGCTCCTTGGTGAGGTACACAGTGCAGATTTCCATGCCTGGGGGGCTGTGGTCAGGTGGGACTGCACTCTCATCCACAGCAAAGTTCAGCTGGATGTATTCCTGCAGCTTCTGGATGGCTGCCTGGCAGAGCCGCTGCTCTGGGCCATCCCCACCCTCCCGCAGGCTGTTCTGCAGCCACTGGTAGAGGAGGGGCAGGTGTAACATGGCATTGTCCTGGGTGATGGGCATGGTGCTCACTCCCAGACACCAACATCATGAGAGGACCTGCTTCTGGGGGCTGGACCCTGGAAGGCCCCATGTCCCTTGGGAACCCTGGCTATCATCAGCTTTGCCTGTGTTCATGTTCAGGCTGGCAGATGAGCCTAAAGGATGCCTACTTGAGACTGGGCTGTTTGCTTTGGCAAGAGGAGGACAGGACACAATTAGAACCACAGTGGGATAATTGCTGTGCCTGGAGTGCTCACCAAGAGAAGGACGGAAGTGTCTGACAAGTTCTTGCTTGGTTCCTTTCACAGCGGGGCCCATGCAAATGACCCAGAAATGGGGTATGCCTCCAGCAGCCAAAGCATGACCTCACCTGGTCCCATTTATGCCTGGAAGAGGAAAAAACAAAAAATTTGGGTCACAACTGTGAGCCCTCTGATACAGAACACATGGCCTCCTGTGATACAGAAGGACTATGTTTGCTTTTCTGAGCCAGGAAACTCATGCCTCTCCTCGTTCCCCAGCTAAGATCCCTCCACCCTGTATACACAGACATACTGACAGACACAGACACACAAATATACAGATGCACACATACATACACACTCTTCCCCCAGACAGAAACCTCTGGAACAATGACTTTCCCCAGGAAGTTTTCCTGATCATCAGGGAAATAAGAGGACTTTTTTCTAAAACACCTCCCATCAAACTCATATCCAACCAGGAGGCTATGTGAGAGACTCCTTAGAAGACTGTTAGAGGGGTTCCAGACGTATGTAAGAGCTTACATTCTTAGGGAGTTAAAATCTATGTCCATTTGTCTTGATCAGCTCAACAGCATACACAGGAAGGCTCTCCATTCCAGGACTGACAGTGATGTCAAAAAGAGGAAGAGCCAATCAACAGCATGGAGAGATTTGGGCTCTGGCTTAGGACAATACCCATCCTAAGCTCAGCCATCACTCCATCTTCATCACGTAGCCTCAGAGGGGATCATGTCCCTATGCACCCTGCAGCTATTAGTCGTTTCTCCTCTTTTCTTTTGGTAAACTGTTGCAACTGATCTACTCTTAGTCCAACCCCAAAGCTATCTCCTCCAGAGAAATGTTTCTCCATGCTCCTGGGTGCGGAGACTTGGCCTCTCCTTGGTTTGCCCTTGACCACACTGCTTAGAGCAGTGATGCATCCCCTCTGCATTGCCAGCTGCAGCAGGCGGGTCTCCCCCATGAGAGCTGGCAGCAATCTGGCCCTCCTGAATCTTGCACAGTGCCTGGCACACAATACGTCCCCACAATGAAAGGCTGATTGAATTCCATTGCCAATCCACCAAAGAAAACGTTTACCTCCATCCTTCGTAAACACAGAAAAATGACTCTTTTCATTCTCTTCTCTGAATTTCACTTTCGCCCAGAGAAAGTCAACATAAACTATGCCATCTAAGATGGAAAACATTCTCTAGCTTTCTCAGGAAGTAGATTTAACAAGGAATAATAATAAATGGGAGAGGCATCAGAAGCCATGTCAGTAATACACGGACTTATTACTCAGTAACCATAAAGAAATTTCCAACATAGCAAGTTTTGAGCTTCCAAAGAACTTGAGTGCCAGCTATTAATTGGTTCCAAATAAATCAAAAGCTTAGCAAATATCATCTACATAATCACATGCCTATTAAAAAAGAAACACAAGATCAAAGAAAAGATAATCCATAAATGTACAAAAACTGAATGTTCCCTTTGGCCAAAACAAGTAACACCTCTCACTGCAAAGTGACTCCACACAGACATATTAAAATCTTATGAATAAATCAAAACATTTTTCATCAGGCCTAGCAATCTTTATGAGTCTCCATTTTCTCATCTGTAAAATGAGAAAGTTAAGCTAAGTGATCTCCAAGGTCTGGAGAGGTCCTCAAATACAGTGACAGTGTCTCATTCACTGGTGTACTCCCTATCCCAGCACAGTGCCATCAACTTGTAGACTCTCAATCATTTAAAACAACTTTTTAAATACCCTGGAAATTACAATTTTAATGGTCAATGATTCAGGATATTAGTCAGAGTTCAGATGGTCGCATACATATGAAAACAGGGTAAATATCTTGGGCAAGTTGCTCTTTAAATAAATCTGATTGAAGAAAACCCTAGAGAATTTTTCTTCTTGCTGTCAACTTGTATTCATTCAATACATATTTCCTGAACATCAATTAAGAACCAGGCTTTGAACTTGGCACTGAAAATATACCATCAATAAGGCAAATTCCTCGCCCTAAAGGAATTCATAGTCTAGTGGGGAGATGCCTAAATAAGGGGAAACCAGTGTGTAATAAGTCTATGACAACTCTCTTAACATAATTGACAAAGGTACATTCCTGGAAGCCATGGTTGTATAATATAAGCCCCCTAGCCCCTGGTGATGGGTCCAGAGCTGGGATCTCATACAAGCTGGAACACAGTTCTTCCCTGAGAACTAAGCACTAGGACTGAGAGAGAGGGAGGGTCTAGTTTTGAAGAGAACTATAACTTTTGAACTAGGGGCTCTAGATGGCAATGTTCTACCTGCTGTAAACTGAGTAGCAAAGTAGCAAGGAAAGCCATCCTGCCAAGAAATAAAATAAAATTAATTAGGAGAAGGCAGAGGTGCAAGACTGGGGAGAGAACACTCTGGTTTCCCCACAGTATTCCTGGAAGAGGAAAAAACAAAAAATTTGCCTTAGTTTCAGACACCCTAGATAGGGCTGCATTGTTACCCTCCTCTTCAACCTGAATGACTGTATCAATCCTTACATTAAATCACATTTAAAAAATTTAACTACTTAGGAAAAAAGAAGAAAGGTAAAGCAAAACTAAGATAAGAAAACCCTTTAAATGAAAATAAACTTTACCTTGAGTTGTTTCCTGCACTTTGCAACTCAAAAGTTGTTAATACCCTAGAGGTGAGCAAAGCTGGTTGGCTCAACATGGAGCAGGGCCAGGAGATATCATCCTGGGGGCCCACCCTCTGACTGTGAATGCTGTGGGGGCACGGAAGGAGTTTTCAGAAAAGGAAAAATTATTTCAAGATATTTAGTCTTATTTTGGTGTTCATGGACTATATAACTTTTTGAACTCCATGCCTATCATTGGGAATTTTCCAGTAATCCTTCCAGCCCCCTGTTCTATCAAGTCTTTTTCCTGTTTCTATAACAAGGGGAGTAGAAGCATTCCAACCTACTACAATGATTTGAAATGACTCAGGGCATTAGAAAAGATACACAATTTTGCAATACTATGAGTGACTCTTTCACAACATCCAATGAAACATTCCAGTGTACAAAACATTGACCCAAAGAAGTTTCAGAAGAACAGAAACCTGCAACTAATTACAAATACAACGTCCCTCAGTGGCTGACCTGTGCAGAGGTCTAAATGCTTCTCATCTTGAAGATCAATTTCAACAGGGAGCAGAATTTGTAGACATGAAGATCCACTGAATGTTCCAGTTCACTTTTGTCTATCATACATAATTCTCCAATTAGAGTCCCATCTCAAAGCAAACAGCCATGATAATTTAAATTAATTTTGACTTGCCTGAAGCTGACAGCCTTAGCCATTCAAAATTTAAAATGAATCCTTCTTAAAAGATTTTGATACTGTGTTTAGAATCTACCAACTTTCTCAGATCCTCTTTCAGCTACACTATGCATGCGCAGCAGGGCAATATCACCCAAAGGGGGTGAAAAGTAGTTCTGGATTGAGGAGGCCAACGAATCTTAGATATTGTAATGGCTAATGCCTGCCTGCAAAGTTCAATCCTATATGACAGAATCTTACCCCTTAATATCTAATATTTTATGTTAGAATTTAAATTAAATTAAGTTTTTTCTCCAGGGTGAGGAGAGCAGGACATTAATGCAAAAGATGGAGAAACACTGAATGAAGTGAAACCAATCATCTGGCCGAAGTCACAGCCCCAGAATCACCTGAAGTCCATGGGCTAACTCTTGAAACTGGCAGGGGGGTGCACAACAAGGTCCTTGGGTTTATCCAGACCTTATTCAAAGACAGATTCACACTGGGCTCTCTTGTACTAACTCCTCGCGCTTGTCCTGAATTCTTGATGTCCTCCTATTCTGTACTCTGCTAAGTTCCAAGTTCCTTAGTCTTCTTTTCTGCTGGACTGGATTCCTATTTTGACTTTTAGAAAATCTCACATTTTAAAAATAAACTAATGTTGATTAAGTATTTACTATTCATTCAACAGATGTTCAGTTGAGTGCCTGTCACATGCAGGGTCTTAAACAAAACAGACAATGTTCCTACAAAGCCTCATGAAGCCTGTATTGTGATGGTGGCAAATTAGTAAACACAAAATACTATAATGTCGGATGGGGATTGATAGTATGAAGAGAATTATGGTAGTGTCAATGCTTAGTGAATGATGGAAATATGAGGGGATTAAGAAAGGCTGTCTGAGAAGAGACCTAAATAAAGTGAGGGGCTGAGGTGAGAGAATCTCTGTAGGTGGGCTGTTGCCTGCTGAGGAGACAGCACGTGCAAAGACCCTGAGATGAGAGCCTGCTTGGCTGCCTAGGGATAGGTGTGGGGAATAGGTGTGGTGACAAAAGAGAGAGGGGGGGGGAGATGCCCCCACTGAGCTAGATGCTTCCCCATTGTCTCATTCTCTGTAAAAAAAGGGCATCTGACCCTATTTTTACCAACACTGGCTAATGGCTAATGTTTTCTGAGCATAACCACACTCAGACACTGTTCTAAATGAGCACTTTCCAAGGACTGATTACCTTTTTTAATTGCCACAACAATACTCTAGGGAGATATTATTAGTATCTCCTTTTTTAGAAACTTCAATAAATGACAAAATCAGAGAGGCTAAATAAGGACTAGAGAGGCTAATTTTAAGTCTAATCAGGACTAGAACCCAGATCCACTGGATTTGGCCATGTAGGCTAGCACTCTGCCCTGTAATCGCTGCTCCATGGCCACCAATGGACCTCACGTAATAAATAGGTACCTTGTGTCAGAAGCCAGTGCCTTTCTACTTAATACCCATTCTCTCTTTCTTCCTTTATTTTGTTGGGTGTGATATAGTCAACAAAAACTCAGCCTTTCTTGGAGGTATGGATAGTATACACCATAGTTTTGGCCAATGAGATGAAAGTAGAAATTGTTGCATGGGGCTTACACCAGCATTACTTAGGAGAAGAACAGAAAAGAAAAGAAAAAACAAATCCCCATATTGTTTAATCATTGTTATTCTGGATTTTTCCAAATCCAACTAACTAGCTGAATTAACCCCCAAACAAATAACACAATGTGATACCCAGAAGTCAGGGAACTAAAAGTAATAGAATCTAAAACATGGAATTGGGTGAGAAAAGAAGGGAGGGAAGCAGATGCCAAGAACTTGGATATTTGCAGACTGGAAAGGTGACCCTAGCTATTTCATGTAAAATATTTGGTGAAAGTGCCACCTGCTATACCTTGGAAAGTCACTGATGTGCTGATTGAGGCTGCGGTATTAGAGAAGATGGTAGGAAACTTTTAGAATAGATGATTTGTCATTCTCGGTAAAGTCTAGAGCTCCTCAACTCAGCCAGCAAGTGAGACGGGAAGAAATATCACTTTGCTAAAGAAGGTACTCCATTTATTTATTTATTTATTTAGGCACAGAGAGAGAAAGAGAAAGAGAGAGAGAGAGAGAGAAAGAGAGAGAGTGGGGGAGGGGTAGAAGCAGACTCCTCACTGAGCATGGAGCCTGATGCAGGGCTCTATCTCAAGACCTTGAGATCATGACCTAAGCCAAAATCAAGAGTTGGATGCTTAACTGACTGAGCCACCCAGGTGCCCCTAAGGAAGGTACTTTGGACATTCAGCCTACAATCGAAATTGCCAGAGAGGCCCATATTCTGGATCCTGCAAGACTGAGAAATCTATTTTATCAGAAGGGGGTGGATGGTATCCTACCTGGACCGAGGTTGTGTACGCCCATTGCCAAAGGTGGGATTACCCACTGGAAGCCATTGTTTCAACTGTTCCTGCAGCACACATTAAGCAGTACATGTTAAGTTAAAATTTAGGGATATGGACAGAACTCACAAGCTAGAAATAAAGAAAACAAATCATTAGGAATTGACCAGGAGCCTACAAAGTTGTTGGGGAATTGTACTGCCAAAACCCAAACCTGGTTTGTAACAGCTTGGGATGGTTCAATCCCCACAGCAATCTCTTAACTCTTGCTCTCCCTCCCTCCCCTGGGCAATTGACATCTATAAGAAACAGGCAATGTGTAGAGCACCCAGAAAGGGTGTCTCTCCAAAGCTACCACAGATGTGGCCATGGAAGACAATGAATGAGGAATAACCTCCCAGAGAGAGGCGAGGGCCTTGGAGGGCAATGAACAGGAGTTCTTGCCACAAGAGGGAGGGGTTGAACTCTTGCTATTCTTGCTCATGAGGATTTGGTCATTGCTATGGAGAGTGACTGCTGTGTTTTCCATCCCTCCTTTTATAAGTGGAAGTGTTTTTTTGTTTTGTTTTGTTTTTTTAAAAGATTTTATTTATTTGACAGAGAGAGACACAGCGAGAGAGGGAACGCAAACAGAGGGAGTGGGAGAGGGAGAAGCGGGCTTCCTGCTGATGCGGGGCTCAAACCCAGGGATCATGACCTGAGCCAAAGGCAGACGCTTAACCGCCTGAGCCACCCAGGTGCCCCCTAAATGGAGGTTTTTATTATAGTTATTCTATATCTTTTCTAGTATTGCACATTAGATGTGTCAGGGCTTGGTCACAAGGAGTTATATCCGGAACTGATGGAAGGGACCACACATCACCCAGAGATCCAGGGCTCTAATCTTGATAGATTAACTGGATGAGGTTTGGGTGCCACCTCCCTTGGGAATGGGGAATCTACCCCACGCATGGAAAGAAGGGTATGTCTGAGTAATCAAAAGAGGGAACTGTGGCTAGCTGCCTACATAATATTTCTTCTCTCCTTTTCCCAACAAAAGTCCATCTGTATTTAAGGAGAAAATACCCAGTCAAAAAACTGTGTTTCTTAGTGCCCCTTCTTCAGAGAGGGGCGGCCATAACATACAGTCTTGGCCTATGAAGTTGTTTGGTAGGGTTACCAGAAAGGTTCTTTTTTTATGGGCACTCTTTTTCTTTTTTCTTGCTTAAAATGCATATGTGATGGCTGGAACTTTGGCAGCCATCTTGTGACCAACCATAAAGCAAAGGTCTGACATCCTTGAGAATCTGTACCAACCCTAGACATTCTCCCTCCAGACTTATTAAATGAGAGAAAAACAGGCCCCTACCTTGTTTAGCCTTGTTAATTAGACATTCTGTTATAGGTGAACAAAATCCCTAATGAATACATTGCTTTGATTTACTCTTTACCCTCACATTCAAGATCCAGAATATAACCCTGAGTGTTTCAACTTAAGCCCTACTACTTTGTCATCTAGCAGCTATTGATTTGGGTCACCAAAACAACAACAACAACAACAGCAGCAACAACAGTGCACGGTTTTGCCCCTGAAAGAGCTAAAAGCACACATGAATTCATCCAATGATTTACTAGCACCATTGTGCAGCCCCAGGTGTTGTAGACAAACCCACAACTGATTGAGAAACATTGCAAATACAAGTGATTGTGATTCCTTTAGGTTGGCTTATGTTTTCTAAGAGCAAGTTACTGGTTAATTTTTAACTATCTACATGGCTGACTCTAGACTAGTGGCTGTGCATGTGAGACAGAAGTTGATCTAACGTTTATTTCATGCAACAAGAGTTAATTGTACCAGGCATTATGCTAGGCTAGGGAAGAAATGATGAAGAGCCCTGTGGAGGCTGTGGTCCACTGGACAAAGAGATCGTTAAATAAAGTGTGTGAAGGGCCATGAAATAGTACATTTGTGGGCATATGATGGATTCTGGAAAGTGAGGCTTTACAAGGTCTATGCTGGGGTTTTAGGGGATGAAAGAGGTGTTCCCATATAAATTACAGAAGATGAGGACCTAGAGGGGACCTCAGGGATTACCACATCCAGTCTTCAATTTTAAAGAGGAGAGAAATATACACCAAGACAAGACAAAGATCCTTTGGTTTCTGGGTCTGATAACCCTTGAAAAGTAGGAAGAAAGGCAAAATAAATGAGAGGAAAAAGAATGACCTGGCAGCTATTTTGAGAAGCTAATACTTGAAGATATTGCATGTCCTCAAACATGGACTATTTGTCCAAATAACAAAAAAATAGGAATGAATAGAGATTACAGAAATTCATGAAACATCATGCATGTTTTCTATCATGATGAGTGCAAGAAAACATCTGGGGACCAGAAAACCAAAACGAATATTGTAAATTATTTCTGTTACTTCTAAAATATATTTGCCATGGCTTCAAATACTGAAACAAGTTTGTACATCTGAAGTTCAGGACTCTTTACTCAGAATGTCAAAATGTGGCCAGTTCTGGATTAACAATATTTCTGGAGTTTAGGTATCTCAATTCTTTTTTTTTTTTTAAGATTTTATTTATTTATTTGAGAGAGAGAGAGAGCATGAATGGGAGAGACAGAGGGGGAGGGAGAAAGAGTCTCAAGTAGACTCTGCACAGAGCATGGAGCCTGATGCAGGGCTTGATCTTACAACCCGGAGATCAGGACCTGAGCCAAAACAGAGTCAGACATTTAACCAACCCAAGTGCCCTGGTATCTCAATTCTAAAATAACAGGATGGTTGGGGGAAAGAGGGCATTTATGGAGTCACATATTTGTGAAATGGCAATCCAATATTTTGAAACAGTTGCTATCTAACAGGGATAATTGAGAAAGTCACAACTTTTGTGTTAGCAGCACCATAATCATGAGTCACTGTGCTTGCCCATTTTAATGTGACCAACTTAATGTGACAATCGAGTCCACTTTGTATGGACTGGGCAGCCATGATGCCACCAATCTGTCATCCACAACCCTACTGACCACACCATCAATATACAGCATGTATCAGAAGTTCTTTTTCAATTATACTTGAGGTTTTAAAGAATTTTTTTGAGTATAGTTGACACACAATGTTACATACATTTCATTGTATATAGAATGTAGTGATTCAACTTCTCTATACCTTATACTATGCTCATCACAAGTGTAGCTACCATCTGTCACCACAAAACCCTATTACAATATCATTGACTAGATTCCCTATGCTATACCTTTTATCCCCGTGACTTATTCATTCCAAACTGGAAGCCTGTATCTCCCACTCCCATTTTACCCCACTTGAGTTATTTTTTAAAAATGCAGACTTATTTTCCAGTATTTTACAGTCATTTCTTTCAGAACAATTGTACTGTTTAGCTGCTTCTGGTGTTTAGACTTTTGAATAAATAATCTACTCACTATATTTAAATTCTTAGCATGTAAGTGCACAGGATCTGACTTCATCATTAATTAGCAATGACTCAAATATTTATAATAGCCAGTAATATACTTGCCATTAGCTAGCTGTAGGTCCCCAGGCAGGTCATGTAGCATCTTTGAGCCTCAGTTTCTTTATCTGCCAAATGAAGTGGTTCTATTAAGTTTCTTTCTGGTTCTAGCATTTTCCTGGACTTTGGAGCTGAGTTAGCAAGACAAAGAGGGAGTCGCTAGCCTCATTCAGATGCATATACACAACACATGGAAGTTTTTTTTTTTATGTTATGTTAATCACCATACATTACATCATTAGTTTTTGATGTAGTGTTCCATGATTTATTGTTTGCGTATAACACCCAGGGCTCCATTCAATACCTGCCCTCTTTAATACCCATCACCAGGCTAACCCATCCTCCCAGCCCCCTCCCCTCTAGAACCCTCAGTTTGTTTTTCAGAGTCCATAGTCTCTCATGGTTCATCTCCCCTTCCAATTCCGCACCCCCCCCCGCCGCCATTCTTCCCCTCCTGCTATCTTCTTCTTCTTCTTCTTTGTGCAAGACTGTTGAATCACAGATCTGTACCTCTGAAACACATGGAAGTTTTAAACTGCAGAAGAGATGGGCCAAATTGCTTTATCAGATTTTGAATATCTGCCAAGACAAAGGGAGGAAGGGGGGCCCTGGGGTGGTTTTAGGTTCATGTGCTTATAACCACAGTTCAGCTCTTCCAGAAGACAAGAAGAAATATATCCCACTGAATAAAAGCTCTTTGGAACGGCAGAAAAAAACACAAGGTTTCAAGAAGGGGGAAGCAACTCGCCTGGGTGGGGGGGTTACAATAGGAAATCCGGTGTTTCCTTTGAGGACCCACAGACTCTCCAGTTTGGCAAGGGCCTAAACTGTGTAGAGACCAGCCTCCACTCCCTCCCTTCCAGCCTGCTTCCAGGAGTCAGGGCTGAAATGCCTGGTGCAGAGACCGTATCCTCAGAGGAAACCAAAAGATCACAGAGCACAGCCCGTGTGCCTCTCTGAGCATCCCCTTTTCCCAGGCCTCGCTGTGGGAAAGGACTCAGACGATGGTCATGAGAAGCAAGTCAAAGTCATAGGAGTGAGAGACAAGATAATCCTCACTTGTCCTCTTCCAGGCAGGAGATGAGAATTAAGGAGAAGGAAAGATCAAAGGAGTGTGACAGACCCAGGGCACACACTCTCGATGGACCCCACATGTGCCATCTTGGCTGCTAAAAGGGGTGGGAGAGAAATGAAGTAGAAAGAAAAGAAGACAAGAGGTGGCTGAAATTTAAAGGAACTAGCCCGGAAATGATCAGATGGAGGTTCTACTTGGGCACTGCTGTGATGACCTTGAGAGATGAGGAGAAAGGAGGATGGACGCACGGTCTCCTAAGATCATGCTGTTTTGCTTGTCAGTGTCACTGTGTGGGAGCATGTGCAAAGGTAAAAGGTGTGGCTGGGGAAGGCTACTGGTAGGCCAGGGAGGTGCCACAAGGTCACCCTGATCTTGGTCAACTTCCCTCATTCATGTCTTCCGGCTCCCAGGCTCAGAAACATGAGTTCTGTCTGCACGTTGAAAGAGTATCTGCCTCTTGAGTGTAAATAGATGGCTACCAGCAAGAAAGCTCATTCATTAATTTTCAGTTGGAAATACAATTATGAAGTGGGCAGGATGCTGGTGTCGACCTGCTCAATGCCCACTTTCCCTGCAGACAGGATGCAGTGGAAGGCAAGCTTCAGAACAAGGAGAACCAGGTGAGCACAGGAGGGTCTCCCAGCTGAGGTACTCTCTATTTGCTCTCCCACTCCAACCTGGGCTTTGCAAAGGAAAACTGTTCGCTTAGCTATTAAGACTCTCCTACACTAGACAACACTCATAAAGGTATCCCTAGTTTCTAGCTCCTGGAGGTTTTCTTTTCTGTTCTCTGCATTAACTACCCCCTTCTATTCATACCCCTTTCTCCAAACCGCATACCCCAACATCAGTTAAGTGTTGATTTTTATTCTCTGAATTATGGGCATAATCACATTTTGGTCCATTCTCTCCAAGATTACTAAGATTCAAGTTTTGGATTCTGTTTTTGCAGAAAATTTTTTAATTTGGGTATTCCCGAGGCTGGGTATTCGACCGTGTATGATCTATGTACTAGTTTCATTCTCTACATATAAACTTGTCTTCTTTGTTTCTAAGTTCAGGGTTGTGGGGATGGTCTCACTATTGCCCCGGAGTACCAGTGACACCTTCCAGATTTAACAAAACCACAGGAGACCAAAGAGTGGTCACGAAGCAGGCACTCTGTGGCATGGCTTTGATGCAGGCTCTGCAGCATGCTCAGAATGGTGTGTGTGAGCTTGTGGGAGGTGAGGACAGGAGGGACAGAACTAAAGTCACAAAGGAAAAGCCAGGGGAGTTGATGTTCTCCTTACCGCTCTTGACCTGGAGCCCTGCTGAGGAGCCTTATGCTGCTGGAATTCCAGAGAGATCTAGCATTTCCCAGAGCCCTGCGGCCCTGTGGCAGCATCCCTGCTACACAGATGGGGGAACAGATTGAGAGGGGACCTGCGATTCAGTTGAGAGTCAGAGCACGAGGCGTCCATGACGTCACTCGGCAAAAACTCACTTCGGCTTGGAAGCAGGTTCTCGTCCATTAAGTCAAAGCCTCTTGCCAGGAAAATAAGAAATTGGAATTTTTAAAAAAAGACCCTTTATAGTTCTCTGTATTGGAGAAAATGTAGGCACTGGGGCAGGTCTAAATGGGGGAAAATTAGACAGTTGGATTCATTACGGGTTTACAGTTTTAGGACAGAAATCTAGTCTTTACACAGCTAGGCCTGCAGAGTAGATGATGTGGGCAATAGATGCTCCCAGGCACCCTGTTGATCTGGGAAATTACCAAGATTAGCAAAATGGCCATTACCTGCCACCCACCAAGTTCCGTTGAAGCATTTCCAACAGGCTTTAAGCACCCTGGTCAGATGACTCCAGGTTTGGGATCATTCCCCTGTGAAGGATTATGTGCCAGGTTGGACTCTAAAGGAATCCTGTGAAAATAACTAAAGACCTGTTCTCAACTTGAGATCGCAAGTCTCTTTGCCCGAGGAGGTGATTAAAAACTTGGCCTACTTCCCTAGGCAGATGCTCTTGCCCCCTGTCTGGTGGGTCCCAGTCGTAGCTCTACTCTCTCCTGCCCTGTCTTGTCATTAGCCTCCCTTCCCACTGTTCTCCAAGACTTGCCATTACGCCTTCCACCCAAGTCTTTCCCACGGGTCTCATGACCAGAAGAGAAACAGAAAGAAAGACGCCTATGTTTCTGGGGTTCCTGGGTTGCACTAGTTAAACACTGGATTCCTCAGGGAGGAGTCATTCATTCATTCACTCCTTCATTCAACAAATATTTATTGAATGCAATAAATAAAGTGACATCCTCACCCTCAGGAACTTAAAAGCTGAAGCAGTCTTCCCAAGCTGGGCTGAGCCTCAGGATCCCTGGAGGCCATGGGGGCATTCAGATATTTGCATTTATAACAAGTGTTTCAGGTACCTCTGCTGTAACAGAGCTTTTCTGATGAAACTATTGGTTGGGTAGAACGAGAGATGTTGGCTACTCCGTGACTCAGAATGAAGACCACGGGAACAAAATCAGCTCTAACCTCCTAATGTTTTAGGAGGAAATGTCCCTCATTTCCCAGCCATGTAGGGGTGTTTGATTTAGCAAGTAAGAATATATAGTGCCCAGTTAAATATGCGTTTCAGACAAACAATGAGTAATGTTTTAGTATATCTTGGATTTTGTAGGATGTTTTAGTATATGTATGTCCCATGTAATATTTGGGACTATTATGTTGAAATTGTATTCATTGTTTATCTGATATTCAAATTTAACTAGGTGTCATGTATTTTATGTGGTAACCTTACATCTCCCCCATCCCAAAATGAAGCTCTTAGAGCCTTTGACCTTCATGCCTTGTCTGCCATTTGTGAAGTAATCCTACCCAGCACCTGTGTTCCTGCCTCAACAAGCCTCTCACTTCCTCCTGGATGCAAATATCACCCATGGGCCACAGCCACCCACACCATGCAGGCAGACAGTGAATGAGTCAGCCTTGGGATCAGAGCTCACCACCCCACTCAGAGGAGCTTCTCTTCCTGGCTCCCTGTCATCTCAGCCTCTGGTCTCATGTGCCCAAATCGGCTACTCCCAGCCCAGTTCCCTTCCTTGAATGTCCCTGATTGCCCAGACTCTGTGAATACTGGTCCTCTCTCACCAGCTGACCTCTTGTCCCACACAATACAACTAAGGATGTCATGAGGATGTCATAAGGATGAAAGGAGACAAGAAATAGAAAACTGTTTGATGTAAACACCAGGAGTACTCTACCAGTGACTGTCAAAGTATGATCCTAGAACCATAACCTCCTGGGGTTTACAATCACAGCTGCTCTGATTTTATCAGTTGTATTTGCTTATTTTTCTGGGTAAAATTTTATTTGAGCAGCATAGCTCAAAACTGTTTGAAAATCACTGGAATATATATACACACATATGTATATATATGTATATATGTATATATATACATATATGTGTATATATGTATATATATGTGTATATATATATATACATATGTGTGTATATATATGTATATATATATATATGTAACCAATTCTATGGCTTATTTTGAGTTGTAGAGGAAACTGTTGACTGTCTGCCTAGCATCTATTCCCTCTTTTTTACCCCCTAGCAGAATACTGATTTTTGTTCAGAGATTAATCCATCCAATTCTGGGCAGTAGTGTCTCAGCTCTTAAGATGAGCCGATCAGTGGTACACCCTTCCCTTGCCAGCAGTGGTTTCAAGAATGGACAGGGACCCAACACTGCTCAAAGCATCACGAGGTAAAGCCATCTAAGGGTCTTCTGGAAAACCTTGCCTCACTCCTAAGAGAAAGTGCCAAGAAGCAATGGTCCCTCTTCTTCCTCTGGATGTCTTCAGGGCTGAGTCCAAAGTCCAGAATTTCTGCTGCCATCTTGATACCGCCTAAGATGAAGTTTTAACGCTAAGCATGGCACACCGAGAAGGAAAATGAAGTTGGCACCTTGATGACATTATGGACCCTCTAGAACCACTGAATATCCTTTCTGTGGATGCCTGTTTGGGTTGGGTTTCTGTTACTTGCATCCAGAAAACAACCTGTTATAGATGTGGTACTGTGCTTGGGACTTCTTTTAAAAGGGAATGTCAAAGACAGACATACAAAAGTAAACTTCTGAGATTTGCAGCAGTGAAGGTGGATCCAGCTGCTTCTATTTTTATCCCAGAGGGCAGAAATGTGCTCATTCTTATTTCTCAGTGTAGGAGCAGAATTGAACTAGCTTTTCCTTTCTTATGAGTTTAAGTAAAAATAAGTCTAGTTCAATGTTTGTTGATGAAGTGTTGAAAATAAATTGACTCCTCCCTCTGACAAAACCTCCATGTTTAAGCAGCCTCAGAACCCCAAGAAGGAGCACATGGTGTTTGAACTGCCTTATGCATTTTTAGGGGGAGCACAGGCAGAGGTGGAGGCAGAGGCCAGAGTCCCTCAGGCACCTTGAAGGTGCAGAATCCCCCAGCCCTGGGCAGAGCCTGGGCCAGCTCCATCCCTCTCCACCTTCCTGCGCTTGCATTCTCTGCCACCTTCCCCCTCCAGGGAGTGTTGAGCTAACCCCCTGGCTTTGAGGGTGGAGTTCCCACTCTGGAAACTTTCTACCCATGCTGCCTTCTCCTGTTTCAAACATTTCCATATACCTATAAACCAACTTTTCAGAAGAGGGTTGGAGGCCGGACTCTGGGCTGTTGACTGAAAAAGTGAGCTTGCTTCTCAGGGATTCTAAATGGTACAGTAGAGACACTAGAAACTCACAACACCTTCACTCCACCAGCAAAGACATAACTAAAGCAGTGGATGGCTCCAAGCCAGGGGCTCTAATTCCAGCACGGCAAGACTGAAACATAGTGAAGGGTGAAAAGAAAATACAATACGGATTAATCACGGACACTAATAAAAAACCAAACACGTGAAACAGGCAAGAGGATGAAAACAGACATACCAAATCAAGGCCAGTTCATTCCCTAAATATTTACTGAGTGCCTACCACACTGTGCCAGGCATTACCATGAGCTGCTAAAAATACAAACGGAATAAGTTCTCTTTTTGCCTTCAAGAGATTCCCAACTTTCCTAAGGACAGACACTTAAATAAGATAAATCTCAAGGAATGAAAGAATTCACTTGCATAAGGTGGGAGTCATTTACACAAGCCAATTCATATGGAATTCTCAGAGCAAACATGCAGGTCATGTATTTGTGCAACAGGCAAAGGGGGTGGTGTAAAGGGCATGCCAGGGTGTTGGGCAGTGTGTGGGGGAGGGAGATTAATGTGAAGGTTGGGGCAGGTGACGTTACCCTTCCCTCCTGATCCCTTCCTTCCCAATCCACTGACCTTCCTCATGAAGGCAACAGGTTTTGGTTGGTGGTGGTTTTATTTATTTAATTGTTTAAGCAAGGGAATGTTATAACCAGATACGTGATTTCACTTTATTAAAGTATCAACATGGGAAAATGCTCACCATAACAGGTGAGGAAATAGGTCACAAAGTAGTTTTGATTGCATGTAAATTATGTTAAGGAATGAAAATCTCTCTGAAGGATAGTCACTAAAATGATCATTGTTTTCATCTCATGGAAGCAAATCTGTGTGGTCTTTCGCCTCTAAATTTCTGGATTTCTAAATGCTTATGAACATACTTTGCTGATTTAGAAAATAGTGTGCGTGTGTAGGTGTGTGTTCATGTGCATATGTGCATGTGCAAGGATACGGATGGGATTTCTACAGATTGAGTGGGACTGGACAGCAAGTAGACCTGCTGGGAGACTGTCCTCATTGCTCAGGTATGATATCATGACCACCTGGATCAGAGCAGCGGGAATGGGGCAGCTTCTTGGGCCATTTCAGAGGCTGATTGACTAGTCTAGACCACATGCAAGTAGGTTGGTGGGGAAGGGGGTAGAGAAGAGGAGGAGTCAGAGGTGATCCCAAGGTTTGGTGAGACTTGGGGACTTACCCAACAGAGGGGCCCCTTTTTCACGCTGCCTCTGTCCTTTGCCTCACACTCCAGGCATCTGAATTTGGCCTTCTTGTCAGAGACCCAAGCTAGACTTCTTACCTTCGTTTGGTCACACTGGCTACACAGGTAGAGGGAAAAGCCAAGTCCTTCCTTCTTACTGTGACAATGGACTGGGCCCCCCCACGTTCACCTACAGCACCCTGCCACCCACCCCTATGAAGTCTTAGTCCAAAACTCCCTGTCTAAACTTCCTGGGCCTGAGAGAGCCAGGTGTGTTATCAGAAGCTCACACAGCTCAGCCTCTTTCAAGGCAATTCAAACTCCAGTGTGGGAGACCTTTGGCAACAATTACTTTTTCCATCTAGCGACTCTTACCACAGATGTGATAGTCCACCAGCTTAGGAAGGCCAACGCATTACCCAGGAGCCAAGCGAGAGATCACACACACACACACACGCTGCCTTGTGAGTACAGCCCTCCACTCGCTCTTCCCCTTGCAATTCCCCAAAGCTCCCGTTCAACAAGGAAAATATGGATCTGATTAGGAGGTCTTACGCTGGCCAAACACTTGCAGCCTCATTCTCATCCGACAGACAGGAGGGGGGCCAATTTCCATCAGAAAAGCCAAGGGAAATGAGTGACAACTACACAACTGAGTTGGCTGGGCCAAGGAGAAGGAGCTGCAAAGGGGAAAATTGCCTCTATTAAGTCAAATCCGTCCGGGGTTAATGGACTGTAGAATCAGTTCCAGGCCACCACACTCTCTTTTGCTTGATCACATTAATCTTCCCCCCCCCCCCCACTACATTTCTATTCCTGCCACCTAATCAAGCATAGGTCCACTCGCCATAGCATACGGATCTACGGGCCATGAGGAACAGACAAATTCTAACTAGAGGGCAGCACTTAGAATCAGTGGACTAGGCCATGATCCAGCTCCACGTTTCAAAAGGAAAATGATTTTGATTTAAAAAGTAATTTGATAAAGACAACTTTCAAAAGTTTAGGCATAAAGACTTCTGTACTCTATTGTGATCGAGAAAGGCTAATTAGAAGATAACACTTGCTCAGTGGTGGGCTGGATTTAGCTCTTGCTGGTTCCCAAAAGCTGACAGTCCATTTTCCAGAATCTCATGAGCTGGCTGACATCAGGTTGGTAGTTTGAAATCAGCCGCTGTGGGAGTATTGACACCATGGAAATTGGCAAATGCTACAAATCAGGTCAGCCTCTCCCCTAGCCATTTGTTAAACATTTACAGCACACCAGTGAGTGTGATCCTCTTTTCATGTAAATGTCTACCTATATACACACTGATATGTGTGTGTGTGTGTGTGTGTGTGTATGTCAGGAGGTAAAGTAGTTAAAACATTAACTGTTTTAATTCTAGCTAGTGAGACTAACAAATAGTTTTTTATATCTTCTTTTACTTTATAGATTTTTTTCTACAGTGAACACATATTCTTTATATAATAACCAACATTCTGGCAAAGGGAGCAGTTCCTTTCTCTTCCGAGCTCTCTGACTCACCCTTTTCCTCCCCTTCCTCTTCTTTTATCTCCTCTCGCCCTGGCCTCCCAGGTTTTTATTCTCTTCCTAGGGTGGTGCTGAAATCCTAAACTACTCACCGACTGGAAGCAGGCAGAAGGCCAGGTGATGAGAACAGGTGAGCCGAGTCTGGGCTCCAGGTGCACAGACCCCATACTCTGCCCACGCCAGGCTCACCTGCAGGGGTGACTTGCCTTCTGGACCTTTGTCCTGGGTGCAAAGCTGTTATTGGTAAATTAACAAAGGAGCGATGGCCAGCTGAGGACAGCAAGGCTCTGGGGATGGGGGCAACACCATTTCTCTGGGGATTCATCTCAGCTTTCACCAGCTACATACTGGCCACTCCTATTATCTGTAAGGCAGGTGACCATTCAACACTTTCACATCTAGCACCTCATTGTATCCTTGCCAGAGTTGGGTGTTCTCTGGATTTAGCAGACAGAAACCCAGACAGGAAAAGCCCACGTGATTCACCCAAAGTCACACAGCCAAGAGCAGAGATGGGACAACAATCTGGGACTGATAATGAAACTCAGGTTTTTTCCTCAACTATATTGAGTACTTCACAAGACCCTGGATTTTGGACTGTATAGTTTGAATGAAATGAGCTCCCATTTTCTCATGATTAAAGAAAGTCTAAGACAACCTTTCAAGTAAAGGAAACTGGGGATACTAACCCCAGTTTGACTTGGTTTTGGAACCAGTTTATTGTCACTGCAGGAAGATAAGAGTCTGCCATGTTCTTTCCTACTCCCTGTACTAGAAGAGATTTTGAGTGTGGGCTGGATGAGGGCATTATTGCTGGTGACACTTTTCGACCTCTTTCACCTCTTAATCCCACAGCCTGTGAATCTCAAAAACCCACATGTTGCCTCCAAATTCCCCTGCCTCATAGGAAGATGAGGGCTGGGACAGGAAGGGCTGCCTTGCACTCCACAAGGTCTCCTCCAGCAGCCAGTGCAGAGTGTGTGTCCCTAGCACAGTCCGGCTCTGGGCTCCACAGAGCCTCTTGGCTCTGGTTACTCAGCTGGCCTGCAGAAACTTCTGGTTGGCCTGCAGTTGACACAGAGGCCTGACCCTGTGCAGGTGGGACCCTTCCAAAGACAGGAGGGACAACCCTCCAGGCAAAAGTGACCAGGAAACCATGAACAGCTTTAGAAAACAGGCAGCACTGATTCCAAAGTTCTGTTGACCAACTTTCTGAGCTAGACAGGATTTTAAAATCTTATCCAGTCCAGCATCTTTTAATGCTGTTCCTGGCAGGTCAAGGAACCACCTTGATACACAAGACAGGATCCAAGTAGTTGGGGCGCAGGTGCCAATCCTGTTCCTCCTCTCAGTGTCAACTGGAGCACACCCACGTTGATTTGATTTACACATTGGGCTTTCTTACTAAAATCCTGTTTTAAGAAAGGGTTCCAGGAGCACCTGGGTGGCTCGGTTGGTTTCGGCTCCAGGTCAGATCCCAGAATCCTGGGATTGAGTCCCGCATCGGGCTCTCCGCTCAGAGGCGAGTCTGCTTCTCCCTCTCCCTCTGTGATCTCTCTCACTTTCACTCTCCCTCAGATAAATAAATAAAATCTTTAAAAAAATAATAATAAAGAAAGGGTTCCAGTGCCTAAAAATAGTAAATTTGAAAGTTATTCGCTGAATCGAACCATGTTAAAAGGTTGAAACTGAGGCCCAGGGAGGTGAAGTTCAGGCAGAAGTGAGTGGAGGAGCCAGGACTTTCTATTGCACTCATATCCGCTCTTGCTTCAACCATCCTTTGACTTGGCAGGCCGTTGACCTTGGCCTCATGAAACACTCCTATCTTTTTGGTCTACCATAGCCCAACCCTTGTCGGCGAGGAAATGATCTAATAGTTTTCAATTTTGGATCTGGCTCTACTCCCTGCACTTGCCTCCTTGTTGACTTAGATTTCCAGTCCATGGACCCTGGCCAATCCAACAGCAGACCTGCCAGACCCTGTCCTACCTCTCTATCCTCTGCCTCTCCATATATTGCAAATCTACATCAACTTTGGTGGTCCTAGGAACTGCCAGAACACCCCCATCAACCTGGGATGTAGTAGGCTATAATAAACTCAGTGCCCCGTGCAGAGTCTGCTCTGACTCAGTTACTAAAGATGCCGATGACAAACTCAGGGATGACAAGACAGCTACACACAAGATAAGCACCAAAATGCACTGTGGCATCCACACACAGACTGAGATCCCCTCCCCCCAGAGTGCCAGATAGTTACACCACTATTAGGATAGTCACAGACAATCTCTATATCACTCTCTAGTTCCTCTTTAGTCAAATACAGAGCAGCAGAACTTCATCTATTGTCACAGCTTCCCAATTTATGAACAGCAAACACATTAGATTCAAAGCTCACCCCCAAGCAGTACCATTAAGTCGTGCTTGTTTGCACAGCTCAAGAATTCTTCCCTTTACAAACTACATCACTGCGGTGCTTCCTTCAACAGCAAGCTTTCCTAATGATTCAACCACACGCTCTTCTTGACAAAACAAAACAAAAAAACACACGCAAATTTTCAAGACTACAACTCCTGCAAAATAGGAGGTACACTTAAAAAAATGAAAATTATAGGTAAAAGAATGGAAAAGACAGAAGACAGGAACCAGAGCTGAGGCCATTCACAGCATACTTGACTTCTTTTCTAACATTGAGAATCTATGAAAACTGGAGCTGCGGCCGAGACACTGCCCTGTTTTAGTACTTAGCACATAAACATCCCTCCAAATGCAAGTGTGTAGAGCTCTCCAAGCCGCTAGGCTCAGTTTTTATCAGGCTGTTCTGGGGTGACCACGGCTATTACCACGTCTTTCAAGGAACCTGACCTGGTCTAAAAAAACAACAACCCTCCCATAGCCCTAAAGACCAAGGAAGTTAGTGTCTCCTCTGGGCCTGCGGAATGTTCTAGTCCTGTTTACAATTCCTAAGCCCCGCTGACAGCCGGCAGCAGCCAGTGAACTGGGAAGTGGGAGTGCCCTAGGGTTACCTGAGACTGCAGCTACTCAGGCTGGATTTCCCCCACCCCAGAGAAACCCCCCCAAATACTTTCTTCTCATCCGAATGCCTGTGGCTCAGCTGCAGAGGACCCCCCGAAGCACCTCCCCCTTGTGTCTTCCCACCCAGCCCTGTGCTCCCCACTGACCCCCCATCGCTCACTGAGCAGGGGTGGGGGATCTGCAAGCCAGTGGGAGACCCAAGAATGTGGGGATGGTGTCCGACCCAGAACCTCTGACACTGTCAGCTCAGCTTAAGAAGCTGTGATAAAACTAAATTATCTGACAATTTCTTCTTCATCCTCTTTCCTTTTTCTTCCACAAACACAACAGGCCCCAAATGTGACCTACTTTCTCTTTCTTTGTGATTATGCAGAACTCACAAAGCTTTTCTTGAGCCTGACTAATATTTTCAGTGACATGCTTTTCATCTTTTGGAAAAGAAGAGTCCACGTCGGCCTGCCAGAACACATAAGTCTTGGTGAAATGACCAATGAGGACAGATGAGTTACAAAGACTTCACGGGGGCAGTGGGCCTCATAAGAGACATTCACTGAGCACAAGAAAAGAAACAACAAAATCCAGATCTGGCCCCTTGAAAGCCATTAGCATGTAGTCTGAAATTTTTCATCAACAAAAGTCAAGATGTTATTGATGAGCTAAGTGACTCCAGAGTTCCTCACCACCGCTCTCATCCTGTGACAGTGGACTCTGGCCTGGGCCTGGAACACTACCACACTCCAAAACCCACTCAGGCCCGTACAAACTCTGCATTTTGCATTAAAAATTAATTGACTTCTTCCAATTTTTCTGTGAATCAGAATGCAACAGGGTTTTAAAATATCACAGGGAACAATTTAAAAGTAAAACCCAAGCACCCAGCTTGAGTCGAAACCTGGCTCTATTACTCAAAATAAAGCTGACATTGATTTCCCCCTGCTATTATTACCTGGGAGGCCATGCACTTTTTAATGTCTGACCCACCATCCTTTTTTGATATCAAAACTCCAAATTACAATTGGTAGTTGGAGACATTTGCTTGGTGACTTTAGAAATACCGATGCTGGCCCAAACTCTGGCCCTGGGATTTGGATCCAAAGCTTCCCTTTTATCCTCAGTGAAGTGAAACAGAGCCTGCTAAATGTTTACTGAATAAATTGTTCAAAATAGAAACAGACCTGCAGCCCTGGGATCCAACTGTGTTTGCTTCTATCCAGGTTAGTTCAGCTTCATGCTGCATTCAGCCTGTCTGGTCAGCACTGACTCAAACACAGTCGCACCAGCCTGAGGGGTCTGGAAAATCACTGTGTCAGAGGGGGCCCCACCAGTCGCATCTGCCCTCATCAATCTGAGCGTCACCCCTGGTGCAGACGTCATTCCATCTCCACTACCATTCAACAGCTCCAATTCATTCATTCATTCATTCATTCATTCATTCATTCATTCATTCAAAGTATTTACTGTGCACCTGTGGGGCAGCACTGTGCTCAGGTAATACGAAGGTGAACAAAACGAGCATTGTCCCCACCTGTAGAGATTTCGTGAGAGTGACGACCAGGCTCAGGATTACAAGTGTTAGCATGGGGAAAGCAGAGAACGCTACTGGTT
Organism: Mirounga angustirostris; assembly: GCF_029215605.1. Taxonomy (NCBI): domain Eukaryota; kingdom Metazoa; phylum Chordata; class Mammalia; order Carnivora; family Phocidae; genus Mirounga; species Mirounga angustirostris. The sequence continues at coordinate 129,406,368 of NW_026991715.1, forward strand.
CTCAGCCTCTGCCTCCCCACGTGATCCCCCCAGCCCTCCACCTTGTCTCTTCTTAGTACCACCAGCAATCTCCAGTGCAATTGCTACATTTGGCAAGACATGCTGGAGAGCTGCTCAGTAGCATACCCTTAGACTTGGCATCAATTTATCCTCATCCCTGCTTCAGTCCTGGTCATGCCCTCAAGTCTAACTGCCAAAGCCCCACATATCTCTTGCTAGTTCCCACCTTAGCATCTGGAGTACCACCTCGTCTCTTGCATTGGAGGCTGCGTGTTGCAAGCAGCCCACCAGCCTACCCTTCACTGAATTCCACCAGCCTTTGGAGACTCTGGTGCCAACTGTTTGTCTGGACCACAGTGGGCTGCTACTGAACCCCTTTGATGTGAAACCCTGCCTACCTCACCTGGTGGACCAAGACCTAACTCCAGGCCCTGCATCCATGAAGTTGGTACTACCTGTCCTCTTGCCATTGGCTGGGCCAAGCCTCTAGATATGGTGACAACTCTCGAAGGAAATCCCACAGGTGAAAAGGTAGGCTCGTAGGAAAGAAGCTATTCCAAAGGAGTAGATCTGGTTATTCCCAATTTATTACTCTGCCTTCAAATATGTTATCAAAAAACATCTGGCAAGGAATCTCTCTATTCAAAATTGGACAAAGTGAAAATGGCTCACCAACAGTTGGCAGAAGGGACCTGGATAAATGCCCTCAAGAACTGTGGATTCAGAACAAGCCAGGGAACAAGCCAGAAGCCATGTCCTAGGGCTCAGGGGAGGTTGTGCCTAGAAAGGTAAGGGGCCAGGGACATGGAGCAAGCAATCAGGCCCTCAACGGACTGGCCGGTGGTGCAGCCATGCACAGCTTCTTCATCTCTGGGCCTCCGTTTGCTCATCATTAAAACTGCAGATGAGGTCTGAGACCTTTAAATAATCCTTTTACTTCAAGTTGGCAGACAGATCTCTCATGAAACCTGGTCACAACGGGTCTATTTCTTAGAAACACCATCAGGTGGAAGTGGAATGAAGACAGGGTATTGGGTCATCCTGCAGGAAAGATCACTGGAGACAGTGAAGGCCGCTGACCTGAGGAACAGGTAAAGCAGCCGGCCTCCTACCAGATAACATGGCCAAGAGCCACCCTCCCGAGAAGGGTTTCCGTCAGCAGACACATGTGACAACGGCTGTCTAGGACATACTCTTCTCAAAGTCATCATTCTTACCGAAGTCTCCAAGAAGTCCTGTTCTGTCGAAACCTGCTTCAGGCTTAAAACAGAGCTTTTAAAACTTATTTGACCATGGAACTCTTTTTACATTTACTTCTGAGCCCTCTTCAGATGTGGACTTCTGAATTTCATAGTATGGGTGACGGTACTATAAAGGAAGTTTGGATTTAAAAAAAAAAAACAGAACATAAAGAAGTGTCCAATCTTAATTTACCGTTTTGAAACCTGAGCAACAGCTCATGGCTGGACACATATTCAAAGCTACAGCTTGCCTGGGCCTTCTCTTCCTTACTCACTGACCCTCGGGTCACTACAAAGAAACAGTCCAGCTGGGCCGAGTGGTGGCCTCAGTTTTTGCCAGCCGTTCCTTGCGGGGCCTCAGGACACAGCGCACACTGTCAGCGCCCCAGCAGACACACGACTAAATCATGGTGATGTCTTCCCGCCTCGCGGACGAGCGTCCGCTTGCTCCAAGACCGCTTCGGGACAGCTAACTGCTTTTCAGCTCAGGCTGCACAGCTTTCTCACATCCACTATTCCCCAGGGTCGTATTTTCTCCAACTGCATTTTTCAGAGAATAGGGCAGGAGGAAGAGGACAAAGAGAGGACTGTGGTGGGCAGGAAATGGCTTTAACTTAAATAAGTCTTCGAAATCCTTCACTTACAACAGTAGACAGTCCTTCCCCGGCTTTCGCTTTCAGGCGGAAGTAAGGTGGAAGGCTGAAGCTCCAAACTGGAAAGTGTGGCTCCTGCTCTCTTGGAGAGGGGAAGAACATCTCCCGTCGGCGAGCAGGAGTCCTTTCCTGCGCCGGGCTCTGCTCTCTGGCCACCGTGAGCAGCAGCGTAGTCGCGGGGGACCGCAGCGGGGCGCCTAGCCCGGAGCGGGGGAGCCCGCCCGCTCACGCTTCCCTCCTTGCCACCCCCGCCGCCATCTTCCTTTCCCGGGGGGCCGCTGCCGCTGAGACGGCGGCATGCAGCTAGCCACTGGGACTTCGGCCGAGGACCGGCTTCCACGTGGCCGCTCTCCGCTCGCCTGGCTTGCAGGGGCCTCTGCCCTGGTTTCTGGATTTCTCACAAAGGGCCTTCGTCCACACACACACCCCGTTGTTGAGCTGACGCCTCTTGGGGGAAGGAGGGCCTGGGACTTCCTCTCCCTCCATCTTGCTGACGTCACTGCCTCCCAGGCCCCGCCCAGGTCCACGTTCCGAACCTCAAATGACATTGGAGAATACACGTCACTAACGTTCAAATGAAGAACCTGCCGGAGTGGCTCCTTCCCTCGGGCTCGTAAACAGTAGTCTCTCTCTGTCGGAGGTGGTGGTGGTTGTTCAGGCGGCTGAGTTTCTTGATCTCTTCTTGGTCGGCCCCACCAAGACGCTGCACGGCGGGCCGGGCCGGGGCTCCGTGGCTGAAGTGCGCGGCGCGCGAAGACCGGGGGCTGCCCCCCTTAGGAAGCGCCGGACAGCCCGATGGCAGCGGGCCCGCTGGGCACGGAGGTGCTCTGCAGGCAGGAGCCGGGGTCTTGCTGGCGCTGGTGCCTTTCACCCTCACGCTAACAGCGACGGAGGGCTATTCTCAGGGCCCCTCAGTTTCCAAGAACACTGATGATGATGGCTCAGTCCCTGCCCTCCCAAACCAGGAACTCTTACTCAAACGAAAAAGGCATTTCTGATTTCTCATAACTCCCTAAAAAAATCACATTCTTAAATTTCCGCTCTACTGAGCTCCACCTTGATTTTAAGTCCGGTTATTCCCAGTTTGCTCATTGCTGAGGTGTGTGGTGGAGGGGTGGGGGGAGGATGGGGCAGGAGAGGTGGCTGAAAAAAATGCCTGTAAATGTCAGGTCAAGTTTAAACAGCTGAAGGGACACTCCAAGTGGGAAAGACACTACGGAGAACAGACCGGATTATCTCTCGACTTCAGCACTCCATTTAAGATCTCCTCCATCCCCAGTCCTTATGTTATTTACTGCATCCATCTAATGAGCTTTGACTTGTGGCCAAAGATTGCACTCAGCCAGCTGCGCTCAACAACCACCAGGACACACGGCTTCCATCGAAGCTGATGCACAACTGTGGACTGGCTCAAGTGTTGAACAGTCACACAAAGTGGGGGGAAAGGCCTATTCTGTGGTGGGCAGGAAATGGCTTTTTATCTTTATTATAACTTAAATGACCGCCTTCGAAATCCTTCACTTAAAACAGTAAATAGTCCTTCCCCAGTTTTCGCTTTCAGGCGTAAGTAAGGTGGAAGGCTGATTGCTTTTGGTCCTGAAGACCAGTGGAGGTCAGCCCACTGGGGTCAGCCCCTGGCCCTTGAAGAAGCACATGGCTGTGAAACTCTTACAACAAGAATGAGTTGTGGTCCAACAAGTGTTGGTGAGGATGTGGAGAAATAAACTCGTACCTAAACTTGCAAGTAAAATGGTACAGCTGCTGTGGGAAAGTTCGGCAATTCCTCAAGAAGTTAAACACAGAACTACCATATGATTCAACAGTTCCAACCCTAGGTATATAACCCCCAAAGAACTGAAAACATGTGTGTAAACAGACTTGTACACACATGTTCACGGCAGCACTGTTCACAGTAGCCAACAGGGAGAAACGATCCGAACGTCCATCAACTAATGAATGAATAAACAAAATCGTTATTATCCATACAGTGGAATATTACCCAAACATAAAAAGGAATGATGTACTGACACCTACTACAATGTGGATGAATTCCAAAAACATAATGCAAAGTGAAAGAAGTCAGTTACAAAAGGCCATATATTGCGTGATTCCACTGATAGGAAATATCCAGAATAGGCAAATCCATAGAGACAGAGAGCAAATTAGTGGTTGCCAGGAGTTAGAAGGAGGGAGAACAGGGAAGGACAGCTCAATGGGTATGGAGTTTCTTTTTGGAATGATGAAAAAGCTCTGTAATTAGAGGGGTGTCTGGGTGGCTCAGTCGGTTAAGCGTCTGCCTTCGGCTCAGATCATGATCTTAGGCTCTGGTCAGCGGGGAGTCTGCTTCTCTCTCTCCCTCCGCCTTTCCACCCCTCTCGTGCTCACTCTCTTGCTCACTCTCAAATAAATAAATAAAATCTTAAAAAAAGCTCTGGAATTAGAGTGGCGATGGTTGCACAACATCATGAATGTACTTAATGCCGTCGAACTGTACACTTTAAAATGATTCAAATGGTAATTTTATGCTTTGTGTATTTTGCTACATGCACACACTAAAGAATTAGTCTTGGTCAATTATGTGCCTGCTCTACCCCAGCACCCTGCCTTTGTCTCTGTGCCTGCTGCTGTTCACGTCTGACTGTTACCCATGCCTGTGCTTTTTAGACTCTATAGACCTAGACTCTACATAGACTGGATGTTGTGCCAGTGATTTCCAAGTGCTGGGTTCCCAGTCTGGCCCTGGCCTCAGCACACTCAGGTTAGGGTCTTCCATGCACATCTCATCCCAACATACAACCAAGAGAATGTGGTCATCACTTTAGCCTAACATTACTGCTGCTAAGTCAATCTGGTTTTTTAAATTTATATATAAGTATAGTCTATTTTATTATTCTGCTCATGACTTTAAAAATTAAAAATCATCAAGTTGCATGACAGCTATCCAGAAGTTCTGTCTGAATATTAATGGGCCATGGTGTCTCAATACAACTGCTCAGAACTTCTGAGTTTATCTGTTGGTGCCATTAAAAATTTTGAATGAGTTAACTAATTTTGACCACCTCCAGGAAGTAAGAAACTGCATGTTAAGCCAGTATGCATAAATTAGTAAACTATTAATATTGAAGTAGAATTTTTCCTATAACATTTAATTGATTGGCATGAGATTTGGTCAGCATAGGAAAATGGTCTTCAAGGCATTTTTGTACATAGAATCCCATTAGATGCCTGTTTTCAATCTAGATGTCCAGACTCCCAGAAATTCTGATCCAGAAAGTTTCTATAGGGTCTCTTTGGCTTTTACACCTGATTCTTTAGTGTCTGCTTCAAACTATCCCATTATAAATTCCAACTTGTCCACAAACTTAGCCCTTCAGCCTTCTCAGAGCTATGACCCCCGGATCCCTCTCCTGCCCCAAACTGTCCCTAGATAGTGATCAGATAGGAAAATGCACCAGGGACGGTCTTGAGCCCTTCGCTCTCTTGTTTTCCTCTCTGAGACCTCTAACACAAACTTCAAAATAATATTTCCAACTATCTTTATGACATCTCTAGTGGGATGCTCTGCCATATCTTCCAACCTAACATGTCTAAGACTACACCGATATCTGAAATCTTCGAAATGTCTCCCCCTTTTTTCCAAGGATACCAACATTCTCCTAATTATTCAAATTCTTGGTGTTGTCTTTACTTTCCTCAACTTTATCCCCCAAGCTCTATTCTTTGCTTTGCATCATCTCTCAGATATTTTTTTTTTCTTTCTCGTCCCCTTTCGGAAGAGTCTGACTTCTTCCCCAATCCAGCAGGCAGTTGCCAAGCTCATATCCCAGACTAAAACACTGCTGCTATTGTCATTTTTCCATCTTGATTGCCTTTCCTCATGGTTGCTACCCGATCTTATCTCCCTAAATTAAGAACCTACATCACATATCAATTTTCCATCCTTGTAGTCAGAACTTTCCATAAGTTGGCCCCACCTTACCACCCTATAGCTCCTAAACAGCACCACGCTACCATATCACATCCTCCCCACTACTTCTTGCCTTACTAATGGAGTAGATACATTCCTACCCCAGAGTTTCTGCTCTACTGTTGGTTTCTGAAGTACCCTCCCTCCCTGCTCTACTCTATCATTCATTCAACCAATGTTATTGCTGCTACAGTGTGCTGGGACTAAGTGCTTAGGATACAGGAGTGGAAAAAATAAAAATCCCTTGGGATCCCTTGGGACAATTATATTCTGTTGTTTTACAATCCATACCCATCCAATTCGTTGACATCCACCTCTAGTCCTACTTTCTCCCAAATGTCTTCATGATAACTCTAGGTATGTCCATTTCCCCCCTGATTAAACTGCTCACAGCATTTACTATCGTCATCGTACACCTTACCTCACAATTATATACTGCCTTGTATTGTTCTTTGAGTATTCCTTTAGGCTTGTTTCAAGGAAACTCCTGAAGTTGTTTCATACCAGGAACTGAGTTTGGCTTACTGTTGTTCAAGCACCTAGCATCCTGCCTGCACATTTCCTAAGAATCATGCTGAGTACACTCCAGATGCTCAGTAAATATGTTTTAATGCAATTGTACCTGAGTTTAATATAAGAGCCACCAACCCAATGGCCCCTTATCCATTAAGGGCAACTCTCTTCTACTCTTGGTTGAGTTACTTAAGAAGATGCCAAGAAACAGTCTCTCTACCCCTCCTCTGGCCTGCATCCCCTGCCTGGGAGATGCTTTGCAAATGCAAGTGTCCTGAGATTAAAAGATGCCATAAGCTATATCCCCTCTTGGAAATTTATAATGCATTTACTCATTTTTTATCATCTTTTATGTTTAGGTATTGGAATGAACAATAAAGACACAATCCCTGTCTTCATCAAACTTAACCTACTGATACTTCTGAGAAGTCCCTGGTACAGAGATTTTAGGTTTGTTTAACTATGTTTTCCCCAAACCATACTCATAACCCCCTCCCCCTTTAAGAAGCTCCTAACAACATTCCATGGACCACATGTTGTCCTTCAACAAGACGGACAGCAAATCAGGCTAAACCAAAGTTTTGGTGAAAGATAAAGAACTGATCTTTTCATTTCATACTAGAAAGCTTTACTCCCCTGAAGCCTCCTCAAAGAGCCTGATGTGTGTGCACTGACAGCTGTTCAAACTCATCCTTTTAAAAACACCCTGTGGTTATGAGTAGGGTGGTCTCAATACAGATTGATTCTACAGCAGTTAGCTTACACTCTTCCCTCCCAGGCACCCAGAAATAACAACAATGGAAATGATAGAGTAAGAAGGTGGGGGAGTGAGTGGGCACAGACAAAGAGAGGTGGGGGCTGATGATTAGAAGTGCTGGTATGGAGGCTCACTGCTTGTGGGTTGAAAAAGTCTTGCTAATGGGGTTAGAATTAGAATTGGAGCAAAGCTAATGGCTCAGAGAGGGAGAGAACCTGTGGAGGAGGAGGAGGAAGGAGTGGGGAACACAGTCAAGCAGGACCAGGAACATACTGTAACGAGGGAACACACAGGGAGGGAGAGGTGGGAGGCTGCTGGGAAGAGCAGAATTCTTTCTCTGACATTTTATTATTCTACCATTTTGCTTTAAAGGCAGAGACCATACACTTTCCATACTCCAGGAGGAGATGGGTAGATTCTAAAATGGACACATTTACCCATCTGGCATAAGAAGGTGGGGGCTATGTTAAGATGAGGGATGGAGGGAGTGGGGGAAGGGAAAGATGGAGGGAGGGAGGGAGGGAGGAAGGAAGGTAGGTGTGAGAAAAAAGAGAAAAGAGGGAAGGAGGGAGAGAGGAAGACTTATCCAAGACACACATTTTGGAAAACTCAAAATTAGAGAATTTAAGTTCCCTAAGGTTCCTTGCTACTTGAAGATGACAACTGATTATGGGATGGTATCAGGCAGACATTTTCAGGGTCCACACCCGAGGAAAGTAAATCCTCCGGTGCCCATCACCCTCCCATCATGTCCCTCTTCCCTTTTAGACTTCTCCAGCCCAGGAGCTGTATAACCATACCGATGCCCCGCCCCCCGCCCCCCCACCAGGCATGCTGCATCTCCAGCTCAGAGCCTGGGCCCACTCCTTCACAGTCAGTTTTCTGCATCTGCTGAGTTCTGGGGCATCCCCTTACTCAGCACCTCCCCGGCCTGAAAGGGCAACCTGACCCCAACTCCATCTCTACTGGGAAGACTTTCAGGTGCTGCTCTTCCTGCAGTGGCTGAGCATGGCTTAAGGCAGATAGCCTTCCAAGGTGTTTGAATTGTTCATTGAACAAAATTTGTTGAGCCCTTGCTAAGTGTCAGGCTCAGGGAAGATATAAAATACAAACGAGTTGAAGGTTCTGGTTCAAGATGGTGACGTAGGAAGACCCTGAACTCATCTCCTCCCACAGACACATCAAATCTACAGTTATATATGGAACAATTTCCTGGAAAAAAAAAAACAAAACCTAAAAGTTGGCAGCGCAACCACCCCTTCATATCAGGCAAACCACCTAGAAACAGGTAGGAAAGGCTGAAACACAATCTTGCTATAAATCCCACCCCCAGTGCAGTGACCCACAACTGGGAGGGAACTCAAAAGAGCCTCTCCTTGAGGAACCAAAGGTTTGGAACCCACATCAGTCACCCAAACTTTTAAGACCGATGCCCGAGAGACAAGCCCCACCCCCCTTTGAAGACCAATGGGGCTCATGCCCGCAAGACCCAAGGCGCTGTGGTGATCTGAGGAATGGCTCCTTACAGGCTAGTGCACAGACCCACCCACACCAGGACTCTGTAAAAGCAGCCCTTTGAAAAGCATCCAGACTTTACATGAAAAAGACTCATTTCATAATTTTGAAGCGCTGGTCTGAGGGGCAGGGGCCCGCTGGGATCCTCTCTAGGAACAGAGGCTGGTGAGCACTGTCTTCCACACTCTCCCTCTATCTTGCCAAAGCCAGCAGGTGCTCTCTTCTCCACACCCCACTGCCCTTTTCTTCTTTTTCTTCTTTTTTTCTCCTTTTCTTTTCCTTTTTTTGGGCAAGTGTCATCTTTGCACTGGCCCTCAGCTCTACTTCAGAGCGCTGGTATCTCCCAGAGGGGAGGTTTTACCTATGTCTGATGGCCCAGGTTTTATATCTGGGGACCCAGCTTTAGTGGCTGCCACCCAGGAGCTCCCCGATTGCCTGGCTTCAGTGGCCAGAGGGGTTTGCGTTCCTGGGTCCCAGGGGCCTGACAATTGGTGAGACCGTTCTGGGCAGGCTACCATCCCAGGGCACTGTGCAGACTGAAGACCACACCTGGTCTTTCTGAGAAAGAGGCCAGTTTACTTGTCCAGGTGCTTGGCCTCAGGGGCAGGCCTCTAGTTTTTTGCTCTGTTTTGTTTAGTTTTGTTTTTTTCAGGTGTCTAGTTTGACACATTTATAGGGGCCTATAGTAGAGCTCTCAGGGAGCTAAGGCTGGTAAATGCAATCTCTGCACTCTCCCTCTACTTTACTCCAGCTTGCTGCCATCTCACAGAAAGGAGTTCATTCCCTTCTTTAGGCCTTCAGGTTGCCAGGGGACACCTCTCTATCACCTGGCTCTGGTGGCCAGCAGGGCTTATGCTCATGGGTCCCATAGTACTATAACCAATGGAGAAGGAATTCTTTTTTTTTTTTTTAAGATTTTATTTATTTATTTGACAGAGAGAGACACAGCGAGAGAGGGAACATAAGCAGGGGGAGTGGGAGAGGGAGAAGCAGGCTTCCCGCTAAGCAGAGAGCCCGATGTGGGGCTCGATCCCAGGACCCTGGGATTATGACCTGAGACGAAGGCAGATGCTTAATGACTGAGCCACCCAGGCGCCCCTGGAGAAGGAATTCTTTTATTTTATTTCATTTTATTTTATTTTTTTAAAAGATTTTATTTATTTATTTATTTATTAGAGAGGAAGCGAGAGAGAAACAGCATGAGAGAGGAGAGGGGAGAGGGTCAGAGGGAGAAGCAGGCTCCCCGCTGAGCCGGAAGCCCGATGTGGGGCTCGATCCCAGGACTCCGGGATCATGACCTGAGCCGAAGGCAGTCGCTTAACCAACTGAGCCACCCAGGCGCCCCTGGAGAAGGAATTCTTAAAGAGATATAACCCCCAGGGCACAGCAAGAGGCTACAGACTTGGAAGCTCAATCTTTCTGGAAAGAAGCCTATTAGCTTATCATCATAGCTGCAGCCTGAGGGGCAGGCTTCTAATTAAGCTCACATCTAAGGGCTGATGTAAAACTTTCCTAAAACCTTGGAGGGTGGGTACTATCTTTGCAGTCCCCTTGTCATGGTCTACAACACCAGTATCTCTCAGAGGGGAGCTTTTATACATGTCTGGTACCCAGTTTTTGCATCTAGTACCCTGTTTTTTGTGGCTGCTACTCAGAAGATATCCCTTGGTTGCCTGGCCTTGATAGCCGGGGGGGCTTATGTTTCTAGATCCCACAGGACTGTAACAATCAGAGAGACTATTCTTGGCAGGCAACCACCCTGGAGCACTGCACAGACAGCAGACTGAAACACACCCCCAGCCTTTCTGTGAAAGAGGTCTACCTGCTAGTCCTGGAGCTTTGGTCTTAGTGACAGGCTTCAGGTTTCACGCGCATCTAGAGACTATAGAGGTGCTTGTAAACCAGGAATACCATCTTTGCACTCTCCCTCTGCTTCACTATAGCTCACCAGTATTTCACAGAAAAAAAACTTGTATACTCATCTGGAGCCCCAATTTTGTGACTGCTGCCCAGAAACACCTCCCCGTCAGTTGGCTCTGGGGCTTAACATTTGCAGTCTTATCAGACTGTATATATTTGCATTCTTTAAAATCCGTTGTCTGACTGACGATCTAGCTTTTAATCAGCCTGAATTTAGGTACTGACTGAGCTCTTCCTCTTTGGGACTCGGACTGGTCTTGGCACAACCTCCAATACTGGGGACTATTAAAAACAAAATGATATTTGGATGTTCACAAAATTGTGATAGACAACCAAGACCTAGGGCAGGGTTGAACAATAACGTTCATTTCTTACAACAGGTCAATGCTTTAAGACTTGGAGAGGTAGCTCTTCAACACACAGAAAATATTAAAAGGATTGAAAAAGAAGTCATAGAACTGAAGAATACAATAACTGAACTGAAAAATAACTACAGGGGTTCAATAACAGACTAGATGAAGCAAAGGAAAAGATTGGTAAACTTGAAGACAGGGCAGAGGAACTTACACAGTCAGAGCAGCAAAAAGAAAAAAGAATGAAAAAATGTGAAGATAGCTTAGGGGACTTATTGGACAATATCAAGTGAACTGACATTCACATTATAGGAATCCCAGAAAAAGAAGAGAGAGAGAGAAAGAGGCAGAAAACTTATTTGAAGAAATAATGGATGAAAACTTCCCTAATCTTGGGGGAAAAAAAAACAGACAAACAGATCCAGGAATCCCAGAGAGTTTCAAATAAGATGAACCCAAAGGAACTCAGTACACATTACAGTTGTAATGTCAAAAGTTAAAGATAAGGAGAGATTCTTAAAAGCAGCAAGAGAAAAACAACTTGTTATATACATGGGAACCCCCATAAGACAAACAGCAGATTTTTCAGCAGAAACTGTACAGGCCAGAAGAGAGTGGCTTGATATATTCAAAGTACTGAAAGAAAATTTGCAGCCAAGAATACTGTACCTGGAAAAGTTATCATCAGAATTGAAGGAGAGATAAAGAGTGTTCCAGACAAGCTAAAACTAAAGGAGTTTATAACCACTAAACCAGCCTTACAAGAAATGTTAAAGGGACTTCTTTTTTTTTTTTTTTAAAGATTTTATTTTTTATTTTTTTTGAGACAGAGAGAATGAGAGACAGAGAACATGAGAGGGAGGAGGGTCAGAGGGAGAAGCAGACTCCCCGCTGAGCAGGGAGCCCGATGCGGGACTCGATCCTGGGACTCCAGGATCATGACCTGAGCCGAAGGCAGTCGCTTAACCAACTGAGCCACCCAGGCGCCCTAAAGGGACTTCTTTAAGCTGAAAAGAAAAGGTGCCAATTAGTAACAAAAACACATATGAAGATATGAATCTCACTGGTAAAGGTAAATATATAAAAAAGGTAATGGGTTAATCACTTATAAAGCTAGTATGAAGGTTAAAAAACAAAAGTAGTAAAAATAACTGTAACGACAATAATTATAAAAAGATGTAAAATGTGACATCAAAAACATAAAACATGTCAGGGGGGAGTAAAGATGTAGAGCTTTAGAATGTATTCAAACTTAAGTTGTTATCAACTTAAAATAGACTATTTATATGAAAGCCTCATGGTAACCAATAAGCAAAAACCTATGGTAGTTAAACAAAAAATGAGAAAGGAATCTAAGTTTATCACTAAAGAAAGTCATCAAACCACAAAGGAAGAGAGCAAGAGAAGAAGAAACAGAGGAACTAAAAAACATTCAAAAAACAATTAACAAAATGGTCATTAGTACATACCTATCAGTAATGGCTTTAAGTGTAAATGTACTAAGTTCTCCAGAAGATACAGATTGGCTGAATGGAGGAAGAAAACAAGACCCATTTATATGCTGCCCATAGGAAACTCACTTCAGATGTTAAGGACATACACAGATTGAAAGTGAAGGACAGAAAAAGATATTCCATGCAAATGGAAACCAAAAGAAAACTGAAGTAACTATACTCATATCAGACAAAACAGACTTTAAAACAAAAACTGTAATAAGAGATAAAGAAGAGCATTACATATTGATAAAGGGGTCAAACATGAGATACAACATTTGTAAATATTTATGTACCCAACATAGGAGTAAAAATATATAAAGCAAATATTAATAGACTTAAAGGGAGAAATAGACAATGATACAATAATAGTAGGCGACTTAAACTCCCCACTTACATCAATGGATAAATTATCCAGACAGAAAATCAATAAGAAAATATCAGTTTTAAAAGACACATTAGACCAGATGGACTTAACAGATATACACAGAACACTCCATCCCAAAACAACAGAATACACATTCTTCTTAAGTGCAAATGAAACATTCTCCAGGATAGACAACATGTTAGGCCAGAAAACAAGTCTTAACATTTTAAAAGACTGAAATCATCTTTTCTGACCACAATGGTATGAAACTAGAAATGAATTACAAAAAGAAAATGGAAAATTAGCTGTAAAGTAAGGAGAGACTACTTGTCACTGAACAACCAATGGGTCAACTCCTGGGTCAACCAATGGGTCAATCAAAAACACACACACACAAAACAACAACAAAAAAAGCCCTTGAGACAAATGAAAATGGAAATACAACATACTAAAACTTATGGGATGAAGATAAAGCAGTTGTAAGAGGGAAGTTCATAACATTAGGTGCCTACTTCAAGAAACAAGAAAAATCTCAAATAAACGACCTAACTTTACACCTTAAGGAACTAGAAAAAGAAGAACAAAGTTAGTAGAAGGAAGGAAATAACAAAGATCAGAGCAGAAATAAAGACAAGGATGCCCAATCTTGCCACTTTATTCAACACAGCACTAGAAGCCCTAGCCAGAGCAGTCAGGCAAGAAAAAGAAATAAAAGGCATCCAAATTGGGAAGGAAAAAGTAAAACTGTTACTATTTGCAGTAACAAAGAGATGGCGTGATACTATACACAGAAAACCCTAAAGCCTGTTAGAATTAGTAAACGAAGCTGCAGGATACAAAATCAATATGCAGAAATCTGCTGTGTTTCTATCCACTAATAACAAACTATCAGAAAAAGAAGTTTAAAAAACAATCCCATTTACAATTGCATCAAAAAGAATAAAATATCTAGGAATAAATTTAATCAAGGAGGTGAAAGAGCTGTACACTGAAAACTGTAGGACATTGATGAAATAAACTGAAGACACAAATAAATGAAGATATTCTATGCTCATGGATTGGAAGAATCAATATTGTTAAAATGTCTGTACTATCCAAAGCAATCTGCAGATCCAATAAATCTCTATCAAAATTACAATGGCATTTTTCACAGAAATACAACAAACAATTCTGAAATTTGTTTGGAAACACAAAAGGTCCTGAATAGCCAAAGCAATCTTGAGAAAGAAGAACAAAGCTAGAGGCATCACACTCCCTGATTTCAAACTATAGTACAAAGCTTCAGCAATCAAAACAGTGTGGTACTGGATAAAAACAGACAAATAGATCAATGGAACGGAAGAGAGAGCCCCGAAATAAACACACACATATATGGTCAATTAACTGATGATAAAGGAACCAAAAATATACAATGGGGCAAAGACAGTCTCTTTAATAAATGGTGTTGAAAAATTTGGACAGTAACATTCAAAAGAATGAAACTGGACTAGTATTCACACCATACACAAAAAATAAATCAAAATAGATTAAAGGCCTGAATATAAGACCTGAAACCATCCTAGAGGGAAACATAGGCAGTAAGCATCTTGACACTGACATTGTGATGGGTTTTTGGACTCGACACCAAAAGCAAAAACAAACAAGTGGGACTATATCAAACTAACAACCTTCTACACAGTGAAGGAAACCATCAACAAAATGAAAAGGCAACCTACTAAATGGGAGAAAATATTTGCAAATCACATATCTGATAAGGAGTTAATATCCAAAATATATAAAAAATTCATACAACTCAATGGCCAAAAAAATTAAAAATTTTAGAACAATTTTTAAAAACCCAATTAAGAAATGGGCAGCGGATCTGAATAGATGTTTTTCTGAAGAAGACACAGATACATGAAACAACGCTCAACATCACTAATCATCAGAGAAATACATCTTTAAAAAGACTTTATTTATATATTTGACAGAGAGAGAGTGCACAGAAGCAGGGGACTGGCAGAGGGAGAGGGAGAAGCAGACTTCCCACTGAGCAGGGATCCTGAACTGGGGCTTGATCCCAAAACCCTGGGATCATGACCTGAGCTGAAGGCAGACGCTTAACCGACTGAGCCACCCAGGTGCCCCAGAGAAATACATTCTTTTCTAAGTAGGCTCCACACCCAACATGGCGCATCAACTCATGACCCTGAGATTAAGGATAGCTTGCTCTACTGACTGAGCCAGCCAGGCACCCCCATGAGGGAAATACAAATCAAAACCACAACGAGATATAACTTCACACCTGTTAGAATGGTTTTTACCAAAAAGACAAGAAATAACAAGGGTTGATGAGGGTGTGAAGAAAAGGGAATCCTTGTGCACTGTTGGTGGGAATGTAAGTTGGTGCAGCCACTGTGGAAAACAGTATGAAGGTTCTTCAAAAAATTAAAAATAGGGCGCCTGGGTGGCTCAGATGGTTAAGCGTCTGCCTTCGGCTCAGGTCATGATCTCAGGGTCCTGGAATCGAGTCCCACATCGGGTTCCCTGCTCAGTGCAGAGCCTGCTTCTCCCTCTCCCCCTGCCACTCCCTCTGCTTGTGCTCTTCTGTCTATCTCTCTGTCAAATAAATAAATAAAATCTTTAAAAAAAAAAATTAAAAATAGAAGTACTGTTAAGATCCAGCAATTCCACTTCTGGATATTTATCCAAAGAAAATAAAAACAATAACTTGAAAAGATATATGCACCCCCACATTCACTGCAGCATTATTTATAATGGCCATGATATGGAAGCATCTAAGTGTCCATCAATGGGTAAAGGAAATGTGGTATTTATATTCAACGAAATAGTATTCAGCCATTAAAAAAAAGAATGAAGTCTTGCCATTTGCAAGAACATGGGTGGACCTTGAGGGTATTATGCTGAGTGAAAAAAGTCAGACAGAGAAAGACAAGTTCTGTGTGATCTAACTTATATGTGGAATCTAAGAACAAAGGAAAAACAAAACAAAACAAAAAACAAATGCATAGATACAAAGAACAGATTGGTGGTTGCCAGAGATGGAGGGGTGGGGTGGGGGGCAAATTGGGTGAAGGGGGTCAAAAGGTACAGACTTCCAGTTATAAGATAAATAAGTCATGGGGGTGTAATGTACGGCACGGTGACTCCAGTTAATAACACTGTATTGCATATTTGAAAGTTGCTAAGAGGAAATCTTTAAAAGTTCTCATCACAAGAAAAAAAACTGTGTAACTGTGCCTGGCGAGGGGTGCTAACTAAGCTTGCTGGGGTGGCCATTCCACAGGATGTTCAAATACTGGATCCCTACGCTGTCCACCTGAAACTAATATAGGATAGCGCACGTCAATTTTACTTCAATAAAAGTAAATTTTAAAAAATACAAACGAGTCAAGGTCTAGGCCCTCAAAACGTTTGGAATCCGGTGTGGTCGAGCGCAGGAAGAGGCACTCCACGCGCATCCCCGGGAGCAACACCTGAGAACTCAGAGGGCTTTTGGACGGGGTTGTGGGCAGAACTGCGGACAAGACTCACAGAACAGATGAGCCTCCGGCCTGCGCTGTCACTGCTGTGGGCAGAAGGGACCAGACATGTGGAATGAATTAGACAGACAGGAGCTAGAATTAACAGAGCCATAAAAACAGGAGTTAATTCACCTCAGAAGCCAGGAAGCACTTTATAGGACATGAGGCTGGGCTGCCAGGCTCCAGCTGACTCCTCCTGACACGGGGCCCACAGAACCACAGCCCAGCCCAGCTGGCAGCAACGTGGGGAGGGAAGGGACAGAGTCAGGGCTGACCTCATAGGTGGTGGTGAATCACAGCCTAGACACAGACATTCTCTCTGACGTGCTGGGTGGGTTGAACTGGTAACAAAACCACCTTGACCATTCTCTTCCACTTTGAGACTTTTCCCTTAAGAATGTGCTGAGTATCCCATCAGCCAAAAAGCTCTTTGTCCCTGGGAACCATCATTAACATACTCTTAATACACTGTAACATGTTGGCTCTTGTTGGCTCTGACTTGATACAAAAATAAATTCTACAATGGACGCAGTGGTGCTTTTCTTTTCGTTCTTCATATTTGCTTAAGTAACTGGATTACTCATTGAATTGAAGGTTCTTCCAGTGGCTGCCCCCAGGGGACGTTGTGTCTTTTGCTTGGCCACCCAGCATGGCGCCCTGCTCCACTGACTTGGAAGGAGTGGCTCCCCCATGTGTAAGCCAGTACCCCACCTCCCACCAGGCTTGCTATAGTGAGGACAGCCAGCACCCAAGGTCACAAGCCAGCAGAGGCATGGGTATTCTCATCCTGGACTTTAGATCTTCAGGAAGGATGTGTAGAGGAGGAGTAGTTTAGAGAGCTCCGAGCAGATGGGCAGCACAGAGAGGCCAGAAGCAGAACAGGACATCCAGGGGTACGTGGCAGTGCCATGGATGCTGAGCCAGACCCGTATCCCTCCAGATCATCCCTGTAAGCAACCCCAGCTGCCATCCTATGGTCCACCTGGCCTGCCCCCTTGTCTTCTCCAATCTCCCATTGGCTCCTTGGGGTGCCCAATATCCTTAAATTCTTCTATCCAACAAGTTATTTTTATGCTTCAAGCATCCAAAGACAATCTGTTACTGCACCAAGCACTAGAGTGGTCCCCAGAGCTGACCTGGCCACGAGCCTCACAACGGCCACAGGACCCTACATGGGCCCCAAGGGAATGGCTGGTCAGCACCAGCGTGAGGTCTTCCCAAGCTCCTCTCTCTCTTCACTTTATTTAATTTTCCACCTAATAGTAATGAATAATAAAGTTGGTTGGTAGTTGCTGGGGATGTGGTGGTGAATGACCTGGAACAGTCTTTACCCTTAGAGGGCTGACATCCTTTCTCAGTGTGTTCAACTGGTCTTTACAAAAATTCTAAATTTTCTCAATCCCATCTTAAGTTTGGGCCTCATTTTCAAAGATGTCTGTGTCTATGGTAGAAACCACATGACCTCAAACCCTGCACAGACACACAGAGCTGCACGCCGGGTCCTGAAGACCCCTGGCCACCTGGCCCCACAGCGCTTCAACTGCACCCACCTCCTTTTACTGCTGGCCTTGCCTTTCCCCATTAGAATTAAGCTCTTCTGCGTCCCATTCCTGTATAGCCCTGGGCTCCCCTGGAGGTCTAAATTATAGCCATTAGCACATTAGTGGCCAGCAATTTGATGGCTTTTTAAGAAATCTGAAGGTGGGGCGCCTGGGAGGCTCAATTGGTTAAGCGTCTGCCTTCAGATTAGGTCATGATCCCAGGGTCCTGGGATTGAGCCCCATGTCGGGCTCCCTGCTTGGCAGCGAGTCTGCTTCTCTCTTTCCCTCTCCTTCTGCCCCATCCCCGGCTTGTGCTCTCTCTCTCCTTCAGCTTGTGCGCTCTCTCTCCCTCTCAAATAACTAAATGAAATCCTAAAAAAAAAAAAAGAAAGAAATCTGAAGATAACAGCCTTCCATAGCTAGTACCTAGGACCCCCCCCCCAAATTTGGCCCTAATTCTTAGAATAGAAGTCCAAGTAGGGAGTTGTATATGGCCATGTCAAATTCTTAAGAGCGGTGGGTATTCCCGCCTGCTCTGCCCATCCTCCCTCTCACCCCTCCTCACTGCACAGCCCGCTCAGGCTATCTCCTCAGCTGCTAATACCTGCCACTCAGAAGATGCTACTCCATCGCACAGAGAGATGGGCAAATTGTTTCTGGCAAAGGGGTGGGGGGGCACAGTTTCCCTTCCCAGGGAAGCTATCATTCACATTAGGTTCAGTCCTTTTTAAGAATGTCTATATTGAGAGGGCGCCTGGGTGGCTCAGTTGGTTAAGCGACTGCCTTCGGCTCAGGTCATGATCCTGGAGTCCCGGGATCGAGTCCCACATCGGGCTCCCTGCTCGGCAGGGAGTCTGCTTCTCCCTCTGACCCTCCTCCCTCTCATGATCTCTGTCTCTCATTGTCTCTCTCGCAAATAAATAAAATCTTAAAAAAAAAAAAAAAAAGAATGTCTATATTGAGAGAATAAAACCTATTAACTTCCGTTGTCCATTTTCCCCTGCAAAAATATACAACACACTGCCTAGAGATAAGAAAAAAAAAAAGAAAAAGTGATAAAGACAGCTAAAGTCTATGATGCATGCGCTTGGAACCTCCAGGAGCAGAGTGCTCACAAGAGGAAAGAGAAGCAGAATACAGCTGTCCGATCAGCTTTGCAGTCAACAGTGTTTACACAAAATAGGGTATCCTATGTGCTCTCCGTTCAAACTCTGCAAGTGACCCTTCCTCCAAAATGCTGGTCACATGGCCACCGTAGACTTCCAAGTCCAGAGAAACTTCTTCAGGCTTAATGTGTCTGTTTCTACCCCAACTCTTTCTTCTCAGGTCATAATTTGCTCCCATCCACAACAACAACAAACAAAAACAATCACCCAGAAACGGGAGTCGCAGCGAGGACGTTCAGAACCCCACACAAAGAGGAGTTGTTTCTCATGGAGCGGGAGCTAGACGGCAAGTTCTGGATGTCTGTGGTTGGCCCAGCGGGTGGAGCCTGGGGAGCCTCCACGGGGCGGCCGTGGGTGCCGCCACCCTGTCATCGGCTGTGCTGCCTGTAATTTTCAAGCAGGATGCCCCACATCCCACAACACCAACATCCTTCTCTGCGCTTTTTATAACAGAATGCTGAGTTTTTGCTGAACAAGCCCTCACTTGTCCAAGCCTCAGTTAGTCTGTTGTAGAACACATGTAGGTTGGTATTTTTATGGACTTTTGAAACACTGCAAATGTTGTCCAAGGAGGAGTTTGGGGTCACTTCACGAAAACACTTAAGTCATCCATTGCAAACCCTGGAAGGGACTTCTGTGGCTTTGTAATTTAATCTCCTCATCTATCCGGCATGGAAATGAGTCCAGGAGAGGTAAGTATCCCATTTAAGTTTATTCAGATCATTCCAGAAAGAGTCATAAGCTGAATCCCAGCTCTCTGACTGCTGAACCAGAGTTCTTTTCACTTGGAGGGACCAAAGTACAAGATTTAATTTTTTCAAAAGGCATGTGTTATTGGCCATGGTAAGAGAAAATGAGAAAAAGTTACTTAAAATACAGAAAGAAGCCAGAAGCCTGATGATAACCAATTAAGTTAACACATCCTCCCAATTAAGCCATCTATACAGAAGCTGAATTGTGGAACTTGAGTTCCTCTGCTCATCTTCCAGAAGAATTCCTAATAAGCTGCTGGGTGACCCAAGGGTGAAGAAAGAGCAAAAAAAGACAACCAAGAACCTTGAAAGTCCAGTCTCGGACCCCCCTTCCACCCCAGCTCAGGCACAAATGGATGCCCATGGGCCTCCCTCTCCTCCAGTGGCCCATGGCTGCAGGAGGCATTGGACCCCCTCAAGCCTGCAGTCCACATCAGGATGGAGTGGGGAGCCTCATGTCCACAGCTGTCCCCTCCTGAGGACAGCATGCAGGTCGATAACTGACTGGTTGCCAAGGGCTGCCAGCAGAGGCTGAAAGGTACTGCATTAAGCCTAACATCATTATTATTAAACCTACAATTCAAAACCAATTATGCTTTGCAGAAGACTGCAGCCTCCATTTAAACCACTCCTGGAGGAAAATAAAAAGCCCGTTAGACAGAGTTCAAGGCAAGCAAGAAGGGCTTATGCCACCCGAAGCTGGGATTCAAGCACAAATTAATAATCATAACCCTGGGGTCCCCCCACAGAGGGAAGCAAAACAATGGAAAGCAAATGTTAGAGAATAAAAACAAGATGCAAACGTCCTCCTTTTACCAAAAAGCAGTTAGATTTCCTGGAGATTTCAAAATAAATTTACTTACCTCCCTCAGAGGGGAAAAGCCTACCATGTAAATCAGAGGTCCTGAGCCAGCAGCCAGGCTCTCCCACCAGTGCTTGAATCACTTGCTAACATCTAGAAATTAGGATTTTCCATGCAAAAAGTTTGGATTTGCAGCTTCTCTTGTCAAATCAGATTATCCAGGAACATTGTGGCAAGGACTGTCTAGAGCCACTTACTGCTTCCTGATACAGAACCTATATCCATGGCATCCTATCATCCTATAAAGGGTCACAAAGAAAGTGAAAGCATTCTTAGAATGACATCTCCATCAAAAATCTTCTACTTGTCCCACTTCATGTAATTGTGGGCTCCATCTGACATATCTTATTTGATTGTTGGATTCCTATCCCACATCTCCTTTAGGAGATAAGTATCCTCCTGCAGCTGCTGAAGGGATCAGTCATAAAGAAAGTCAATTTCAATTTGAATAATATTTATCAAGTGTCTACTGGGTTCAAACGACTTGCACTGGGCCTTGGGGGAGGAATGCGAAGATAATTAAGGCCCATCACTTCACTGTGGGCATTCCAGCTCAAAAGACTGGGTAAAACCCTGGAGAATATGATGTCATAAGAAAGGCATAAACCACTATGGGGTTCAGAAGAGGCGGAAACCACATCTGGCTAGGACATCAGGAAGAGCTCCATGGAAGAAACAGCATTTGGAATGGGTTTCCAGGAAGGGGTGGTGAAAGCGAAGACGGAAAGCAAGAGAGATCGGCACAAGGTGAGCCTTTGCAAAGGCAGAGAAGCACCCATGTGTGTAGGGAACAGGGAGTAACTCTCCTCCCAAAAGGTACAAACTTGGAAAGAGAGGAGTTGGGCTGCTGAACTTCTGGGTTCTCTTTCCACCTCCGCCCCCCGGCCCAACTCCTGCAGAGGCAGAGGGGGCATCTTAGCTCCCTGATGACAAATGAGTGATGCAGAGGGGCCACCCTCACAGTCTTTTGCAATAGGAACACCCAAACCACTCCCCCCAAGATGCTGATGCCACAGAATGGGGTTCAAACTCTATGTTACCAATCAGCAGTGCTAGCTGCTTGTGGAGCCTATTATTTAGTGCAGCACCAACTGGGAGCCAGGCCCCTGCTAGGGCTCTGCCCCAGTATGTGGCAGGGTCCCTGCCCTCATCAAAAGGAAACTGACAAGCAGAAAATTAGCAGCCCTGTCGGTTTCGCATCATCTGTCCAGCCAGCTGCTTATGTAAAAAGCCTTGGAATTCAGACTTTACTTTCCATCGCATCCATCCTCAAAACCCACAGTCTCTGCTCTCAAAACGCATCCTTTTTTTTTTTTTAACGATTTTATTTATTTATTTGACAGAGAGAGAGACAGAGAGAGCAGGAATACAAGCAGGGGGAGTGGGAGAGGAGGAAGCAGGCTTCCCGCTGAGCAGGGAGCCCAATGTGGGGCTCGATCCCAGGACCCTGGGATCATGACCTGAGCCGAAGGCAGACGCTTAACCTACTGAGCCACCCAGGCGCCCCATCAGAATGCATCCTGAGTCCAAACTCTTCTCACTATTGGCACTGATGACATCTCAGCCCAAGTGCCCTAGACATGGACCACTGCGAGAGCCTCCCCACGGGCCTCCTTCCTTCTGCCCCAACCGCCTGGAGCCAGTTCTCCATGCAGGAGGAAAGGTCAGTTTGTTCACACCACTATTCTACTCAGGACACCAAATACCATCCCACTATCCTTGGAATAAAAGCTGGAGTCCTCACAGCGGCTTTCTGAGGGCTGCATAACCTAAGCCCTGACCACCTGTTTCCCTCATCTGCTACCCCACTCTCTTCACTCCAGCCACAGTCATTCGGGTATTTACCCAGTGCCTCCCAAGTGCCCAGCAGCCACTTGGTGTTAGGAACACATGAGGAACGGTAACCATGGGGATAGGGTCTTTGTCTACTTTGTCCACTGCAATGTCTGCCGCATCTGGACAAGTGTTTGGCCCATCACGACTGCTCGCTCTTTGCTGAATGACTGAAAGAAGGGCGAATTGAGGGCCCTGCCCACACAACCTAGCAGAATTCAGAAAAGGAGGAACCAGGGTGAGCTGCAGGAGGCAAAGTGGGGACTTGGGGATGAGGGGGGTTCCAAGGACCATCCTGCAACAGATGTAAAGATGGACAGGAGCAAAGACTTTTTCAGGTGGGACAAAAACCATGACCCAAAGTACAGAAGTGGGACCTGGAGTAGCAGGGGCTGGAGAGGACAAACTGGCCCATGTGAGCCTAAAGGTCAGTTCCTGGCGGGGCTCTTAGCTGAAGATGGAGTTGCATAGGAAGGGCAGGATCTGTTGTCCTGGTTTCCAAGAGCCGGTTGCTTTAAAAATCACCTGCCCGGACAGCACTCCATCTCCAGAAATCCTGATTCAGTGAGCCTGGGGTACAGCCCAGGAATCTGTATCTCTAACAGTTTTGGGAACCATTGTACTGAGAATCCTGGAATCCTAAAAAGAGAGAAAAACATCAGAGCAGGAGGCCAATTTTCTAAGGAAGTCTTACCTTCTTATCCTGGCTGAGAAACTCTCCTAGAAAGGGGAGCCAGGGCTAACTTAGTTGGGGGAATCCTGAGGATGGAGAAAGCCTGTGGGGCCTGGGGACACTTAGGGGAGGACCCAAGGGACTGCGGGTGAGCAGCAAGAAGGTGAAAATTGAGGACCCACACAGTCGCCTCCCCACTCTTGGATCAGCCGGACATGATAGAGACCGATGTTTGGCCCAGATTTATTGCCAAGCTAATTACTTAACACCTCTGAGCTTCATTTTCTCACTCACTCACCTATCCTACTCATGGAAAACAAACAAAAATCAGTGGGCCTACTAGGTGTCACTGATCCAGGCCAAGAGATAAAATATCATTTCCGCAGGTGAATTCAGTTCCAGCAGGAGACGGATAAGCAAGGAAACAACTGCAAAATGGGAAAGCCTGCCTCACAGAGTTGTTGCAAGGATTTAAAGAGAGGATATAAATTAAGGGCCCTGCATAAAATAGAGTCAACAAAGTCACTTCCACCTTGCTTGCTTAGGGCTGCCCCTAATTTCATCAAGTGCTGACAAGGGACGGGTGCCTCCCAAGATCAGGGTTCTTCTAATTGCTATTCCAGGCCTGAGCCCCATTGTCTCAGAGGCCGTGCTGGAGAGAGATACAGAACAGGACAGTCAGCCCACAGCCGACATTCCCAGGAGCAGAAAGCCCAGCCCCACTGGAATTATGATGCACAGATAACCTAAGCCCTGGAATTGCAATGCACAGATAACCTAAAACCTTCTCTAAGTCTTTGGTTTCAACCACCACCCTAACCAGGAGTGTCTTCAGAGCTGCTGACGAGCATCCAAGTGCAGAGATTTATATTTCATCTCCTTTTAATTTCCCCCACCCACCCCCTGCTAGGAATGCCTACAAGCAGGGAACGGCCTACCCAGAAAGATGACCAGGAGGCAGGCAGCAGGAGAGAAACATCACAGATTCTCCTGCGAGGGGAAGTCAGAAACAGCCATAGCCCCCTCTGCAGAGCAGCCTCGGGGTCAGAGGCCAGCAGTAAGGGAAAACACCATGAGCCCTGCGCACTCTGGGTTTAATTTTGGCTTTAATCAGAGCAGCTTTGGTTCTGTCTGTTAGGAATATATGTTATGTTTTGGAAAGGGGGAACCATTTCTAAAACAGTTTGATGGCCACTGATCTGATCCACCTCCCATTTTACAGATAAAGAAAGGGGTGGGGGAGGGCAAGTGATGTGTTCACGGTCACGCAGATCATTTGTGACAAAGTCAGCTCTAAAATCCACGTCTTCTGACTCGTGCTGGCAACTAAACAATGAAGCCAACAATGAAGATATTGTGGCAGGCCAAGGACATCACTTGTCTGATCACATAGCTCGATACTCAGTCTGGGAAATGGGATTCACTCTCCCACCTGGAGAGAGGTCGGAACAAGGTCAACAAGCTTACCAGGAATACAGCCGACCAGACATTTCCAGAAGCTATCTCAGCAGTCAAGAGTCAGCCATGCATTATATCATTTCAAATTTGTGATTTCAGACCCACACAACCTGAGTTTATCCATGGTAATCTAAGGAATGGGAGACCTTCTTGGGAAATAAAGATCCAGACTTTTAACAAAGAAAAAAAATAACATACCTACGGAATCCCAACTCTCTCATGCTCAGCAAACAGACTTCTACCATCATTCCCTGCTGGCCTGCAGGCCCTGGTGTGAGCACTCTGCTCTGGGGCAGAACGATGGCCAGCAGGTCTCAGGGGCAGGCTGCTGGGGCTGGGTTTTGGGGAAGCTAGCTCTCTGAGGTCAGGCTGCATGGCCATTCACACCACAGGGAGTGAGAGGGCAACCCTGGCATTGGAGAAAGAGAACCAGTAGGTGGATTTGGTGGTTTTGCCATCAGGGGGAGCAGAAGCCAGCATTGAACATGACCTGGAAATCTGCCAACCTCACCCGAAAAGTCACCAAGCTGTGGAGCTCTCACCGTGAGCCCCTCTGCACACCAAGTGTGTTGAGGACAAAAGGAGGCAGGTGCTTGGGTCACTCTTCATCAGGTTGGAGAGTTAGGACAAATAAGCCCCAATCCAAGGGCTCCCGGGAAATAGCGCAGGGCACATTAGAAAGGGAGATCTTGCCCAAGTAGCCCCTGGACTTCAAGGTGAGCACACATGGGAGGGAATACCTTTCCATTTGAGGGTTGTCTGCAATGAACAAAGTGTCATAGATCCTTGTTTACTCCTAGGGCAACAGCACCCCCTTTCACTCTCAAAAGAATCCTAATTTGATGAAAAATCCTATGGTCACCCTGTCACAGAGCCCTTTACAACATACTTCTCCCGAGTGTTATAATTTAAAATACCATTTTTGCGCACAATCCCTTGTGTATGCCAAGGATGGCAAACAGCGGGCCTACCTGCCCGTCTCCCACTCCTATTCCCTTGACAGACATCGTTAATGGATCACACACAGCCCTCTTTCCCACTGATCTGAGACAAAGCCATAAAATCTTCTTAAGACAACCCTCCAGATGGCCAAGAAAACAAGTTGACTCATAAGTTGATGCTGATTTACCCTTGCTGGTCAATATCTCATCTTTTCAGGAAGCCACTCATGAGGGCTTCAGCTTCCTAAGGCCATGAAGACAAAGCCATAAAAGCCTTGTCCCAGCCGCACCTAGGCATTTGTCTTGACCAAAGCCAGAACTATTCTCTTATTTCTTTGGGGATTGGCAGGGACTCCTACCCAGGATGCCCAGAATCTAACCCATGGCCCCTGACTTCCAAGCAGTCCAAACCAGCTAGAGCCCCATAGTTCTATTTTGAGCCCTACATTTGGTCACTTATGTTGCTCTAAGGGACAATCTATGCAGTGGCTTGCTATAATGCTAGGCCCTCCACTTGGCTTTATGGATCAAGTTTCACTAGTTTTTGTTTTATTTTTTTTTCCCTCCCAGATTTCGGCAATGGCAAAAGGCACAAGTCAGACAAATTCTGCTGAAATTGAACATGTAGTTTCCTAGAACAGACCATTCAGTTCTTGATAGTAGGGAAAAAACATTCATTTACATGGGTTAGGGAACACCTTCCTACAAAAGTACACAATGAACATTACACCAGAAAAATGCAAATTTTCACTAAGACAGGACATGGGAACATAAGTCTAACTTGAAACAGAAGAAATCTGGCTTTACAAAGAACTCATTTTCTCCAAAGAGGGTAAGGTACAAAAATAGGAAGACTAAAAGGCTAATGGCCGTCTCCAGGGACAGATAAGACTCCAGTGAGTGTGGCAGTGTGGACAGGTGAGAGGTAGGTCTGCACAGTGAAAGGGTGAGTGAAGGTGGTTTTGGCTGCGTGGTTAGTGAGACCTGAAAAAGCAGGTCTCTCCAGGTGGTGTGTGAGAGCTTCCTGGAGGAGGGAAACTTCTAAGATCCGCTTGAATCCATTTATTTTTTTTTTTTCAGCAAATATTTTTGAGCACCTACTGTGTGTCAGGCACTATTCTAGATGCTGGAAGTAAAACAATGAACTTGACAGGCAGAGATTAAAGTCTATTTCTCTTTGTTTTTATCTCTATCTCCATCTTTGTCTCTTTCTTGCCACACACACACATGCATGCATGCATGCAGATACACACACAGATGTTAATAGAGCTTTTTTATTTGGAAGTGAGTTTACTGGCCTTTATTCAGTCCTTTTGGTCCTTTCATGTTTTCTGAGTTTTCTAGAAGAACACAAATTTCGTTGTTAATATTAAATTATTATAAGAGGATACTGAGCATAAGTACCAGAGAGATGAAAGGCAATGGGCATCCAAGGGACACTAGTATCTGTTTGTTCATTTGAGTTATGAAGGTGGGGACAAGGACAATAAATGAATTTACCCAGAGTACTCCTTCTCCTCTCTCCAGTGACCTTGGGAAGCCTCAGCCATACAGGCCTGGGAGTACCCCAGGCACAGAGGGAGCGAGAAGAAGTGACCCACACTAACACAGAGCTTCTTAGCCTACCAGGAGTAGAACTTTTTTTTAGCACTTCTAAACTTTTTAGGAAGTTCACTAAAGCCTTCTGAAATAATTTGAATATATCCTTAGCCTCAGTAATTATACATACAAAAAAAAAGGAAAAAGAGAACACAGTGTTTTTTTACAATAAGATTCTTTCCTATTCAAACTACAAAGGGTAAAAAAAAAACTTTCTTTTTTTTTTTAGAATTAGAATCAAGATAATACTGGAGAAGAAAATAAATGCCAAAAGAAAAAAGATTATATGATTCATTCAAATGATACCAATATCAAAAGGTACTCTTTAAGCAAGTAATTTTCTTTCCTTTTTTATTTTTAAAGTGAATTAAGACCCGGGCGCCTGGGTGGCTCAGATGGTTAAGCGTCTGCCTTCGGCTCAGGTCATGATCTCAGGGTCCTGGGATCGAGTCCCGCATCGGGCTTCCTGCTCCTTGGGAGCCTGCTTCTCCCTCTGCCTCTCTCTCTCTGTCTCTCTGTCTCTCATGAATAAATAAATAAAATCTTTTTAAAAAAATAAATAAATAAAAGTGAATTAAGACCCTCTCTTGGACACCAATTGTGACACAGAGGACTTTTTTGCCTAATAAGGATGTGGCAGACCCACTACTGATCCTCCAGTTAATGGCCAATAAACATGGGTGAGGCAAGTCCTACCCTGGTTTTAAAAGAGCCCAAAGTAACAACTCTGTCCAAATCTCAAGGAACTGATATGATTTTCAGTACACGAGTGTGATTTAGAAATGGAAACCACTTTGGAGCAGACTTAAGCCAACAACCAAGCCATAGCCCTCAAAAGGTCCATGCTTTATGGTTCAATTATGGCAAGAAAAAAATTTCCACCTATAACCCCTTTAGAAAGTAACTATCTCAGAAAGTTCCAGACAAACCCAGTTCCACAGACTTTGGAGGTCAGCTGCGTATACTGCTGTTACTACAGAAGTAAGAAGTTGCTTGTGCCTGTGGTTACAGAATAGGTACAATCAAAGAAAAAAAAAAAAAAAAACGGAAAGACGAGGACAGAAAAACTCCCCCTTTGATGTCACCTGAGCCTGGAAATATCGATTACCTCCTCTCCCCCACTAGCCTCTCAGAATGCAAAGGAATTGTCTGGTTAGCGAACTTCACATCATGTGTGCCTGATCTTTTATTTTTTTCCATGGGGCATGTCTCATCCATTTCTTCACTATTGGAGGCACCAATGTCCTAGTTGAGACTCTGGCCGGGAGTGGGCACCCTCCGAGTGGTTGCTGAGGATGGATAGAGGACTGGATGGGTAGATGGAAGGATGAAGGGACAGGGAATGTTGCTATCATGAAAAATCTGTCCTACAAGAACCTGGATGTCACTGGGCCTGCCTTCGGTAGAACTAGTCACTGTTATTTAGCAGTAACTTCAGGTATTCATTCTATGAGCAATTTATTATGCTAGGTATGATGCAAGATATAGGAACATAAAACTATGACAGAATTCATACTCTGGCTGAAGATAAAAGGCAACAACTACCAGTAGAATAAAATCAAGCCTGAAAGCATGTTATGTAGACTCACAGGAGGTCAAGATCAATGGCTGGCATGGCACAACTGACCGAGGGATGCTATTCAGATAACATCCTCCAAAAGGAAGGACAGTCTGGGTAACCTAAAAGAATATTTAGAAGAGGTTTTAAATTTATTTAGAATCCTACTTTTACCCACGGAACTACCAGATAACATACAGCAGAGAAATTACTGGATGGATAGGCAGATAAGTAATAGAAACAATGTTATTTGATTCACATCTTCCAGCAGAAGTTAAGTCAAATGCTTTCAGAGACCCAGCAGGTAAATCCGATCAAACACCTGTGAGCACCAGGCATTGTTCTACGTGTTTCACATGCATTTTTTTTTCACTTAGTCCTTGCCATCATCCTCTAAGAAGATACAAATATCATCCCACTTAGATGAAGAGAGAGAGGCTCCAGAAAGTTAAGGCTTTGCAAGTTGACCAGGTTGGCCAAAGCCCCATAACCAGCAAATGGTAGAGCAGAGACTCAGGGTAGGGTGTTCTGCCTTCAGAGCCCCTGCCCTGCAACACCACGCCCCCTCCTGCTGTGGAGGGACGGGGGTCTGTGCTGGGGCATGGTGCCTTGCTGAGGCATGGGCTCCCATGACCATGAACAGCCATTACTGAGTGCGAGCAGACGGCTACCATGCCAGAACGCCGGGGCCCAGCCAAGTAAAAAAATCCACACGTCAAAATGTGAAATCTCTTGATTTTTAAATATGGACAAGTTCAATCTTCAAAAAATAACCACTCAGCAAACCCAACAAAACCATCCGCAATGAACTTTCGCCCATGCCCCTCTGCCTTACACTTTGCTGAGGCTCATTTCACTTACGTGCTTTCACTTCTCACAAGAATCCCGTAAAGGAAGTATTATTATTTCTGATGCATGCATGAAGAAACCATGAAGGCTTAGAGAGGATGCATGTCCTTCCCGCAAACATACCTGTTCACAAGTTCAGGCAGAGGTCTTAGACTCAACATGGAGCAAAGCTGGGCTCCCTTGAGCTCTACCACTCTGGTCAGCGTGTCCCACTGTCAATGCCCCTTGCATTTAATAAATACGGGTTTGAATGAATGAACCAGACCCTTCCTACAGAGCCATTGGGGGAGAGTTGCAAAGAGCATGAGAATGAGAACGGGGGCATTACAAAGAAGAACAAACACCATGGCTTCGGCCATGCAAGCAGGGCTCTGCTTCAGAGCCTTGCCTAGAACCCGCACTGGGGGATCAGGCCCCCTCCCGAGAGACCCGGACCAGGAAAGGAATGTGGAGTGCCTAATGGTCTCCCCAGGGCTCTCAACTTGTAAGAGAGGGAAGTTTGGGTGAAAACTTGAGTATTCCGATTGCAAATCCAGCTTTCTCTTTGATTTCACTTGTGGCCAGCCTCTTGTTTACCACCACAGGCTAAAACTCAGAGCTGTCCTGACGGACAGGCTCCCAGTTCAAATCCACTACAGAACCATGGATGCCTTTGTACAAGACCCCTAAGAATATCCTTAGGAAGAGACTTTCTTTAAAAAATAAAAAATAGGGGCGCCTGGGTGGCTCAGACGGTTAAGCGTCTGCCTTCGGCTCAGGTCATGATCCCGGGGTCCTGGGATCGAGTCCCGCATCGGGCTCCCTGCTCCTTGGGAGCCTGCTTCTCCCTCTGCTTCTCTCTCTCTCTCTCTGTCTCTCATGAATAAATAAATAAAATCTTTAAATAAATAAATAAATAAATAAATAAATAAATAAATAAATAAATAAATAAATTGTGGGGCGCCTGGGTGGCTCAGTCAGTTAAGCGTCCGACTCTTGATTTTGGCTCAGGTCATGATCTCAGGGTCGTGAGATTGAGCCCCCTCCCCCTCTGTTCCTCCCTCTGCTCGCGTGTTCTCTCTCAAATAAATAAATAAAATATTTCATAAATAAATAAATAAAATCGTGACTCTTAACTGAATCCATTTCATTGCAAAAAAAAAAAAAGGAGAAAATAGAGAAATACACGAAGAGAATAAAGTCACCCACAATCTCACTAATCAGAGACGATGACAATTTTGGACCCTTTCTTCAATCTTTTTCCAGAGTGTATGTGTGCACACGCATATACCTGGAGACTTTTGTACTTGATGGAGGTCACACTCGATATGCAGTTTTTAAGCTTGTATTTTCACTTGTTATACCTTAAACATTTTGCCATATCATTATAATTCTTCAAAAACTGACATTTTTCATAACTGTGTAATACTGCAAAGATGGATCACCATAATTTATTTTACGAATTCTATTGTTGGGAATTTAGGTTATGGCCCATTTTTGTTGCTATCATAAATGATGCTCTGGTGAATACAAGATTGACTCTATTTCCAGTTAGTTCTTCAAAACGTATCTAGAGAAAAGGAATTACGGTGTGACAGGGCTCCACTTTGAACCTCTTTATGCATATTGTCAACACGCTTTTCAAAAAGGTTGTAGCAATTTACTTACAATGGTACCGTTTTGAAAAACCTTTGCCCCTTAGTCTTCCTGAACGTCCGAAACCAGCGCTGTTCTGGAGACACGGGGCCCCCTCCCCTTGTGTATCACTAAAGCCATACTTAGGCAATACTGCAGCTGTGTTCTTCCCAAAGAAGCTTTTATCTCGTTTCACTTCATTTTGGACTAGCAAACGAACATGCAACACTCGCTAAAAGAGGCAAAAAAGGCTCTTTATTGTTTTTAAAAGGCCCCTCTAGTGAGGGGCGCCTGGGTGGCTCAGATGGTTAAGCGTCTGCCTTCGGCTCAGGTCATGATCCCAAGGTCCTGGGATCGAGCCCCGCATCGGGCTCCCTATTCAGTGGGGAGCCTTCTTTTCCCTCTGTCCCTTCCCCTGCTTGTGTTCCCTCTCTCGCTGTGTCTCTCTCTGTCAAATAAATAAAATCTTAAAAAAAAAAAGGCCTCTGGTGAGTAGGCTGCTGTGAAGTCCCACGAAACAGCGGAATCTATCCCAATCCTATAAATCAAGATGCGCAGGCCCGAAAGAGAAGTGTTCCATTTCACATGGCAGCGGCAGCTCAGACCTGTGTGGCGAAAATGCCCATTAGCTGTTTGTCAGGAATATTTTTAGAAAGTGCCGAGCAAGCCCGTGAGGAGCACCGTGCTGTCGCGTCGCCCTCTCCCCGGGGATTAATCGCTGCAGCCTTCAGAAGCCGCCCCAGATCAGCTGTGCTCCCCGCACTGACACACCCAGCACACACAACACACCCCACAGGCACCCCACACAGCACCCCGGGCGCCCCTGGGCAAGGACGCACGTCTGCCCAGAGGTCTCTCCAAGGACCCTCAAGATTTTCACTCGCTGCAGGGAGAGAGTTCCTGTTATCAGGATGTGCAGACATGCGCAAGTTTGAGGTTAAAGCTGAGGGACCCCCATCTGCAGTAGTGGGGGGGGCTGTTATTTCTCAGATCTCTAAAACGAAATGATCTGAGGGAAGATCCCATGATTCTAAATACATCATAGAGGGGCGCCTGGGTGGCTCAGTCCATTGAGTGTGGGACTCTTGATTTTGGCTCAGGTCATGATCTCAGGGTCCTGAGACTGAGCCAGGCCTCAGGCTCTGTGCTCAGCCAGCAGTCCGCTTGCGATTCTCTCTCTCTCTCTCTCCCTCTGTCCCTCCCCCATGCTCTCTCACGCACTCTCTCTCTCTCAAATAAATAAAATCTTAAAAAAAAAATCGTAAATTTCACATCTTGCAGTCTGTCTAACATTCCAAAAATGTCCATCTTTACCCCTGTTCTTCAGGCCTGTGGTCTCCCACAGTGAATGAGGCTTGTGCTTAGGGTCAGGCAGAACTGGGCCGATCACTTAACCTCTCTGAAACCTCAGCGTCCTCATCAGAAAAGTAGGGCCAAATAGTAATGTCTGCCTCACAGGGCTCTTGTGAACATCCTGCACTTGGCCTATAAAAGGCCTCAGGAAGCGCTAATTTTAATGCTAGTGGTCATGGTATAGTTCAAAAGCAGATATCCAGCTATAAATCACTGGCACATTTTACTTCTGGAAACCACTGTGCTCTAGTCTTTCCACCAGAGGAAAGGAAAGAAAAGAAATGAAACCTAAAAGTCACATTTGCATTATTTTAGCCACCCCTGCAAGCCACATAATGGGAAGACAAATTTGTGACAACTTCTAAAAATAAAATTATCAAATGACCAGTGGCTATTCCTGTCCCCATTATGCATCTTTCTGAGGCTATAAAGACACACAAAGGATGTACATTTGTGTTAACTCTGCACAGCATCAGGACCTTCTTCTGACCCCATCTCCCCTCTTCTAACAATAGCTGTCTCAAAGTTCCAGGACATGGCCAGCTCTCTCCTATCCCAAGGTGTCAGTGGGCACACTTTTGGGTCAGGCAGCACCAGAGACCTGGGGTCTAGGCTTAGGCTGCAGCTGACTAAGCAAGTCATCGCTGCTCTCTGATACAACAAGGTGATTGAATAGGGGTCATCTCTATAAACTTCTTCTCAGTGATGGGAGAGTGTGTGGTTCTAGCCTCATAAGCAATTTTAAGATGTAAAGTATTTTTTCCTGTGGATCTTGTAAGTCTCTTCTTTTATATTGTAGTTGTTCACGTCAGGGTGAGAAAATGAGTCAAAGGGTTGAATGTCAAGTTGAAACAAGGCTATGTACAGCCTCTGGTAGACTTGCAGGATTCAGTGCAAAAACACTAGCATCAAATTAGGTCCCATCAACATACTCATTGAAGGGCTACTCACAGCCATGAACTCCAGCAGACCCCCACGCAATACTGAGGTGCCCACCAGCCCTGTCTGGCTTTCCAGGCAGAACATAAGCAGTGATGGGAAGATAAGCCAAAAGCAAGGAAACCTACTCATTATTTTAAAGATATTCTTTTGTTTACTTACAAAGTTATCATAAATCATATAAATTAAATGTTTTATTGAAGAATATTTCTATCCGGCTAATAATAGTTGAAAATCTATGCAGCAAAACACAAGATACTATTAGATATACCTCCAATTTAGATGATTCCGATCCCTCCAGATAGGACCACCTTAACAATTTTATTCCAAAACCATTATCTTAAAATTATTTTGTGTACTTTATAATTTGGGATATTTTAAAATACAGAGTTTATATAAAATGGGTAATAGGAGGTCATTGTTGTGCCCTTCTTGGCTATTTCCAGCAGCCTGATAAACTCCCACCAAGCCATGTGATCTCATCTCTTTTACCTCTGTCTTATAGATAGAAAAGGGCATCAAGAGCCAAGGACCAGGAGAATGGAAGGAAGCAGTGACCCAGTAATAGCAACAAGCACCCCAAGGCCATCCCAAACAAGCACACTAGGCAAAAACAGTGTGGGACCTATGGCAACACAACTTCAGAACAAGTCCCCTTCAGCACATCCCTCCAGCCCAACAGCTACTCCTAAAGTCCCCCCAATCTCTCCACCTCCAACCCCCACAATTTGGAGCTATCACTGCACTCATGGGGGCTCACAGAGAGACTAAGTGCCACGGTGTAAGAAGTCAAATTTGGACAAGCATATCTAATGTGTGTGTTTTTTTTTTTTAAGATTTTATTTATTTATTTTAGAGAGAGAGAGCGCACATATGAGCATGAGTGGGGGAAGGGGAAGAGGGAAAGGGAGAGAATCTCAAGCAGACTCCCTGCCAAACGAGGAGCCTGACATGGGGCTTGATCCCACGACCCTGAGATCATGACCTGAGCCAAAGCCAAGAGTCAGATGCTCAACTGACTGAGCCACCCAGATGCTCCCCCTCATTAATGGTTTTGACTGATAGAGAAGCAAATCTGTTTTAGCTAGTAGAACCATGGGGAGGCAAGGGATAGAAACCCGATCTGAAGAGCAGAAGCAGCAAAGGGAATTTACTGACACATACAAATGGAAACTCCATGGGGAATGGAGATAGCTTTCAACAGGGCTGGATCCATATATGCTGTCACCAGGAATCTGGACTTTTCTGTCTTCTGTGCTGGCTTCATTTCCAGTGGGCACTCTGCACGTGGTAGCAAAGATGGACACCAGCAGCCCAAGCTTCCGTTCTACAGGCTTAGAAACCTCAGCTGAGAGCATGTGCCTCTTTCTCAGAGGTTCTAGCAAAAGTCCCGGGATGGATTCTCATTGTCTGACTTGGACCATGTGCCTATGATTTAACTAGTCTCTGAGTTAGGTCCCAGCCCCTGGAGCTAGAGGATGGGATAGACCACACGTGACACATGGACTGAGAGTGAGAAAGGGCATACTTCAAAGCAAGAGATGGGGAAAGGTTGCCAGGAAGACAGAAACAAAGGGTATCCCCAAACAGCAGGCCCAAACCACAATAACCCCAGGATGTCTCTATTCTCAGTTGGGTGCATACTCAATACTATTTGGGATTTTGATAAATGATGAGGAGTTGTTTCCAATCAAGAATTGAAACATAAGGGGCGCCTGGGTGGCTCAGACGGTTAAGCGTCTGCCTTCGGCTCAGGTCATGATCCCAGAGTCCTGGGATCGAGTTCCGCATCAGGCTCCCTGCTCCTTGGGAGACTTCTCCCTCTGCTTCTCTCTCTCTCTCTCTGTCTCTCATGAATAAATCAATAAAAAAAATTAAAAAAAAAAAAAGAATTGAAACATAATCAGCAGCTTGTACCAGCAAGGGGCACCCCTTGTGCTCCCTTCCAGGTACAATCCACCTGAAGATCATGACTTCTAATACCATAGATACATTCTGTTATTATACTTTATATAAACGGAATCACATAGAATGTACTTTTATGATTGTGCACTTTCTTTATGTACGTTATACTTCTATAACAAATTTATTTTAAAAAAGAGCTAACATGTTATTTTTCCCACCCAATGAACATCTTAAACTGTGTAACTTTCAAGGACTTTCTCAGTTTTTCCTGAAAAGGCCTTCTCTCCAAACAAAATAATCTGTTAGATAGCAAATGCCATACACATCTGCAGTAAGCCACAAGTGACCGAGGTCACAGGCAGCGGGGCCCACGCCAGGGACTTGCCATTCTCTTCAGCCTCTCACCTCCTTCTGCACAGCCTTCCACCCTGGGTTCTGTCCACTTACAGGTGGATATTTGGGAACACGTCACCCTTTGCTGATCTTTGCATCGAGGTAAGCAGAGAGCAGCTCTCAATCAAGCAGTGGTCTGCCAGCAAACTTTTGAAGGCTCATGGGTAGAAGAGAGAGACAGCATTATTGGGTCACTCCAGAATAGTGGTTCAGGAATCCCCTGAAGAGTAATGACAGTTAAACTGTTCTCCCACCTCTCCACACCAAAGCTCATCTGTGGATAAATCCCAAGAGTCTATGGATTACAAGTTAAAAACAAACAAACGATAATCGGGCGCCTGGGTGGCTCAGTTGGTTAAGCGACTGCCTTCAGCTCAGGTCATGATCCCAGGGTCCTGGGATCGAGTCCCGCATCGGGCTCCCTGCTCTGCGGGGAGCCTGCTTCTCCCTCTCCCACTCCCCCTGCTTGTGTTCCCTCTCTCGCTGTGTCTCTCTCTGTCAAATAAATAAATAAAAAATCTTAAAAAAAAAAAAGATTTAAAAAAACAAACAAACAAACAAACAAACGATAAACAAACACTTTCTTTATAGGGTAGAACTAGGACAAGCCAACAGATGGCACTGGCCAAAAATGGACTGGCCATTCTTGGGAGGTAGTGCCCCTCTGCTCTAGAGTTGTGCATGGAGTGGGTAGAGGGGCTTCTATAATGTTCCTTGTAGTTAGACTTATTGGGATGGGTGAGAAGATAGATTAAATGATCTTTAAGGTTCTTTCGAACTATCAGATTCCATGAGTCTAGCAATGCCCCTCTAATGGCCCCAACAGCCAATCAGGAGCTAAACCATCAAAAGTAAAGCTGAATTCTCAAAATGTTAAACACAGAATTACCATATTACTGAGTAATTTCATTCATAACTATATACCCTTAAGAACTGAAAACAGGTATTCAAACAAATACTTACATGTGAATATTCATAACACTGCTATTCACCAAAACCAAAAGGTAGAAATAACCCAAATGTCCATCCACAGCTGAATGGAAAACAAAATGTGGGATATCCATGTAATGGGATATTATTCAGCCATATAAAAGGAATGAGGCTCTGATACATGCTACAGCATGGATGAACCTCAAAAACAGGATGCTAAGTGAAAGAAGCCAGATACCAAAGGCCATATACTGAATGATTCCACTTATATGAAATACCCAGAATAGTTGAATCCACAGACAGAGAGCAGATTAGTCATTGCCAGAGATTTAGGGAGAGGAATAAATGGGGAATGACCATTTAGTGGGCATAAAATCTCCTTCAGAGCAGTGATAAAAGTATTTTGGAACTAGACAAAGGTTATGGGTATACATTATGAATGTATGAAACATCACTGAACTGTAATTTCATGTTATGTGAATTTTACCTTAATAAAAAATAAATGAAACCAATTCTGAGTGAGCAGGTATGCGCACCCAGGTCACCAGGAAAATATGAGGGCCCCTTCATTCTGGGCCTCTTAACAAGGCATGCCCAACTCATAATCATTTCCTGGATTTGGAAATTTAAAATAAAACAACTAGAATAGGGGCGCCTGGGTGGCTCAGGCATTAAGCGTCTGCCTTCGGCTCAGGTCATGATCCCAGGGTCCTGGGATCGAGTCCCACATAGGGCTCCCTGCTCTGTGGGAAGCCTGCTTCTCCGTCTCCCCGCCCCCCCCCCCCGCCCCCACTTGTGTTCCCTCTCTCACTGTGTCTCTCTCTGTCAAATAAATAAATAAAATCTTTAAAAAAAAACCAAACAACTAGAACAAAATCAATTAAAACACTAGCCACTCTGAAAAGATTCTTAGGATGTAAATCAATCCCTTGCAAGTCAGAAGGCCAAGAATTTTAAGCTTGAAAACACTCTGGGAGCTCAAACAAAGGCTGGAGTAGTGTTTTCCCCTAACCTGGAAATAAAGCAAAGGCATTCACTCTAGACCTATTATGATATACACAACTCCAGAAGACCCAACAGTGTTTGAAGGCCTCAAAATCAACAATTTCATTTAGGCAGATCCAGCAGTTAGCTTGGTCATGAGAATCATCACCCAAAAATCCACCCCAAAAGCTCTTTTATCACTTGAGAGTGAAAACACATCAATGGAACCCAGATAACTAAGACATTCTCAGGTTATAAAACATTACAAAATGTAAATAACTTCATGGTTCATCCCATGACAAAGCTAGTGGCTTTTTTACTTCGAGACTTATTCCAGGATATGCCTGAAAACACTGATTCCTGAGGTCTGTTGAGTAGGAGGACCCCTTACCCAATCACCAGGTAGAGATTTCTCCCCATCCCCTCAAACCCCAATTCCCTCTCACACACACACAGAAACACACACTCCTATTGGTGGCTTGGCTTTCTGGAGTAGTTATTTCTTCCTTGGCTGAATTGTCCTCCTTATGACAGCACAGAGAGCTGACCCTCTCCTGTGACCCAGCTGAACAGAGATGAACTTTGAGTCAGAATCACATGCATCCATCCCTCCCAGGTAATGCAGTCAGATCCTGCCGAAAGAGTGATCAATGTATGTGAAAAGTGGCAATACTGTTCTATACCTCTTGTCAAAACAGTTGCTCCTCATGGCGTCCAGTATTAGAGGGTAAGAAGAAATAATTCATCCCTGGAGCTAACTTGCAAGACAAATTTCCATTCCTTAGGAAACCCGAAGAGTTTTTACTACTCCTCAACTAAGTCTTGCTAGACGCAGACAGGTGTTAAGAAAAATCAAACAGCACATATTTATTAAGCAACAAGTCTGTGTGTGATGCTTGAGATAGAAAGAGTTACAAGATACAGTCTTTGTCATCTTGGAAGGTGTAATCCCTTCGGGTGGAGAAGCCACGTATATTGAAAACAACCCTTACTTAGGTGAAGAGATTGTTCTTAAGTTGGCAGATGGAAGAAGAAAGCTGGGACAGACCTTGAACTCCTAAGCTCTCATTCCTTCCAGTGCAGTGGAAATGCAGTCCTTGAAAGTAGAAAATGTGAGTTCAAATACTGTCTCCACCCTGTACAGGCTGTGTGACCCTGACAAGACACTAAATCTTTCCAAACCTCGCTTCTTCCATCTATAAAATGGGCATCATGCCCTCTATTGTGCATGGTCATTCTGAGCATCAGATGGGATACAGATAAAGTTAATAGAACATGGAAGATGTACATTCTATAATAGCTATGATATAAATACCACAGGACAGAGAAATTAATAATAATTCATAAAGATCGCTATAAATTGGAGACGGAGTATACTACGTGAACTAGCTCAATCCTCCCAACAACCCAGTTATTAGTCATTTTATCAATGAAGTTTAATTTCATGGACATTGCATTTGTTAAGGCAAACTAATCTTTGCCACCAAGCAGCATGCAAATCCCTGAATATTCCTAGGCTAAATAAAAGCTATAAAGAAGCACCATATCAGGTGTGGCCAAGTACCATCTTCACCCCACCACTATTAGCACTTGCCATGTCCAAAATCAAGTGCCCGTCAGCACCCAGACAGTCAGGTGACTTGCATTAAGTACATTCGTGTTTTACATTCAGCTTAAAGTATACTTGTCTTTAGAATTCTTTAAGTCCATCTCATTTACTGGACAATTACTTCCCTCAGGACAGTGGTTCTCAAAGAGGGAAGGATTTTGCCCCCAGGGGACATTTGGCAATGTCTGGAGACATATTTGGCTGTCATTAGTGTGTGTGTGGCAGGGGGTGGGGGCTTGGGGGGGGTCTTGTGCTACTGGCATCTAGTGGACAGAGGCCAGAGGATGCTGCTAAGCATCCTGCAACCCCCAGGACAGTCCCCTCATGGGGACACAGAGAATTATCCCACATAAAATGTCAGTAGTGCTGAGGCTGAGAAACCCTGCCTTAGGGGCAGAGAGGGAATCTTAGATTTCCTTGTGACTAAAGCAGATGCCCATAGGTGGTCAGAGACCATTTCTTGGTTGATCTTATAGTAAGAGCCCAGCTTCACTGAGTGCAGGCTTGCATATTCACTGTGAGCGACAGTATTTTTTTTTTCCTCAAAGATTTTATTTATTTATTTGAGACAGAGAATGAGACAGAGAGCCTGAGGGGGGGAGGGTCAGAGAGAGAAGCAGACTCCCTGCTGAGCAGGGAGCCCGATGCGGGACTCGATCCTGGGACTCCAGGATCATGACCTGAGCCGAAGGCAGTCGCTTAACCAACTGAGCCACCCAGGCGCCCCGCGACAGTATTGGAAGAAAGAAGAATTTCAACTAACCTTACTCTCAAAAAGACCCAAATGATATCTCACCAAAATGAAGAAATACAGCCCAAGTCTATTGACTATCAACCAACGTCTACTGTTTGCTAGGGAGCTTTCCATTTGGCTCTTTACTATTCAAATGTGGATATTTTTTGTTGGCCAAACCAGTGCTCTGGACCTTAGCTGAGTGTACAGAACCAAGCCTTCACCTGCCCTGAACACTGACTTAAAGGGGTATTGAAGGGTATAGAAACTTTGTCCAGTCAATGGGTTTGATCAGGCTCTCTCTTCTTCAAGTCTACACTTGGCATTCTCAGTGACAACCTACTCGTGCGGGACAAACTCCTGCTACAACACTCTTAGAGCCGGCAATGGGCATGTGCAAACATCACTCAATGGCCCTGTAAGAAGCCTAGCACAGGGACCTCTGCTAGAGACGAGGAAAGGGAAGCTCAGGATACAGTGAGTTTCCCAGTTACATAGGGAGGGGAGGGGTAGGTCTCCAAACCTCAGCTGCTTCCAAATTCAGAGCTCTTTCCACTTTCTCACACACCTGCAGGGGAAGCCCATGGGAGCCTGTTTTATCATCTACTACTCAGACAGCAGGCAGCAGAGACCTGGGGGATGGGTCGGTCTCACCAAGACGTAGGAGGATGAAATGTGGGTCACCCGTATTTGGCTGCCATAGCGGAGCACGGGATAGGAGAAGCACAAAGCCTGGGAATCCCCCAGTGTCTGCAGCAGGTGTGTGTGTGGCAGGGGTGGGTGGGGGACAGCCTGGGATAAGTTTGAGACTGTTGGTAGGAATGGAGAGAGCACGCCTCAAAGGCAGAATGGGAAGAGGTCTGGCAGAGGCCTGGAAGGTCCCAGACTGTTTCATTCCTTCATGAAACATTTATTGAGTGCTCTGGGCCAGAGGCTGTGGACACAGAGCCAGCAAGGCAGATAAGATCCCCACCTCCTCATAACTTAGATTCTAGGAGGAGTGATAGAAGATAAGTAAACCAGAAAAATATAGATGACTGTGTTAAGTGCCAGAGAGAAATAAATAGGAGGCCGCAGTAAGAAAATACCAGGTTGGAAGGAGCATTATTTAGACACAAAATCAGGGGAATGCACTTGGAGGAAGTGACATTTAAGCCGAGACCTAAAAGATAAGAAGAAACGAGCTCCCTAGTGTGGCTCTTTGTGGAGAGGATAGGCAGGTCCTGCGTGGGGAACCTCAGGGCATGCCTGAGAAATGACCACTGTCCCCAGCTGATGGTGGGAGGGAGAAGGATGCATTGGGGTCAGTAGCCATAAAATGCAAGACCTTGAATTTTGTCTGAGAGCCATGGGGAGGCAGCCCTGGGAAGTTTTATATAACAGAAAAACACTTCTGTTTTGAAATATCCTTTGGCTACCGTGTGAAGAACGGACTAGAGAAAACCAATAACAAGAAGCAGGGCACCGCTCAGGAAGCCCTGGACCAGGCAAGAGACGAAGATTCCCTGTGTGGGGAGGGCAGCAGGGCGCAGGGGACTGTGGAGGTAGAGCCGGCAGGACCTGCCGATGGAGGGCTGTGGGGCAGTAGAGGGAGGAATGAAGGCTGGTGGCTAAGTTCCCACACAAAGGCAATTACTACAGGATACCATTTTCCAAGATGGGGAAATGCAGGAGAAACAGATGTAGGGAGGAGTGGGCCTCCATATTTCAACTCTCGAAACCAACCTCAGCCTTAAAGAGACCCATATTCTTTGCCTCCTCATCATTAATAAATATTTATTGACCAAACACAACGAAGACTCACTTTTTAAGAAATCTAAGATACGGGAAGTGGGGAAAAATAGTGCAAAGCAGGTGTAAGTTGATTGCATTTGAGATTTTTAAAAAGATACTATATAAAGATATAAATGATAGTTATCGAAAGGACTTGCGCTTTCCACTCTATACTTTTCTTATTATTTTTATAATAACATTATTTTTTAAGAAAGGAAAAAGAGCTACTCCTTTGGAGTCAGGCTTTGTATTTCCGAAAAAACCCCTCTGAAAATGCACAGCATGTTTCCTCCTAGAAGCCATAACCTATTAGGACATCTGAAGGGAGTGGAGTTGGGAGGGAAAAGGACACAAGCCAAGTAGATTATGCAGACAGCCCATGCAGGATGCCCTGAGCATTTCCCAGCCAGCTCTCACGTGAGTCCTCCACTAACGCATTCTGATTCCAATCTGCCTTTTCTTTTTATTTCAGCAGGTTTCCATTTTTAAAATCTGGCACGCTCACTGTGGAGGCATGTTTAAAGTCAGACAGTGAGGGTTCCTGTTTTCATTTGGCTCCAAGCTGCCCACCTCTTGGTTGATCCATCAAGGTGAGCTCACCTCCTCCAGGAAGCCTTCTCTGACCATTCCAGGCTGTCAACAACTCCTTTTCTGGTCTCCATCGTTGCCGTAAGCCTATCTTAATTGTAACACTTTTCCCACCAATTTTTGAATATACATCTGTTTCCTCCATTAGACTAGAAGCTTAGAGTAGACATCTGCCACACTTTTTGTCTTCCCAACGCTTTTTGACACCTTTCCTGTGTTTGCAGAATTTCCCGTCTCTTGATTCCAAACATCTTTAAGGTGGAAGGCAGAAACCTGCTTTCTAAGCTCCCCTTGCCAATCAGATGTAAGAAGCATGAAGCAGGGGTTGCCTCGTGGAAGCCATTCTGGCAAAGGCGGCCGCAGACATCCAACTCTCAAAGACAACAGCCGCTGGGAATCTTCCAGCCGTGTGCCCAACGTCAAGCATTGGTGCCCATGCACCAATAGGGGTAGAAGGGTCACCACTCGAGCAGTGCATTGCCCAGACTGGCTGCTTTGCTCCCAAGCCAGTTCCTCCTCTGCTAAAGCTTCTTTAAGAAATTGCTTCTCTGCTCTAACCCAGCTAGAATGCACTCTGTTATTTACAGCCAAAAGTCTTAACTGACATCGTGAGGTCCTCGAGGCAAGGGTGGAACCCCATTCACTTCTCTATCACTACTGCCTAGCAAAGTGTTACGTGCATTCCCCTCGCCCTACCAGAATATTGATTTAAACATTATTGAAGGTGCTCAATTATGTGGAATACATGAAAAGATGGATGCAGAAGCCAGATTGTAAATAATTAGCCTTTTAAATCCCCTTTCGGTGATCATTAAAGTGTTATTTGTCCCATAAGTCTTCTGACTAATTAGAGAAGATACACAAGAATGTAGCTTCCCAAACTATGTTCCTCTGGAATATTGGTGATGTTTCCATTGCTAACACTGAATAATAGGGAGTTTTTCCAAATACATATAGAAAATGTATTCAGTGCATGGAATATTGTCAGTTTCGGGCTTTCGGTCAGAAAGTTCAAAAATCTCTGGCACCTGCTACTATGTTGTCAGCAAGTGCAGTGGATCAGTCATTGAGCAAGTAAGCAACTATTGCAGTGAAAACTCAAAAGTGCTGGTCTGCTTAGTTCAACAATTTCCCCTTTCTGCATGCTCATTTTGTTCACTGGGACTGTCGATTACACACTTAATACGAATCCTATTTTCTGCTAGTGAAGTTGTTCTTAGTTTATATAACAGAACCCACTGATTCAACACGGCACAGAACGGACACCATTCTTGGCTACCTGAACTTTTTTTGAGAATTTCAGTTCTAAATTTCTACTGTGCTACTCTTCTCTTATGGGCTGAACTGTGTCCTCCTGAAATTCACATGTTGAAGCCCTAACCTCCAATACCTCAGAATGCGAGTGTATTTGGAAGCAGGGCATTTAAAGAGAGGCTTTAGGTAAAATGAGGCCATTAGGGTGGGCCCTAGTCCAATATGCATGGTGTCCTGAGAAGAGAAAATTTAGACACGCAGAGAGACACCAGGGGCATGCATGCACAGGGAACCACAATGTAAGGACACACGGAGGCAAGCCATCTGCAAACCAAGGGGAGGCCTCCGGGGAAACCAAACCTGCTGACATCTTGATCTTGAGCTACCTGCCTCCAGAACTGTGAGAGAATAGATACGGTTGTTTGGGCCTCCTGGTCTGGTATCCTGTTATGACAGCCCTAACAAACACCTTCCTTTTGGGCCTCCTAACTGTGATCAGAGCTTGCAGACCCGTGCAATGGGACGTAAACTGGAGCCTCTGGCTGTCAACCTTCTTCCCCCTCAGCTTGTTCTCCTACCCCTGGCTGGAAAGGTGGGGGAGCAAATCATAACCACGTTCTGTGGCACCCATGGATGTCCTCCACGAACCGACAGACTCTCCACTCGCCACTCCCATCAGAAACTCAT
The DNA here is from genome assembly GCF_029215605.1 of Mirounga angustirostris. Taxonomy (NCBI): domain Eukaryota; kingdom Metazoa; phylum Chordata; class Mammalia; order Carnivora; family Phocidae; genus Mirounga; species Mirounga angustirostris. The sequence continues at coordinate 129,450,665 of NW_026991715.1, forward strand.
CCCTTTGTGCCACACGCAGTGCTCCTTCCCAGGCACAAATACCAACAGGAGGGGTGACTGTTAAATTCCATTCACCTGACTGAGTTACACAGGGGGTCTGGCAGCACAGTCCGCGGGCACCAGGCCCCTGTGGAAGGGGACACACCAAGAGGAGACAGGAGGGGCCCAGGGACCTCAAAATTGTCTCTGGCCCTGTGCTGGCCCTGGGCCCCTGCCAGAGACGGCGGTTTACAGGGATGAGCGCATCTCTGGGTGGCTAAGCCCCTGTGGGCGGAGGGCTCCCGCCTCACCCCTCCCTCCCCTCCCAGACGCCCAGCCCGGCGCACAGCTGCCCCGGATTAGTGTGTGTAACAGAGGACAGACGGCAGTGGGGGTGTCCCACCCGCTCCGACTCTAGGAGGCCTCTGGGAGGGTGTGTGAGAAAGCTGGAGGGCAGGGGTCTGCCCTCCGCGCGGCCACGTGGCGTCTCTCTGCAGTCGGTGAGATGGAGAAGCAGGGGTGAACTTGGCGACAGACGTAGAAGGTAGAACGAACAGGAACTGGACGGCTGGGCGGGTTTCCTGGGTGGGGGGTGGAGACAGGGAGGAGCCAGGATCACTCCAGGATTACAGGAGTTCTGGCTTAAATGGCTGGAGAGACCAAGAGCTCATTCTCTGGCCGCAGGGACTCCCGGAGGAGGAGGTCTGAAGATAATCAGAGCTTTTGCAATTATCACGTTATACTTATGTGTTTCTTTCTCCAATAGACTGTATCCTCCCTGAGGGCAGAGCAGCACGTAGGCACTCCTCCATACTGCAGGCACAGGTTTGCAGCATTCATTCCGCACTCACCTACCCAGCACTAACTGAGGGCCCACCGTGTGCCCAGGACCGGTTCAAGGACTACGTCGGCTCTAGAACTGCACGCACCAGACACACATATTTATTGTCTATTGGATAAACGTTTTAAAAGAAGGTGTTATATTTTCTTTTTTTCTATATTCTTGATGCTCTGGCATCTGGGTCCTTGATGACTCCCAGGGCTGGCCAATTCTTAGAGGAAGCAAACTAGTTGCCTGAGAGTACATACACGCCTCCTATGCAAACCAACCAATCCAGAATCTATATTGCCAACTACCCCCTTTACCGAGCTCTCACATGTCGACCGCTGCCCTAAATCACCCCAGAGCCTAATGGCTCTAGTCACGCCAGACAACCTGGGGCAGTCCGCACACCTTGGAGGCCACAGAAATTATTTAAACTAGCCAGTCCTGAGCTTATTTACCTGCCTCACCCATTTTTTCCTGGTAAAACCACAATAAAGGCTTTTACCTCCTCTTTCCCTTCACTCTCCTTCTGCTTCCTGACTAGCTCTGGTGCTTCCCCATGTGGCCCTGTGTGGCGTGCATACTTCCTGTTTCTAGGGATCTGTGCATATAAACTTCCATCAAGACCGGCATTCCTGTGTCTGTGGGTCTTACCGTACAGCGATGCAAACAAATCCTGGGTACATTTTAAAACAGATGGTTAAACATAGAGAAGCATTCGGTAACTGTAAATTAACAACTGGTTCCTTCCAAGCAGTACAAAGTACATCTTCAAAAGAGAGACAAGAGGTGTTAGTTCTATCATTGTGTTAAAATTGAATGGAAGTGATAGAAAAAGCTAGTCTGGGGAGAAGATGGGACACATCTGTAACCAGGCAGTCCCCAATCTAACGTGAATTCATGGGTTTGGGGCAAGAATAAAGAGCAAGGAAAAAGCAGAATGGCCCTCACCATACGCCCTGCAGAGCCTTGCACAAGCCAGGAGAACATGGAATGATCCAGTTAACACCTACTGCATCAAAACAAAGAACCTTCCTTTTCAGGAACGACTTTATTAAAGCCATGCAAACCATCAACACAAGGAGATGAAGGAAGCGTTCTTTTTATGAGGTTTATTTCTTAATGGTGGCATCAGAAGCTCCCATTAATCATGCAAAGTGACATGAGATCATGGGTACATAAAGCACATGCCACAACATCTGGAATCAAGTGAACATTCAAAAAATTATAGCTGTTATTGCTGTTGTTCTCAGTGATGGGCAAAATGGGTTTTTTACAATATTTACATGACCAATTATCAAAAAAGACAATAAAATGAAATTCGTTCAACCATATGGCTGGGCTGCACATAAAATTTCACCTTCTTTTGCTGTTTTTCATGAGTCTGAGTACACTTTAAGATCTCACCCAGTTTCCGATATATTAAGAATAATATTAATTGCCTCTGTATTTTGATGATCAGAAAAAATATCCTGATTATATTTGGTTCCTGGATATACACAAGGTGACGCAGTAGGGATGCTGAGAAACCACATCACTGGACCAGGAAGAAGCATGCCTTAACCGTGGGCATCTGCAGAGCTAGGACCCTTCCCAGGTACTGTGTGTGTTTATCTCCAGGAGGAACCAATCTAATCTTGAAGAAATGCTCTAAGGTCCTCTCTGCTAGAGACCTGAGAGAAACAGACAAGAAAGAGGCATCTAAGAGCCGGGCTCCAAATTAGATACTGACTTTTCCTACACCCCACTCACCCTGGATCAACCCAGGCTCTACAGATTTAGGTATTTTATTTATTATGTATAAAGTAACATAAATTATGATGTCTGTTTCTTCACAGGTTTCTCTATGAGTTTTATATGCCCAAACAGACAATACACAAAGGAATTCTGCCAAATCCATTTTCTCCGTTTTGAGCTCCAGATATGGGAGCATCAGCACCCGATGAACACTAAACCCCCGGGGCAAGAAGGGACACACTCTTCTTGGGACGTGTGAGACTGAAAAACAGGGATGCTTAATCACCACTCCCATCCCGCAAGACCTCCAAAAGCTTCTCTTGCCTCCTTCGTCACACTGTTTCTCTCTCTGGAGTCTTTTTTTTTTTTTTTAAGATTTTATTTATTTATTTGCGAGAGAGAGAATGAGAGACAGAGAGCAAGAGAGGGAAGAGGGTCAGAGGGAGAAGCAGACCCCCCGCTGAGCAGGGAGCCCGATGCGGGGCTCGATCCCCGGACTCCAGGATCATGACCTGAGCCGAAGGTAGTCGCTTAACCAACTGAGCCACCCAGGCGCCCTCTCTCTGGAGCCTTTAAACATCCCCGATCCACCTACCAGGATATTGACTTAAAACTTTACAGACTGGTAATTCAAACAACAGGCAACGATGACAACCACAGGAGCCTAGACACACGTGGAAACCAGGACACGTCACGAGGAGTTACCTGTGCAGCAAGCAGGACAGGCACCCAACGTCCTTAGCCAGAGCCAGCACCTGGGGCTGCCTGACCAACAGCTGTGCTTTGGCCCTGGCTGCGCAACCTTGTTTCCCCTCCAGCAGACTGTCCTGGCAAAACCCACTGAGCTGAGCCTGTGGGTATTAACCCATTCCTACCTTCAATGCCTCTTCGCAGGGAAATACAGATTCAATATCTTCATATCCTCTTCTGATGCTCACCCTAAGTCACTATCATCAGGAGAAACACCAACTTACCAGAAAATGGAAGGTAGGATACCAAGGCATATAAGAACCTAATTATCAAATAGCCTAATTAGGAATAATTAATATGCAGACGAAAAGACAACTGATAATGCATGGCAGTATCTAATGGTGGAAACCCACTCAGCCTAAGTTTATAGAACTCCAGAAACTAGGAGAGTCCAGCAAAGCTTAGAGGAGGAGGCAGACCTTGAAGACCAGGCAAGTTGCAGACAACCACTGAGAAGGAAACGTGCCCTGCAAATGGGGGCATGTGGGAAAGCACATGGCAAGTTTAGAGACTAATCAGTATACCTCTGATTAGTATACTGATTAGAGACTAGTCAGTATGCCTCCCTCTGGTAAAAGCATGACATGGTCAGACCCAGGTACAGAATAAATCTATAATGACAGCACAAGTGATGTCACTCCTCCATTTTCCATACCCACAACAGATATGACCAATGTGTCATAGTGATGAGCCTTGCTGTGGTCTCAAAATTCTTCCCAACACTGTGTTCCAGGAAGCCACTAATAGTCAATCAGAATTAGCACTTGTGATGAAAATCATTTTGTTCTCCTTGAGAGAGAATGGGGTAAACTTGGTCCAGGCAAGGAATTCTGGGGCTGGACACATCCAGATCACTGAGTCAGGACATTTTCCTGGATATTAGAAGCAACAAGGGTTCATGTTGGTTACGTCTCACTCCCAGGGCCAGAAGGAGGTTTGATCTTGAGGGGTAGTTAGGCTGACACTCTTGGAACCATCTGGGCAACATCACCCCTAGTGTGACCCCAGGTTCCAAATCATTCCAAATTCTGCCAAAGGGGCCTTATAGTAGCTTATCCCCAAAGATGGCCACCTTTAATTCCTTCTTTTCCTGTGTACACATGCCACTTTCCTATTGAGAGGTAAAGTTTAATTCCTCCATCCCTTTGAACCTAAGCTGCTCTGTCAATGGAATATGGCAGAAATGACACTATGGCAGTTCTGATCCAAGCCTTTAAGAGGATTAGCAGTTTCCGTTTCCTCTCTCTGGGGAGTCTGGAGCCATCATGTAAGAAATCTGGTGACCCCGCCAAAGAGACCACCGAGAGACCAGATGGAAAGGGGGCAGCGCTGGGACTATGAGAGAGAGAGAGAGAAAGAGGCCCAGCCATCCCAGTCCCCCCACCTGAACCCAGCCATCCAGCTCTTCACTGCCATGGTCTCTGACAAGAGTGTGAAGCTTTCCTGGACCCTCTTGATCAGCCCAGCCACGAACTGAATCCCTCGGAGGGATCCAAGTCAATGCCACACGGAGCAGAAAATTGCCCTGCCAAATTCTGCCCAAATTCCTGGCCCAAGAATCATAAACAATAAAATAATTCTTCTCTTAAGCCCTTAAATGTGGAGTGGATTGTACTGCAGCAATAGATATCCAGGATTATCTGTGCATGAGCCCCACTCCACTGGCAACTGTAAGTACTTCTCAGGACGCCAGGTTCTGACACGGATCCCTGCAAGTCCCCTGGTCTTACCGTGTCCAAGACAAGTCAGGTACCTGCATTCTGCATCAAGACGCCACATTTCTGATCACACACAGCCTTGGCCTCAGCTCCGTGATCCTCTTTTCTCCTTTAAGTCACCAGATACAATTTCTGAAGAACCCAAGTTAATCACTGACTTCAAGACTCAAAGGTTCCAAGTTTTGTCTATTTGTTATTCTGTTTTTAAAGGATACAAAGGGCAAACCTCTCCTCCTTTTGAGGCTGATGTCTTTGAAAGCTGCAGCCAGGACTTGGGCAAGGACTGGACAGCATGTTGGTTCAGAGCCTCCAAAGCAAGCCTGCAAGTCGGTGTGTAGATAACCCTCATTGGCTCCGGCCACGGTATAATCACAGATGGGTCTACTAAACCGATCCTGGTCTACTGAAGCTCAATATGGCCCAAAAGCTCACAGAGTCCAGCCAGCCCATTTGGCAGATAAGGACACGGAGGCTTGAAGACCAGGCGTGGTTTATTCAGGGTCAAAGATGAAGTCAGCACAGCCTGTAGCCAGACCCCAGTCCCCTGAGTCACAGTACAGGAGTCCAGTACTGTCTGTCTCCCCATACTGATGACACTGGGGAAGAGGCCGACACCCCCAGGGAAACACTTCCTCTGCGTACCCTCTGGTTTGTGTGTGGCCTCTGCACCATCCTTTGAATCACTTTGGTTTAAGGCACATATACAAGCCAAGCACAGGCTTGCTTCCACTTGGGGGTTTCACTCCAAAAGCCCAAGGAAAACTGCACCATAGCCAAGAGCAAAAAGACCCTCTCCTCTATTTTTAACTCTCTTCCCATCCCCCAACACATGTATACAGTACCTCCAGTTATAGGATATTTTCTGGTTTAATACTGTACATGTGTACCCTCTGCCCTTTAATTATGTTGGATTGCATTTTTTGGTGCAAAGCCACAAGGGTTGAACCTTGCTGGTTCCTGTTTTAGCAAAAAGGGTAAATCCAGATCCCTCTACCGATATCCATGTATCCATACCCATCTACCGATGAACATTCTGCATGGACCCTGGTGCCCACAAGTGCCCTTTTCTGCTCTGATTCTAGCCTGAAGACCAAGGCTTGGTGGCATCCCACAGAGACTCAGTAGGTCAGAAGAGCTCCTCAAAACAATTGTTATTTTCACAAGGCATTGTTGGAAGTTGTTGCAACATGTACTTTCAATTACCATCAATAATGTCGTATGTGCCAGACACTCTTCTAGGTGCTTTGCAAATGGGTTATCTCTTTTAATCCCCACAACGATCTGATGAGGTAGGCTCTACTATCTCTGTTCCTTACAGATGAGGAGGCTGGGACTCAAAGGAGTTTAGAAACAAGCTCAAGGTGACCAGCAAGTAAGCTGCAGGGCCAGAATTTGAACAGAAGTCCAGCCAATTCCAAAATCAATGTCCTGAGCCACCATACTGCATTGATTTATAAACTTATCTCCATACGGTTCATTAATGTAATTCATATTAAACATATAAAACCATAACCTATATAACAATCTCAGAGTGGTACAGAGATCATAGAAATACAGTCCAGCTTCCAAAGGGAAGTTCAAATAGTTTGTGTTCTTTTTTTTAAATTGAGATTTAATTGATATATAACATTGTATTAGTTTTCAACACAATGATTTGATATTTGTATATATTGAGAAATGTGGTTCATGTTCTTTACATGCATTTTTTTAAACATCATGGAAGAATTTCGTAGACCATAGCTATGTTTCCTAAAATCTCCCTTCTATCTTTAAACCATATCCTTCACCAACCAAACCTACTGTACTTCCCTCTTCAAGATCTGCCCCAAGTCTCCTTCCCCAGATAGAAACTGAACTCAAGGAGAGCAGCTGTTTCCTTGTGTACACTACACTCTCCCAAAGTGGCTCATCTTCAGCTAGTTTTTAGGGAATATTTTGATGTGAGTTTATGGCTTTGGAGAAGATACTGGAGGAGCTCAGTGGAAAGAGAGGCCACAGAGGCATGGAGGGCGGTGCTTTTTCTAAACGTGTTTCCCACTCATGCAAGCTGTGCAGCCTTGCTCCAGACTTATATCTCCTGAAGAGAAAAACCTGTTGATGACTAACTAGCCTGACCTTAACCCTTACATAGACCTCAAAGAACTATTCAGTCGAGGCAGGCTCCTCCTCAGAGGGCGGGCCAGGGGCAGAAACCGCCTGGGCTGAAATCCTCCTGGGTCGGGAGGGCAAATGAGAGAAAGGTTGGAAACACAGTCTATTAATAATTTCTGTCCTGTCATATTTACATTCTGGGCTTGTGTATCTTATTGATTGATTGATTTTCCAAACACAGACTCTATAGTGAGAATCCTGTAGAAAGCTCAGGAGTGTATTTTGTACACTGGCTTCCTTAAGAGGGACAACAAAAACATCTGGGGGGAGGGGAAGAACAAGTGCAAGCTAAGAAATGGTTTTCCATTGAAAGACATCTTTCTAGTAGCTAAATACTTTCTTTAAAATCACTAAATACTTTCCAAAGAGTAAACAACAAAAGAGTTGGTATAGTACATGGAAGTTGTGAAGAGAGTAAATCCTAAGAGTCTTCATCGCAAGGAAAAAATACTTTTTAAATTTTTCTTTCTCTTTTAATCTAATATGAGATGATGGATATGACCTAAACTTATTGCAGTAATCATTTCATGATACATGTAAGTCAAATCATTACGCTGTACACCTTAAACTTATACAATGCTATACGTCAATTATATCTTAAATAAAAAAAGAAAAAACTGGGGGGAAGCAAAAGAGTTAACTAAGTTTTTCTAAGTCTTATGACTGCCTAAAAGCCCATAATCTTAGAATACGGAATTGAATTAGTACAGTTATTCCTATGGCTTCTTGGAAAACATCATGAAATCCCTATAATTTATTATCATAATCATATAAAAATAATTTTGGTGAAAATTACCAAGGCCATCAGGCCCAAGTTTAAAAAACAAAGGTTGGAAGGAGAGGATCCAAGCTGAAGTCTTCTCTTAATGTCTTATCAAAGAAGCATGAGGTTAGGCCTGAGCTGTGGGCAACCCCAAATGACCTTGACCTGAAGCCAAGATGCAAGCCCAGACTTAAGCCCACCATGTTGCACGATTCCGGGGGTTTGACTTTTGCTTCTCTGAGTTGATCAGTGCACACCCTGTCCATGGCAGCCCAACTTTACAAATAATGATTTTCAGAGATAGCATTGCCTTTTCTGACAATACAGAAACATCACTTTTGTCTTAAAAATAGATTTGGGGGCCACAGAAGTTATTTGAGAAAGAACAAACAAAATCCAAGCCCAGAACAGCCAAAGATAAACACATGTCCAGGCTCCAGCCACGTGGCCCCTTCCCAGTTTCCCACGGGCCATTTATGGTTGGGACCAAATGCCGTAAGTAAGGGGTATGCTGTGATTGCTTCTGTCCCCCTACCAGCTACCCATGGTGGACAATTTTCATTTATAATTGTGGATGAGTTCTATCTGTGCTTGGAGAGGGGCAGGGAGGGGCTGTGGGGACCCAAGGGACTTAGATAAATAGGTTGCAAACGATATAGTGAAAAATGCCAGACCAAAATTGAAGAGAATGAACTTAGCCAGCTCAAACTATGAATGTGCCCTTCCCATCACCCGCAGCCTGGTATTGTTTTATCCTTGAACGAGTTGAAAACCCTGTGATGTTGTAGGCTTCCGGGACCTAAAGTTCACTTTTGCAGTGTTCACCTTTTCTAGGTTGGTGTTTACCTTTTCCACGTTCACCTCTCTACGGACAGTGTATTAGTCTGCTAGGGTTGCCATAACAAAATATGAGACTGGGTGGCTGAAACAACAGAGATTTGTTTTCTTACAGTTCTGGAGGCTCGAAGTCCAAGATCAAGGAAGGCACCTGACATGTAGACACCTGCCTTCTTACCATATCCTCACATGGCTTTTTCTCTGCTCACTCTCAGGGAGAGAGAGAGCTCTCTGGTATCTCTTCCTCTTCTTATAAGGACACTAGTCCTTATTACCCCCATTTAATCTTGATTACCTCCTTAAAGACCCTATCTCCAAATGCAGTCACACCAGGGGATGAAAGGCTTCAACATATGAACTGGGGGAGGGGGAGTGGAGGGGGAGACACAGTTCAGTCCCTAACAGAAGACTAACATTTCCTTCCAGATGGAAATGATGGGATTATTTTGCTTTTATTTTTTAATTTATTTTTAATATTTCATTTTGAAGTAATCTCTACATCCAACATGGGGCTCGAACTCACAACCCTGAGATCAAGAGCTGCATGCTCCACCGACTGAGCCAGCCACGCACCCCAGGATTATCTTGCTTTTAAATAAATCTGCCTTCTGCCCACGCTCTCTCTTATAGCTTCCTACCATGCCCTTTGCCCAAGTTAGGAGGCTCCTCTTCACTCACCCCACGTCTACCTGCCAATATGCTTCTCTGCTCCTCCAACTCACCAGCCACACCTTCAAACTGCCGCCCATGGCAGTCCTACTCCTTGAAATAGGTCCCCCACTTTTTCCAGACATAATCTGGCTAAATCCTACTCACTGCCTTCAAAACCTGTTATTTATTTATAAATTGAGGTTATTTCTGAACAGGTTAACCTGTGTGCTTTGTCTTCAAAAAGCTCAGAGTCAAAACTGCATCCGACTAGTGAGGACCATATAGCAAAGATCTTAGTCAACTCTTTCATTCATTTATTCATTCATTCAACAAATATTTATTGAACACCGAATATATGCAGTCATCAATCCAGTTGTGAATGAAACAGGCAAAGAATCCTTCCTTCATAGAGCTTACATTCCTTCTGCCCATATTCTCCCTTTGCCCTGATTTCATCTGTTTTTGAAATATTTATTGTCCTTTGTCTATTTCAATCATATTGTAGTTGCAGATATTTCCAATCTTATTACACTATATAAATCTATAATCTTATCGTAATGGTATGTTTTTTGCAAGGGTCCAATTGCTTTTAACAATAAACAAGTAGGGGAGCCCCCGGTTGGTTCAGTCAGTTAAGTGTCCTACTCTTGGTTTCAGCTGGGATCACGATCTCATGAGTCCTGAACAGCAGGGAGTCTGCTTCAAGAGTCTCTCCCTCTGGGGCGCCTGGGTGGCTCAGTCGGTTAAGCGGCTGCCTTCGGCTCGGGTCATGATCCCAGGGTCCTGGGATCGAGCCCCGCATCGGGCTCCCTGCTCAGCGGGAAGCCTGCTTCTCCCTCTCCCTCTGCCTGCTTCTCTGCGTACTTGTTCTCTCTCTCTATCTCTCTGTCAAATAAATAGATAAAATCTTAAAAAAAAAAAAAAGTCTCTCCCTCTGCCCCTCCCCGCCACTCACCCGTGCATGTGCATGCTCTCAAATAAATAAATAAAAATCTTAAAAAAAAAATAAACAAGTAGGGCCATTGAGCTGAAGGCAGACGCTCAACCGACTGAGCTACCCATGTGTCCCCAAGTCGGTTCACTGTAACATTGTAAGGAATAAATTTGATGCTATGTATAGTATCCGAAGAACATTGTAAGCATGATTGTGAGGCTCAATACAAGGCACTTTTCTATCTTTGAAAATCCCAGATAATCTTGAAGACCAACCTCAAATCCCTTCTCTCTAGAAGTCTTTAATGGTACCAGAAAATGCAAGGATTTTCTCCTTTACTGTCTCCCCTTAGTACATATTCACCCACTGTATAGTTTGACACAGTGTTATACTCTCTAATTCGTCCCTGTGTAGAAATCAGGCTTCCATTGGAATAGATTGTAAAATCTTAAATGTATATTCTTAACCCCTACAATACAATCTAGTTTCACATAAGAGATGAAGTAGTGTGTGAACATTCTCATTCCTACTCTCAGTATTTTACTTTTCAAATCTAGCCCTCTTTGCAAAACAATACATGGTTCCTTAATTGGGGTGAAGGCAATTCTTCTGCATTTAAAAGATAATTTGATTTACATTGCTAGAACACATCCATCATTTAACATGGGAAAAAAGCAATGATACTTCAAACAAAAGAAACATTTCATATAATTAAGAGTAAAGGACAAGAATATTAGTGTTTTCTATAATAGGAAAAATCTGCAGTCAAAATATTTGAGAAAAGAGCACTGGTTAAATCCTTTGTAGTGCATCCATTGGACAGAGTATTATGCATTCATTAAAAAACATTTGAAGGCGCTTTAATGAAACAGGAAGAAGTACACAATGTGCTATTAGATGGCGGGTGGGGGGCAGTATTCAAAACAGCAGAGTATGCACTCAATTTTGTAAATAATTCATTTACATATCTACAAACACACAGAAAAAGATTGAACAGAAATGTCTTAGAAATGAAAAGTATCAGGCGCCTGGGTGGCTCAGTTGTTAAGCGTCTGCCTTCGGCTCAGGTCATGATCCCAGGGTTCTGGGATCGAGCCCCGCATAGGGCTCCCTGCTCAGTGGGAAGCCTGCTTCTCCCTCTTACACTCCCCTTGCTTGTGTTCCCTCTCTCGCTGTCTCTCTCTCTGTCAAATAAATAAATAAAAATCTTTAATTAAAAAAAAGAAATGTAAAGTATCTGTGGGTGGTGAAATTATTGATGAAAGTTTGTCATTTTTATAGAGCTATTATTTTACAATTAGAAAAAAGAACACATGCGGTGTTGATATCTAAAGTTAAAGAAGGATTTCAAAGCATCCCTTCAGGGGCGGGTGCTGCACTGGGGAATGTGAGGACTGCCACTTATCCCAGGCGAGGGGTCAGGGCCTGGCCCCTGATCCTAGCATTCAGAAAGTATAGCTTTAAGTAATAAGGTTGCATTTCTTTTAAAATACCGTATAATTAAGGCTTTCCACAAAACCCAATGGATGCTTTTCACAAATAAGACAAAAGCTTCTCCAGAAATAAACATGAGTACTTTGTCCTTCCATTCAGAAAGAATGAAGCCCTTTGCTAGCCCATGTATGGGACAGGGGTGGGGGGGGCGGGCAGGGAAGAGTGTGACGCTGAGAAGACCAGCTGGTGGCCAGTGGTCATTTCCAAAAGAGAACAGGGAGGGCCAGTCATCTGAAATAAGCCCAATGGAGGGCATGGGCCATCAACTCTCAGTCCCTCTCCCCTGCCCCAGCAGACTGAGAAGAGAATTCATTGCTAGTGCTCATTCCTCCAGCCAATATCCCTGTTGGTATTTTTAACAAGGCATAAAACTTGCAATTCTATTAAAAACACATGTCTCTTGTTTCAAAGCATGGTTAGCAACAGCCACTGATATTCAGTAAACACGCCATCAACCAGCGGAACACACTCATTTAACTCCAAGTCTCAAATTCGGAGTATTATATTTTTACAAAGAACATAGGATCTTCTGGCTGGAATAAATTTTGAGATAATCTCTTGGGCCTTCTCTCTGACTTCTTGAAAGGACTCTTCAATCTGCTTGAAAAAAGTAACTATCCCATTTTTACCATTTCTCAAAGAAAGAAGATCAGTAGGGCAGACTTTTAAAGAGTGGGGGATAGGGAGAAAAGAGAAGGCTAATGAACTGCAGAGCAGGCAAAGTAAAATCCGAGAGTTGGGAGGCTGTCAGCCCCTAGATCTCTATTGTCAGCCAACACCTGTCGACGAAAAGTCCCTACTGGAATAAGGGCTTTGCTTAAACACTGCACAGACTGACTGTGTTCCCTCAAAATTCGTATGTTGAAGCCCTGACCCCCAGTGGGCTGGGGGTATTGGCAGTATTTGCAGGTGGGACCTGTGAGAGGTAATTAGGGTTAGATGAGGTCAGGAGGGTAGGGCCCTCATGACGTAATTCATGCCCTGGCACAAAGAGAAAAAGACACAGGCCTCTCTTCCTCCCCATTAAGGAGAAGCCACCAGCCGGCTGCAAACTAGGAAGAGGGCCCTTTCCACACACTGAATGTGCCGGCCCCTGATCTTGGACTTCCCAGCCTCCGGAACTGGGAGACGTAAGTGTAGGATGAGCCACCCAGCCTGTGGCACTTGCTGGTAGCAGCCTGAGCCGACGAGGACATCATTCAAGGAGGGAAGATTTGAATTTGCTGAACTCTGATGGCCATTCATTGCCGAAAAACTTGGGCTCTGCCGTGAGACAAAAGGCTTTAAATCCACTCCCCACCCACCCCACCCCCGACAGCTAGAGCAGCTTAACGTGCCTAAGACTTCATTTTCCCTTTGGTACAAGACAGATAGCAAGGATGCCTCCTTCGTGGGATTGCTTGACGACTAATGTGACACAAAAAAGGCCACTACCAGAGGGCCTGGCATGACGCGCTCCCTAACTCCTCTCCCCCTCTGCCCACAGTAATGCCGCACGAGAAGGTCAGTATGAAGACCCTATAAGCCAAGGGTGGGTGGGGAGAGACCGAAAATCAGCCAGCAAAAAACTGCGACCTGACTGTGTGTTGGTGCGCGGGAATTTCTGTGGAACGCAGGCCAAATGGCTGCTTAGGAACCAGTTCCACGCACACAAATTCCCAGGCATTTCAATGCTTCCCCTCAAATCCTGCTGCTTGGGGCGGAGAGGGAAGATGGGAAGGAAGCTCCAGATCCGATATTTTAGACTCCAGGGAAGGAAGCAGAAAGCCTTCTTCATCTGGGCTCCCCAGCTTGCTAATTAATGTATGGACTGGAAACTGTTCTCATGTTATCGGCGCCTGCACATCTTCTGGTTATCAGGAAAGCATCTGCTCGTTATCCCCACGGTTTCCAGATGTGGGAGAGGACTGGAGTTGTGTCCCCAGATGCAAATGTATGACATCAAAGCTGCCTCAGGCATTGGTGGTCCCTGCAGCGTTAGGGCTTCAGGGAGATTAGAACAGGTATTGGTTTTTCTAATTAAAACAGAAAGCTTTCATCTCGGGCACCTGGGTGGCTCAGTCGTTAAGCGTCTGCCTTCGGCTCAGGTCATGGTCCCAGGGTCCTGGGATCGAGCCCCACGTCGGGCTCTCTGCTCGGCGGGAAGCCTGCTTCTCCCTCTCCCACTCCCCCACTTGTGTTCCCTCTCTCTGTCAAATAAATAAATAAAATCTTTAAAAAAAAAAAAAAAGCTTTCATCTCTGAGGCTTCAGAGGGGATTGTGAACAGAAAGTCACCTGTGTATATCCTAGAGGTCTGCTGTTTAACTGGTCAAGAAAGAGTATTTATCCTCACTCTGCCCCTTTTCCATATAGAACTCGGGCTTCGGTCACTGGACAAATATTTACATGGGATCTACTGTGCACTCAGGACTGGGTTTGGACAACACCTGGACAACTCCAGGACTGGATGGAGCCTGCGACCCTGTAGCCCCCCTGCGGGATAGGAGCCCAACCTGAGAGCATGCCTAGCTCCTAACACTGCAGGACGATTCCCTTTCCTTTTCCCCACTGAACCGAAGGTGAATGACCCTCCAGGCCTACCCAGCTCTAAAGGGTTTCCTGGGATGTGGGACCTTCAATGCTGGGGTGTGGGACAGTCCTGGCAAACTAGGATGAGTGGTCACCTTGCTCATGTCCCCTCTTCCTTCCTTTCTCCCCCTTGGTGGCACAGTGGCTTACCCTTCCCTCGCTAGGAGACTAATATATCACAGCTTGGAAATTTGGGGGGGGGGGTCTCAGTTTCCTTATCTGTACAATGGAAAGAATAGAAAACTCCCTTTCTCAGGGATGTTGGGGATATGAGCAGGGCCTTACAGGGAATGTAGCGACCCTGGCTTAGATTAAGTGCTCAGAGGAATGAGGTAAATAAATAAAAGGACTGCAGCTGGAGGCTGGGAGTGGGGGTAAAAGGGAGCAGGAACATAGGAAAGGAACAGAGTAGGGGGATCAAAGCAAGGTCCTCAAATCCTTCATTTCCGACCACTGGAAACCATCTGTTTAACTCATGGGCATCTCAAGCTCATCCTCCTCTGTCTACCAGCCCTTTCCTTTCCAAGCTTGGCCCCCACCTCTACCACTGTTCCCTTCTATCTCCTAAAAGGCCCCACCCATCCACGCAGCCCAAGTCTGAAATTAGGCCTTATCTTTGCTTTCCCCTCTCCTTCTTGCCTGGACCTCACTCATTGCCTCTTTGTGTGGAGACTTCCTCCTGGTCTCTCTCACACTTTGTCCCTGTCAACCCAGTCCACTAGCTCTGCACTGTCATCTGGGCCAGTCACTTCCCTGCTACAACAGACCCTTGTCTCCAGTCTGTTCCCCTCCAACCAGACTCGATTCAGAAGCCAAAGTGGTCCTTCTAAAGCACAGAGCTGATCCTCAAAACCTGTCCACAGATGCCCAAGTTTGGGGGATTCCGCTCAGAATAGCTAGGGGATCCCCCACCCTCCTTTCTAATCTGGAACTTCTGAGCCCTCTGGATGATGTCCTTCACCCCTCACTCTACACCCTCAGTTAGCCATCATGAGCCATGTGTAGTTTCCTGGACACTTGGTGCTGTTTCACACCTCAGTGTTTTCAAAATTCAGCTCAAAAACAGCTTCTTCTGGGAAGACATCCCTAACCACCACTCCCACCTTCCTAAGATCACTTGGGATGTAGATGCTTCTCTGTCCTGCCTCAGCCCTCTCTACCATTGCTCCTACCACCCTGCAGGGTACAGGGTATTGACTTGTCTTTCTTCTCTACCAGAACTCAAGCCCACCGAAAGAAAGCAGCGACTCCATACTTATTTACTTCCCGTATGTAACGGCAGCTCAGCACTTGGAACACACTAGGCACTTAAAATAGCTGTTGAATGAATAAATGAAAACCAGCAGCCTCATCCATACGACACACTGCCACCGCCCAAAGAGGGTTGACATTCAGGAGTCAGAGCTCCACAGAGAGAACAGAAAATACTCCAAGCAAAGATGAATCCCCTCTTACTCTCCCAGCCCGGGCACAAACCATGGTGGGGAGGAAGAATGGGCTTGGGCTTTGGAGGCAGATGCAAACGTATGACATCAAAGCTGCCTTAGGCACTGGTGGTCCTCGCAGCGTTAGGGCTTCCCCAAAGTCCAAAGCTGCCATCTGCCTCTGCGGGTAGTCCAAGTGTGGCCCTGGGCCACCTGCTTAACCTCCTGAGTGGTGTGTTCCTACGTCATCATACAGGGAGAGTAATAACCCATATCGCTGTGTTATTATGAGGAGTAAATGAAATTATGTATGTAAAACTGTTGGTACTTGGCAGGCATTTAGAGCTGGTCCTACCCAGCCCCCTTCCTTTCAATGTCACCGACGCAGAGTCAGAGCCTAATAAAATCTGTGTTGCCAACACACACAGGCAGTGCCTGCTGGTAAGACTCAATCTAAAGAAACAGGGAAGGAGGCAAAAATTCGCTTCCTGGACTGTAAACCCGGAAGAGATAGGTATGGCCCACAGCACCTGGACTGGGTTCAAACATCTTCCGCTTCCTTGACTCGAAACACAGAAATCTCAGGACTCCCCACACCCAAAAGGCAGCTCGCAGGGGCTTCATGCCTACATTCCCTCCCCCTGCCACACACGTTCGATGCCAGAGGAATAGATCAGGACACAGGACAGACAGTGGGCTTTTCCCCATCTTCCCCACTTCGAAGATCACCGTTTTCTGCAAAGAGGAACAAGAAAGTCTGAAAGAGAACAGGAGGAAATGTTAATAGTGGTTACCTCTGGGGCAAGATTCCAGATGTTTCTTTTTTAATTTTCTTAATCTTCTTTTTACTTTCTAACTCTAGAGTGAATTGCTTCTCTTGTCTGAAAACATTTACAATGCCCGTGTTATCCTTAGTAAAGGACCGGTTTTCCTGAGTCCCAGGCGAGTTATGCCCCTGTGAGCGCATTTAATTTGTAACATTCAGTTTTGTTCTGGAATCTCTGACAGAGGTGGTTCGGAACTCTGTGGCCCGGGGTCCAAGGATGCTCCTACCACCATGATGACCCTGGAACCTTCCAATTATCAAGCAGAATCACTACAGCTTTTAAGAGGTTAGCTGAAGAAAGATCTCCCCCAACACAGGATGCAGGCTCATTCAGCGTACCCACAGTTGTCTCTATGGTCAGTGCTCATGGGTAAGAGAAGCCCAGAGCTGGGGACAGATAATGAGGAAGAGAGTGGTGGAGGCTGAGACACTTCATAGGACAGTTTCCAGGGAAATTTACCCCTCGTTGAAAGAAAGCAATGAGAGAACCACTGAAACTTGCCAAAGCCCCTCAAGATTCTTGTAAAGGGTCTTTTTGGCTCAGTTAAGAAGAGGTGTGGGCAAACAAACAACAACAAATAACCAGACTCTTAAATACAGAGAAAATCTGATGATTGCCTGAGAATAAGGGAGATGGGTGAAATAGGTGAAGGGATTAAGAAGTACAAATTTCCAGTTGTAAAATAAAGAAGTCATGAAGATGAAAACTATAGCATAGGAAATATAGCCAATAATATTGTAATAAGGTCGTATAGTGACAGATGGTGACCACACGTGTGGTGAGCATTGTGTAATAAATACAATTGTGGATTCACTCTGTTGTACATCTGAAACTAATATAACAGTGTTGCCAATAAACTTCAATTAAGAAAAAAAAAGAAGAGGTGTGGAAGAACTCCTCTGCTAGTCCAGGCTTTGTTCATTCGTTTGTTTGTTCATTCATTGACTCACTCATCCGTCACTCACTGAGCCCCTCTAGGTAGCAGGCATCCTGTCTGTGGGGCAGGATGATTAACGAAGGCCATCTGCCCAGTATTCCCATCAGCACCATCACTCAAGAGGAAATCTTAAGGAACAACAGTGGTTGGGTGTTTGTTTTGCTCAGTGAGTGTACACGTGGAGGGGGGCACAGGAATATGGAAATGAAAAGAAGCATAAGGAGAGAGAAGAGGGCTGATGGGAGAGACGAATTGTGGAGAAGAGAAGCAAAAGATGTCTAAGTAGGACTCTGAAGACATTATGCTCCTCTCTCTTCCCCCTGAAATCTGCATTTTCCCTTCAGTTCCATATAAACTTTGCTGATAAGGCAGCTCCCGGCTCCAAGCTTGGGGCAAACTTGAATGCCTGCAGACCACTTTGGCTCATTCTGAGCTCCCACTGTGGGTGGCAGGAGAATGACCAGCCCCACAGCTTCATCAGCATAAGACAGAACAACACAAAATGCTTTTCCTCCTCTTCCTGCCTGACCTACAGATTCCGTCCCCTAGGGGGGCAGCCAGAGAGCCTGGAAACCTCCGGGCCAATCATTAACTGCTCAGCAGGCCCCTGTCAAGCGCATCCCCTCAACCTAGGATTTCACTTCACACCAAGGTCCTTGCCAGATCCAAAGCTGCCTCACTCCTGAAATTTAAAACAAATATGCCGCCAAACCCAAGCCAAGCAGCGCCCTCAGGACAGTAGCATGCAGCTGGAAGGAGTGCCGTCCCATTTGGTGGCTCATCCTCCCTGAGCCTGGGCGGTGGCCGGTGGCTGCTGGGACCCTGTCACCGGCTCTCACACAGCTCCGTGGCTCCTCTCTGTGGCAGGTGACAGGCCAGGCTGGGCCTGTGGAAACATCATCATGCGGAGCCCTCACAGAAGTCCATGTCCCTCACTTCGTATCTCTCATGAGAGAGGCAGGCACCTGGCCTGAGGAACAGCCGGAGGCCTCGGTGGCCTGGCTGACCTGAGCTGGCCCAGGAGCCTGACAAACCTAGGGCAGAATGCCACGAGGTTGGACACGGACGACTGCCTGGAATGCAGCGAAGGGTAGGATACTGAGTCAGGCCGGAGCCCCGTCCCCTCTTTGGCACCACCTGTGACCACCCACCACAAACCCCTACACTTGCCTGTACTTCTGCTTTGTACCATCCCCGACATTGTCTTCATCATCACCACCACAGGTACCGTTTACTGAGCACAGTAGGCTGGACAGCGCCCCCCCCCCCCCCATATGTTCACATCCTAATCCTGGGAACCTGGGAATGCTACGTTATTTGGAAAAAATTGGGGTTTTGCAGATGTGACCAAGGATCTTGAAAGAAGGCGCTTAGCCTGGATTATCTAGGTGGGCCCTAAAATGCAGCCACAGGTACCCTTACAGCTGAGAGGCAGAGGAAAGTTAGACGGAGACACACAGAGAAGACACGGAGAGCAGAGGAGGCAACGTGACCACGAAGGTCCCAGTGATGTGGCCACAGCCCAGGAACATGCATAAGAAGAGTCCAAGAAGCAAAGGAGAATTCTCTCCTAGGCCTTCTGAGGCAGCAGAGCCCTGTCAACACTTTGGTCTTGGACATCTGACCTCCAGAACTGGGAGAAAAATAAACGTCTGTTGTTTTAAGTCACGGGGTGTACGTTGATCCATTAGGGCAGCCCCAGGAGCCGAGGACACCGAGCACCACACCACCGTCATCACAGGCAGCCTTTCCTGAGCACATACTGAGCATCCGCCAGCATGTTCCAGGCACCAGGCAGCGTTCGGCGCTTTGTGAGGTTGCCAACAACTCTGTTAACTTCCATTTAACAGGTGAGCAAACTGAAGCATCATGACAGGAAGGAACTTGCCAGAGCTATTGGCCAGGGCCCCTGAAGCACAGCCCTGTCCGGCTGCTCTTTCCAGCCAGAAGGAACCACCTTGCAACCACCTCAGGGATTTGCACTCATGAGCGGAGCTCGTTTTTATCCCAAATGATATTTTTACCAGAGTCATCCCGGAGGCTTGGCTCTTCCCAGAAGTCAGGGGATGACTAACAGTGGGACCAGGACACAGCGTTTCATATGACCTGAGTGGCATTCTGATGACTTTGCCAGCATCCACATAGCTCAGATGGGCCTGCGGGAATTTCTTGTTCTCCTTCCTAAGGAAGGACTTTGAAGCCAAGACCCCACCAACAGACACCTCCGCACTGACCACCGGAGCAGAAAACCAGCACAGTATCTTTGCCCTCTTTTGGAACAGAGATTAAGGTAAACTGGACACACAAGGAGAACATCATAACCTTCTAGAAGGCTCTCGGGCCCAGGCTCCTGAGCACCAGAAAGGATTCCTGTACTTTCTCTAGGAACAGAGAGGAGAATCTCAGAGGTCAGCGTTAGCTCCACTCAGGAATCTAAGGATACAATCAACTTCGACAAGGTTCAGCAGAATCCAGTCTGAAGGGGTGGGGGAGGGGGTCCAAGGACTAAATCTCACACCAACATCTTTAACTTCTCTTACTAGACTCACCACATACATGGGAGGAGGTGGCCGGCCTGACCCACAGTTTCCCTTGTACACAACATACCTTGTGGCTGGATGTGGTTCCATGTGGAAATGGGTGTGGACAAGACTACACTGAATCCCACAGATGCCGGGCCATTCAGTCCCAGACCCTGGCCATCCCCATCCCTGTGTAGAGAGCAGTGATGGTTTCTGGTTACCTGAGTTACCAGAAATGCTAATCACCCCAGGGAGGCCCATAAACTCAACAGAAACTGCTACAAGAGTAGCCATGCCTTGCTGTAACCTGTCTAGCCACCCCCTATTCTGCAGAGGAAACCTTGTTCCCTCAAGTAGAGCAAATATTAAGTCAACTTTGCAGGAGTGTATTCATTCAATCTTCACTGAGGAGAATAGAAAGGGAGGGGACCCTGGGAGGTCATCACCACCGTGGAGTGGCTCTCTTCAGCTTCCAGCAGTGAGAAGATAGCCTGTTGTCCATCCCTCCACGTCCCAGCACTCAATGCTTGCAGCTGGTTCTGTACATCCAGCACCCACCCTGGGTGGATGTACAGAGTGGGCCAGAGGCTCAGTGTCTAACCCCTTGGGTTTTACCACAAAGGGGTGGTCAGCGGGGTGGGGGGGTAGTGTGAAGAATAAGAGGCAGTAAGAAGCATGGACTATTAGCAAACCTAAGGTTCTGGCACGTTCTCTGTGTAATTGGAAACTCTCAGAGCATGGGACCTTTGGAGGTCAACTAATTCAATGGCAGCCAATCCAACGAGAAAGGGGCCAGCCTTGCTCATCTCTTTACTGCCTCCGCAGGGGGCTTGTTTAGTCTTACCAGGTCCACAGTTCCTATTTGCAACTCCTAAATCCAAAGAGCTCTGAGAACTGAGTTTGTTTTGTAAGGCATTTGGCAGCAAAACTGCCTGATGTGCACTGTCTTAAGGCCATGTAGAGTCTTTCTTCATCATACTCTGGTATATTCCTATATTTTGCTGTCAGATTATAAATTCATTTGATTATGAGGTGCTACTCCAGAGCCCCCCTGCAAGTGGCATATAACATATGCATCGAGTGACCATTCTAAAGGATCCAAAAAAAGAGCTGAGTTCTGAAACACATGTGGCCCTGAGGACTCGAGTAAGGAATTGAGAAGTTCTAAGGTTGAATGTGTTTCTGTGTTTCTCTGCCAGACTGGATCCACACCTACTGGAAGTTTTTACTGATGAACCTGATCTTGCTGTGAGCTCTCCTGTCCTCAGAAACCTTTCTTGAAGCTCAGTGACTTAGTTTGGACCCGCTGATGAATTTCTTGTGCCTTTGCGAGCGTCATGAATATATATGATTTTGTCCATTTTTATGTCTCAAATGAATTGCCAAATGAATTCATTCATTTGGGACCTAATTACCTGCTTGGGTTTAGCCTCACTGCACCAACTCCACTGCCCTGCACATGTCAGGTGTACAAAGATCCTGAGTGCTTAGGCCCTCACCGCACTGATTCCAGAACCCTGCAACTGCAGGCTTCTCATGAGAAGAACAGGAGAGTCTAGAAATGCGACGAAAATTCAACAAGATGGCAGATTACAAAATTAATATATGAAAATTATTAGCTTTAATACATACAAAAATAAGTTTGGAAAATACAGTGGAAACTAATACAAATCTTCCTCAACTTGCAGTGGAGTTACATCCCAATAAACCCATCATTAAGTTCAAAGTATCCTAAGTCGAAAATGGATTTAATACATGTAAGCTACATAACCCACAGCTTAGCCCAGCCTACCTTAAACATGCCCAGAACACTTGCATTAGCCTCTATGTAGGCCAAATCATCTAATACAAAGCCTACTTTATACTAGTGTTGATTATCTCATGTAATTTGTTGAGTACTGTACTGATGGGGGACAGCAGCGTGCTTGTATGGGGAAAGAATGGTTGTACGTGGGTGGGATTTTTACCCTCATGACTACATGGCTGACTAGCAGCTGCAGCCGCCACATTGCCTGGCATCGTAAAAGCGGATCGTACTGCGGATGGCCAGCCTGGGGAAAGTTCAAAATCCAGAATTTGGAGTACAGTTTCTACTGAGTATGTGTTGCTTTCACGTCATCATAAAGTTGAAAAATCATAAATCCAACCACTGTAATTTGGGGACTGTCTGTATCTCCACTTCCAATAGAAACTGAAAAAGACTTTTAAAACCTTGATACATTGATATTCGGTAAGAAATATATATCTATAAATACAAAGATATTCAATAAAAATATGCCTGGCCTATTAATAAGAAAGCAACTTTAAAACTTTTTTTTTTTTAAAGATTTTATTTATTTGAGAGAGAATGAGAGAGAGAGAGAGCATGAGGGGGGGAGGGTCAGAGGGAGAAGCAGACTCCTTGCTGAGCAAGGAGCCCGATGTGGGACTCGATCCTGGGACTCCAGGATCATGACCTGAGCCAAAGGCAGTCGCTTAACCAACTGAGCCACCCAGGCGCCCTAAAACTATTATTTTTTTAAAAGATTTTATTTATTTATTTGACAGAGAGAGAGACAGCCAGAGAGGGAACACAAGCAGGGGGAGTGGGAGAGGGAGAAGCAGGCTTCCCGCGGAGCAGGGAGCCCGATGCGGGGCTCAATCCCAGGACCCTGGGATCATGACCCGAGCCAAAGGCAGATGCTTAACGACTGAGCCACCCAGGCACCCCTAAAACTATTGATAAAGAAATATTATTAGTTTGTTTTGGTATAATTGTAGATGGCATCATAGCTATATTTAAAAAAATAATCTTCAGGGTGCCTGGCTGGTACTGTCGGTTGGGCGACTGACTCTTGATTTCGGCTGAGGTCATGATCTCAGGGTTGTGAGATGGAGCCCACCATTGGGCTCCACGCCGGGGGCAGAGCCTATTTAAGATTCTCTCTCTCCCTCTGCCCCTCCCACCGCGTTCTCTCTCTTCTCTCTCTCTAAAATAAATAAATAAATCTTCAAAAAAAGAAGTCTTCTTTTTTTAGAAATACATACTGAAACGATTAGAGATGGAATAATGATGTCAGGGATTTGTTTGAAAATAACATGGGGAGGGGACGGGTGTGGATAGGTAACTTGCGGCCATGGATTGAGGGTAGTAGAGGCTGTTTAATGGGTACAGAAAGGCTCATTTTACTGTTCTCACTACTTTTGTGTATATCCTAAATTCTGCATACTAAAAAGTTTTTTAAAAAATCTACTGAGGGACTGGAAGACATTTTTAAGTTGAGAGAACGACCTAGCTTGCTTTTAAATAAAAAGGTGTGATTTTGTTTTCCTCCAAATTTACTATAAATTCAATGTGAACTTAATTAAAATACCAACAAGGAGTACTTTAGAAAGTTCCTCTGGAAAAATGAACATATAATAGCTAGGAAAATTATGAAAGAGTAGGAGTGATGGGGTTTAGGGCAAAGAAAGCCTGGTCTTACAAGCACTAAAACTTAATTAAAGCAACTTAGTGATAGAGAACAAATAGGGCAATCATGCAAAATAAAATTCCAGAAGTAGGTTTAGGTGCCTACTATGTGCCAAGCGCTCTCGAGGAGGCTGGATAATGGCCCCCAACAGAATAGACAAAAATTCTAAACTTTAAACAAATAAAAGAATTCTCACGGTAATAAATGCCGCAGAGAATAGGAAGCAAAACAATGAGATAAAAGAGTGAGCAGGGTGACTTTTGAGTTGAGACCTTAGAAACTCGTCAGGACATGGAAGTTCCAGGAGAGGCCCATTCCAGGCAAAAAAGAATGAACTTCATGTGTTCAAGAGAAAGAAGACTGTGGAAAACAGGAGAGGAAGCCAGGAAGATAAGCAGGGGACAGCTTATACAAACCTTGCAGAGGCTGGGGAGGAATCTGGATTTTAGTCTAATTGAAATGCAAGGCCAGTAGAAGGTTTTAGTCTGCAGATATGATCCTATTAGCATTTTTTGAAAATCACTCTGGCTACCACAAAGAGAGGACTCCATGAAGACAAGCATGCACATGCAATTTTCAGTTTTCCCCAGCAATGGTCTACCCAAGAAATCATGTTGGCATAAAGCAGCTAGAAGTGGTGGAAATGGTTATAAGTGGTCTGACTTGGGATACAATTTTGACCTAGTGCCAGTTTGCTGATGGATCAGAAGTGAAGGAGGAGAAAAAGAAAGGAATCAAGGATTATGCCCAGTGTTTTGGACTGAGTCATTGGGTAGATGATGGGGCCATTAACTGAGAAAGACAGGATGAGGCAGAAGTACGTTTGGCAGTGATGGTAGCAAATCAAGGACCCTATTATCATTAGGATATCTATCATTTGAGATGTCTATCAGCATCCAAGGAGAGTTGGCAATGGGCAGGCAGCTGCTACGTGAGCATGGAGCTCAACCTTGGAAATATACTTTTGAGCAGCACCAGCATAAAGAATGAGGGTAGCATTTCAGATCTACAGGGAAAATAGTGTTTGGCGACTGGTGTTGGGACAAACAACTTTGCATTTGGGAATGAAAAAAAAAAAGCTTCAAATTCAAGCTCAGAGCAAAATAATTGCCAAAATGGTCAAAAAAATTTTTTTTAATTGCTAAGTGTACACAGAAAAATGGCCCTCCTGCACTCTTGCTGGGAGTGTAAATTCAGTCTTTCTTATGTATGATATGGCATTGTTTATCAAACTTAAAATGCATGTTTGCTTTGTTCCAGTAATCTTACTATCTGTGTTAATTTATCTAACAGATATACATGGAAGAAATTGTACGTACAAGAATGGTCACTGCAGACTCGCTGTAGTAAAAAATTATAAACAGGCAGTGTGTCTCAACAGAGAACTGGGTAAATAAATGATCATATGTCCACACGATGGACTGATCTGTAGATGATACAAAAGGTGACGGAAAACTTTATGTGCTGATACAGAACTCTAAGACACATTAAATGAAAAATAGCAAAGTCCAGAACCTTCTATGTAGATTACATGTGTATGTTTATGTACAAGGCTTTCACTTTCATTTTTTTATCATTCGTCACTGTTTGAATTTTGTGTGTACAAATTTCCTATCAGAAAAGGATTATCTGAACAGTAAAATTATCAGTCACCTTTTTGTTTTCTTTATACTTCTGTGTATATTTTTTAAAAAGCCACCTCGCAGGTGTTATTAAGAAAAAAAAGTCAAAGAATATGGTCCCACATTCTACCCACTAAGAGTGTAGTCAAATCGCTTGAAATCTCCATGAAAATCTCATGACCTTCTTTTCCAGTTCTTTTTTATTTTATTATTTATTTATTTTTGGCGTTCTGATGTAACTGAGATTTTGTACCTTCAGGCTCTGTTGGAAGCAGCCTGTACCAAAAGCCAAGCTGTAAAAGTTGCAGGGGAGCTACAAAGCTGCCAGACGGGGTGTTTAATGAGCAAAACTTAAGGGTCGATGCAAATTGCTTGCAAACACCAGATGGCAGGGGTCATGCAGGAGAGCACCTCAAAGAGATCAAGTCAGAGCATGGGTCCGGTATGGAGGAAGATAAACGACTCCCATCTGATTTGGAGAGCAGGAGATTATCACGGGACTCCTGCAGCTCACTGAAGAGCAGAAGGGGTTCTTCTCCTGCAGCTCCCGGATGGGAAAACGCAAGAAAGGCAGGAGCTGAGGATGTAAAAGAATAAAGCAGCTCATGGTGGAAATGGAGTGTCTTGGCCTGTGTGAAATTCACCTGCAGGGCTTTTGAGGCTTAGATGCTCTGAAATCCCCAAATGTCTGAACCATGTACGTACGTGTGTGTACGTGCGTGCTCACACCCCCCACACACACTACCTAAACACTGAGAATGCACTAGTTGTATTTAACCCTGGAAAAGGAAAAAACAAAACAAAACAAAACAAAACCAGGGCTCCTGGGTGGCTCAGTTGGTTAAGCGACTGCCTTCGGCTCAGGTCATGATCCTGGAGTCCCTGGATCGAGTCCCGCATCGGGCTCCCTGCTCGGCAGGGAGTCTGCTTCTCCCTCTGACCCTCCCCCCTCTCATGCTCTCTGTCTCTCATTCTCTCTCTCTCAAATAAATAAATAAAATCTTTAAAAACAAAAACAAAAAAACGAAACAAAACCAGAATTCAATTGAATGGTTATTAAGAATTTTAAATGAGGAAGGTACCCAATTAGCCCCTTTTTAAAAACATTTCTTTAACCTTTAAAATGATATATCTTATTTAAATGCAAAGTTAGTGCTAGGCTTCTTTGTTGTAATAAAGCCTTGTTTTTAACAGGAAGCAAGAGTGTCCCATTGTACCTCTTCCAATTAAGCACTTTTCTGGGAAGCCAGGCTGCAGGAAACCCCAAAGATATCACTGAGGCACCGAGACCTGCTCGCGGGGCAGTCTGCCCTGACTGTGGACATGGTACCTTGGCAGAAATAAACTTCCTAGCCTTGGCCTTGCATCTTCAAAAGTGATCACAGACATTAGAGCATCCCACTCAGATGCTGATCCCCTGTCCTTGCCAAGTCTAACCTACAGCTCTCTGGGGAATCTTGAACAGCTCTGCCCCTCCTCACTGGTCCTACAGGAAATGCAGAACAGCTGCTCAAGCCAGCAAATCTACACTCACCCTCACCTCCTCTGGTGGAGCCAGTCCCAGCTCCTTTAAACTTACCACTTGGGTCTCATTTTCCAATCATATAATTATCTCTGTGGGTCTCAGGGAGAAGAAAGAATATGGTGTTCCAAAAAAAATTACACCCTTCTTTTGGTCCTATATTCTATATTTTCTGCCGCTGGGAGAGGAATCTAAACTATGCCGCCGAGATATATTTAGTAGGAGTAACACCTCTGCAGCACTCTTCCTTTCAACTTACTACTGCCTTCTTGGGAGAGACTGTAGCCCAGGGGAGTGGGGATTTTTAAATGGAGTTTCCATATTCACCAAAAGCATGACACACCCTGAGAGCAACAGAGAAGAGCTGTAGGCTAGGTTATAGGAAGAGAGGGTTGTCCAAACACTAATTAACTCAACCTTACCCGCACTGTCCCATGACCCAAAAACAAGGATTCAAGGTTTAATGAAGTTAAAATCATCAGGAATGGAGAACTGAAGAAAATATAAACCCTTTGATTCAAACAGTTGCTAAAGTAGTTTGTAAATATCTTAAAACAATTCTAATCAAACACTGGTTTTTTTTTGTTTGTTTGTTTTTTTTAGGGACTAACACACCCTTTTAATATGTTTTTAAATATTTTTAAGGTTTAAAAGTGTTTAAAGTTTGTAATTCCTAGTAGGAAAACATTATCTGAATGACTACCCTAATGGCAAACCACTATAGAATGTTTCAGTTGCATGTGGGGCAGAGGGGTAGGGATTCTCTTCACAGCACCCCAGCTTTCTTCATGAGAAGGTCAGAGGTACACTGGTTTGTATTATTGCGACATCCATTAGGTGATCGTTGCTTTTCCTTCAGCAAGGGCTTTATTTGTCAGAAAGGCATTATTATGCTTGACCTCCAAATTTGGATGACAATTTACTGATGAGATTCATAACCTTTGGATTGCTCTGATATTTTGACATATTCGCCGGGTTCTGGGCCACATCCTGGAAGGCCACCATAACTTCTGGATCCTGCATGGCTGCGAGAACCTCTGGATCACTAAGAATTTCATTGAGCCCAGGCATTCCTGCCATTCCAGGCATCCCCCCTGCCATTCCAGGCATTCCTCCAGGAAAATTACCAGGCATTCCCCCAGGAAAGCCACCTGGGAAAGAGCCATACTGAGCTCCTGATTGTCGTCTGGCTTCTTCCTCACTCTGGGCTCTCTCATGTTCTTCCCGAGCCTTCTTAACCCTTTCTATTCTTTCTTTGATCTCTCGCTCTTCACGTTTTCGCTCATACTTTCTCCGATGTTCAGCAATTTTCTGGGCCCTCGGTTGAACTTCTTTCAGCATTGCGCTAGCATCTTCATCGTAATGCAGTTTACAAGCAAGGGCAAGATCATGTGCTGCTTCTTCCCAATGGCCCAGAAGTCTGTGTGCTTTCCCTCGCCACTCATAAGGCTGAGCTGAATCAGGATTTATTTCAATAGCTCTGTCACAGTCTCGAATGGCAGCATTTGGCTTCTGTAATTTGATGAAGACACTGGCTCTCTTGGCATACAGAATGGCCAAGCGAGGATTCAGTTTGATGGCATCTGTGAACAAGTCAATGGCTTTCTGTAGTTCACCATCATTTAGGGCATCAGTGGCAGCCACTTTTTTATCATTTGCCTGATCCATCATTTCCTCGGTTATCTCTACATTTTCATCTCCCATTTCTTGAGGGGCATCAGTATCTGTTTCAATCACACCTTCATTGTCAATTTCTAGATCACTTTCCTCACTTGATGGTTCGTCTGTCTTTATGTTTTCCTCCGCCTTCTTACTATCTGTTTTTTCTTCCTTGATATTGTCTTCTGATTTAGTTTTATGAGTGGCAGGTGGTATTTTACCCCCCATGCTCTCCACCCACTCCCGCAGGAAGCGCATTTCCTCGGTGTGCAGAACGCTCGGATCCTGCTTACACATTTTCACAAAGGCCCGAAGCTCGCTCACTTTGCGGGGGTCCATGGTCCAGAGGCGGTGAAAGGCGGCAGGTGCGGCTGAGGTTGCGGCCCAATTCCAAGCCCGGGTACTAGCTCAGCGTGATCGTGTGGAAGGGGGCCCTGGTTTTTTTTTTTTTTTAAAGATTTTTTATTTATTTATTTGACAGAGAGACACAGCAAGAGAGGGAACACAAGCAGGGGGAGTGGGAGAGGGAGAAGCAGGCTTCCCACTGAGCAGGGAGCCCGATGTGGGGCTTGATCCCAGGATCCTGGGATCATGACCTGAGCCTAAGGCAGACGCTTAATGACGGAGTCACCCAGGCGCCCCTTGGTTGTTTTTTTTTTAAGTAAATTCTACACCCAACGTGAGGCTTGAACTCACGACTCTGAGATCAAGTGTCGCATGCTCTACCGACTGAGCTAGCCAGGTGCTCCTAATGGCAGAACACTTTTAGGGTAAACTTTTTATTATAAGGATTAACTTTTGAAAGGTTCTACATAGCATTTTATGATCCAATATGGTATGAAAGGCAAGACTGATAGGCAGATAGATATACACACATATTTTAAACATATATACATTATATATTATACATACATTTTTCTATGTATATTATATGAGAAACATGAACTTCAGAGTGTTTTAGTTTCTTGAGGCCATAAAACTAATACCCTGGATTCAAACCCAAGCTGGACAATGAATCCTGTGGAAAATCTATGCTATCTGTGATATCAAACAAGTTGATACCATCTGCTGTTCACAATCCAAGATGACAGATGACAGTCAACTTTTAGTTGTCATTAGAGAGGAAAATGTATTCCCGCAAAAGAACCCACAGTCAGTGCAATTCACTATCTTGCTTTTTTAATGACCTGAGTTAAGATACTCTGATATTAAACAGAGATGTTACTAAATGCACTGTGGTATCCTGGATCAGATCCTGGAACAGAGAAAGGACATTACTGAATTTGAATAAAGTGTGGAGCTTAGTTAATAGATACGTGCCTTGTTGGTTTCTCGTTCTGGCAAATGTACCACGGTTATGTAAAATGTTAACAAAAGGGGGAAAAGGAGTGAAGGGTAAAAAAGGACTTCTTACTATCTTGGCAATTTTTGTTTGTCTAAAATTACTACAGAAGAGAAAGTTCATTAAAAATAAACGTAAGTATCGGGGCGCCTGGGTGGCTCAGTCAGTTAAGCGGCTGCCTTCGGCTCGGGTCATGATCCCAGGGTCCTAGGATCGAGCCCCACGTCAGGCTCCCTGCTCGGTGGAGAGCCTGCTTCTTCCTCTCCCTCTCCCTGCTGTTCTGCCTACTTGTGCTCTCTCTCTCTCTGTGTCAAATAAATAAAATCTTAAAATAAATAAATAAATAAATAAAAATAAATAAACGTAAGTATCAATAAGCCAACAGTCTTAAACCTTTAATGTTTATCACATGTTAAAGGAAGGAAACAAGTCATTTTCCACCCAAGTGGTGGTTCCATATTCAGAAGCATTTAGTGATAATCTGGCAAAGGTCTCTGCTCATGGAAAAAGCAAAAAACATTTACATATATGGTGGTAATTATTTTGCAGGTGTCGACCTTGAGGGCAAGAAGGCTGGGCAATCCTGGGAAGGAGTTCAGAGTTGGCCAATCCCCATCCCCCCACTCCCCCACAATGGACATCAGCTATTGTCTGAGAAGCCAAGACCAGCTAGAGAAGCACAAGCTAGACCAGTCTCTACAGTGCCTCTCTCCAAACTGCAGGAGACAAGCTGCCAGACTGGGCACAGGCTCCCTACACCCACAACAGGAGGTATTTACAAACCCTGCAGGACCTGGCGCCTGGTCAGGGATTTCAAGGACAAGCCAGCAGCGTTTCCAGAGAGCAGCAGAGTAATTAAGCTCACATGTCCAGACGAGGAGCCTGGCAGGCCCGGGCTGCAGAGCCCCAGGCTTGCTTCTGGCTGCTTGTGTGTGTTCACCACCAAGAGTCTGGCCACAAACATGGGAGCAACATGCAGGTTGATTCCAGGCAGCACGGGAAGACTTCTCTTCCTGCGGCTGACATGAATGAGGAATATTTTTTAAAATAGGTTTTCAAAGAGCGAAGTTTCTCCCAATCCTCAGGAGGCTGAATTCACAGCCAGCTGTATGTCCCATGAGCAGCTGCCTCAGAGATTTTATTTGTACCCAGCACTATTCGGATTTCCTCTCGGATTAGATGGACAGGTGGAAGATTTTCTGTTGCACTGTCTGCAAAGCAAAGTGTTGCCGGTTCCTAATATCTGCTCTATACTCGTTTCCTCCGACAAGAGCCTTTGCTGTGAAGGGATGCTGGAGTCACCATCATACTTGTCCCCTAGGATCCAGGCAAATTCTGGAGACAGGTGGCCAGTGCAGGGTCTTTTCCTCTCTAAGCTCAACCTCCATTCAGCTTTTCCGTGACACACACCCCAATTGCGAATGAATGAAAGAATCAATGAATGAATGGGGACTTGGCAAGCTTCCTCAATCATTTCATGAGTGCAAAGCGTATCATAAACATAAAATAATTCCATATCTGATATCTAAGCCAGACACTACGTTAGATGAATTTAAGACCTTTAGAGCTGAATATTTTGGAGATAATGGTATTTAAGGATTTGATAGAATTCTACAGACTCTTGAGTTTTTACATAAGTTTAGGCAATCCACAGAGCCCTTGAGTTTAGCAGTCCTTGGTTATTATAGTCTCAGTACTATAGAATCTAAGCAACTTAATAAAAAAAGGAAACTTCAGGTTCCCTCTCTCACTGTCTCTCTCTCTCTGTCAAATAAATAAAATCTTAAAAAAAAAAAAAGGAACCTTCAGAAATCTAATATTCATTCCTGAAAGGAAGTAATTAAAAATGGATAAGTGGATATAAGCACGCAACTTTCCAAATTTTTAGCCCATTAGTTGGTGGTCAGAAATACCTTTGTTTTCTCATCTGTAAAAAAGGTATTATTATTGCACTGGGATGCTATGGAGTAAATTAAATGAGCTAATATTTATTTATTTATTTATTTATTTATTTATTTAAGCTAATATTTATTAAGCACAGAAATAATTCCTGGCACATAGTAAGCATTGCCTAAATTGTTAAAAAAAAAACACAATTCAGGACAACACAATACAATGACAAATATCTTATCAGGTCACAAACACCCCACAAGAGAGCTGTGATGAATCTCAGTGTCCTCAGAGACAACATTCTCAAGATGAAAGAGCAGTTGCTTTAACCCTCTCTTTAAAATCTTCAGTTTTTAAGAGGAAGACTTTTGAAAGCATAAGCTCCTGGAAATGTCTTTAAGCATAAGTTGCTTTGTGAAAGTGAAAAAATATTTTGATTTCCACAAGAAAACTTGGACTCTGTGCCAATCCAGCATGGATCTTTCCATCAAGTGCAAAGAAAAAAGAAGCACCTGGAAAGTCATTTTAATAGGAATATAGCACTCTGATAAGCATGTCTCCCACACAAGACAAGACAGCCCTTCTCCTCGGTTAGTCCAATGGATGGGGGCTGGTAAGCAGAGACCACCATCTTGCCCACCTCTCTTCCCCTCAAACAGTGTGGTAGGACCCCCCTAAGTGTCTGGAAAAAAAAAAAAAAGAGTCCCTAATGAGGCAGGATCCTAGCTAATTTTCCCTACAACATAACTTAAAAGCAAAAATAAGAAACATGATTTAAAATGCCCAGACTAGAGGTGCCTGGGTGGCTCAGTTGGTTAAGTGTCCGACTCTTGGTTTTGGCTCATGTCATGATCTCGTGGGTCATGAGATCGAGCCCCGCTTGGGGCTCTATGCTCTGCGGGGAGTCTGCTTGAAGATTCTTTCCCTCTGCCCTCCCCCCACTTGCAAGAGCACTCTCTCGCTCTCTAAAATAAATAAATAAATCTTAAAAAAAAAAAAATCAATTAAAAAGCCCAGGCTATGGGGTGTGCCCTGCGATGCAGGACTGAAGGCCCCCCACCCCCCGGTGCAGGAGTTCCACCAGCACACAGCCCTCAGCTGCCCACTCACTCGGGGAATTGCCCTCAGCAGCTGCTTCCGAGGTGAGACAGAAAGGCCTGGCTCCCTGATCACAGCTCAGGGCAACTCTTAAGGGCAGTATTATTCCAGAGCTCCTAGGGAGTGCGTGAGTCCTTGGCTGAGACCACACTGCAGCCAGCTTCTCCCTTGACCCAATCCCTTGGCCCACCTTTCCCCCACTGGATCTGATCTCGAGATATGCCCCAGAAGCGTCCCTGTGGTATTACCACTCAGAGTTGGCTTCTGAGAAATCCAGGCTGCAACACACATGGGCCTTCGGGGAATGCTCATTGACCATTTTTCTCACCTGTTTGGGTTTGTATAAGGAGCTTTGTTGAGGTATAACTGACATACAATAAACTGCACATATTTAAAGCATGCAAGTTGGGGCCCCTGGGTGGCTCAGTCGGTTAAGCGTCTGCCTTTGGCTCAGGTCATGATCCCGGGGTCCTGGGATCGAGTCCTGCATCGGGCTCCTTGCTCCGCGGGAAGCCTGCTTCTCCCTCTCCCTCTGCCTGCCGCTCCCCCTGCTTGTGCTCTCTCTGTCTCTGTCTCTCTCTCTCGGTCAAATAAATAAAATCTTAAAAAAAATAAAGCATACAAGTTGGTAACTTTTAACATACGTATATATCCATGAAACCAACATCACAACTCAGAAGATTCTCACATAGATGGTGGGTTTTGCATAGATAACAGTGTAACACAGACCATAATTTGGTGCTTTCTTGGGCTTAGGATCCCGAAGTCCCGAGTTTGAATTCTCCACACCTTTCAGCTTCCGGCAGATGACAGTGTTACTTGACCTCTCTCTGCCTTCATCTGTTACGTTGAGGCTACAATAGCACCAAGGGCTGTTGCACTGATTAAATGAATAATGGAAATGAAGCTCACAGTGCTGTGCCCTCAACAAACTGCAGTCATTAATGTTTTATGATTGTGAATCCCAAATGTTTCAGCTGTCTCAGACTCCTTCCCTCTCCAGCTCCCGCATTCCTCTACAAGTTACCATCCTTGCTGTGTATGTCTCCCAGTGCCAAGGCATCCAGCACGGAGTTCCGCCTTGTCCTTCTCCTTCCATTCCCTGCCTGTCCTACGGCCACCACCCTCGTCCAGACTACTATCAGCTCTTGCCTTCCCTTTTATAATTGCCCAATTCAGCATTTCTAGACATCTGAATTACACAGGCTAATAAAAAGCTTACAAATTATTTTTGGAACTAAAGAATTTCTAACTTTTCTTTTGCCAATAGAGATATAAATAAACAAGTATCATTAAGAAACACCATAATTTAATTAATGGCAAGACAGTTTAATCTCTTCCAAAGTAAGAAGGCCACAAATGCGGCATAAAGCTGTTTTTAAAATGAGTATGTTCAGGGGCGCCTGGGTGACTCAGTCGTTAAGCGTCTGCCTTCGGCTCAGGTCATGATCCCGGGGTCCTGGAATTGAGCCCCGCATCGGGCTCCCTGCTCCGCGGGAAGCCTGCTTCTCCCTCTCCCTCTGCTTGTGTTCCTTCTCTCTCTGTCTCTCTGTCAAATAAGTAAAAATAAAAAATCTTTAAAAATAAAAAATAAAATAAAATAAAATGAGTATGTTCAGCTTTAAGAAAAATGCACCGTACGGGCCTTATTCTCTTCAGCTACCCCAGACTGATAGAGATTCCAGCATTCACCAGCTCCTGCCGGTTCAGACAGTGTTCGGAAGCATGGTGGTCTAAGTCATCTTCTTGAGTGTCTTAGCTCAGGCTGCTATAACAAACTGCCATAGAGTGGAGGGCTTAAACAAGTTAGTTTTAATAGTTCTGGAGGCTGGCAACTCCAGGATCAAGGTGCCTGCTGATTTGGTTCCCTTCCCAGTTCTGTCCTCACATAGAGAGACAGCTAGGGCTCTTCTTTTAAGGGCACTAATCCCATCCTGAAGGCTCCACCCTTATGACCTAATTACCTCCCCAAACCCTCATCTCAGATACCATCACAAGAGGGATGAGGGCTTCAACATACGAATTTTGGGTAGGGGACGACACGCAAACATTCAGTATACAGCTCGGACTGATCTCTCTCCTCTCCACCCCACACAAATCCTCCCACAATGCACCCTATACATATCACCTTCTTGCTGGAAATGCAAGTGTCACACCCTGTTGTTGTGGGCTAGGGCTCATCTAACACAATATCCCAGGCTCAGCCAGAGGGTGTCCCCAGTGTCAGAGTTTGCATTTTAGACCTTGGAATGCATTCTCCCATAGAGACATGGAAACATGCGGTGGGGAGACCCCCATGCCCTAACACAGTCTGTAGGAAAGGGAGCACAGCCCTGTCCTCACAGCCCTCCAGAACCAGCAGCCAGAGGTAAGAGAGCTACTCTGGGGAAAGAGCCAGCGTTCCCACGTGAAATGCCCCAGCGGGGATGCCCGTGACACCAATTTAGAGACGAGGATGGCAGCTCCCTGCTGCTCTTCTCCTGTCCCCACACTGGGATGCCAGTTTTGGGTGACTTTCCTGGTACAGCAGCCACTTTTTCTCCCTCCACTATCTCAAACCTTCTCACTAAGGCACGGAGAAAAGGTCTCCCAGGAATTTTTACTGTCACCAACAAAAGGAAAGGACAATGGCTAAAAATAACAACAGGCAAGGTGATAGCATTTCTCAAAGTCTGCAAAGAGTTCCTCAGCAGCATAATTCCTGAGTTCAGTGGTACCTAAAGGGGCGAGTCCCCCCACCTCCTGGCCCCATCTGCCTTCGGCCTTCTCTGCTCCGTATCAGCAGATGCTTCTTTGGCTCCTAGAACCACTCCCTAAACCCTAACCCCAGAGACTGTCTTCTCTGAAGCTCCCAGAATTTCAGGTTGGCACACTTGGACTTCGTACCTTCCATAAGGAACACTCCCTCCTCCTATCCCCCCCAGCCCCTTTTAAACTTGTATTAAAAAAATAAAGACTCTAAAGTGCAAAGTGGGCTCTCTGGGTACCGAGAGGCCCTAGTGAAATCCTTATATATATCAAAGGCAAACTCAGATCTGCTGTCACTCACAGAGGAAGGCCAACTCTCCCTGGACAAGCAGGACAGGAGGCCCCTGGGCTGGAGCAGGGACTGGTGAGGGAGGGGATGCAACAGCCACACCTTTAATCAACCTGAGGGAATAAGAAGGAACTACAGGGACAGACCAAAATTGCTGGGACAAAACCCAGCAATTGCAGGGACATCTTTGAGCTTTTGGGTCCAACTACCGCTGTGGACCACTGCTACTCAAAGTGTGGTCCGCCAACCAGCATTATCAACATTACCCTAGAGCTCAACAGAAACAGACTCTCCTCCCCAGACCTACTAAATTAGAATCTGCACTGTAGCAAAGTCGTCTGGACATCAAAGCCTGAGAAGCGGTGTTCTGGAACATCTAGGTCAGTGGCTCTCAAACTAGGGTAATTTTGCCTCCCCTGGGGTCATCTGGCAATGTTTGAAGACATTTTTGGTTGTCACTACTGGGAGTAGAGGCCAGGGATGCTGCTAGGTATTCTATGATGCACAAGGCAGGCCCCACTCAAAGAATTACCTGGCCCCAAATGTCAACAGTGCTGACACTGAGAAACTCCCATCTGGATGAAAATGTCCAGGAGAGAGTTGGATGAGAGATCCTTGCTACTCCAAGCATGGACTGCAAACCAGCAGCATCAGCAGAGGAAGAGGCTGTTAAATGCAAAATCTCTGACCAGACCCCCACCAATATGGCATCAGAACCTCTAGGGGGTGGAGCCCAGGAATCTGGGTTTGACAAGCTCTCCATGGGAACCGCATACATGCTTTTTGCTTCTTGAATTCTGCACTGAGAAGCATTAGCATAGGCCATGGGTCCCTGCCCTCAGGATGGCCACCAGGAAAGGTAAGCTCATCCAGGTTCTCCACTTGTTCAAGATTCCCACCAGTAAAAAGTGTGGCCAGGGTTTGAGGAAGGGCCAGCTCTGGTGGCTGTGGAGGGTAATGGGGTTGGCACCAGCCTCTTCGGTACACAACTGGCTTAGAGGTTTTGGCCACTGCTGTGAGCAATGTGCCAGGCTCCTCTCCTGATGCTGGCCACAGGAGTATCGTGGCATGACGGCACACTGGGAAAGCAGAATTCAGAGCTTTCAGAAAACACTCAAAGTGGTGTTACTGCACCATGACCTAGCAATGAGAATAAGGAGGATGTCGGTGATAGGGAATTATATTTAATATGTTCTCAGCCCTTCAATGCCACCTCCTCTGGAAAGCCTTCCCTGATTTCCCCTGATGGAGTCATCATGTTTTGTTTTGTTTTGTTTTGTCATTTTTCATTCATTGTTCTCATATTCTCATTGTCTTCCTATACTGTGAATTCTGCTAATTCTCCTGCCCACAACAAGATGAGCTCCTTGAGGACGGGAATTATATTGTAGCAGAGGTTTGGGACACAGTCCCTGGCCCACCCTTCCTGGAAATCACCTATGTAGTTCTCAAACTTGCTCTAGGGTGCTTCTGACTCTTTGCCTGAGGGAAGTGCCAGGGAGTTTACTCCCCCAGAAGCAACCTGTGCCCGATGAAGGAATAAGAGTGGGAGTTGATGGACAAATAATCCTCGTTACTTATTGCCTTGTGGGACAATTCTGAGGTGTGGTCTGCACTGTCTCCTAGAGACCCACAGAGTGCCTGAGCTGCCATTGCCCTGGTCATACCAATAACCTCAGGGGCACCC
The DNA here is from genome assembly GCF_029215605.1 of Mirounga angustirostris. Classification (NCBI taxonomy): domain Eukaryota; kingdom Metazoa; phylum Chordata; class Mammalia; order Carnivora; family Phocidae; genus Mirounga; species Mirounga angustirostris. The sequence goes on from NW_026991715.1 coordinate 129,488,094, forward strand.
CTTTAATCAACTCTCCTCTCCATGCCTCACCAACATTTCTGCACACATGAACCTTCTGCACCCAAATCCTTGCCTCAGAGCCTGCTTTGAGGGGAACCCAAACTAAGATATTTTGCTCACTGCTGAATCCCCAGTAGTTAGCCCTCCCCCAACATGGTCAATGCTCACAAAAATAAGTCTTTATGGAAGTCAAAGTCTTGATATGCCTGGAAAATCCAAAAACAATGGCAAACAAAAATGAACAAAAAACCCACTGATGGCCTGGGTGATACGATCCAGAAAAATGCATCTACATTTCTTCTCCTTGAGTTTTGGCCACAACTGTAAAACAACAGTCACCTAACTATTAGTAACAGTTCAATCTTTCATCATAGTGTAGAAAAAGAGGAGAGCTCAGTAGGTAGGAATTCTAGCGCTGGAGTCCAGCAGAACTAGGCTCAAATTCCTAGCCTGGAGAGCTGCTAAGTGGCCTGGGCCTCAGTCTTGTCACCTGTCAGGGGGGAATAATAATAGTACCTGCTTGCAGGGTCATGGGGAGGATTTAATACAATAAAGGATTTACTGAAGGATTTAGTATAGTCCTGGCCCAGCATAAACCCTCAAGAAATGTTCTCAACATTACTGTAATTATCATTCTGATTGTATTGCCTGTTTAAGGCTGTCTTCACGTTTCTTCAGGTGATGGATGGTAGCGGAGTGCCAGGTACGTAACGGACACGCAACAGTCCTCTGCTGCAGGAATGAAAGAAATGACAACCTGGAAGGAAAATGTAAAAAGCCTGCAACACTCCTCTTGCAAAAGCTCCTAACAACTCTTCCTGTTCTTTAATCCTACCTCTGTGACTCAAAGGCTGGGTGAACTTAGGAAAGGCAATCTGTCTGATGTCCTGCAGGCCTTACTTATAAAACCTGGATTAGTGTTAGATTATTTCCAAGGCCCCTTCCAGGCCTTCACTTGGAGATGAATTAGCTCCCAGGAGCCACTCACCCCACAACTGGAGGTGAGAGCAGATGGGGAGGGGCAGGCAGGCAGGAGTGCTCAGCCCCCCTCGCCCCACACAAGGTAGGGGTTCCAGCACTGCTCCCTTGTCTTGGTTGGGCTGTTTTTATTTTTATTAAAAAAAACAAACCCTCCAATACCCAAGAAACTCCTAAGATGCTATTTCTACCGTTTTTCCTCTTATCCTTCATTCTCTACTTCATTAAAAAGCAGGGCCTCTGGAAATCACCAACCATTCATTGCAGATTTTGAATTATTTTTTCTCTAGCCTATCATTAGCTATATTTGCCTGCAAATAAGATGGATGTTTTTTTAAAGCTCATCTACTTGCAACCCCAGAATGTAATCCCCTCCCAGTTATTACTATCCGTTTATGACATTAGGAACAGCAGGGGACCTAAACTCCAAAACCCAAATGATCTTGACATGCAAATGTGTCATAAAAACCCAACAACGGCAGAAGATTTCAAAGGCTTTATTAGCAACAGAGCTGTTGTTAACTAGACTGATCTGAGGAGTTTTCCAGGCAATGGTCAAAGTTGCTCTACCATGGGCCAATTAGACCCAGAGTTCTCTGCTCCACATCAGGACCCTCTCACAAGGCAGGCAGGAGCAGCACCACGGTTTTGAGGGACAGAAAGGAATTGTTTTATATTCCAAATGGCTTTCTCCAAAAGGGGGCAACAAGGTGAACTGCATTTATCAACTTCCTTTTTACCGAAAAGCAAATTCCTGTCCAGATTGGAAACCAGACCTCCATGCTGGCATGTATTAGAATGCAGGGATGAAAAGAAGCCAGTTCGCTAGAGAACTTGCTCTCTACAGACTTCCCTCACCTTCCTCGTGCAGGGAGGGGTCCCACCTTTCTCACGTAGTGTCACCTGTACTGCCTCCTGCCTTCAGGTGATCCAGAAGGCCCTTCCCAGGTGAGCCCAAGACACACACATGCTCCACGCCAGGCCCCTGACCGCCTCCCTCCTCCTCCCTCGGGGTCCTCGAACTTCTTCCTTCTCCCCTCACATCAGCTCCTGGCTGGCTCGTTTCCCAGGCCTCTGCTCAAATGTCCCTCTCCCAGAGCAGCCTTCCCTGCCATGCTACCTAGCCAAGCCCCTCCATGACCCTGTAGCCCCTTAACCTGTGTTGTTCTACTACAAGAAGCATTTGGTTCCTGAAGTTATATTGCATATGCTTTAGTTTACCGGTCTCCTGCCTGTCCTTGACCCTCCTAAAACGTAAGCGCTATGTGGGGCTGAGGTTTCGAAGGCCTTGCCCACCGCTGCATCTCTAACTGCCTAGAAAAGGGCAGAGTAGCCGCTCCGTGAATTTGTGCTGAATGGAAGATTGTCTGATCTCGGGCTGAGAGGTCACAAGAAATAGAGAGTGCGCCACGGGGGAGGCCGAGAACCTGCGCGGTCCTGAAAGGCTTCTGGTCAAGTACTGTTCAAATGATCTTGAACATCTGCCCGATCCCTTGGATTCTCTGCCTTCAGTTTCTGCATCCATGATGATCCTCCCATAGTATACTGGGGAAGTTCTCTTCCCAGGCTTCCGAAAACCAAGCCTTCAGGCCATGGTGGGGAAGAACAGAGAAAGGGAGAGCACTCTGTGGAGAGCCAGGGGGGTTAATCCCTCCTAAACCATGCCGCCAAGTTTTCTTCTGAGCACCCAGCTCACCGGTTTATTTTTAGGTCACTCTAATGGTAACCTAAACAGTAAAAACAGCCATCACCTCATAAATGCAGGATCAGCAGGCCTCTTGCATGTATGAACTTGTCAAGATAATCACAAAAGGCACTTTTCCTTGAGATCATTAAAAATAATTAGTAAGAAAATATTTTTTGAATAAGGAGATAAGTTCAGCTGCAGGAGAAACATGCCTGTTTCTTCTGTCCAAAAAATTAAAACCCCATGCTCCTTTATAAGGTCCTGGGCCTGTCAGAACAGGAAGATACATTCCATGACGACTCCGACCCTAGAAGGTTCTGCATGCCCTCTGGCTTCCACTTGGAGACCGAGGCTGGCTGGATAACCATCTCTTCCTCTCCTGGTCACACAGGATGTTTACCCAGGGAGAACATGGTTGAGTGTTCCATTCCTTCACCACCAGCATTTGCAAAATTTTCTAATTTATTCTCCAGAAATGAACTCTGAGAACCCCTGAAAACTGCTGTTCGAAGTGTAGGATCTGAAAGTGAAGTGGCCTGGGCGCCCCATGCTGCCTCTCTACCTCCAAAGAGATAGAGCTCCCACCTCCGAGCTCTTGGGAGGTTGTAATGGTCCCTTCCTCACTCCCCCATCATCTGATGCCTTCCCTACCTCCCTCTTTTCCCTAAATGCTCCTTGACCCCCTGAAGTTTATGCTCGGTAAAACTGCCAATTGATTAGCAGGAGTGCCTTCCTGGGGGAAATCAAATTCCAAAAAATAATAATCTTCTTGCTCTGTCTTCATAGAAGGTCAGAACATATACATGGAAGCTGGACTGTGGGTCCAGGAAAAGCTTCTCGGGAAAAGGCACTGTACGTTTGTATCTGATGGAATAATGAGTTAGCCAGGGGAAGGGCAAGGACAGGTGGGAGGAAAGTTCTAGAGAGAGGAAGGGATTTGTGTGAGAGACACACTGGCATGCTGGAGACCTGAAATCAAGCTTGGCAGGGAAAGAGTGCCCAGTGATAACTCCCATGCCACACACAGTCAGGTGCCCTATCCTGAGCGCTCTGCCCCATAAAGTAATTACCAGACAACAGCAGAGATGGCCAGCCACACACCAGAATTCCATATGCTTCCAAAGCATAGGCTCATCATGGGCTACATTTCCCAGTCCTCTTTGCCTCCAAGTGGGGCTCTGTGGTTACTTCTCACCAATGAAATGTGCCAAGTGATGTGCGCCACTGTCAAACCAAGGCGTTTCAGAAGTAACTGTGCCTTCTTCCCTCTTTCCCCTTCTACCACTGGGAGGTAGATGACCCTGCAGCCCTAGAAAATTGTGGGGACCCAAGATGGAAAGAGCACGCAGCCCTAAATCACCACATGGAGGAGAACTACGTGCTGAGCATGAACTGTTGCACTAGGCTATCACAGGAGAGAGAACTACTTTGGTGTTATGTCAAGCCACTAAAACTCGGGGGCTTGATTGTCACAGCAGCTAACATGACCCTAATACACAGACTAGGTAATATTTATTGATTTAATTATAGGTAACCTTCTCCAGATGCCAGCACCTAGCAAAACGTGGATATCAATTAGGCATCTGTTGAATGAAAGGAATCCATTTGATTAGAAGGAGGGTCTTCCCAGAATCCCTCAAATCCCAGTAAACAAAAATCTTCTTATTTTGCTCTAAGGCCAGAACTCTCTCTCTCTCTCTCTCTCTCTCTCACACACACACACACACACACACACACACACACACACACAACCTGATTCTCTACACCAAAGCCACATACACTTCATGGCCAAACCTGCTCTGGCTGTTTTTAGATTCATATGACAGCAGAGACTATCCTAGGAACAACCCTTTCAAGATTCTGTTCCCCAGCATGGGTAACATACAGGGCCAAATACCGCAAAAGAAAATTGGAATAGGAAAGAAAAAGTCATCAAGAAAAATAGTCCAGATTTCTCATGATCTCACCCGTGAGTCAGATTTGCATTTGGGATAACAACTAACCGAGTAGACCAGAACAGTCTGTCTGCAAGATGTCGGCCTGCCAATTTCAACAGCACAGAGAAGGCACACTTCTTAAATTGGCTTAAAAGGACAAATCTAGTGCACTTGTTTATTATTTTTTTTTTCTTTAAAAAAACTTCTAGGTGAAACAGCCTCCTGTTTAAAAATAACTTTCTTGGACATGAAACTATAATTTTCTTTTAAACACTGATTGCCAAGTACCTGCATCTTGCCATTTTGGGCAGTGGAGGAAAAGTCCTACAGAAGAGTCTTTGCTGTGTGAACTTAGAAAGCTGCCCTACCTCTCTGGGCCTAGATCTGTTCATTTATAAAATAGGAGATTAAAATAGATGATCTCTAACAGTCCAGAGAAGAAGTAACAGTCAGTGGAAGTAAATCTGAATTTTTCATGCCTTGCAAGTGTTTTCATATTCATGGAACCTACTCCTAACAGAAACAGGGTATTTTTTATGGGTAGCTTAATTTAGAGGAATTTATTCATTTAGGACGAAACGTGAGGTCCAAGGCACAGGAGACATGAGCTGGTCTTCAGTAGTGAGAGGCAAGAATGGGATGAGCCGTTCTCAAGTAAAAGGCGATGCGTGCATTAGTGAGCCATGACTGGGTGTCAGGACATTTTCTTCTTTTAGAAATAAAAGAGACTTTCAGAATCATTAAACACAATTGCTTCGCTCTAAGTGCAGAGAAAGTAGGACCTAACGGCGCTAGCTACTACAGCTTGATGGTGGCAGTATCTAGACCAGAACCGAGTGCCAGCTGCTGACCTGTCACTCATCACTACTGTCACACTCCTTCCCAATCCTGCTCTGCACCTGCTGCAGCACCTGCTGCCTCTCTGAACACGGATAGAGGCGCTGGTTATTCTGTCTTACAGCTGGAGGATTACTGTTGGCTTTTAATTCTTCACGCCTTACCTAACCCTCAAGCCCACACACTAAGAATGCTCTCTGAGTACTCAAACAATAAGGTTCGGATCAGGTGAAAGATGGAGAACTAATCCCATACCTTCGAGCACCTAAGAGGATAAGTACTCCTTAGGGTTCTGGGAATGACAGCTAAGGAGGACTATAAAAATAACCACTCACAGGTTATCTACAAGTCCAGTCTCTACAGCTTGGATCGCAGATCCTTGCCTCAACTGTCCCCTTGGACTCCTTCCTCCAGCCCAGGTGTTACCCTAGACGGACTGCCTCCCATTTTGATGCTTATCTGCTGTTTTAATCAGACCTCTGGTTCCTTCCAGGACATGTATTCAAGGCAAAAATGAAAATGAGGTAAATATTTGCTTATATAGTCTTTCTATACTTCAAGCCAATCCTACCCTGCCCCACCCCATCCCTGCAATATGGGGTATCTTCTTTTCTTTCAAGTTTGTAAAAGAAAACCCAGGATTTCCACCCTTCAGCCTCCATCACACAGCAACCTGGTACCTCTGCTGCTGGGATCTGCATTTCATTAAAAGCCATTCTAAGTAAATGGAAGAATTAACCCTTTCTTGTTCCTTCTCAAGCCTGTGGGAAATGGGAGTGGTGATCTATGAAGAAAATTGCGTTTGGTTATTAGAATTGCTTGTTATAATAATAAAGTATCTGTAGAAATGGAGGGGAAAGGTAATATAGCAATAAACATGGGGATATATTTAAGAACTAAAGCTCCAAATTTATTTATTTAAAAATGCTCTGTTTCAAAGAATTGTTCCCTTCTATTATCTTCAAAGGTCTACCTCTACCAGTGAACGTACACAGTGGATGGTACTGTTCTCTACTGACCTGAAGTCTGTTTCCAATGTCAGATAGAAGGCCATGGTTTAACAAAAACTGAGATTTAGGGACACCAGCGCTGCTTTGGAGGCCTGGCCCTAATACTGACTGTGTCACTTTAGGAAAATTACTTGGCCCTCCATGTTCCTGGCTTCTCATCCATAAAATGAGGCTAATAATCTATTAGGAAGCATAAATGAGATGATGTGGGCAAAGTATATAGAAGGGGCTTATTAACTGCTGAACTAAATCTCATAGTTGGTAGAGGCATCAGAAGTCACCCAGACCAATCTTACAATATTAGTTCTCCAGCCTCAGCTTGCTGTTGGCGGTGAAGGGAAACTTACTACCTCTCAAGGCAATCCATGACACTTTGAGACTAGAATGGTCACAAAAACATTCCTAGCATGGAGCTGTATCTCTTTCCCTTAATTTCAATGTTCTGGGCCTTGTTTTGGCTTCTGCACCAGAAATGAGAAGAAGTCTTAGCAGTCCTGCACAAGAAAGCCACTGAAAAACTTTATTTATTTGGCCATCCAATGGACTGTAGTTGCAAACCTCCTGTGTGCAAATATACAGAACCACAGAGAAGTGAGGGATGGGTCTAGATTTCTTATTCGGGGGGCTGGTTGAGACGGGTGCCATTGGCCAAGATAGGGTACAGAGGAGGAATAGCAGGTCTGTCTGGGGAAGGAAGGTGATGAGTTCAGTTTGGGGTGTATTGCTATGGAGTGGCTGAGGGTCGCCCACATGGAGATGGTAGGTTTACAGTGGACATGTGAGTCCAGAGCTCAGGAGAAGGGTTGGCTCTAAAGGTACAGATTTGGGAGTGATCAAAACGTAAGTAGTGGTAGAATGAAAATGCAGCTGAAATTGTCCAGGGGGAAAATGAGAACATCAATGTTTAAGAGGCAAACTATAAAATCTAGTCCAAAAAGTAAAGGGGGATAAAAGTGGTTGAATAGGTATATGAAAGGGCTCCATAGAGAGGAGCTCAGAGATAAGATTAAAACTAAGTGTTAGTTTAAAGAGGTAGAAGAAAACCAGGAGAGAAGTAGTGTCAGAAAAGCCGGAGAATGGTGTTTCGTAAAGGAGGAACTTGTCAGAGTGTCAACTGAATTAAGTATTGAAAAGTTTCCATTGGATTTAAATGCAGAGGCCCATTGGTGATCACGGCAAGGGAGTTTCAGTGGAGGGTTGGGAATGGAAATCAGATTGCATGGTCCATTGAGGAATTAATGAGAGATTAAATATGTGAAAATAGCTGATATAGACCAAGTTTTCAGGTCAGAGTGCAGGCTGGATGTGGAAATAGGTAGTTTGTGAGGGAGCAAGACTGAGGGAGTGGCTACTGATTCTCTCTGTGAAGAAAACATTAAGGTCCCTAGCTTGGAGGGTGGGAGCAAATCACGAGGTAGGAGTTGGAGGGAAAGGGGAAGAGTTAGACACTGGCGGGAGAATGGCAAGGCAAGGTGAGTGGGATCCTGTAAAGAGACTATCTGCAGCCCACGTAGCTGACGAGTTTAGAGACCATTTTTCTGCAGGTGCTCCCATCGAAGTAGACGGGTAGGTTTTTTTCTTTCATAGAAATGCTTGGCAGCCAGGAGACAGAGGCAGAAAATGCAGGTGCTTGAACTTACTTGGAGTAGGATTTGGGAGGGTAGGGATAGCAAGAGGAAAAGAGATAAGGAAGTTTAGAGTATTGGCAAAGGAACGGATAAAGCTATCGTCCATAGGGGTGTGGGCTGGGAGGAGAAGGATTTGAAGGTAGCTATTGTCTTCCCTGCAAATCTCTCCCACTAACTCCCCCATCTTGAACCCCTTGCTTTGGGATATGTTGCTTGGCACCATGTGTTGCCCAGAACAGCATACAATAGTCTAGATGTGTGGGCCTAGTACAAAGGGTCAACACTCTGTTTCTGGGCCTACTTAATAGTCACACTCCATTATTGATACACATTGATGGTAGAGTCGAATGAATTTCCTAAATCTTTTACACAGAGACCCCTTTAAAGCAGGTTCCTGACCATCCTATAATAAATGCAACTGGTTTTTTCAGACATAAATACAGAACCTTCACTTGAGCCCTTTGGCTGACTCTTGCAAGATTTGGCCTATCCTGTAAATCTAGATTCTGATACCAGTATGAAATGAGGTCACTGTGCTTCCCAGATCTGGGTCATGAGCAATTGGGATAAACATGTCATCCATATCTTTATTCAAGTTGGCGATAAAAATGTTGAGCAGGAGAAGGATAAATCCAATAGCAGAACTGTGTCTGACTCTCATTACTAGAACCCTCCCTCTAAATGGACACCAATCCATCAAGCTCTTTGTACAGCATTTAGCCAGTCAGCTACAAATCACCAAACGCTGCTACTGTGCGATTCACATTTCTCCATCTTGCCCACAGCGGTCTCACAAGGGATCATCCAAACACCTTGCTGAGAAGTCCAGATACACTATATCAACAGCTTTCCCATGATGTACTAGTCTAGTAACCTTATTCCCGTTGGATAAAAACACAATGCACTTTTCTTTGCTGTGTCTTATACACCTACGACCAGATGGAAATTGGTTTATGACATTTTACGGCTTTATAACATTTCCTGTCTCACCATGACATCACTTTTCCCCAAGCCTAGAGCTTCAAAAGTCCACAAAGGTGTTAAGAACTCAGTTTCTAAACCTTCCTCCTACCCCAGTGTATCAGGTTACCTGATCTCCCAGGCGGTTGAAATGAAGAATGTTAGCCTAATAATGAGACTGTATCAGAAAAGTAACTCCTTCAAATGGGGGGGGCGCTTTTATGGGGGCCCCTTTGTCCTGTGTTGGAGCTTCCTCCCAGCTGCCCTAAAAGGCAGTTTAAATTTTATTTCTTTGAATCTCATTTTGGTAAAGCCAAATATGGTTGTCTCTGAGCTTTCTTGAATACATCATTTTCAAAGAGGTTACTGAAATCCTGGAATTTTAAATCTCACTAGCTATGTATTCAGTCACTTAAAAGAAAACCTAAAGGTGAGAAACATATAACTCAAAGATCCACAATAACTCAGGGTGAAAAATGCATGGCGTTTAGGAAAGGTATAATCCCTAATTACACGGAGAGCGACACCTCTTTCCCTAGGCAACACTCTTTAGAAGCTGCCAACGCATTAAACAGAAATAGTTTAGCCAATCCATCAACATCTGTTTAACGCCCACTGCTGGGGACACAAAGAGGTGAAAAGTATGGCCAGGTGTCCTCAGAGAATTCGCAGTCTAGTTTGGGATTTGGGTAAAGAAAAAGAAAAAAAAAACCCACCTTCACCAAAAAGTGCACCACCCAAAAGCCGCACGTGCTAGATGCCAAGTGAAATGCCAGGCAGTAGGTTCGCCAGACGTTCTGGGGGAGGCTGCCAGCTGGGGGGCAGGTGGGGAGGACACTTTTTACAGGGAATGAGACTTCACTGGGGCCTTAAGGGATGAACGGAATTTAAGCAATGGGTAGATGGGCTTCTGGGTAGGAGGTGTAGAATAAATGTGTATAGCTAATGTAGACAAAAGAAGTTAAGTCAGATCCAAATTCCCTCTCACTTCTCAAATATAAAGAGAAAAGCCTGATGCTCAACTGGGAAATTAACAAAGAAACACTTGACTCTGCCATACAGGGTCTGTGCGTCCCATCGAAGCTCGGCCAAGGTCACGCAGGGATCGATGTCCACTACATTAACTCTTAACAAGATGCTCCTATGAAAACCCTAATAAACTATTATACACAGCACAAATTTCATTAAAATCCTCCACTGCAATTTAAGTTTTGAGACTAATGGCTTTTCTAAGAATGCAACAACATACACCACAGAGGTAAAATCCCAAGAAGGAGAAAAACAAGTAGGGGTTTGCACCACTGGCTCCACATTAGAACCACCGGGGGTGGGGGAGGGGTGGTGTTCAGAAGAGACCGATGCTTACGCTGTACCTCCTACCCATTCCATCACAATCCCTGGGGTATCAGCATTTAAATTAAAAATACCAGTGATCCTACTTCATTCTCTCAACAAATTATTCTCTGGGTGCCGACTATATGCCAGCACTGCTCTAAGTATTGAAGATATAAGAATGAACCAAACAGACTCCCCTTTCAAAAAACCACCCTCATAGATTTTACGATTTTACATTATAATGAAGTCGAGCAGGCAGAAAAAGCAAATTAAATCAGTAAAATATATGACATGTTAAAAAACTGACAATGTGCTAAGGAGAAAATAAAGCTGAGAAGGGGGATACAAAATCTCAGACTGGAGTAGGGTGGCACGCAAGACTTCACGGAAGGTGACATTTAAATCAAGAACTGAAGGAAGTGAGGGAAGAACTCAGCTACAGGAGAGAGGAACACACCAGGCAGAGGACATAGCAGGTGCAATGGCCCTGAGGCAGAAGCATGCTGGTGTGGCTGGACCAGGGAGGGAAAGTAATAGAGATGAAGAAGTCCGAAAGGGAAGGGCTTAGTAGGCTATGTAATAATGAGTTTGGCTTTTACGTTGAGTGAGATGGGACACCCCTGGGAAGGTCCGAACAGAGAAGTGACATGATCTGATTTACAGTTTTATGATAATTGTTCTGGCTGCTCTGTTGAGAATAGACTAATGGGGAAGGGGGCAAGATAGCAATTGAGGAATTCTCAAAATAGTCCAACTGAGAGATGAGGACAACTTGGAAGAGGGGAGAGGCGGTATGCAATGGTCAGATTCTGGGTATATTTTGGAGAACTAGCCAGAGACAAAGTATCTGGAAGGGGCAGGGGTATGAATCTGGAATTTGATTTTAGATGTTAATGTTTGAGATGAGCATTAGACAGTGGAGATTCAAGTCGATAATTATATATGCAAGATGAAGATATACTGGCACAAATTCTTAGCTTATGGATAGCATTTAAAGCCATGAGAATGACTGACATCACAGATAACAATCGCAGAAAGAAAAGACAAGAAGCAAAAGTAATGACTCCTGGGCCCTCCAGCATTAAGAGGTCAGGGAGAAGACAGGCAGCCAAGAAAACTGGGGAGGAATGCAGACTGGTGAGCAAGGAGGAATGCCTAGAGACTATGGTGTCCAGAGAGTTAAGGGAAGGAAGCATTTCAAGAAGGGATTAACTGTGTGCATCAAATGCTTTGAAGGTGCCAGGAAAAGGCTGAGAATTGGTCCTTGGATTCAGCAATGTGGACCTCATTAGTGACCTTGATAGCCTTGAGAGCCAGTTCCAAGTCTCCAACAGAAGAGGGGTTCATGAGGCTCAGTATGTTCTTGAAGCAATGCCTTCTCCATTGTCTCTCCCTTGTCCCAAAAGACAGTTAAATAATTTGATAGCATTGATAATTCAAGGCGATCTGAATTTTATTTTTTATTCCCCATGCATAGAATACGAAATGTATATATCTTCTCTATGTGGCACATGCTAAGTAAATATTAGTTGAACGGAAAAGAAAAAAAAAGTTTGCAGCAGTGCGGACAAAGTATGAGCTCTAGGAGAGAACTGAGCATAACTGATCATATTACCTCCTTCAAATGTTTGCTGAGCACTCAGAGTTTTCAGTGGTTTTTATGGGCAGCTACCTACCTCCCATCCACAGCACCACCACTGTTAATAAAGTTCATATGTTTTGTCAAGCTGAAGATGGGGAATAGCAGTTGAGAAAGAGTTATAAAAATAAGTAAGTCCAGGGCACCTGGCTGGCTCAGTCAGAAGAACATGCAACTCTTAATCTTGGGGTTGTGAGTTTGAGCCCCACGCTGGGTGTAGGGATTACTTAAAAAAAATAAATAAATAATTTTTAAAGAAATTTAAATAAAAAATTAAATAAGTCCAACTATCCTAGCATGCAGGTTCCAGTCTGGATTTTATCAATGGAAATACAGAAGTGCTTCTTGATCCAGCAAATGAGAATTGTGGTGGGTGGTGATATTCCGCATCGGAATGGCACTTACAATTCAACCTGGACTTCACTGTGATTACTCACCTGCCTGTTATCAAGAACAGTCAGCAGGCCCTCTTTGGTTTATGATAAAAATAAAGGAGACTGCCTATGAGTGACATTTTACATGCACAACCCTCTGGGCAAAATTCTGGTTACCACAGCAAACCCCACTCACGACAGACAGCAGAGACAAAGCACATGACATATCAAATAGCCAGAGTTCCGCCTTCCTGCAGGAGAGCAGTTATATTTGCCAGATACACTAATCAGCCACTACAGCCCTCTCTACGAATAAAAGCCCAACCTACATTTGTGGGTCTTGGCTATTCTTACAATTACTATTTGCCTGAAATAGTAGCTTCTGTCTGATGTTTACTTATTGGGATGCTGATGTAATTCTCAAAATGGAACTTATTTTTAAAAGGAGGTCCAACACCAGGGAAGGAAACCAACAGCTGCTTTCTCATTCTCCCCACTCTGCAACATTAACAGAAGTTCCTTTGAGTCCCACATCTGGCTGGAACCTGTCCTTTGGCCTCTTCCATGACTGGCCCAGAAAAATGAACCAGTCACTTAGCAAGACCCAGTAGAGAGGGTCCCCCTACCAACGAATCTAAAAATGGAGTCCATGTTCTCACCTAAGAAGACATGTGGAGGCAGAAAATGCCAAACTGAGGAAAATGTTGGTGTGTAAGGAAATGCTGGTGTCCAGGAGGATGAATACTGCAGGGCTTTAAGAATGCAAATTTTACCCTTGCGTAAAGGACACGTGAAGGACATAGTCATTTCTGCCCTTCCTGTACAGGTTCAAGGAAGAGGGTTTAAACCATCAAGTCTCGGGCGCCTGGGTGGCTCAGTTGGTTAAGCGACTGCCTTCAGCTCAGGTCATGATCCCAGGGTCCTGAGATTGAGTCCCGCATCGGGCTCCCTGCTTTGCAGGGAGCCTGCTTCTCCCTCTCCCACTCCCCCTGCTTGTGTTCCCTCTCTCGCTGTGTCTCTCTCTGTCAAATAAATAAATCAAAATCTTAAACCATCAAGTCTCCAGATAGATCAGAAAAAGTCATGACCCTAAATGCCCAAATGGAGAAAAAAGAAATAAGCTCCAGGGCCAACTTCTCAGAGAAACAGTACATTTGGAATTCAAGTAAGTATATTTTTTCCCTGTGTTTTACCAATCTATATCCTGGGTTTATGAGCAGAAAAATGAATCAGAAAACGTAGACATCTGTGGGGACTTTAGGGATCCTGGAAGTTCCTGCTTCTCAGAAATGCTATATGGAATAAGATTAAGAGCACAGGCTTAGAGGACAGAGAGATCTGGATTCAGATTCTTGCTCCAAGTCTTTTTTTTTTTTTTTTTTTTAAAGATTTTATTTATTTATTTGACAGAGAGAGACACAGCGAGAGAGGGAACACAGGCAGGGGGAGGGGGAGAGGGAGAAGCAGGTTTCCCGCCGAGTAGGGAGCCCGATGCAGGGCTCGATCCTAGGATTCTGGGATCATGACCTGAGTCGAAGGCAGTCGCTTAACCGACTGAGCCACCCAGGCGCCCCATCTTGCTCCAAGTCTTAATAGATGTGCAACCTCGGGCAAATAACTTAAACTTTTTGAGCCTATTTTTCGGCCTCTGTAAAAAAAGGATAAGTGGGAACAATGCTAAATCTGTTCAACAGCTGTTTATTGGGTGTCTAATGTATACTGGGCACGGCTCTCAGCACTGGAGATCCAGTGAACAAGACAAGGCCCCTGCTTTGATGAAGCTTGCATTCCAACAGGTGAGACAACCAATAAAAAAAAAAAAAATCAAAACTCTTTTTCAAACAGAATAGGAGTAATGTGATAGAGTGCTGGTGGGGGGTCAGGGAGGAGAGGGCCTACGCAGGTCTGGAGGCAGCTTCCTGGCAGAGGGAAGGCCCTACTCTGGGATACAGCTTGGCATGTCCCAGAACAAAAAGGACAGTGTGCTGGCACACAGAGAGTAAGGATGATGAGTCCTAGCAGAGGAGGTCATCTGAGAGGCAGGTTGAGGCAAAGGGCCTGGTTGTATTCAAATGGCAGTGAGAAATCCCCAGTTGTAAACTGTTAGGTGACATGACTTGATTTGTGTTTTTATTTATTTATTTATTTGAGAGAGAGCACACATGCAAGTGGTGGGGGGGGGCAGAGGGAGAGGGAGAGAGAATCTTAAGCAGGCTCCACACCCAGCATGGAGCCCCATGCAGGGCTCAACTTGAGGCTCAATCTCAGTACCCTGAGATCATGACCCAAGCTGAAACCAAGAGTTGGACATTTACCTGGCTGAGCCACCCAGGTGTCCTGTGATGTGTGTTTTTAAAAGACCCCTCTGGCTTGTGTGAGGAGAGGGACTAGGAGTCAAGAGTAGTCTGAGGAGGCCCAGAGAGAAGACTACTGTGCAGCAGTTCCAACCAGGTCGGCTGCCGTACAGGTGGATGGAGGGCCAACAGGACTTACAGATTTGGTTGCTGGTGTGAGGAAAAAAGAATGAAGGTCTTGAGGTTTTTGGAACGAGCCTTTAGGTGGATGGTGGTGCCATACACTGAGCTGGGAGAAGGAGAAGAAAATTACTAGCCAGAGAGAGAAATATCAAGGATCCTATTTTGATCAAGCTAGGTCTGAGATGCCTGTTGCACACAGATGTGGAAATATCTAACTGGCAGTGGGGTGTATGAGTCTGGAACTCCGTGCAGAGATCAAGGCTAGAGACATAAATTCGGGAGATAGCACATTGATGGTGGGTACAGCCTTGAGGCAGAGAAGATCTCCCTAGGAGGGAGAATAGCTAGAGAAGAAGACCCAAGGTCAAGTCCTGGGCCAACATCATAAAACACTGAATATTAGTTGTTGTTATTATTTTCAGTACACTGGGAAGGAGAATGTTGACCAATTATTGTTATAAGCATTGTTTTATCCATCCATCTACCCACGCATCCCACCACCCATTCATACCATAAACGATCACTGAGCACATTAATGAGAGAAAGTAGAGAAAAGAATGTAATAGTAGGTCAAGAATGTAAGCTCTGGAGCCAGACTGCTCTATTTAAATCCCAGCTCCATCTGTAACCTTGGAGAATTTGCTTAACCACATTGTACCGCCATTTCTCCATCTGCAATGTTGAATGGTGTCCCCCCAAAAGATATGTCCATGTCCTCGACCTGCGAATGTGACCTTCTTTGGCAAAAGTAATTACATTGAGGATCTCAAGATGAGATCATCTTAGATTATCTGGGTAACCCTAAATGACAAGTGTACATATAAGAGACACACAAAGTGAGACATGCAGACATAAGAGGAGAAGACATGAACACACAGAGAAGATGATATGAAGACAGAGACACAGATTAGAGTGAAAGAGTTACAAGGAATGTCAACAGCTACCAGAAGCTGGAAGAGGCAAGGAAGGATTCTCCCTAGGAGCCTCCAGAGGGAGCATGACCCTGCCAACGCCTAAATTTCAGACTTCTGGCCTCCAGAACTATGAGAGAATGAATTTCTGTTGTTTAGCCACCAAGTTTGTGGTAATTTGTTATAGCAGCCCCAGGAAGTGAATAGGGGAATAATAACGGTGTGTGCCTCACTGACTCATAAGGAGAATTAAATGAGATAACATACGTAAAGCATCTAGAACAGTGCCTGCCAAATAGGGAACGTTCAAACAATTTTAAATTTTAAATTTTATCCATGTACTGGACATATCCATGTGCAGGGTCCTGAAGAATGGGGGAAAAGACAGATATGTTGAGAGACCCTGAAAATAAAGATGGCGCCCAGAAACTGAGCAGGTGAGGGACCAGAAAGGGGAGGGGTACTCAGATGCTACAAACTGCTGAACACCGCTCCCCAGCATTCCCCAATAAAGAAATCAATAAACCTTACATCTGCTCAGGTTTTTGAAGATGAGTAGTAGGTCCAGAGAAGTGTTACTGCAATTTTTTACAGTATCTTCCTCTGCTCGCACCATCTCATTGCCTGCTCTCTCATGAGAACCCATGTTGATGAGGACATTCAGAGCAGATTTTCTGGGGACAGCTGTCTCTTCCTTTAGCCTAATGATACTGGGAATAACGGTGACCAGGGCAGGGTGGGAGTAGAGAGTAGCAGTGGAAAACTGTGGAGGAAAATGACGCCAATTTTGTATGCTGAGTGATTTTATAATAATATTTGCATGGCTGCTTTAGCCTGGGAAGCTAATTTTCTTCACCAGGAGACCCATATAGCACAATCTAGTTTTACCCAAATCTCTATAAAATACTCTGTGCCAAAAGGCGGGTGAGGGGGGAATCCAACTGAAACACAGCTGAAATCAGACATTTTATAAGTGTCCCTTGGCGAACACACAAAAAGGTAAAGTTTATTGACATCTTGCTTTATTAAACTTTGCTCCATTCTCATCTTCATAGGTAGAGAAAAGAACAGTCAAACACTGGAAGAGAGTTAGTGATCACCTGCATGCAAATATAGGGAGTGTCAGGGTGAGGAACCCTCCTGGGTGTTCAACTTGTAGGCACCAACCCAAGATACTATGGCTAATCTGAAACACACTTGCCTCTCTACTCTCTGGAAAGAGACTTGGGGAATACTGGAATTACAGTATCATCCCAGGACATGTACGTAGGATAAGCAGGTTCACGTTAGACAGGCATCTGTAAAGTGCTGGCCTTCAGTGAAAGGGACAAAAAAGCCAGTGTTTATTCTGTGTTACTCCTAGGTAGCCCAAGATCTTGTTAAGAGCAACTGTAGCCAAACCGGGTGCCAAGAGAGCAAAGCTCCTAGGCACCTGCTCCCCCCACCACCCCCTTTCTCTGGATGCCCAGAGGCTCCCTATGAGGCAGGCTAGTCTCCCCACTGTCTCCTGACTATACCAGGATCCAAAGATACCCCCTCTCCTACTCTCTGCCCAGCACAACTTCTACTTCCTTGGTAGACAGGTTTTTGCCAGAGGGTTGACTTTGGACTTGCACAGCACTACAGAGGGCCCCTGTTCATGGTCGGGGTCCTCTTCTGCATTGTATCCATGTGTCTTCATTTTTAGCAAAGCAGATGATCACTCTTCAGAGGCCAGGACAACAGCATATGTATGGACAATTTGGTGGCAGTAGCCGACTTAAAGTCTAGTGTATGCAAAGCCAAGTACTAGAACTGTCCAGATGTTGACAAAAAGGAGACCACAAGTGGCTCAGCTCAAATTCAATTCCACTGTTGCTAAAAACTTCAAAGGGCACAGCCTGGGAATCATTCTGTTAAGGGCCACATATACCATGGAAGCCCCCCTCAGGAGGCTGTTAAAACACTGTAGATCTTACCTAAAATGAGCTAAATTGGCCTTCAAGCCGGAGGCAAAGGACTGGGTAGTTCTCTTTCAAGAACTTGCAAATCCTCAGGAGTTTGTGATTTTTTTATCCTCGTGTGAATAGCTACGCACTTCAGGCTGCTTCCCCACTCCCTTGCTATTATTCCCTTGAAAGCTTGTGACAATAGTGTGTGCCAAACTAGTCCTCTTTGCTGTAAAGTCAATTCTCCAAGTCTTGCTTCTCCAAAACCTCTTCATGTGTCCTAGAGTGCTTTACAAGCCCCAGAAACCCTTTAAAACCTAAAAACAAATAGTCCAAGAATAACTTAATCAACCAGATGTTCAATGCTATCTGCTTTCATTGGATTGCTTCATAAAGAGAGCTAATTCTTAAGTTTCTGATTTTGTGCAAGTTAATAGCCCAGTCGCTGTTCATTCAATGTAGTCACGTAGGTGATGCACACATCAAGGAGGCAAGCGCTCTGAGAACGGGGATTGTTTCCCTGCCCCTTTGAGAATGTGGGGATGGAGAGGACCCCATTGGCACTGGAGAGAGGCCACAGCCGGGGCAGGCCTCTTCCCGGAGCTGGAGAGGCTTCAAAGACAAATGTGTCTTCCCCGCACACTTAGTGCCTTAACAAGCCATCTCCAGGCTCAGCCGCCTTATCGGACCACAAAGGGCCTCTTCGACGATTGACTTTTCAAACCGTAAATGCTCCCAGTGTTTTCTTGAACACATTTGTAAATAGAATGCAGAGCTCTTTAGATCACAGGCAATCCGAGCCTAAATCCGATGACCTACCTGGCTTCCAGCCCTGCCTCTGCCCAGAACTGCAGAACACACAGGAAAAGAATTCTTTCCCAATTTTCTCTTTTTCCCATTTCTAGCATATGGATAGTATAAGATCGGGAATTTAAAACCTTTAAATGCCATAGAAGGATCTATCATTGTATATGGACCTATGTTTAGGCCCAAAGAACAACACGATCGACGTAAAATAAATAAATAAATCAGGAATAATCTGAGAAAATACTTTTATACTTTGAGTTCCTTAAAGAAACATCATACACATTTTCCCCCAATATCATTTAATTTGACAAACACCTAGTGAGTGTTTAGTAAAGCAAATTAAGTGCTCCTTTTCCTCTGCTCTTCACTAATAGGGGAGAATATTTATTTAATCTTTCTAAGTATAATCATGATTCATTCATAAAACCAAGGGGGTACACATATTTTCAATTCCTCTTCACCCACCTGCATCTTGCACTATTACCACTGAAGACAACAGTTCTGCAAATCTAGCCACTACAGATGTGATTCTACTTCTAGTTGTGCTAGAAGGAGGCAAGTTCTCCACTCTTCTGGGCCTCGGGTTCCTCCAATACGGGAATTCGCAAGTCTGAATGCATCACCCCTTCCAAAGCGCAGAGGAGGGGAGACTCTGCAGGATCTCCCTGCTTTGAGCCTGGCAACGTGACCTCTGCATGTGAAGTACAGATGTGTCCACTGAAACAAGTCAACAATAAAAAGGCAGACATCCTGAAAGATTCCTTAAAGTGGGAACAGGGAGGTGAGAGGCTGCTCCCAGCAGTCCAGAGCTTTGCATCCAAAGCTGAAAGCAAGCTTCGGCTGGGTCCGCTAAAAAGTCCTGCCTTGTACACTCACTGGGCTGTCACGGGCTTTGACAAGAGGCTTATTCATTTCTCGACGCACTAACAAAAGGACCTGCTACTTCGTAGCAGACACTGTCACTGAGGGGTTTGCATACATACCTCAGGATCTTTTTTCATTCCTCCTGAGAACGACCCTGTGAAGTTGCTACTGTCCCAGTCTTGCACAAGAGGAGACCGAGGCTTCAGTATTTCTAATGATCCGGCCAGTGAGAGGTTTTCTGCACTGCTAGGACTCCAGCCAAAGCCTCTGACCCCAATTCCAGAAACCCTCCTTTCCCTCTTGGCCACCTCGGCCGGTGCCAGGCACCAGGTTCACCTACCCAGCTGCCAGCAGTACTTCCGCCTGCCCCACCCCCTCTTGCCCCCCGCCCCCAGCAGCCAGGCACCTCTCCCATTTTACCAAGACGACACATCCTTCCACTACACTGCAGGCTCCTTCTCCAGCGCCTCTCCCAACCTCTGCTTCCCTCCTACCTTCCCAGGAAGGGAGATGCCAGCTTTTTTTCTTTCCCTGCACCTGCTCCTGTTCACCTCTGGCTTCTTCCCTCCCAAACACCCCTTATCTTGTCTTCGTTCTCTCCCACTGCTCTTTTGTTTACCACACATGCCTGGGAAGGGGATTTGGGGAACATTCCTGGATAAACCTTCCCACAACACTACCACCTCCTCAAAATACCCTCCAGATTATTTTTAACTGGCACACCTCTGGATCCAGTGTCTATGCGCCAGACTTCAATCATCTTGGCAATCACTCTCTCTGTCACCCGGTGAACCTGGCTCCCATGACCATCCTTGACAGACACTGTTCTTAGTCTTTGTGAAGACTGGCCTTTCTCAGACATTCCTGCCTCTACCTGCCTGCCTACCTCCCTCAGGGGCTTGCCTGCCGCATCCTACATGGTCCTATGCAGACACTTTTGAAGGCAGAAAAAGAGGTTAAAAACTGTCCAGTCTCCAAGTCTTCTTTAGAGATTCAGCCTCTCTTTGAGTTTTGTCCTGACCTTTTATGGGTTCATCTTCTTTGGGACGCTTCCCCTTGTGACTGGTGCAGTAAGAGGGCCCTGAGGCCACATTCCAACAGAGACCTCCCCCACCCCCTGACACACACACACCATAGTCTAAGTTACATAGGCCCACGTGATCTGGGCCAAGGGAGTATCTGCAGCTCTGTGTTATCTTGTCCAGCCTACCAGGTCTGGGACAACACCAAGTACAATCAGCTGGTGGTGGGGAGAGGGAGGTCATGGAGTGTTGCTTCTGCCTCTCTCCCTGAGGAAGCTAGCGGACGGCTGGTGGAGGCCTTATCTGGGCGTGAATAAGATACGGTCCTAAAGAAACAGGCCCAGGGCAGCATGATGAGTGTGCCAACAGGCTCTGTAGAGCCAAGTCCAAAGGTAAGACTGCTAAACTTGGGAGAGAAAGACAAAGAATCACAGAGGAGGAGACCCTTGAGCTGGATCTTGAAGAGTAAGAAGTGGTTCATCAGGAAGATCAGGGAAGAAAGGATATTCCAGGACCTCAATTCTCCCACTACCACCCCCAGCAAGTCAGCATTGTAGAGGCAGAGAGTATGACAGGTCAGGAGGTCTACAGCTCGTGTGTGTGTGTGTGTGTGTGTGTGTGTGTGTGTTAGGGACATAGCAGGAAAGAAGTCTGAGGAGGCACATAGGATTTGGAATTTATTCTGCATCCTGGGAGCCACTGATAGGTCTGGGAGACTGAGTAGAAGTTGGAAGAGGGAGGAGGGGTCTGGAAGGGTTTCTTCAGGCTGCTCGTTTGCTGAATGTTAAAACTCCAAACTCCCTATTTCAGTCACCTATGTATTCACATGCCCGCCGAGCCTCCAGGTGATTTTTGCTTCTTCTTCACTCCAAATCCAAGTAGTGCCCATACTTCAAGGCCATGTCTAATGAACTTTTCCTTTCTTCCCACAGCCTGCTGTCAGACTTCCATGACCTCCTGTGCTCATCTTATTACAATAACCTTCTCCCTGGACAACTCACCTCCCATCTCTCCCAGTTCTGA
Organism: Mirounga angustirostris; assembly: GCF_029215605.1. Classification (NCBI taxonomy): domain Eukaryota; kingdom Metazoa; phylum Chordata; class Mammalia; order Carnivora; family Phocidae; genus Mirounga; species Mirounga angustirostris. The sequence goes on from NW_026991715.1 coordinate 129,509,511, forward strand.
TTCTTTCTGCCAGAGATCAGATTCATCTCCCTGAAGCACAAAGCGACAATCCCTAGCTCAAAAATCCCAAATATTTCCCTATCAGCTGCAGAACTAAGCTTCCCCAAGACCTCAGGCCAGCCTCTTCTTCCATCATATCCCTGGGGCCACATCCTCACTCAGGATCAACCCCTCAGCCCACAGCTTCTCTACCTCAGTTCTCCTCCATAGAGCCTTTCAGATCTCCTCAGTCAAAAGTGACTTCTTTCTCCTCTGTCCTTCTAAAGTGTTTTTATCTGGACCATTCTTCGGGTATCTTATTCATTAGATCATCCCCATCATCCAATAAATACAGGGTGCCTATTACATGCCTATATACACGCACTGGTTTGGGTGGGAGCTGTCAGTTTATTCATCTCCCTTCTCCTGACAGACTGAAACTCTGAGCTCAAGGAGGGAGCCCCTGCGCATCCCCAGCAACCTCTGAGGGCCTATGCAGTGCAAACCACAGGTACGCCAAAAATAAAATGGTTGAAATGAATAGAGAAATTATCATAAGTTTCCTTAAATAGTAAACTGCCTTAAGTGCATGCAAAATCTATTTTAATGACAAAGATTTAAAGTATAATTCAATATTTTTCCAGGAGCATATTAACTATGTCAAGGGAAGGTGAATGTATACACTTTACACGGCTCTGATTCTTCCCCTCCTAGCACATCCCCCCACTCCTCCATCTCCCTGTCTGCCCACCCCCCTACACACACTCACACCACTATGTGGTTATGAGTGGAGCAGCAGTGGAAAAAGGAATTGATGAAGCTAGAACAACCACCTACAGCCAGGGGTGTGTTCGGAGACATTCTATTCTGCCCCCGCAAGCAACCCTCCCACACCACACCTGCTAACCTGGACCTATTCGACACCCACCCAGAAGCCACCGCGGGGGGGGGGGGGGCGGTGGGAGGCGGTTAGCTGGCCCAGTGGAAACAGCAAGCTGGGAGAGAGCCCGTCCAGAGCAGGCTGAATGTGGGAGACCCCAGTGGGGAAGGACTAGCAGCACGGAAGGTCCTGGGGAGCTCTCTCTAGAAGCAGATCCACGGTATCACTTTCTGCAGCCACTCAGGGATCCCCTCCAGCTTCATCGTGCTTTGTCAGGGGAAACACATCCACCCAAAGCACCTATCTCTGTGGCAGGCAGAGGCCAGGCCGGCGGCGGGAGACAGATGAGGCTCCTTCCCTCGGCAGTCGGCCACCTCCAGTCCCAGTGCAGGGCAGCTCTGGAATGCCCTCGTGCCTGCCATTCCAGTCTCTGAGACCAGCCCATGCCAGACCTGTCCTCTTACACTCCAGGGTCTCTTATCAAGGTCTTTACATTGATCAGGCCTCTGAGGACAGGCTTCTGGCAAACTCCAGTCAGGGACCCTGGACCCTCCCCCTACTCAGTTTAGCATTGCAGGAAGACAAGCAACCCAAAGACCTAAAACATCAACGCAAACCTGAGAGGGAGAGGGGTGAGGGGAGAGGAGAGAGAGAGAGAGAGATAGGGCGGGGGTAGAGAGAAAGGAACAAGGCCAGATTTTAGGGGGAACTCGACTTCACAGGGAAGCAGGATGTCCTCATGTGTACGCTCCCCATCTCCCTGGGAGATGCCAATACTGCCCCCAAAGACGTCCTTGCTTTTTGCGCGCCCCCTCCGTTCCCTTTACCCGCGCGTCTCTTGCGCGGGCACGAACCCGGCGAGAGATGAGGAAGCGCGGGAGCCTGAGTACCTCCGCCCTGGAGGAGAGGACCAGGCGACGGCCCAGGTATGGGGGACCCGGGGCGCAGGCCCGGGCAGGGGCTCCTGGCCCTGTCCTGAGTGTGCCCAGCAGCGCGGCTCGGGTCATCCCGCTCTCGCTGGCCCTCTTCCCGTGGCCGCGTCCTGCTCGCCCCCGGCCGGATACGAGGGGAGTTTGAGCCGCCCAACCCGGGTTCGGCTCCCTACACACCGCGGTGCCGGGGCTGGGGTTCCCGCACCGGGATGTGTCACTAAACTTTGCCGGGCTCGCTCGGTCTCGGGGGGTGGAGGGGTGGGAAGGAGGGTTGCCAAACCGCCCCTCCCCCGCCCACCCGAAGCCCCGCGTCCCGGCCGCAGCGGGACGGTCGCTTCACCTGCGCGCGGCTCGGCGGAGCCTCCCGCTGCTCCTCGTGTGTCCGGACGCAGGCGCCGCCCGGCGGGTCTCCGCGCTGCCGCCGCCGCCGCCGCCGCCGCCACCGCTGCTTCCACCGCCGGTGCCGCCGCCGCCGCCGCCGCGCCTGCCTGTAGCTGCAGCGACGCGGTTCGCCCTCAGCCGCGGGAGGCGCAATCCCCGGCGCCCGCGGCTCGGCGGGTCCCTGCAGCCGCCACCCCACCGCGTCTCTCTGCCCGCGGCCGGCACGCACCGGCGCCCAGCTCTCCCAGCTGCGCGGCGCTGGGGATCCACGGAGCCTCCAGGATGGGCGGGGATTCCCTCCCTCTGGTAGATTCGAGGGGCGGGAACTCCCTTCCCGGAGTGACAGGGCCGGGGGGCGGGGATTCCCCTACAGGAATGACAGGGTGGGCGGGGATTCCCCCCCGAGCGAGGCACACCGCGTGCAGTGTCCCTCCGGGTGAACCCGGAGTCCTGGTGCGCTGTCTTCAGAAACCTGGGGCTCCTGGGAGGAAAGGATCCAGGGAGATGGCGGCTCAGAATTTCCAGATAGCGGGGCCTGGGGCGCCATCTAGGTGGAAGAAGAGAGAGCTAGGGGACTTGAAGTTGCCTTTGCATAGCGTCGAGAAAAATGTCAATTGCCTTACACAAGAATGGGGTGGGGAGGCCAAAGGAGATGGGGGGAGGACTAACCACCCACACCAAGAAAGCTTTGGCCTCTGGTTCTTCTGATACCCAAACTGATTTAACACTGGTATGGGAATTTCGGGGTAACCTCTGGGCACCTCAGAGCTGCTTAATCCCCTAGTTAAGCTCCTGAGAGAAATCCTCAGAGACAAAGTCCTATGGCCCTGGAGTGGTGGTTTTGGTCCCTGGGACAACTAGCCAAGAGCCCCTGCTTGAGTGGACTGTGAGAGCTAATGCCGATCGCCCTTGGCCTTATTCCAGGTCAGTCGAGGAACAGAAGCCTCAGGCTTTTTGGATCCTCCATTCCCGTGGATTTCAGGAAGCCCTTCAAATATTTTTGGTTCTTTTTTTGTCATCCCTGTCATTCTGCCTACCACAGGGAGAGGATGATAAGAACATAATAGGGAGACTGCACAGCTCTGCAAATTAAGCTCTCTTAAGAGGAAAAAGCTGGTCTTTTTCAAGCGCTAGCAGATAAGAGTTAAAAACATATGAAAAATTAGAAAACCTGGGATAATGAATAGTTGAATAATGCTTTTGACATTTGCTGCAGAGCAGTAATTGGAAATCTTTGCTTTGGGGGGATGGGGATGGGGTGGGGTGGGGCAGGGAACCAGGGCAGCCCAGCAGGGCAATAAGCTCGGGTCTCTCAGAAGAGCAGACCGACATAGATCACCTGCACAGATTGTGCAGAGCTGTCCCGCAGCATCAGAGGCCAGGGGAGTCCCAAGGCATTTGAGATGGTATTTTCCACAGGGGCTGGGGTGGGGAAGTACTTGAATAACTGTTCTTCAGCTTTTATAATTACCAGGACACTGAGATCAATGTCTGCAGAAATCCAAGCTTCCTATAGTGTAAGTTGTGCAAGGTCAGGCACCCAGAGCTTCTCTCTTCCTTTCTGTAAATAGAGAAAATACCTACGCCCTAGGATTGTAAGGACTGGCAGTGACACAGCTACTCAGCACAGCACTTAGGAGGTGCTGGATAAAATGGCAGCTATTACCCAGGAAGGTACTATTGGGACACCACAGAAAATCCTTCTAGAATCAGACAAGGCTGGTGGTTCCTGTTTGTTTCACAGTCCCAGTCCCATATTCCACCACTCTCTTCCTAGCACATGAACCACGAAAAGGCAAAACCTGTCTCCTCAGCCTCTGTACCCAGCACCTACCTCCTTCAGCACCCACTGAAAGTTTGCTGAATAAATGAATATGTAAATGAACTTATCACTCAAACCATAAGCGCGGCCATTCCTTACCCAATGCATCCCCAGCTCCTTCATTCCAGCCATGTACTCCTAACCTGCAAATTGTTTCCTCTGCCAGGATGACATTCTCACACTTCTGTGTCTGCTGAAATCCCAAAGAGTTAAATGTCACCTGTTCTGGGAAGGCTTCTCTGATCACTGGCACCAACCTCAGGTTTCTTCTCCTCTATTAACCTTTCTGTAAGTTGCTAATATAGCCCTTGTCAGGTTGTATTAAGTTGTAGGAATCATAGTGTTCCCTCACACATTTCCAGTTTGTGAGTTCCTGGAGGAAAAAGAACCTAGATCTTATTATTCGTGTTCCCCAAACCTAGCATGGCATAGTGCACAACCCCTAATAGCCACTCAATAAATATTTGCTGGATTAAAAGGAATCATTAAATATACAGATATATATGATATGTTATATGTGTTATATGCAGGCATAAATACTATATATAAATATTATTTATGCATATGTAATATTTGCTCATCTGTCTCCTTCAGACATGGCTCTGCTGACCAGCTTAAAATACTTCTAGTTTCAATCACTTTTCATCCAATATTTTCCAGATAGTTTTTGGCAAGGTCTTGCTGCTAATAATAGCTCACCTCTCAAGGGGTCAGTCAAATGCATGGAAATTTTCTTTTGCCCTTGCAGTCTCGCCAGTTTGGAAAACTCACAACTGAGGGCATTTATTTTCCAGTGTTTGAAGATCAAAATGTAAATTTTTCCTGCCCCCTTGTTAAATATTTAGTCACAGATTAGTACTTCTATCCAAGTTGCCGTTTTAATTTATTACTCATAATATACATGATTTGGAGGAGGAGGTTGGATTTAGAAAATCTAAGGCTTAGTTAGGGACAAGAGAAGATTAAAATAATGAACCAAGGAAAAAAACATGTATTCGTCTGGGCCATAATCTATCAATGATAGGTAAAAGAATGCAGCGTACTCTAGGGGACTCCAAGGAGATCCCCACGGGCTGCAGCGACCTTTGGTTTACCTCTGAGCTTTCCTCTTAGGTGAAGAAGAAACAACCCCCACCAGGCAGCTCTAACTGAATTGAAGTTTCATCACCAACTCAAATGAAATCTTGAAGGTCGCTTCCCATCTTGCTCCCCCAAGTGTGTTGGGACGAGAAGGAGACTTTGTCAACAACTGGCTTGATTCCCTCCTCTGGGAAGCCTCTGTGGGTTCATTTTCTCTCCAGAACAGGTTCTAGCTTCCCGTTTACCCAGCTAATGAGCCTCCTTTTTTTTCCTCTGGAAATTCCTGGCCACTAACTCTTCCATTCAGGAACTCACATTGGAATGAGCCATCCGGTGGCCAAGGAAGGGTTTAAGAAGAGCACCTGAGGAACAATGACAGTAAAGCATTCATTCATTGGATCCTGACTTGGAATGTGTTTAAAGATCACTGGGAGATTTGAAAATTCAGATACCCTGGTGTCAGCCCCTGAGATCATCATATGCTGAATCTGCAGGGCAGCTCTGGATACTGCAGGTTTAACCTGTGCCCTGTGATTGTGACTTGGGTGACCCACAGAGCATATCCGAAGAAATACTGAAATAGAGTGACTTTAAAAATGGGAGGGAGCCCGAGTTAGATCATACTCTAGTGTTTGGTCTTAGTGCCAATAGATTTTATTTTAAACCTTGATGAAAATTTTGTAATATTTATTCTCAGACCACATCTTTTATTAGCCAATACACAAAATGGACCTACATGTGATGTATCCTGTTTTAAAATACTTGTTTAGGGGAACAATTTAAGTACTTTTCATCCTGTGTATATTGAAAAAGATGAGTTTCACTGTGTCCGCAAGCATGACATTGGAACTTATGCAAATGTGTTTTGTTGTTTTCAGTGTTGTACAATATTATGGCACATGCAGAATTTATGATTTTCTCCTAGGGGGCTGTCCCATACAGAATATACTATCTCTCCTTCTATTTATTTAGGTGGCTAAATCATCCATTATTTTATCTTTGACTCAGCCTTCCATTTATACTATGTAAGCATGGTTGCCAGGGTAATTTTTTTTTTTAATAAAATTTTTGTCAGGAAAAAATGAATGATACACTAGCAAGTGCAGACCAAATAGTGCTTATTATTTTCACAATTTATATAGATGATTCAATAATTCTGTCCAGTGCTGAATTACCCTATATGCTCAGGGCACCGGTAAAACCAGGCTACTGAAGAGAGACAGAGAGGTTCAGCTTTGATTAACATAACCAGTACTGATCAGCATATCTAAAGTTCCACATACGCATAGGTTTTGTTTTCTAGTTGGCCAGTGTCTTTATTTTGAATTTACACAAGAGATAGGACATGGGGATCTTCTCGGGGCTTGGGGCTTCGATCCTATTGGTACACTTGTAAAAGACATTTTCCTTCCAGAAATTGGGAAGCTTGTGTCCTCCCCCAGTGGCCCTTCCAATTCAGTCAAATCACTGTGCATCTAAATTGGTAGACTATTTAGGTAAGATATTTCCTAACTCCTCATTTTGTGCACAACACATTCTCATTCCTAACTCCTATCTCCCCTGCTGATTATTCTCCTTGTTCAGTTCTGCTCTACTTACTTATGAAAAGGCATCATTCCAAGTCAGTCATATGCTATTTTTACTCCTTCATCAGATACTTCTCCTTCCGGATATCTTCATTTAATAATCTCCAAAAAAGCAATTATAAAAATAAACATAACACTAGTCTCTCTCTTCTGTTTTTGTTGTTGTTGTTGTTGCTGCTGTTGTGTCCTTTTCTTAATTTTACGTTCACTCTTCATTGTCTCTTTTGTCAATCTCAGCATCTGTCTTTACCGGGACAACTGAAATGGACATGGAAATGAAAGCCAGGTAATGATACCCAGCCTACAAAAGCCACAGATCAGTGCGGTGTTCTGCGGTAACTCAGTAAAGGGTGGGGTTACCTCAGGCAAGGTTCTCTCAAATGGGGGTAATAGCACTTGCCTCGAAAGATCTCATTAGGATCTCAAGTCCCCCACTAAATCATAGATGCAAAAATACTTGGAAAAACTGTAAAGGTCTCTCCAAATGAGAGAAGGTGAGAGCAATAGCTCTTTGAATGGCCATTTCAGTTCATCACAGAAAATACATGACTAAGATGATTTACATTTCATCTCAGTGTACAGCAAGAATCACCAAGGGCAGTAGATAAGGCAGTTGATGAATCATCATTAACAACTTATTTACATGATGTATGAATTAGTGGGCCAAACATAAGAAATGCATTTTGCATCTCTGCTGCGTTCAGGAGTGATATACTGGTCCACAGAAAGCAGAACCTTTGAAGAAACAATACAGTGGACTTGAAAAAAGCCAGTCATTGTCTATTGGAAAATATATGAGAACAGCTTGTTTTTGTTTGTTTTAGCAAATGCTAATAGCGACCTCCTTCTTTCTAATTGTCCATCTGAGTGGGTTCCTCTAAGGCTGCTCTTGAAAAGAGCCCCAGGGATCATGCTCTTGGTTGGCCTTTATTTAAGTCATGGGGTCCTCCTCATTTCTGGTTAATAGAAAACCATTAAAAAATAGTTAAATGCTTTGCTCTATTTGTTAAATTTTTTTCATGAACCCAGGGAGCAGTGAATCCTCTTTTCTGCTTTACTGTGTACTTATCAACAAAGCAAATAACCTAAATTGCTTTTAAATAATTTGTTTTTGTAACTGAGACAATCAGACCACCTGGAAATAGAGAAGAAACAAAAGAATGAAAGCCAACACAAGACGACGAGAGCTCAGAATTCTAGAGCCCAGAGGAGACTCCTTAGGAATCAACTTGCCCTACTTTGGAAATCTGCCCATCATTTTGAAAATGCTAATTCTGCCTATTTAATGCCTGGTTTACAATCAAGATGACTCATCTCAGGACGATGGTCTCTGAGGATAGAGAGCCTGACTTCAAGGACTGAGGGTATCTGTGTTCCCTTGCCGTCGAAGGGTGCAGACATACCTCTGTCTCATGCCAGAGTAGAGGAAATATTCTCCACAGAAGGCAGCAGACCTATAAATTAATTCTTTATGATAAATTCCAAATGCTCCTTAAAGAATGATGTTTTTCTTATTAGAGTCTTTTGAGACATGTACCATCAGTCAGAATGTCATGGGGCCTATCAATATTGTATCTCCAGCATGAATTTGCAAGAAAGTGCTTTTAGAGATCAAAAAAGTTCACAGAAAATGCAGTAACACAGAGCGTCATATAGCAGAGTTTCCCAAAGTTTGCTTCTTTGGCATGCATAGATTTGTCTCACAAGGACTCACAACCTACTCCAAAACTGAACTTTTTTTTTTTTCTGGAATTGCTAATTGTAAATCTTTTTCTAAAATTAAAGTGAATGGTCCCATAGATACCATTTCATATTAGAGGTTTCTGGTGGGCCCAACCAGGGTGAGGTCAGAGAGGTGCCTAGGATACAAAATATAGAGAAGCCCTCACTCTTAGGGTTGGGCGCTCACTCTCTGGGCTGTGCCTAATCCTGATAGTGAGGACTGCCTTAATTTTTTTTTTAAAGATTTTATTTATTTATTTGAGAGAGAGAGAGAGAGGGACCAACAGGGGCAGAGGGAGAAGCAGACTCCCTGCCAAGCAAGGAACCTGATGTGGGGGCTTGATCCCAGGACCCTGAGATCATCATCTGAGCAGAAGGCAGACGTCCAACCGACTGAGCCGCCTTAATTTTGTGCCCTAGGCACCTCTCTTGTCTCCCTCTAGCCCTGGCCCTCGTTCCCTGACAAACACACAGAATGCAGAAGACCCCTGAGAGGTTTGGACGCTGATTCAGCAGGGGTGCAGCAATGGTGATTAATAGCACAACAGTCGAAGAACGGTCTAGGTTTTGCCAATGTCCATGGGGGTGACCTGGGGCCAGCTGGGCCCAGACACCATGCCCCATGATGCAAGGCTACGCTCGCTGCCCTGCCTCCTGCCCCATGAATGACCACACACATGCTGCCGAGCACAACTGTCAACCTTTACAGACCATCAGCAGAGGCGGGCCTGGCCCTACCATGTCCACTTTCTATTTTTTTACACCTCAACTGAAATGTGGTAAGTCTGAATGCTCGGCAGCCTCCAAGACACACTGGAGATGTAAATGTGCCTTCTTCACTTTTGCGTTAGTCCATCCCTACTAGGAGCGTTTCTTGGTGATCTGCCACTTGCCATGCTCTCAAATCCATGCTATTCTACCTCCACTCCAGTGCAGTTTCCTCCCCTATATTGCCACGGGCAGTCCCAACTCTGTCATCGACAAGCATCCCTATTCCTTCACCCTCTTTTCTCAACACTCTCGCCTGCAGACTCTTACCCTCCAGGGAAGACACGGCTTTCCCTGCAGCTCTCTCCAGTGGAGTCTGTGTATTTGGTTAAACAAACATGACCTTACCACTCAAGGTCAGGAATGGTGTAAGGACCCCCATGTTTTGGGTCTATGGCCTATCGTTTCTATCACTCTCTTATCTAAACTATCTTGTGCCTTGGTTGCACCTACCTGAAAACTCCATTCCAGGATGAAACCAGCCTTTCCCTGCACAACTGCCTGATGGCTGAAGCACTGATGGGAAGAAACAAAACAAAACAAAACCCCTAAACCATACGTGGGTAGATGGTGAATTCCTGGTTGCCTATCACAACCAGCTCTAAACAGTGTCCACTGCTATTTCTCTAGTCAACCCACTCTCCCATTTATGCAATAAGTATTTCAAACCTTCCTCACCATGTTCAAATTTCTGACTCCTCCTGTCTTACACTTGTCTTACCTTCTCTTTATCTGAAGACGACCTTGCTTTCTAATTCTCAGATAAAATCAAAGTTATGGGATAGAACCCTTTTAACTTCCTACCTCCAGATTAATAAGTCTTCCCCAAATCAACACCCACCTTCCTCTTCCTTCTGTCAGGGTTTCCTGCAGGTGCCTCCACTTGGGTTTCCTGCAGGTGCCTCATGCTATATAAGTATGAACTGAACTTATGCCCTTTCCCCCGCAAATTCCTTTCTATTGTTAACCACCCCGATAAACAGAGCTCTAATACTCCCACTTGTCCAAACCCAGAGCCTCAGTGTCCCTCACTCCTCATCTCCAAAAAGCACATCCTATCAATTCTTTCTCAAGTACCTGTAGGCTCTGTCACTATGGCCCAAGCTACCTTTATCTTTTGTCTACACCAGGGGTTGGCAATTAGTTTTTATTGGAACACAGCCATGATCATTCATTTATGGATTGTCTATGGCTGCTTGTACTTCAAGGGCAGAATCGAGTAGTTGCCACAAAAACCATATGGCCCACAGAGCAGAAAATATTTACTTTCTGGTCCTTATAGAGAAAGTTTGCCCATCCAATCCTTGATCTACACTATTGCTGGAACCTCCTGAATGCACCCTGTACCAAGCCTGGTATTCTGTTGTCAGGCTCATGCCCGTACAGCTGGTCATCTTTTAAAAATCTCATATCACCATGCTTAGAATTCTTCAGTGCAGGAACATCATGCTTGGGATGAAATGCAGTGTCCCTAGCCTGGTTTGCTTGGCCCCATGTGATCGACCCCTGTTTACCTGTCATTCTCACCTTGTACCACTCTGCCTCTTCCTTACCAAACCCAGCAGTGCTATCTGCCTTTCAGATCCACACACCATGCTCTTTCATTCTACAGAATCTGGAGAATTTTGTTTCCTCTGCTTGGAGGCTCTTTTTCTTCCTCAATTTGCCCCTCATCCAATTCTTACTTATTCTTCAGGGCTCTGTCTAGACCTCACTTCCTCCAGGAAGCCTTCTCTTTCTCCCAGGTTGGGTGCCCTGTTTCATGGCACAATGTATTTTTCTTTTAAAGCATTTGTCTTGATTGCTTGTCATTCTTTGTGAAATTATTTTTTTAATGTTTGCTTTTTTAAAAATATAGACTGCAGGTATTTTGGTAGAAAATCTTTGTCTATCTGGTTCAGAAATGTAGGTTTTTGTTCTTGACATAGTGCCTGGCACAAGATAAGTACTCAGAAAATATTTGTTGAATAAATGGATGAGTAGCAAAAGCATAATAAGGTGCTCATGATACTGGGAGTTAATACACACAGACCATTTAGTTAATTGCCTTGTGCTGGCAAAGTAGTATTATTATGCTTTTACTTTGCATTGCTCCTGGACTTCTTGATTTAACAACAACAACAACAAAAGGTACCTAAAAAGCATTTTATTCCTTTAGCATGAATTGTTCTTCAATTGATTTCTTCTGTTTGGCTGCTTATGACAAGCATATTTGACTTCTCATAGTGTGAGACCTCTACAAACCAATGTATCCAATCCTAGAAACCAAAAGTCATACTAAGATGTGTTTCCTAGGCTAGATAATCCCTGCTTGCCCTCCAGATCTACTTCCCATCATTTATTCTGCTCCGTGCCTCAGGAAGCTGACCTCCTATTGTGTTCCTCCTTGTTTCTTGCCTTCTGGTTTGGGCACCACCAAAGGGAAATCAGGGGCATGATAGCAAGAAGGCAGTGATCTCTCTGGCTCCTCATATGGGCTGTGGTTTGACAGTGACTCTGTTCCCATCACTCTTACCAGGCCCTTTCTCTGTAGGGACTCCTTCCTCTTGCTTATTCTGGCCTACAGTAATTACAGCTCCCTGCAGTTGCTAGCCATGGCATGCTTCATTATCCCTTTTTGTTTTCCTTAACTTGTCCACACCTTTGTCAATTAAAATCTCCCCAATTATTCCTGTGTGAATGTGCTGTCTGTTTTCTGATAGGACCCTGACTCATACAATTCCGTTGCCTAAATAAATATAATGAAATCACATCAAGAGGTTTTCATGTGCTTCTCTAGATCTCTCAGCTACCTCTCAGACAGTCTGCATGCTTGGCTGATATGAGCTTAGGTGCCGTTCTCCACATTTCTCAGGGAGACAACAGGAGTCTGGAAGCAATCAAAGTGAGAGATGTATCCCCATTCCAAAGCTTGGTGATGGCAGGGTCAAAGCTACACCTCGACTCTGAACCTTACACATCAAATTCAGAGCTATATCTTGGCTACTTCCCTCCCAGAGGGTCACCTGCCAGAATCTGAACAGCTAGGATCCCAGATAAATCATTCCTGGTGACAAACCTCTCTGCAGTGAGTCTAATCCAGGTGAACTCTGAAGCTGGTGGGTGTGCACTTGGCTCTGTGCCCCAATCTGGAGCAGGTCTGGGACACATTCCCAGATGGCTCTTGGATGCTCTTACTTTTTCTAGCTGCATTCCTGGGGGAGGTGGGAAAACACACATAGGTCTCCTAGCTGCAAACCCAAGCAAAGAGCACATTGTCATATCTTTAGCAAATGATAGCACACAAACACAGAAAGCCGAAGGAGTAGAGAGAGACATATCTACCCAGCCAAACTAATTCACTCTTTAGAGCTAAGGGACAGCCAATATAGAAGATTCTCTATCCCCTTCTTAAAAGAAAGTGCCCAAGGCTTTGAGCAAATCACAGACAACCCTTCATTTTACCCTCTCAATTTCCTCCCCTGGAAAATGCAGTTTCCTCCTCTGGAAAATTGGTAAAGAGGGAAGCAATTACCCATTAAGATGAGCAAAAATCTCCAGGGGCTTTAATTTTAAAGCCTCAAATACAAAACTACTATTGAGTTTTCTCTTTGGGTGGGTGGGTGGGGGGGTGTGGGCAGAAGGCAGCTCCCATAGAGAGGCAATATGAGTCATAGTTAAAAGCATAGACTCTGGAACCAGACTACCTAGGTTTGAATCCCACTTCTGCCACTAACTAGCTATGTGATCTTGGGAAAGTAACTTAATCTAACCTCTCTGTGCTTTCTGTTTCCTTATCTATAAAATGGGAATAATGGTAGTATCTATCTCACAGGGTTGACATGAAGATTGAATGAGTGATTATAAGCAAAGCACTTTGAACAGAGCCTAGTAAGACTACCTATGTAAGGTAGTTGAATAAAGGTGTTTTGGGAATTATCCATGTACCTTTAGACAGATACATCTGGAGTATTGACCATTCCATGATTTTTCATCATTTTTTTGCTTGGGACCCAAGTAACTTCTAGGGTGAAATAACAGATCCTAGAGAAGCTTTGCTAGCAGTGCCAATCATTAGATCAAAGGAATGTGGCTTGTGTCTTAACTGCCATCAGGAAGAGAATATACCTGGGATGCTACTAATTGGAAAAGCACATTCTGGTACATGACTCAGCCTGGCAAGCTCATCAGTTATGCCCCAAGAAGAAGGGAGAGCACCAGGTGGCCTTACCTGTCGGGCTGATCCAGAAAGATGAGGTGCCTTTTAAGCAGGCCATCCATCACTGATAACCAAAGGCCTGGTGTGAGTCCCTATCCATCATTCGCAAAAAGTCTTTTCATTTGGGCCTCTGTCCCACAAGGCAACACATTTTTTGCACTTCTCAGTGGCTGAATTCGTGTGTATTCCTCCCTCTCCTCCTGTCTTCTTAGATTTCCTGTTGGAATCAGCAACCAGCCCAGTTTTCCGTAAGTAAACTCTGGTTTTCTCCACTGGCTCTCAACTAAAGTACAGGTCCTCTAGGCCTGAGAAGGAGCTCAGTGTCTCTAGCAGGTTCTCCTCCACTTAGGGAAGTCCTGATTGACTGATGTCTTTAATGAAAACATTTCAGTTCCCCCTGAGAAGTCGAGAGTTCATGAGAATGACTGTCCTTTTGTAACTCAGTAATAGTGGACAATTTTTACTGAGTACTCACTGTTTGCTAGGCACTATGCCAAGCACTTTATATAGCACTCTCGTTTATTCCTACAATCATCCTATGAGATAGCACAAAAGTTCATTATCTGAGTCCCTAGAGCAGCACTGTCCTATAGAAATGTAATATGAGCCACAAATGTGGCCACGCATGTCATTTTGAGTTTTCTAGTAGACACATTATAAAAAGTAAAAAGAAACAAGGGAAGCTAATTTTAATATGTTTTGTTTAACCCAATGTATTTTAAAATTGGCATTTCAACATGTAATCCATATAAAAGCTATTTTTGTTAAAGATTTTATTTATTTATTTGACAGAGAGAGACACAGCGAGAGAGGGAACAGAAGCAGGAGGAGAGGGAGAAGTAGGCTTCCCACCAAGCAGGGAGCCCGATGCGGGGCTCGATCCCAGGACCCTGAGATCATGATCTGAGCCGAAGGCAGACGCTTAACGACTGAGCCACCCAGGCACCCCCATATAAAAGCTATTAATGAGATTTTTTACATTCTGCTCTTTGTACTAAGTCTTCAAAATCCAAATTCCAATTAATAAGTGTAGAAGGAATGAGAGGAATAGGATATTACCATGTGTCAAACACCACAGTAATAATTGTTGTATGCAAGTTCCATCTATGGATGCTAAAATTGGAGAATGAGAATTTGAGGAAAAATAGGATATTTGCATACTCTGAAACTATCTCTCAAGATATTTATTAATTTCAAAGGTAGAAACAGTAACTTTGTAGTGGAGAAACCCTGCAAACATCATCTCCACAAAGTGAGTAGAATTAACGTCATCACAATAGGAAATACCAGTATCATGTACCCCCCAGATAGGATGCCCAGAGGGTACATCACTTCTGAGATCTTACCAAAAATCTATAACCTCAATATAATTGTGAGAAAGCATAAGAAGTGCCCCAAATTGAGAAACAGCATATAAAATAACTGGTCAATACTTTTCCAAAATGTCAGGATGGTAAATGACAAGGAAAGACCAAGGAACCCTCACAGACTGGGGGCACTGAGGAGGTAAAAGAACAGCACAATGGGAGGGGGGTTTTGGATCGGATCCTGGTGCAGAAAAAGGACATCAGTGGAAAAACTGGTGCAATTTGAGTAAGGTGTATACTTTAGTTAAAAATCATGTGCCCGTGTTCATTTCCTGGTTTTGACTGTTTATCCTAGTTATGTAAGTTGTTAACATTAAGGGGAATCTGGGTAAAGGGTATACAGGAACTCCGTCCTCCTTCTGCAATTTTTCTGTGAGTCTAAAACTATTTCAAAATAAAAAATAAGAGAACATAGTACATTGCAAATAAAAATGCAAATTGATTACAAATACCTTTGAAATTATTTCAAAAGATTCAAGAGTCTATGAAGCTGATGAAAGTATTGAAATATTGCTTAAAAATGCATGAAAAACCATTGACAAACTAGGTAAAGCAGTTAACATTTGGAGAAGAAAAATCAACAAGGATGGTAACAGGATGTGGGTTTCAAAAAACAATGACTTAAATGTCAAGGAATTATGAAAGATCCTTGGAAAAACGAATGGAGCTTTCTAGTATGTTTGCCAAAAAATTTCTTCTATAAAATCATACATTAAATGAAAGCTGTTGTATCATGCCACGTACCATTTTAGTTTAAAAATTATGCCAAAATAGCCACGTGAAATTTATCTGTGTTCATTCTAAGAATGAACACATAGTTGCAATTATAATCTATGCTCTATTGAATAAGATAAATTTTTATTTTCATAATTTGTAGCTCTATTTTTTTAGATTAAAAAAGCTTCACTTAAATTTTCAGTTCATCTTAAATGGCTTGACTTGATCTCTTTCAGCTTCAATTATCCTTGTATTATGTGCACTTCCCTTCATTTAATAGGAGATCCAGGACTCAAACCCAAGTAATCTGCCCCTCCAGCGCATGCTGGAGTCTCATACAGTAAGCAATATGCATTCTGCATTGTCTTGAAGAGGGGAGCTCTCTCTGTTTCCATTACCTGATCAAACTTCCTCCAAGTTATCCAAAACAAGTTTCATGACCTCTGTAAGCACAAGGCACCCTGGAATGTTCTATTTTCTATCACTCTTTATGAATTTATTGAGGATGGGCAACTCCATAGATCAATGGAAGACAAAGAAGAGAGTGGACATGAATGAGCTCACGAACTTCATCAGCCATGTCTGTGTGGCATCTGTGAAATATCCACTTTTTATCTCCAAGACCCATCAAAGATGACACTTATTTTTAAATAAACCCACTGAATCTTAACACAAAAACTAAACCATAGCCAACGAAATCATTCAAAGTGCGCAGTGTTCAAAATGATGAGCTGTAATATTTAAAATGAGACTGGAAGAGGCTGCAAAGACTGAAGAAAGGAGATATATATCATCAGAAAGGAGCTTGCTACATTTGAAACTATATAGCAAATGATATGGACCGAAGACTACTAAGGTACAGTGAAGGGTTAGAGGACGCAAGTGCAGAGTGGGTGGAAGAAACTCAGAGAAGCCAAGTGAGAAAACATTCTCCAACGGGCCCCTAATATCTGGAGCAAGCACTGTTTTAGAGTGAACACACGCACACGCACACACACGCGCGCGCGCGCACACACACACAAGAGTACTCCCACATGATTAAAACTTAGATGACATCAGTGGGGTCATTACAAAATGCAATATAGTAAGTTATCAGTTCGTCTCTGGCCCCAATCACACCTGAGGTTGTTTTGGAGAAAATCTCTCAGTCTTCAAGAATGGAATAGGGCCTGACTGTTTTCTCTAAGCATACATGCTGGCACATGGGCTCATTCAGATTCAACTTTATCCCGAAATGACCGTCAAGACAATTGAAAATTGGCCAGTCTTTTTTTTTTTTTTTTTAAGATTTTTTAAATTTATTTATTTGAGAGAGAGAGTGAGAGAGAGAGCACAAGAGGGGGTAGGGTTAGAGGGAGAACCAGACTCCCCGCCGAGCAGGGAGCCCGATGTGGGACTCGATCCCGGGACTCTGGGATCATGACCTGAGCCGAAGGCAGTCGCTTAACCAACTGAGCCACCCAGGCACCCGAAAATTGGCCAGTCTTCTAGAAACCTATTGTGCTAGCAGCTGGAGAGATGCCACACTGGGCCAAGCCAATGTCAGAAACCTGGGCAGTAGGGAGTAGCTTCCCGATCAGCATATTGCAAAGTCAAAACCTTTGTGGTCCAATCTTTTGCAAAAAGAGCTGGTCACTTCCTGTTGGCCCTAGGTGGGCTAAAATCCTGGTAGGGCCTCTCTCATCCCAACCACAGTGCTCCTGTGAAATTACCAAGGTAAAGAAGGGATGGGTGGGGACAGGGTGGGGACAGGGGTGTGGACAGACCCTTTCTTGGTCTAGCCCTCACAATACCTCACGAGAGCTTTTGTTAATTCTTCACAGACCTTTGGGAGAT
Source organism: Mirounga angustirostris (assembly GCF_029215605.1). Classification (NCBI taxonomy): domain Eukaryota; kingdom Metazoa; phylum Chordata; class Mammalia; order Carnivora; family Phocidae; genus Mirounga; species Mirounga angustirostris. The sequence goes on from NW_026991715.1 coordinate 129,526,779, forward strand.
TCCCTTTCTCTGGGCATCCTGCCTGTGATTCCTTAAATTGCACAGTATAGTGGATACCTCAGGGCACTGCTTCCTACAGTCCCCCTTCAGGGCTAGTACTCAGCTGTTAGCCCTCTTTGGGAATTGCCTTAGCTAAAAAGAGCAAAGCACACCCTCTTCTTAAGGCAAAATAAAGATCCAGGCTCCTTGCCCCAATTCAGGACAACTCTGAAGAGTTATTTCAGCTTCTGATTTCCCCATGGGGTTGGCTAAGTCCTCTGTTAAGACTGCATCACAGACCAACTCCGCCTTCTGCCCAATTGTGCTTTCTTCTCTTCCTTCCCCAGGTGTTGATCCCAGCATCACTCCCTTATCAGCTAACTATGCACAAATCTCCAACTCAGAGTCAGCTTCCTGGAAGACCCAACTCACAACACATCCCCCTCTCCATTTTATCATCCCCTGCCTGCCACGATGACCCTCTTGTCAACCAATCCTTGGCTCTCTTGACATTTCTTCTCTACACTGACTTCCCAGGGTCACTGATCCTGGGTTCTTGGTCACTGTGGCCTCCAGTTACCGGGGAAAAGTCCCCCATCTCTCTATGCATGATTAGCCACCTCATTCTGCCAAAGGGAAGAAAGATCTGGCCTGCTGTCACCATACATATCCATCCAATGCCAATGTGAGCTTCATCTTTCTTGAGACTCAACCCATCCCACAACTCTCACTTTACTAGAAGGCAGGATATGCTGACTTTATTCATTCCGGGGCCAAAGATTAACAAAGTCTTAGGCATCTTCCCTTGTATATAATTTGGCCAAGATGCCTTACTACCCACCTGGGCAACAGCGTCAGGTAAGCACAGCAAGCCAGAGCCATGGTCTGCTGTTCTTGACTGACTATAGCAGTTGCTAGAGCCTGGAGAGGCATCAGAGTAGAACTAAGGGGCAACTTTTGTTGCATTTGTGAGGATCAGCTCCAGTGGGGATAGAAGAGAGCAAACAGGGCCAGAGAAACTATGTATTCAGTCTTCTTCGTGTGAAAACTCTGGGAGTCAGAACCACATATGGACAGGAGGAGAACAGAGCTCAAGAAGCAGGAGAGGCTAGATTGCCACTGAGCAGAGAGGAGGTAAGGGCAGCGTGTGAAAGAGAGGGGAGGTGAAGACAGCCTCTGGGAAAGAAGGGAGGGGAGGGCAGCTCTGAGCAGGGAGGAGAGGGGGGCAGCCTCTGAGCAGAGAGGGGAGGGGAGGGCAGCTCTGAGCAGAGAGGGGAGGTGAGGGCAGCCTCTGAGCAGAGAAGGGAGGTGAGGACAGCCTCTGAGGAGAGAGGGGAGGTGAGGGCAGCCACTGAGCAGAGAGGGGAGGTGAGGACAGCCTCTGGGAGAGAGGGGAGGTGAGGGGCAGCCTCTGAGCAGAAAAGGGAGGTGAGGGCAGCCTCTGAGCAGAAAGGGGAGGTGAGGGCAGCCTCTGAGCAGAGAGGGGAGGTGAGGACAGCCTCTGAGCAGAGGTAAGGAAGAGAGTGCTGTAGGTGAGTGGTGGGATGGGGGGTGGTGCTAGAAGGTCAGTAAGATGAGATGTGGGCTAGGTCAGGTGGTTTGGTAACCAAAGCCACAAAACAGAGTTTCTTTCTTTCTCCACCACCCCCCGCCCCCCAGTCCTCCCCAGTCCTCTGAGGAATTCTGCTAGGTGTGGGCCTCTCAGAGGCACTCTAAATACAAAGAACTCCACACACCTTCCAAACTCAAAACAAAGTGCTTGTTATTGACAGCCTCAGCCAAGATGCCACCTTCTCATGGGACCCAATTGTCGGGGTATCAATCATCTCAAACACAAGATGCTGAGCCCTGACGCTCTCTGTTGTCACTGCTGGAAACAGAGCGACACCTCACACTCCTCATGGGGACTAGGGGACACCACGAATTTTCCTGTGAGCTACACAAGGCCAAGCCCAGCAGCCTTGGCAGCCCCACATCTACAAAGAGCAAAGCACACCAGGCCGGGGGAATCGTGCCCACAACAACTCCCACCAAGACCACGGTAGACAGCACCACAGTTTGCTCTTGGGTCTCTCTTGGGATTTCCTTGCTCTGGAGCTTTGAGGGAGCTTCTAGAGGAAGAGAGAAATGACGGAAGCTGCCCTCCTAGAAAGGTACAAAGGAACAGCCGCTGGAGCTGGAGCCTTGGAGGGCAGCAGGACCCAGGCACACGCTGAAGGCACAGCTCGCCCTGCCCGCACCGGAAAGCAGGGGTACTTGGCTCCCACGAGGCCCTCGGGGTGTTGCTGCCTTTGTGGCTGTGAGCTTGCCAACGTTCACGGACACTGACGTTCCTGAGATCATCCCACAGTGGATTGTGCGTGCACTAAGGGCCTTGGCTGAGGCTGATACTGTTCTACTAATTAAAAATTAAGGCTCCCTCAAGGAAAACTACTGACCCAGAAACTAAGACAAGCATAGCGTAGAAAAAAATTAAAAAGCACGATTTCTTCCTCTGCTGTCCATTTCCTAGAACAGTCCTTCCAAGCGCTTTCTGTACCCATTGTTTTCACACGAGAGCCCTGTTGGGGATTAAAAACACACACAGAAAAGGAGGAAATGAGTAATTTATGTGGAAATGCTCAAATCAATAATTGTAGGCCAGTGGTAATTGCTAAGAATTATTGCAGTCTGAAGATACAAGTGGTAAAGCCTCACTACCTAAAATGATTTTGTGAAGGAGCTTTCTCCGCTACATAAGGGTGGGGAGAGGGTGCCCTCTTGAAGTGGGAGATAGGTTGTCAGAGCACCCAGCAACTTGGAACGTGGCCCCTTGCTTCAGCTTTTCTTCCAGGGTAATTTCCTACTTCCACAGAGCGAAGCTGGGATTAATGATACAGGCGTAGTTTAGTTTATCAAGTTGGCTTGGTGGTTAGTGGTCTAGGACAAGGTAGCCACGCAGAGCAGTGCGTAAAAAGAAAAGTCTCAGGTGACAGAGGATGGGGAATTAATTCTCCCCACTGACTGGAGTGCTTTCCCTGAACTTGACATTCTTTGCTGAGTCCGGTGGGCAGAAGTGGGAGCAGGTGGGTGCTACAGACACTCCTGAAGCCCCTAGGACGGGCTCACCCCTAAGACAGAGGGTGGGGTCTAACTCCCAGGCTCCATCATAAACACACACACACACACACACACACACACATAGGCAGCCAGCTGTCAATCAAGTGACTTCCTGGAGAAGCCTCGCTCTCTCATCTGGGATGTGCAATAAGACCCTTGGGACTGACTAAACAAAGCCGAATTTCTGAATGAGTGAAAACTTAATGAATGTCCTTCCTTTTCCACGTGGCTCGCAGTACTTGGGCAGTGATTAGACAAATCAAAATTACTCTCATCTGGTTAAATAGGAAAACAATTCTCTTTCCTGCCCCTGTGTGCAAGGAATGAGACCTCTTGAGTTGGCAAAAAGTAGGTCTCCCAATGGAGTATTAATAGCTAAACACTGTGATTGCTGCCACCCGCAGTGGGTGAGCCAAGTAGCTGGGCCATCTCTCTCCTTTATGCCCTGGCAACATTTCAGGGTCTTTAATCCAACATCTGCCAGGTGCTTTGTATATGCCAGGCACTGAACTAGGAATGAGGGTGCATACCAAGAAGGCCCTAAGTCATGATTCTGCCACAAGGTAGGTAGTAGCCCCATGTGCACAAGTGGGACTCTCCATACCAAAGGTTGGCCCAATCGGTTGCCAGGGTAGCCACCGACCAAGGGTAGAAGCAGCCATATTATCTGACAGAACCTGAGGTCAGAATTCTCCATCCACAAAGTCTTTGCTCACTGTTATAGAACCATGGAGCATGACTGAGATCTGAGGGACACAGGTGTGTCCTCACCTCCTCACTGAATGTGTGGTCATGAGCAAAATCCCTTATCCTCCCTGAGTCAGAGGTTCTTCATCTATAAAAAGAGGGTGAAAAATGTCCAGGGTCCCATACCAGGGCAGAGTATGGAAAACTGTTTTTAACACTGTAAGCTATGTATAAGTATAGTTTTACGATCTAGATTCATCACTTGAATAGATCCTGTCATTTAATACATGTCTGGTCCCCAGACAAGCACTTTTCATAACATTTTCAACACAGATAAATACCAAGGGCAGACAGGTTGGGAGCCCCATTACAAGGGTTTTGAATATCCCTCTTCTTGCCCCTCTCTTAATCTAAATGGGGCCCATGCTTGCTTCCTCAGATAGCAAGGTAAGTACGGATACTCGGGGTACATTTTCACCTGACATAGCAGAGATCTGACCTTACAGAGTGAGTTAGTGCAGATTCTTACATTTTTTTCATCAGTCACAAATATCTCTACCACCGCCCCTCCCCACCCCCACCCCCGGCCGGCACAAAGACATAAAATTACATGCTTTTGGCTCTTCTGGCATTTTGTTTTATTTTGCTGCTTGTATTTAGGTGCAACTTCAGATTGTCACATTGTGTGATTTGTTTTCCATCTTCAATGGGGGGTGGTGAGCACAGCTCAAAAGAAAACTATTTGCATTGTTTAATAACACCAGCCAACCGTGGTGGTCTAATATGAGATCTCACACACACACACAACTTTAAATACCATAAATGATTTCTTAACAATCAGGCCATAATTTTTACATCCAAATGAATGTTTTCCTTCCAGAAATATCTGAAGGGAAAAATTTTTATGTTGTTTTTAAAATGTTCTGAAGAGAACTCATCCAAGAAGGCTATTTTTAAGTTTGTCGGTTTGAAAGTACTAATTCGAGGATGTCTATTAAAATCAGTCACCTTGTTTTATTCTTCAACAACATGTACATCTCTATCTTTTGTTAATATTCAAAATATTTAACAATTGGTACAGTCAGTGCACCCACCAATCAGAACAGACCCAGCCTGAATGCAGTGCCAGGGCATGCTGGCTGGCTCTCAGGCAGTTACGTAGATAAAAGGATTCCTATGCCTTGAGCTGGAAGGGATATTTAAACCCTAGTCTTGCAGATGAAGGACAAATCCCATATTCAAGAACTCTTAATCGTAGACTACATAGTAAACTCAGATGAACTGGGGCAGGGACAAGATCATTCAGGGAACAAATGGTTCCCAGTGAGAGTTCTTGCTTTCCATCCAGAGAAAAAGCAATCCGAGGGTTTAGGATTATTTCAGACATTCAAGATTTATTTCAGCTTATTACCCCACCCATAATGTATTTTTGCAATAATAGCTGATGGTCCTACTTTTCATAATGTTGATACAAAGCTGACTGCTCTCTCATGGGCAGGTCTACCTAACATAAATGTTCACTAAGCAATTTAGCCAAAACCCAAGATGTGGCTTCTATTTCTCTAAGTAATCACACTGGTGTAAACTTCATTTAGTGGATCTAGTGGCATTTTGTTCCAGATCACTGTTCCTCACAATTAGCCAGTCAGCTCCACACATGCTATTTTGAAAGACAAGTCTATCAAACTCTTCCTGACATTGGGCCAAGGTTCTCTTTTGCTATATCCTTCACCCTCTTTTGCTCGGCCAAAACAATAGACTCACCCATCTGGTGTTTCATATCCCAGACGTTTCTAGGTTTTAAGAATCTATTTCCCATCTAGTACTTAGTTCTTTCTTGGCCTTACTTCAACTTCTTCCTTCAGGTAGTTTTTCTGGAAGTAGGAAGTTTAGGGGCTATTTCAACACAGGATGATGACCAAGATTAAAACAATAATATTACAGCCTTGGATCTAACAACATATCAAAATGTTCTTTATCCTTGTTGCCTTTCTTTGTTGTAAAGTCAACATCAAATAAAAGAGGACTTATCCACAATCCCTAGACAATCTCCTTTTATATGTATTCATGTCACTTTCAATTTTGTATCTCTGTTATTGTATTTTTTACATCCTATAATAATTATTTGTTCATCTTCCAGAATATGAGTTCCTCAAGGGTAGAGTGTGTGTCTTATTGATCTTTTGCCCCCTCCCCACCATGTAACACAGGGCCTGGCATGTCATATGAATTATAAATATGAGGGTGTATATGTGTGTGTTTAAAAGAGAGGAACTTGGGGTACCTGGATGGTAGTGGTTGTTTGAGTGCCTGAGTCTTGGTTTCGGCTCAGGTCATGGTCTTGGGGTTATAAGATCAAGCCCTTGCATCAGGCCCACTGCTCAGCATGGAGTCTGCTGAGGTTTCTCTCTTCCTCTCCCTCTGCCCTGAACTCCTGCATGCTCTCTGTCTCATTCTCTCTCCCTCTGTCAAATAAATAAATCTTAAAAAAAAAAAAAAACGAAAAAGAAAGAGAGAAACTCAAGTCACTGTGGTACTTTTTTTGTGCAAGTCATTCATTGATGGTAAACCAACTGGCCTGGCTGATATTTTCATAAAGGAGGTAGCTCATGCTATGAGATAAGATTAGGTAACCGGGTTTCTAATCCTACAAGGAGACTAACAGTAAAACTCCCAGAACCAAGTCCCTCAGTAATGACTCCTTAACACTATCAGAGATATGTAACCACTGTGAAGATAAGGACTCAAGTATTTACTGCATTGCAGAAGCAGTCCCAGCCTTTATTATTATTCTACGAGCCACATGGAAACTATAAAATGCTCCGATTGATACTGCAGACAAAATAGAAGTTAACTTGTTGGACCCGTTTAAAACCCAAACCACGTGTCCCTGAGGAATTCATTAACTGTTCATGATTAGAGAAGAGACTTCTAGGTATCATGCCATTCCATCTTCTGTGGGGTCACCTTTACTCCCATCTTGTGCCTGGTGACTAACTTATCACTCATCTTGGTCTCATCTTAATCAACATCTCCATAAAGCTGGATTAAACAACAATTCTTGACATTACCCAACAGTGCTTTCTCCTAAATTATTTTATGATTTTTATACCTAAATTCTACTTTTTAATTTTATTTATGATGATCCCCAACAGTTAAGATTTTTGTACAAATTTAAAAGTTTACTTTTAACCCCAAGGCCTAAGGCCTTTAACTTTAAGGTTCCTTTTGTCTTGTCTGACTCTCTGGATTTTTAGCCCCCTGAATGTCGCCTGAGTAGGAGTAAGAAGCATGCATTCACTGGGGTTGAATGGCTGTGTAGAATGCTGCTCTGGTTAGATGTGTCACACTGTTGGGCAAGTGTCACATGGTCAGATCAAAACTCATCACTGGCCATCTACACTTCTTCAGCAAAGAGAATATTTCTCCGCTAGTAGCTAGTGCTGCCCTCTGGTCTTCCTTTTAACCATCAAACTACATTACATATTCCATATAACATGTTTCAACCTAATATAGCTGTTGCATTAAAGGGAATTCCATAGAATTAAAAGGGGAAAAGTAGACTGAAAACAAAGAGTAATATATATATCTGGGAATATAACTCTTAGAAGCTGCCTGAGCCAATTTTTTAACCTTAGTCAATTCCATGAATAATTTAAAAACACAAAGAGCAGAGTGCTTGGCACATAAAAGGTACTGGATAAATATTTATCCAGTGATTGCATGAATACTTCTGCACTTAAAAGTAAATCTCTATATTTACTAATTAATTTGCATTAGGGTAAGCATCACACATTTTAAGGGCATAGACCCATGTGGCCAATTCAGAAATGTTTTATTCTATACGAATAATTACCACTCCCTTGAAGTATCAGAATCCTACATGAATGGCTTAAAAGACCATAAAGTTCTCTTGATTTTCATGTATAATCTCTATGTCTGGCCTGAACAATAGAACTTCCTGTAATGTTAGAAATGAAGTAGATCTGCACTGTCCACTACAGAAGCCACAAGCCACATGTGGCTACTCAGCCCTTGAAATGTGGCTAGTACAACTCATCAATTGAATTTTTAATTTTATTTAATTTTCATTAAAATCTAAGTAGCCACATGTGGCTAGTGGCTACTACATTGGAATGCATGCCTCCATAAAAGGATCAGAAAACAAAATTTGAAATATGGGAGAACACATTTAAAGGCATTCCTATATGTTTTCGCCATTTATGCTCTCCCATGGGGGTGACAGTTTATTCATTTATCTGGACTTCCCTTAATGTGATCATTTCTTAATTTTGTAGCTTTAAGGACGGTTAATGCTGTTCCATCAACCAATTCTTTGCTCTGTGGTTCTTAAACTTGGCTGTGCATCAGCATCACCCCCAGAGATGTGTTGCAGCAAGTCTGGGGAGGGGACTGGGCATCTGTGTTTTTGAGGCTCCACAGATGATTCTGATCTGCAGCCAGGCTTGGGAACGACTCCTTTACACCAGAGATCCCAAACCAGCAGCCCTGGGGCCAAATACACCCTCAAAACATATGTTCATCCCACACAGTGTTTTAAAATGTTTTGAATTAGTTGCCAACTTCTACAAATTGCATTTTTTTTATCCAAAAAAAAAAAAAGTGAAGTTGAGTAAAGGCTGCCCCCTTTGGATATAGAACATAATTTCTTTGGTCCAGTACTACTTATCTGCCTCATACTGGCCCAGCTCCCAAAAAACATTGAGTTTAAGACCCCTTTCTTATCCCCTCTCTATGTAATACTTGCCAAAACAGGCAAAAATCCCTTTATATCGATGCACCATTCCTAGGAGGGAGAACCAACTATTTTATCATGGGGCTGCCTATAATCATCCTGCCAGGCTCAAGAAGATTATCCCACCATCTTGGAAAACCCCAAATAGGTATGATGGAATTCTCAAAAAGAGAATGGGTCCCAACCCAGGACCATGAGACTAATATTGTTCAGGGGCAAATCATTAAATTCAGGGAAAAGATGGCCTTACTTTTTATTAGTTTATACCCCAAACTCTCTCACCTAAAGCACCATAAGGCAAGCCAACAAAACTGTCAGGGAGGGCATCTTTGTTATAAATTCTTATCTCTATTTTGAAAAAAAACTTTTTATGGCTGGGAATCCTTCATCTAGTTTCCTTTTCAATGCATCTGTATTCAGCCATGGTTTCTCAACATTAAAAACAGCTGATCACATTTGTTTATCTTTCTCTCTCTTGAGAATCCCCTATAATAATAGCTAATAAATGAAAATATGTAAGCCCAAACAACGAAATAAAAGTGGAAGGGCCACTGATGAAAACTAGGTAGAGGAGTGCTAATTAATTTAGAAGGGCAGAGGAATGCTTAGCTTCGGAGGATTTGTGGAAACAATAGATCTTCTTCCCAGAAAAATGTATGCATGTCAAACATTTTGCAACCAGTTTTAGGGGTTTCACAGGTCCCTGAATCCCATCCACTGATTCCTAGTAGGAAAAGTCATCAACCTGAAACATGACACACTACTTGGTAAATACTTATACCGGATACAAAGCATCAAAATGTCAGCCACAGCTTTGTCAAGTGCAACATAATTTTGGATCAAATACTGATTAGGCTTTATTATTAACAAAAGGGAAAGTAGCCTGGCATACCATTAGGCTTTGAGTAATATGCAGGGAATAAATGGTCTCACTCCCAGGATCATGTTAAACTGTCATCTAGAACGTGTAACTGAAGGCACGGTGGATTTCTCAGCGTATAATAAATGTGTGATATTTGAATTTTTAAACAAATCCTTAGGGACATCCGTGACAAGACTGAGACATTTTCTGAAATTGTACACATTGGAAACAGTCGCTTGATGCCTTAGCCTGGTCAGTTCCACTAAGTCAGAGCTGACTCTTTTGCTCCTTTTTTTATCCCCCTGAGTAGCAATTGGTTCCATCACTGAAGTGATAAATTAGGAATCACCTTAAGGCATAAGCATGCAATATCAAACAATCTTGTTTTCTAATCTGAAATGCCTGCATTTCCATCCTCATGTATTTCTACATATGACAGGCATCAAAGGTAAAGTGAAGAAGTTGTTTGGTGTTTGTTTTTTGTTTTTGTTCTTGTTTTTTTTCACAAGATGGCTTGCAGTTTTGTTTCAGCCACTTGAGAATGTTTAGACTGTTGGCACATCTTGATTTCTCCCCAAGTTATGCAACAGATATCTCTCAAAAATCTTCATGTGCTGATCCTTCTCCTTTTTGCTTTCTGCAGATGCACTCTCCACCCTGCTCTAGGCCCCTGGGAGGCTGACCACTGTGAACCACGTCTTCCAGGCTCCCCTGACAACTGGCTTCCACTAGTCAATGGAAGCCCTGATGGGAGATCTGAACTAGAGAACTTTGAGACAGAAGACTGAACATACTTGGAAGGGCAAGAATGAGAAATAGGGCTGAAAACAGAACTGATGGAAAAGCAAATGTCTGGGTGATCCTTGATGATCTGCTCATATTTTTAAATGAGACATTGAAAAGATGATAAGGAAGTCTGGGTCTGTTATCAGCGTTGGTTGTTTTGTCTTCTTTGTGTCAGATGATCAAGAAGAAAGATAGCTATTATTCTCTCCACCCCAACCTAAGTCTCTATCTCTGTCACTGTCTCTCCTAGAAAAATGCCTGTAGCAAGGTATCTACTAGGTAGGCAAAAATTTAGAACTTTCTTCCTGGAGAAATTGAATGGTCCTAAAGAAGAGACCTCCATATTTTTCCTTTCTGCGTTCTCTGAGATAGTGCCTACTGCTCCAACATGACCACTCTACAGCAAAGCTGAGAAACTTGTTTACGGACCCAGAGCTCCCTGTCAGCTTTTCTGTGTCCCATTCTTAAATATAAATGAATAGACAGGGATCACCAGGCATTTGAGCACCTTCAACATGCAAGAAAATTTCTGAAATAAAAAATACACTGGATGAAATTTGAGATCAGTTGGATACCATAGAAGAGAAGATCAGTGCATTTAAAGAGAGGAAAACGGGAACTATCTAAACTAGAAAAACAGAAAAATCAGTAGAATATAAAAAATGAGTAGTTTGGGGATCCTGTATAATAACTGGAAACCTAGAAGGAGAAGAGAAAGTATGGTGCAGAAAGAAATACTTGAAGACAAAACATGATGAAAAATACCAGCTTACAAATTCAAGAATTTCAGTGAAGCCTGAGCAGAATAAGCACAAAGAAACCCATACTAGGCATATTATTGTTGAATTAGTCAAATGACTAAAAACCAAAGATAAAGAGAAAATCTTAAAAGCAGTCAGAGGAAGAAGACACATTACATACAGGGCACAGTGATGACATGGCACTGAATTCTCAGTCAGAAATGATGAAAGCCAAAATACAGAGGATCAACATCTGTAAAGTGCTAAAAGAAAAAAAAAACCCTATAATTTTGGAGTTCTATAGTCAGAAAAAATATTCTTCAAAAATGAATGCAAACTAAAGACATTTTTCTGTTAAGCAAAAGCTGAGTGAATTCATCATCAGCATTTCCAAATGACAAGACAGGTTGAAAAAAGTATTCTTTAGGCTGAAGGAAAATGATACTACATGGAAACTCAGATCTACACAAAGGGACATAGAGTGGCAGTAATGGCCAAAAAAAAAAAAAAAATTGTGGGTAAATATAAGTGACTTTTCTCTTTTATTTTTAATTTCCTTAAAGGATTTTTGACTGTTTAAAGCAAAAATAATAATACCTGTTCATATAATAGAATATTACAATAAAAAAAGAGAGAAAAGAAATAAACTACTGATACAACAAGAGTACATATCGAAGGATTCAATTTATATCATGTACTAGGACTGACATACTTAATCTAATGTGAAAAATCAGAAATTCGATTATCCCAGGAGAGTGGGGTGGTGGGATTGACTGAGAAAGGGCACAAGGGAATTTTCTAGGGTGATGAGAATGTTCTGTGTATTTTTTTTTAAAGATTTATTTCTTTATTTTAGAGATAGAGCGCATGCATGCATACAAATGGGGATGGGGCAGAGGGAGAGAATCTCAAGCAGACTCCTTGCTGAGTGTAGAGCCTGACAGGGGGCTCAATCTCATGACCCTGAGATCATGATCTGAGCCAAAATCAAGAATCAGAGGCTTACCCAACTGAGCCACCCAGGCACCCCAGAGAATGTTCTGTGTCTTGAGAGGGGTGTGGGTTACATGGGCACATGCATATCAAAACTCATTAAAATATACACTTATGATCTGTGCATTTTACTGTAAGTTATACCTCAAAATTAAAAGGCAAAAAATTAGATAAAATTTCATTCATAATCATGAAAAATAAGTTTTAACAATATAAAGATGGAAGATAACTTCTTTGACATGATGAATTAAAACCCCCTTATCAAAAGCCTTTTTTTAAAAAAGCCTATTGAAAACATCAACATTTTAGTGCAAAATTTAGAAACATTTTAATCAAAGGCAGCTAGAAGACAGAGATACCTGCTGATAGCCATATTGGTCAATACTGTATTTACCATTGGAATAAAACAAAAGAATGACAGAGATGGCATGACTTTTTACTACACACCCTTTTTAAAGAAAAATTGTTTTTTTTTTTTTTTTTTAACATTTTATGTATTTATTTGAGAGAGAGAACAAGTGATGGGGGGGAGGGGCAGAGGGAGAAGCAGGCTCCCCATTGAGCAGAGAGCCCGACCAGGGGCTTGATCCCAGGACCCTTAGATCATGACCTGAGCTAAAGGCAGATACTTAACTGACTGAGCCACCTGGCACCCCTACTACACACCTGTTAATATTTCTTAAAGCATGTGAATATAATGCCTATTACAAAATTAAATGAGAATATCATAAATAAATGTTGCTGCCTTAGCTAGGGAAAAAAATAAATGAGCTATAATAATGAATATCATCCTTTTCTGACAATATTATTATCTGTATAAAAAAAATGCAAGGGGCACCTGGGTGGCTCAGTCAGTTAAGCATCTGCCTTCGGCTCAGGTCATTATCCCAGGGTCCTGGGATTGAGCCACACATCTGGCTCCTTGCTCAGCGGAGAGGCTGCCGCTCCCCCTGCTTGTGCTCTCTCTAACAAATAAATAAAATCTTAAAAAAAAAAAAATCCAAGAATATCTATAGACAGGTTACTAGACTTCTGGTGTCTCTTCCCCTTATAAGGAAACCAGTTTTATTGGATTAGGGCCCTGTTCTTGTGACCTCATTTAACCTTAATCACCTCCCTAAAGGCCTTATCTCCAAATACGGTGATGTTGGGGGTTCGGGCTTCAAAATATGCATTTTTCGAGGGGACAAAATTAAGTCCATAACAATTAGACTCACTAGTTCATTAGTGTTTCAATTATGCATTGTATAAAACCATCCCAAAACTTGTTTTATTGTCTCAATGCAATAATAATAATTCAATATTTCTCATGATCCTACATGTAGCCAGCTGGTTCCTTTGCTTCATGTGGTGTTTATAACACAATTTTTTCACTAGCACAAAACATGGTTTACCATCCTTCTGGACTTCAAGAGTAGCTTCCCCACTGCTTTTTCAAGCTTCTGCTAACAGTCTCCTCGTTGCTCTGGTAGACTCTCTCCACTGTCCCAAAGCCATGCCACATGTGTTACATTGTTCCTAGAGTAGCATCCCACTTCCAGGTACCAATTTCTCGTTCAGCTAGTGTTTGTTGTGGAATAAAATACCCCCAAACGTAATGGCCTAAATCACCAACAATTCATCCTTTCATGCAATTCTGTGGGTCGGCTAAGCAATTCTCTGCTGCTTTCACTTAGGCTTCTTCACACAGCTGCATTCAGCGGGCAGGTCAGCTGGCTGGGCCCTGAACTTAGCTGGGACAGCTGGGTTTCTCTTCCCATATGTTCTTTTATCCTGGGCTTCATTATGGTATGGTGGTCTCAAGGCAGCAGTCCAAGAGAGTGAAATCAGAAACCATATCACTTCATGTACGCCAAGCTCTGGAGCTTGCAAAATTGTCCCTTTTGCCACATTCTACTGGGTAAAGCAAACAGCAAAGCCGGCCCAGATACAAGAGGTGGGGAAATAGGCCCCACCTAGAAGGAGGTGCAAAGAATCTGTGGCCATATTTACCACAGAAAGTTATGCCATGTTCCTACATGGAAAGACTCAATATCATAAAGATGTCAGTTCCTTCAAATAAATCTGCATGATGTCATATCAACCAAAAATCCCAACAGGGTATTTCAGGAAACTTGGTTAAGTGGTTCCTAAAATTCATATGGAAGAGCAAAGGGCTCAGTGATTTTGAGGAAGGACTGGTCTTCACAGATATCAAGACTTTTTGTAAAACTATGAACAGCAGGCTATTAGTATAGCAATATAAAAATCAGCCAGTGGAAATGGTTAACCACGTGAAAAGATGTTCATTGTCCTTGACTGTGGAAGACAGATAGTGATTGCTCACAAATTTTCCCTCTTTCTTGCTAACAGATTATCCTGTCCCTCCTCCTCCCACATCCAATAACCACGGGAGTCCTTGGAAGAGCCACAAAGTGTGCATCTTGATGAGTTCATGATTGGTTTAGAAATGAGCATGTGATGTGAATCCAGCCAATGAGACATGAGAGAGCACCTGCTAGGTGTTCTGAATGTTTTATAACTTTTTTTTTTTTAAGATTTTATTTATTTATTTGAGAGAGAGAGAGAGCATGAGATGGGGGAGGGTCAGAGGCAGAAGCGGACTCCCCGCTGAGCAGGGAGCCCGATGCGGGACTCGATCCCGGGACTCCAGGACCATGACCTGAGCCGAAGTCAGTCGCTCAACCAACTGAGCCACCCAGGCGCCCTGTTTTATAACTCTTTAAAAGGCACAAGAGGAAAAGACAGGGCCTCTTCACTTCTTCCAGGGTTTGGAAACTGTTGTGCAAGAGTTGGATCCTCAGAGCTACTCCTCTTTCTGCAACCATGAGAGAACATCTGAATCAAAAGGCAACATCCTGAGAATTACAGAGAGAAAATGAGGAGAGAGAGAGGATTCTTGAGGTCTTTGAGCTATTCATTTAACTTCCCTTGGTACCTCCTGAGTAGGGTGCAGAGCAACAAGCAAATCACGTGAAGCCATACTACATGTGGCATAAGTGAGATGTAACACATCGCAAATGGCTCGATGGAGCAGTTCACCTTTTGATTTAATAGTGAAAACATTGATGTTAACTAGACTTAGTGTGGTGATCATTTTGCAACACTGTGTGGTAGATTAGATCACCAAAATGCTTTTGTCTTATGACTGGAAGATTGTACTTTTAGACCAACTTCTCTCTATTGCGCCCCCCCCCCCCCGTTCTTGAGACTTCGCATAAAACCCCCCCTATCCTTGAATATTCTTCATATATATACTTCTATTCACAGGAGTTTGGCTTTTCTAGATTCTGCATATAAGTGATATACAGTATTTGTCTTTCTCTGCCTTACCTCTTTCTCTTGGCATAGTGCCAGTAAGATATATTTTTAAGGTACATATTTCTACTAGAAAATACCTTAATTACAGACTTCACTTTTGGTGAGTTAAAACCTTTGTGATTTCTCTCTCAATTTTTGAAAATTACAGGGGCGCCTGGGTGGCTCAGTCGTTAAGCGTCTGCCTTTGGCTCAGGTCATGATCCCAGGGTCCTGGGATCGAGCCCCGCATCGGGCTCCCTGCTCCGCGGGAAGCCTGTTTCTCCCTCTCCCTCTCCCCCTGCTTGTGATCCTGCTCTTACTGTGTCTCTGTCAAATAAATAAATAAAATCTTAAAAAAAAAAAAAAAAGAAAATTACAGAAGAATTTGCACTTGTGGAAAGACTATTATGTTTTAAGTTTTTTTTTTAGTAATCTCTACACCTAATGTCAGGCTTGAACCCACAACCCTGAGATCAAGGGTCACATGCTCTTCTGACCAAGCCAGCCAGGCGCCCTTGTAAACTTGTGGAAAGTTTTAAACTGAGGAGATGCTAAAGAAGTGCATGTGGTGGGGAGACGGTTGAGGGAGATGGGGTAACTGGGTGATGGACATTAAAGAGGGAACGTGATATAATGAGCACTGCGTATTACATAAGACTGATGAATCACTGAACTCTACATCTGAAACTAATAATACATTGTATGTTAATTAATTGAATTAAAAAAAAAGAGAGATCAATGTTCTGAAACTGCAGCCCCACCCCTTCCTCTATCACCCAGAGGGAGAAGAGAGCCCAGACTCAGTTTCCAAAAATACTTCTTAGCCTTCTGTATCTTTTAGTATCTTCTTTTAAACAGATTGGTAGCCATGGGACCAACAGCTTTTTCAGTCTGTCTAGTTAGCAGAAAAATAAAACATTGTTTTCCAGGTGCCATGTTGATTAGAAAAGAAACCATCTATCAAAACCCAATCATTCTAGCTCTGTTGATTGCATAGTGATATAAGATGTTATTCATAAAACTGAAAAAAATGTTAAGGAATATAATTCTTTTTAAAAAATTCAATCAATGCAACTCATTGGGAAAAAAACATATAGTTATCTCAATAGATGCAGAAAAAATATGATCAAGAAAAAAAATCTCTCTCAACAAACTACAGTTGACCTTTGAACAATGCAGAGGTGGACCCACCCTCCTGTGCATTTGAAAATCCTCATATAAATTTTGAAACGCCATAAAAGTAACTACTAATAGCCCACTCTTAACCAGAAGCTTTACCAGTAACATAAAGTTGATTAACACATATTTTGTATTATATGTACTATATAGTGTATTCTTACAATAAAGTAAACTAAAGAAAATGTTCAGAAAATAACAAGAGAAAATACATTTATAGTACTGTACTATAGTTATAAAAAAATCTATGTATAAGTGGATTCATGCAGTTCAAACCCATGTTGTTAAAGGGTCGACTGTAGGAAGAGAACTACCTTAAATTCATCAAGAGGATCTGTTTTTAAAAAATCAGCAACTACATTTTACTTAATAGTGAATTTTGAACATTGGCTTTTTGAGTTGGAATTAAAACAGGAATGATCACTATCACCACTTCTGTTCTACATTGTACTGGAGGTACCAGTCAGTGCTATAAGGCAAGAAGAATAAAAGAAACAAAAGGCAGGCCCCTGGGTGACCCAGTCAGTGAATCATCTGCCTTCCGCTCAGGTCATGATCCCGGGGTCCTGGGATCAAGCCCCGCATGGGGCTCCCTGCTCAGCAGGGAGTCTGCTTCTCCCTCCTGCTCTGATCATGTGCACTCTCTGTCAAATAAATTTTTAAAAAATTTAAAAAAGAAACAAAGGGTAAAAGAAAAAGTAAAAATACTTTTTTTGGAAAAGAAAAAGTTGTCATTATTTGCAGATAATATGATTATGTAAAAAATCCAAATGAATGTACAAACTATTAGGATTAATAAGCACAGTTACTGGAAACAACTTCAATATCTTTTTATCTCCTTTCAGGGTACACTTTTTCAATAAATGTTTTACCAAACAAAATTAAAAAAAAAAAAAAGAAGTGCATGTGGAACTGGAGGTAGTTTGAAAGTAAACATAACAGAAATCCAAACCTGTTATGGTGAGAATGACAACTCTCTTGAACTCAAGAAAGAATGAAATGCCAATGACAGTGAAACTTCTTTTTCTAACCCTAAGCAGAAAGGTCCCTAGTACCAGCAGTTTCTGGCATTCACACACAAACCCAGAAAAGCTACCTATTATTATATAAAACAAAAGCCAATTATAGTGTGGAAAGTACAAATCGCCAAAAACCAGAAGTCAATAGAAGAAAAACTACTGGTTTACATGAGAGAAAGGAACTTCATTCTTAGCCGTCACTTGGTGAACGCGGCCACCACTGCCCACAGGACCTCATTGGTGTTGGCCTTCAGACATTCCACTTCAGGATCTAAGTCAAGGAGCTGCCGCACTCTCTTGGTGGCTAAATCATACTGCTCGTCCAGAAGGGGAGCGAAAGCATTCTCCAGGACATCGGAGGCGTGCGCTAGGTAAATGAGGGCCAGCAAGCGCTTGTCCATGCGGTGAGGGTCATTCACCCATTTGTCAAGAACAGCTTCCTGTACCTTCTTGATGAGGCGCTGCTTGATACTGTTGTTGTGAGGGGATGTGTCGTCATGTCAAAAAGTAGGAAGTTCTGTTTCTCTGTTGTCAATACGCGCTTCTCCACCAGATATTTAATCATTTTTGCATTTTTTTTTGTTTTTTAAAAAGATTTTATTTATCTGACAGAAAGAGAGAGCACAAGGGGTCGGGGAACAGCAGTCAGAGGGAGAGAGAGAAGCAGGCTCCCCACTGAGCAAGGAGCCTGATGTGGGGCTCCATCCCAGGACCCTGAGACATGACCTGAGCCAAAGGCAGACGCTTAACCAGCTGAGCCACCCAGGCACTCCTTGAATGTGTCTTAACTGATGATACAATTCTAAGAGATTCCACATCTCACCTAAATGAAAGTTTTTAAGAATCAGAGAATTTCAGCTTTATTTTTTCATACTCTTAATATCAATAGCAAAATGTGTTCATCGTAGCTGGTGTGTTTCTCGGGAAGTAGAATACGAAAAGTATTTTATGTCAGAGTCTGTATTCCCAGAATGTGAACATCTTGTGGGACAGGAATCATATTTCATTAATCTCTGTAGCCCCAGCACCAGGTGTATTTCCTGCAACATAGTACTTTGTTGGGGCACCTGGGTGGCTCAGTCGTTAAGCGTCTGCCTTCGGCTCAGGTCATGGTCCCGGGGTCCTGGGATCGAGCCCTGCATCGGGCTCCCTCCTCAGCGGGAAGCCTGCTTCTCCCTCTCCCACTCCCCCTGCTCGTGTTCCCTCTCTCGCTGTGTCTCTCTCTGTCAAATAAATAAATAAAATCTTAAAAAAACAACAACAACATAGTACTTTGTTCATTCTTTTAAAAATGTTTATTGACAAACTATTCCAATACACAAGTTAGAATAGATGATTTTTTTCCTTAGGCTCCCCCTTGGCTGTGAAAGTTCTTCAGACTCTCCTTGTTTTGAGGACTTTGACAATTTTGAGAAGCACTGGTCAGGTACTTTGGAATTGTCCCTCTATTGGGATTTGTCTGACGTTTTTCTCATGATCAGACTGGGATCATGGGTTTGGGGAAGGGAGACCACAAAGGTAAAGTGCCATTCTCCTCACATCATATGAAGGGTAGACAGTATGAACATGACTTATCACTGTTAACATTGACTTTGGTCACCTGGCTGAGGAAGTGTTTGGCAGGTTTCTCCATCACAAAGCTAATCTCCCCCTGTCCCTTTGCATTCTGGACTCTTGAAAGGAAGTCACTGCGTGGAACACACATTTAAGGAGTGGTGAGTTATACTGCACTTCCTTGAGGGCGAGGTATTTATATACATTTGAAATTGAAAGTTTTATTTGTCGTTACCAAATTAAGTGGAGATTCTCATTAAATATGCCTGGTTGAATAAGTATTCGTGACAAAAATGCTCTGAGAATGAGAGCAGAAGGATTTTTATAGAGGCACAAACCTAGGAGACTAGGAACGGAAACAATAGCTGTAACATTTGGGACACTGCAAAGTAAATGGAAAAGTGGTTGATGGATTAATGATGCCAAGAAAGCTAAGCTCAATGGGCCAGTGGGTAAAGCAAAACCTACTTTACACTGCAAAACCCCCAGGCCCAGAAATGGGCAATAGTTAGCTGTGGAAATAGGCGAGAAAGAGAGATAATGGTAGGGCTAAAAATAGATTGTTTCAAATCTTTTTAGAAACTAGCATCTCCAGATCTTCTCATCTGCTCTGAGCAGCCAGCCTTGTAGAAGAGAATCAAACAGAAGGTCTCTGGACTCAGGTACACAAAGCACAGTCAGAGGAGGCAGGGATCTTGTACTGAAAACGGGGACATCAAAAAAGTGTATGTCCTAAAATTTGTGACATCTTAGCCTTCTCCTTCTTCTCAATTCCTGGAGCACCAGAAGTTAGGATTATATCCTCCAGCCAAGGCATGAGGAGAGTCATCTCTGGAAAATTCCACCAGTCCAAGAGAAAAGAATGAAAAACACGGACAAGAGAATTTCCTCAAAGAATTACAATGAAACCCCCACTGCGCCACCTCCCATCATGGAGAGTTTCCAAATAACTTTTTTGGCCTCTCTAAATATGAGCAAACTGCAAGGGAGTGCATTCATTTGGTAAACCCCTCTAAATGGTGAACCGTGGAGTTCAACATAAAATACTAAAATAACAAAAGGATGTTTATGATTACCCTAAAGTGGAAACAACCCAAATGTACAGTCAATGGGTGAATGACAAAATGGGGTACATTCACACAGTGGAATACATTTCAGCAATAAAAAAAGGAATGGACTGCTGATGTGCATTACAGCAAGGATGACCTTTAAACACAGCACGTGCAGTGACAGAAAGCAGACACAGAAGGTCTGATCTCGTACGATTCTATTTATATGAAATGTCTAGAAAAAGCAAATGTCTAGAGACAGCAGATTATTGGCTGATTGGGACTAGTTGGGAATGGAGATGAATTGCAAATGGGTCCATGAGATCTTTTGCGGGTGGTGGAAATATTCTAAAACTGGACTGTAGTGATGGTGGAATGAGTCAATGAATCAGTGAATGAGACACTTAAAATGAGTGAATTTAATGACATAAGAATGATATCCCAATTAAAAAAAAAAGAATGATATCCCAATAAACCTGTTTAAAAAAAGAAACTCAGAGAAACAAACTATGGAGGGAGAAGAAAAATAAAAAAAAGTCATTACTGTCCTCAGAGAAATAAGAGATGGTGTATATCCATCCAAGAGGAACAAGATAATAGTTTTTAAAAGAATACTTGGAGGAGAACGACAACAACAACACTAGAAAAATAAAAATTGGATGGCAGAAATGAAAAACTGAGTAGAAAAGTGGAAGACATGGTTAGGGAATCCAAAATGTAGAGCAAAATGGTGAGTAACTGGACAATAAGAAAGAAAACATAAGAAATTGGATGGTTGATTCAGGAGGCCTAACAGCTAAATGATAGGAGCTCCGGAAAGAGAGAGGGGAAAAGAATGGTGGAGAAAAGTATAAATAAATAAAATAACATAAAAGAATTTTCCAGAGCTGAAGAATATGAGCTTCTTCTCAGAAAGGCCCTTTGGGTATCCAGCCCATTGACTAAAAGACAAAAAACAAAAGCAAACAAAAACCCCCACCAACAATAAAACAACAACAACAACAACAAAAGATTCATTATCGTGAAATTTCAAACATTGGGAATAAACAGAGGACTCTAAAAGCCGCTGGTAGGAATGGAGGGGGTGGGGTAGAGGCAGGGGGATGGTGAGACAGATAACGAATAGAAGACTATGAATAAGAATGGCATCAAACTTCTCAAATGGGAGGTAGAAGATAATAGGGTTAGACCCTCAAATTTATTTTTAAGTTAATTTTTTAACCAAGAGTTCTATATTTAGCCAAACTCTCCATCAAGTGAAAGAGTAGAAAAGAGACAATTTAGACATGCAGAGCCTCAAAAAATGTACTTCCCAAACATCTTTCTTGGGAAGCTATTTGAGGATGTGCTCAAGTATGGATGAATGCAGGACACACACACCCACTCACACAAAAGGGCTCAACTTAGAAAAAGGATACAGGGATATGGAGATACATGGGGTTGAGGAGACAGGATCCAATGAAGACAAAGAGAATTCCTAGGGTGATGGCAAATGGAAGACCCAACAAAACAGGAGCCAAGTGCCCACAGAGGAACCATAAAATTTTGTATAAAATTGAATTGAGAGGCACTTTATAGAGCTGTTGAGGATGTGTGGCTATTTAGTCAGTTGTTCAAAGAAAATTAAGAAAATGTTTTAAAATGAGGTAATTATTAACTCCAGAAAAAAATAAGTTATGTAAGAAAGGATATGTAATCACTGTTTAAACCACATACAACATACACATGGTCAAAATTAGAGAACACTGAATATAGATTTAACAGATATTTGAGATATCATTTTATTGAGAAGATGATGGAAGGGAAAGGGGGATATAATTGAGCTAAAATCCTTATTATCTGTAATTGTATAAATCAACAGGTAAGTCTATTCAGATGAATCGATGGATAGCAGTATGTACATATTATTTAGAAATAAAGAAGAAAAATCAGAGAAAATAGCTAAAAAAATTGAAATTGTGTACTTAATGGATGATGGGATTGGAAGATGAACAGAAGGGATTGTTGTTTTGTAAAAATCACTTTTAGTAATATTTGATCTTTTATGCTATTCAAACATAATATGCTGATAAAAATAGAAGTGGATTTAATGATAATTATATTCATTTTATTGAAAGCAAAAAAATGTGTATTTGAAATTATATAATACCAAAAAATAGGAAACTTCAAATTATAGTATTAATACTCAATTTAATATGCATAATCATATGAATTAATACCAAAAGGAGATGTGATTTGGAAAATCCATTTTGCACTTTATGATTTGCTTTGTAGAATTGGATTTTTAAAATTGTGATAATTCATGAAGGGTTGAGGATTTGATTCCTGCTTTCTGAGGTTTATTAATATTTAAAAGTCTGTATTCGAAGCATAAAGAACTTTATCAAATTAAAGAGTGGCAAATCATTCCCCTTTGAAGAAAAGCATTATAATTTGCATTCAAATTCCTTTCTTATCTTTTAAAAAAAAGAGTAAAGACAGCATTGATTTTAGGCCTCATTATATTTACTACCCCAAGAGTTGGCAAATGGAAATTATACTCAAATGATGAATGTAATCCTGATTACTTTTCTTCTGGATTAAACATATGTGCACACACCCGTATTTAAATATTAAGAAATCAACAATTATTGTACCCATCTGCAGTCTGAGCCCAATGACGGAATAGCCTTCCTCGCTCCTATCCTCCTTCCTTCATACCCTCCCTTCCTTCTCTTCTCCTTCCCAAAGCATTTACTTTGTTACCAGTATGGGCTGGGTGTTGAGAACACAAAATATAATAAAATAGAATCTTTTCTACAGGGAAATTACAATCTGATGCCACTTTACACAACTAGCTATAAAACAATACAAAAAGGGAAAGAACAAAGTATTACAAGAATAGAGAGGAATCAGAATTTGCAGGGTGTCTGGACACAGACTATACTGGGAAAAACTCTCCAAAGAGGACACTCTCTTGCTTTGATTTGGGAGGTCAGACAAGCCCAGGAGAGAGCCTAATGCCCTCGGTGGAGGGAGGGGCAGGCACAAAGCATCCAAGGCCAAGGAAAGATACAGTGAAATGTACAAGTACCCAGTACCTCTGCCTCACAAGGTGATTAACTTCGGGTCCCTGGCCACTCATTCCCCTAAAGTCACCTGCACACACTGGGAGGAGAATAAGAAGCCTGAGGCTGTCGAGTTTGAACTGGACACGCCAGCTGGGGTGGAGGGCAGGGAGGGCTCTATAGAACAAGGAATGGCTGTTTCATTTCTAGCACAAAGAAGAATGCATTGTAAGCACATTTGAATAAAGGAGTGCTCTACGAAGAGTACTAAATTTGAAATTCTTGAACAAAAGGATTTTCCTCAAGTTCCAGACTATTCAGGTTAATGTGAGAAAAGACTTGACAATTTATGTGCAAATTGGACATGAGATGTTCTTTCATTTAATGATTATTTATTAGGTGCCTGCTATGGGCTGTTGTCAGTGTTCAAGACACTGGGAACAAAAAAAGTTCTTGTGTTTGTGACGTATTCTAGGAGCTTCTTTTTATTTACAGTTCATCTTTCTAGATTAAAAAAAAATCATAGCCAGAAATCAACTTAAAAATTCACCAAAGCCAATTTACGGGATTTACTAACAGCATCGAAGATACTTCGATGCAAATGTGAGATGATTTTTAAAAATTTATTACAAGAAAATTTTACCATGGCCCTTAGTAATACAGAATTACAAAACGGAGGGCTTCTTTGGTAAATCTGGTGATCCAGTGCCACCTTGTGTCCCAACTGCTCAGTTACGTGACTTAGTCAAGATTCTGTAGTCCCTTCCTATTGCAGCTGCGACAAATTACCATAAATCTAGTGGCTTTAAAACAACACATATTTATTATTTTCTAATCCTGGAGGTCATGAGTTTGTAATGTATCTCAATGGGCTAAACCCAAGATGTCAGCAGGGCTGTGTCCCCTCAAAGCCCTAGAGAGGACTCTGTTTTCTTACCTTTTCCACATTCTGGAGGCTGCCTGAATTCCTTAGCTGGTGGCCACCTCCGGCTCCAGAGCCAGCAATGGCCATTTTCTCACGATAAATCTCTCTGACATTGCCTCTCCTCTTTCACTTATAAGCACCCTGGTGATTACATAGGCCCCACCTGGATAATCCAGGATAATCTCTCCGTCTCAAAATCAGCTGATTAGCAAACTTGATTCTATCTGCAATTTTACTGCTCCCTTGCTATGTAACATAACATAGTCACAGGGTTTGGGGATTAGGAGGAAAACATCTTTGGGAGGGAGGCATTATTCTACAGACCACAGAATCTAGTTTTTTGGGGGGTGAAAATATGCTACTTTTTATGTTCCAATCAAATGGTCAAGACGTTAAACTGTCTCTCCGCCCTTATTCGTAACTTGGAATTGATAAACAGAAAACAACATCTCTTTTGCCAATGTCTGCAAAATAGACCACACACTAGAAGTCCTCCCAGTGAGTTTTTACTTATGCTTTACTGATCTTAGCTAGGAAAAAACCGAACTAAACATAAAAATGTTGTTAAATTCATCTTAAAAGTATTTCAACTTGACAAAGGCAGGTTAAGCCCAAATATTGCTTGATAATATACAAAATCTATAAGTAGAGGGTCTTTTTTGTTTGTTTACAGGGCAAATGGTTTTGTTCACAAACTGGTCAGAATTAAGCTCACAAAAACTCAAAACTAGAAAACTCCCAAGGGATTAAGGGAATAAGTGGATTTTGCTTCTTTACATGGACCTACCCTACAGTAGGTTACAGTAGCAGAAGAGCACTCCACTTCTGTATGGGTCCTTTTCCAGCAAGGGTGAGAGAGGCAGCTCTGCGCCCACCAGATTTTAATGGGCTGCTCCTGGAGTTGCTTTCAGAGGATGATATAGGCAGAGTACGCTAATCTGACCCCCAAGGAGTATCAACAAGATAAAATGCTTGGGTTTTCTTTTTTTTTTTTTAAGCTTTTATTTGAATTCCAGTTAGTTAACATACAGTGTAATGTCAGTTTCAGTGATTCAACACTTCCATACATCATCCAGTGCTCATCACAAGTATGCTCCTTAATCCCCATCACCTATTTCACCCTTCCCCCCACCCACCTGCCTTCTGGTAACCAGCAGTTTCTTCTCTATAGTTAAGAGTCTGTTCCTTGGCTTGCCTCTCTCTTTTTTTCCCCTTTGCTCATTTGTTTCTTAAATTCCACATATGAGTGAAATCATATGGTATTTGTCTTTCTCTGACTGATTATTTCGCTTAGCTTTATATTCTCTAACTCCATCCATGTCCTTTATTATTTCATTATTTTTGTGACTGAGTAATATTAATATTCCAGTGTGTGTATGTGTGTGTGTGTGTGTGTGTGTATGCACCACATCTTTTTTATTTATCAATCAATGGACACTTAGGCTGTTTCCATAATTTGGCTATTGTAGATAATGCTGCTATAAACATTGGAGGGCATGTATCCCTCTGGATTGGTATTTTTGTATTCTTTGGGTAAATGCCTAGTTGTGCAATTGCTGGATCTTAGGGTAGTTCTGTTTTTAAATTTTGAGGAACCTCCATACTGTTTTCCACAGTAGCTTCCCCAGTTTGCATTCCCACCAAGAGCGCACGAGGGTTCTCCTTTCTCCCCATCCTCGCCAACACCTGTTGTTGCTTGTGTTGTTGATTTTAAAATGCTTGGGTTCTCAATAGCGCTCCCCCTGCATTGTCTGGAATGTCACATACAGCATGCTATGGGAAGGGTACATCAATATTTTTTTTTTTAAAGATTTTATTTATTTATTTGACAGAGAGAGAGATAGTGAGAGCAGGAACACAAGCAGGGGGAGTGGGAGAGGGAGAAGCAGGCTTCCTGCTGAGCAGGGAGCCCGATGCGGGACTCGATCCCAGGACCCTGGGATCATGACCTGAGCCGAAGGCAGACGCTTAACGACTGAGCCACCCAGGCGCCCGGGTACATCAATATTATCCAGGTGGGATAGGAAGAACATAGTAATTGCGGACTTATTTTTCTGTGTAAAATTGTTACTATTAGCAGGACTGACCTGTGGTAACACAAATCTTTCCAGGGCCGGTATAAGGCTTCTGCCCGGGTTGAGGAAAGCTTCATCAAAATGCTAAAGCACCTCCAGCAGACTCTCCTTACAAAGTATTTCAATAAATTAGCAGTCATTAAATTGCTATGTAAGTCTTAGCAGTAATGTGCTGCAGTTTTTGTTGTCGAGGCTTTACATAGCTTTTGTTAAATTTCCTCGAATTTTGTGAAGCTTGTCTTTTAAAAATACTCCTGGTTTTATTTCTTCCTTTGTAATATGTATGGCCTTTATATCTTTTTCTTACCTTTTCACATGGGATGGGACCTCCAGGATAATATTGATGGAAGTGGTGCAAGTGAACATTTATCCTTGTTCACTGTCTTGGGGGTAAAAAGTATTCAATATCCTACCAGCAAGTGTGGTATTTTCTTCAGGTCCTTCCTAGATGCCTTTAACAAGAAGTACCCTGCTAGTCCTAGTTTGCGAAGAGGTTTTTGTTTTAAAATCATGATGGCTATTGGATTTTATAAGAGGCATTTTTTTTTTTTTGCATTTATTGGTATGGTCATATAGTTTTTCTCCTTTGTTCTGTTAATGTGGCAAATAACATAAATTTATTTTCAAATGTTGAGGCTATCTTGCATTCCTGGAATAAGCCCACTTAATTATGTTAGTGTTGCTGCTTTCAAGTTGCTAATATTTTGTAAAAGATTGTTGCATTGTGAGAGATGTTGGTCTCAAATTTTCTTGTAGTGTCTCTCGTCAAATTTTTGACAGGGTTATATTGACTTCATAAAATGAGTTGGAAACAGTTTCTATTTTATGAAAAATTTCATGTAAAGTTAGTATTATTTCTTTCTTAAATGTTTGATAGAATTCCCAAGGGAAACCATCTGGACTTGCAGTTTTCTTTGTAGGAAGACGTTTGATTAATATTTCAACTTTAAAAATAGAGTTACTCAGATTTCTCTTTCTTTTTGTATCATTTGGTAAGGTTTTTGTTTTTGTTTTTGTTTTTTAGGAATCTACTTTTAATCTAACTTGTCAAGTTTGCAGGCATTAAGTTGTTCATTATATTCCTTTACTTGCCTTTTGTGTCTATAGAATCTGCAGTGATATCTCCGCCTCCATTTGTGATATTGATAATGTATGCTTTCTCTCCTTATTCTCTTGACCAGTCTGCAGCAAAAGTATCTCATGGCAGTGTTGTTGTTTTTCCAGGATGAGCCAAAAGTATAATCTTTCAGTATGAAGAGGTAGCACCCTCTTCTTTTTTCTTCTATTTCCCATTGCACATACACACACTTACAGGTAAGACAGACTGTACTTAGGAGATCCCTCATTTCCCAATGACAAGTTGTCAAAATATTTCTTTGACAATTAGAATATATAAACTTTGGGGGATGCATACAAAAGAGAAAAATGTCTACTTACAGTTGTTAATTACTGTGATTATACATATATACTTTTTTAAAAAAAGATTTATATATTATTTTAGAGAGAGAGAGAGAGTGTGTGAGAGGAGGGGGAGGAGTTGGGGGAGGAGCAGAGGGAGACGGAGGGAGAGTCTTAAGCAGACTCTGCCCTGAGTGCAGGGCCCAATGCAGGGCTCGATCCCACAACCCTGAGATCATGACCTGAGCCAAAACCAAGAGTCAGCCACTTAACCGACTGAGCCACCCAGGTGCCCCAAACATACATATTTCAAATCAAATGCTTTATTGAGTTTTTTATTGTGTTAAAAATATATGGATCATAAAACTTACCATTTTGACCATTTTTAAGGATACAGTTCGGTGGTATTAAGGGCATTCACAATGTTGTGTAACCATCACTGCCATCCATTTCCAGAAGTTCTTTTTTTTATCTCAAACAAAAACTCTTGTGCCCATTAAACAGCTCCCTCTGCCTCCCTCCTTCCAGCCCCTGGTAACTTCTACTTTCTGTCTCTAGGCATTTGCCTGTTCTGGGTACCTCATATAAGTAGGATCCTGCACTATGCATCCTTTTGTGTTTTGTTTATTTTACTTGGGATAATATATTCAAGGTTCATCCATGTTGTAGCATGTATCATTCCTTTTTATGGTTGAATAGCATCCTATTATACGTATGTACCCATTTTGTTTATCCATTCATCATTGATGGACACGTAGGTTGTTTCCATCTTTTGACGACTCTGAACATGCTGTAATGAATATTGGTGTGCAAGTCTCTGAGTCTCTGCTTTCAGTTCTGGTGAGTATCTACATAGGAATGGAATTGCTGGACCATATGATAATTCCAAGTTTAACTTTTTGAGGAACTGCCATACTGTTTTCCACAGTGGCTGCACCAATTTTACATTCCCACCAGTAATATAATGAAGGATCCAATTTCTCCAAAGCCTTGCAAACATTTGTTTTCCTTTTTAAAAAAATAGTAGCCATCTTAAGGGTTGTGAAGTGCTATCTCATTGTGGCTTTGGTTTGCATTTCCCTAATGAAGAAATGATGTTGAGCATCTTTTTATGTGTTTACTGGCTAGTTGTATATCTTCTTTAGAGAAATATATATTTATTCTAAATATTAATCATTTATCAGATATAGGATTTGCAAATATTTTTGTCTATTCATTGGGCTGTCTTTTTACTCCCTTGATAATGTTCTTTGATGCACAAGAGTTTTTAATTTTGATAAAGTACAATATATCTATTTTACCTTTGTAGCCTCTGCTTTTGGTGTCATATCCAAGAAATTACTGCCAAATCCAATGTCTTGAAGATTTTCTCCTATGTTTTCGTCTAAGAGTTTTATAGTTATAGCTCTTAAGCTTAGGTCTTTGATCTATTTTGAGTTAATTTCTGTGTATGGTATAAAATAAGGGTCCAGCTTAATTCTTTTGTATGTGGATATCCAGTTTTCTCAGCATTTTTTGAAAAGACAGCTCTTTCACCATTTAATGGTCTTGGCACTCTTGTTAAAAATCAATTGACCATATTTGCTTGGATTTTTCCTGGGTTCTTTATTTTATTCCTTTCATCTATATGTTTGTTTTCATGTCAGTATCACAGTTTTGATTACTATAGCTTTGTAATAAGTTTTGAAATCAGGAAGAATGAATCTTCCATATTTGTTCTTTTTTAGGATTATTTTGGCTATTGCAGTCCTATACTGAAGTTTAAATACTGATTTCCCCCACTGATATGCTTCATGGGTCCATTTTAATTAAACATTTCACATGCAACTTCAACCTAGGCTATTCTGCTACAATCCTTTAGGGTGGATTAGCTCATATGAGATTGGAAAGCAGGGAAATGAGGTCAGTGGGGAAATGAATGCCATGGAAACTATATTGGTTCATCTGCAAAATTTCCCAGCAGGTAATATTTTGTGCCACCAAGTAGAGCGGTAAGATGTAAGTATACTAGCATGGTTGAAAACAGCAAATACAAAGACGAAGAGTACTGAAAACAATGCCCTTTCTCATGTGTTCTTTTTCTTCTTTTGAAATAATTTTTCATTTAGAGGAAAGTTGCAGAAATAGTCCAGAGTTCACATATGCCTTTCTCCTAGCTTCCTTTGATTTTCACAATTCCATAACTATTGTACAATCACCAAAACCAGAAAAATAGTATTGGTAAATACTATTAACCAAGTGCAGACCTTGTCTTCCTAATCTTGATCGTTGTTTTGTGGAATGTCTTACAACTTGGGTTCATCTGTTTTCTCAGGATTAGATTGGGAGTTTGCATTCTTAGCAAGATTACCAATCACAAAAGTAATGTGTCCATTTCAGTGCATAGTGATATCAATGTGATTTATTACTGGTGATGTTAAACTTGGTGGTATCTGCAGTAATTCCCCACAATAAAGTTGTATTTTTTCTCTATGTAATTGACAAATATCTTACAGAGATAACTTTGAGACTCTGAAATATCCTATTTCTCCTCAAACACTTATGACTGATTTTAGCATCCATCAATTGATCAGGTCTGCAACAATATGGTGGTGTCTGCCTGGTGGTGATTTTTTTTTATTTCTCTCATTCCTTCTATGTTTATCAGTTGAATTTTTTTGGTAAGGAAGAGACACTGTTTCCCCCAATTACATATTTATTCAATTATGTTGGCTCCTGTATCATTTTCACATCTTCTCATCCTTTTTCAATGACCTCAAGCACCTCCTTGTTTTCTGGTACAACTGATTGGTCCAGCTTGTATTTTTCCAAAGGAGGCTCAGTTTCTTTTATTGAAGAATAGTGTTTAGAATCCAAGATCTAGGTTCTAACTGTGCTGATTGCCCCAAGAGTACCACTATTTCAAGGCCTTCTTAGTAGATGGAGCCTGGAAATGTAGGTATGTACACTGACCCATCTAAATGTAGAGGCATGTGTATACATTAGATATGTATTAAAAACAATGATATTAATACTGATACTTCTGTTTCCAATTCAACACCACAAAGTTTCTTCTAGCCACCCCCTCAACTCCACTTTCTTATTTGTAACATTTCTCATTTCTTGGAAAATGAGAGACCTGGCTCTTATATACAATATATTCACTTATTTGTTCAGTACTAGGAAACACACAAAGTAGTTAATATTTTGCTAATCCATACCCCAATGTGAAACAAATTTACTAACTAGTGTACAGCATTTGTTCTTTAGTCTTTATCATTTCAGAATCCAGTTAATACATGCTTTCCAAAGTTACTTAGGTTAATTGTTTTCTTCCCCATCTCTTTCAGTATGAATATGTTAGTCATTTGTAATGTGTTTAATTTGTTGATTTGTTACTATTTGTATTACATCTGGGGTTATTTTCCCATCCTGATTTTTAATAATTTACATTTTGGATATATGAAACATTACTCTGGTTCTGAGTCAAAGCTACATAGAAAGTATATACACTCAGAGGAGTCTCACTCCGTTCTAATTCCCCTCTTCTTTTCACCCCTTGACTACTCACAACTGTAGGTTATCAGCCTCTTCAGTTTTTGATTTATCCTTCATGTATATCTTTTGCACAAATAAGATGCATGTATATTTTCTCATATCTCTTTTCTTATGTGAAGGGTAACAAAAATACTATACTCTTCTATACTTTGCTTTTTTCCCCTTTCACTCCCTCTTCTTTTTGGCTCAATTTGGTGATATGCTCTGTCTTGGATCTGCATAATACTCCATTTTCACCATCTTTGTGCATTTTGTTTTTGTTGCCGCATCCCAGAAGCCCCAGCCATTCTCTCTGTTTCCTTCCATAAAACCACTTTCAGCTTATTTTTAGAGTAAGATTCCAATCTTACTGTGGTGTTTCTTTATTAAGAATTTATCACTTGTTACTATGCCAATAATTCTTACTAGATTATGCCTTTTAAAAAAAAATTCTCTTGTTACAGAGTTGTAGAGGCTTTGAGGGTCTTGCTTCAACAATTTCCCCTCCATAAATCCTGTATTTTTAGTGTGCAAATTTGAAGAAGATAAGGCTTTTGCAAAAAATTATTTAGTAGCGGAAACACCCCATTAGCGGTTTTATTATTACTTTTTGAGTCTTCTAACACATTTCAAGAGGACATCAATTTAAATTCCATCTAAATTTTCAAAAGAGCACAATTTTGATTTTGTATGTGATACTTTTACTGGAAAAAGTATCTGAGCCAAGTACCCATATACTATTTGTTATATATAAAACATAACCATTTACTGTATTTCTTTTCAAAAAGCTTGTTTATAATGTCTTGCAATTGGGAAGCCATCCTGTAGGAATAATTAGTAAATCTGTGTACATTTCTTTACCTCCTTTTTTTTTTTAATAAAAACTGATTCATCCTATAAGCATCTAAGATTATTCAAACTCATCTAATTAAGAAAATTCAAGCAAAGATGCTACTGCTTGGTAATCAGTGGGTGATGACTCAGGTTTTGTTAATGAAAAGTCTTCACCGGGCGCCTGGGTGGCTCAGTTGGTTAAGCGACTGCATTCGGCTCAGGTCATGATCCTGGAGTCCCAGGATCGAGTCCCGCATCGGGCTACCTGCTCAGCAGGGAGTCTGCTTCTCCCTCTCCCGCTCCCCCCTCTTGTGCTCTTTCTCTCTCTCACTCTCTCTCTCAAATAAATAAATAAAATCTTTAAAAAAAAAAAAAAAGTCTTCACCAAGGTCAGCAAAATGTGAGTTTGAGATGTTTGGGTGGGTTAAGTGGGCATTTTGACAACAAGGCTTCTCCTTTGGCACGTTTAATTGTGATGTTTAATGACCATCCTTGCAGTTTAAGATGACCCTTTTCAAACAAAATTCTCTCCTAATGATGACTTGCACCCTCTCACTCCATGCGAGAATTAGCAGAGCCTGTAGGATCTTATTTGGAATTGACATTCTCTATTGTAATTTTGTTCCTATTTATTTTTAAATTCTCTTTTTGTTTCACTGGAAGGATGATGCACAGTTTTAAACATTGAAAGTGTACAAGTTCTTTTGTTACAATAAAACTAATGTGTACACACACACACACACACACACACACACACACACACGAAAAGCCCTCACCAGGTGCAAAGGAAGAATAACTAAAGGAGCGTCTCAACACTGGTGATAATGATGCTAATATTATTGAAGACTAGTGTAGAGCTTTTAAGCCCTATTAGGCATAAAAATTACTGGGGGGGAGGGGGGATCTTGTTGAAATGCAGATTTTGGTTCAGCAAGTCTAGGGAGGGACCCAAGGTTCTGAATTTCTAACAAGCTCCCAGGTGATGCCGATGCTGGTTTATAGACCCTCTTCGATGAGGAAGGTTGGAGGTATTAAGAGGCTAGACATATTTCAATAGAACCTTTTGCAATAATGGAAATGGTCTGTATCTGTGATGTCTGAGCACTTCAGTTGTGGCTGGGGAGACTGAGGAACTGAATTGTAAATGACACTTAATCTAAATGTAAATTTGAATAGACATGTGGTTAGTGGCTACTGTCTTGGCCAGTGAATATCCTTTTTTAAAATAAAGGTATGATCGTGTACTTGTACCTGTACATGCACACAAGGTTGTTTTGGGGAGTTTTATGTTTTCATAAATGGAATGTTATTTGACTACATTATTCTAAACATCGCTCTTCATTCTTCATGTCTTGGAGTTCTTTTCATATCAGTATATATTGATATGTATCATTCTTTTAAATTACTATGTAGTATTTCACAGTATGGATTTACTATGGTTTATTTAGCCATCTATTACTCTATTGATGGATATTTAGGTTGTCCTTTTTTTTCCTCTGCAACTACAAACTATGAGGGTAAGAACATCTTTGTGCATGCCATTTCAAATACATGTTTGAATGTTGCTTTTTTAAAAGAGATTTATTTATTTGAAAGAGAGAGAGGGTGGGAGAGAGAGCATGGGGGAGGGGTAAGGGCAGAGGGAGAAGCAAACTCCTCACTGAGCAGGGAGCCTGACACGGGGCTCAATCCCAGGACCCTGGGATCATGACCTGAGCCAAAGGCAGACACTTAACTGACTGAGCCACCCAGGCGACCCTGAATGTTTCTATAGGATAGATAAAGAGAAATGGAGTCACTGGGTCACTGCAAATGAATACTTAACATTTTCGTGGTTTCCACCAAGTTGCTTTTGAGAGAACATGAAATAATTTATTTCCATTAGTTGAGTGGGAGAATACCATTTCCTCGCACTTTTGATTGGTATTATCAACATTTTTTATTTTTTGTCAATTATTCAGTGAAAAGCTACATCTTATTTTCATTTACATGTCTGTAATGAGTAGGGAAAATAAACACTCATTTATAAGATTCTTGATCATTTGCCCCCCCATAATTGTGTAGGTTATTCATACACTTCTAGTCTTTCTTATGAGTTCTTGAATAAGCTTGTCAAACTATATACTAAATATTATTGGGATATTTTGGGGATTGCACTGTCTTTGTGGATAAATTTGGAGAGATTTGGCATCATAAAATATTGAGATTCCTATCTATGAATAATAATATTCTCCATTTACTTAGGTTTTCTTCTATGTACTATAACATTTACCTTTTCTCCTGTAAAGATCTTGTATATTTATTATACAATGTTGAATGAATATTTTAATGTTTATTCATAGGTGTTTTATACTTAGGTTTCTGTTGTGAATTTCTTCCATTACATTTTCTGTCTATTGCTGGCAGACAGGAAAACTACTAATTTGTGGATGTCTAGCTGCAATCTAGTCACTTTGTTGAGCTCTGTTATTATTTGCCACTTTTCATCATATTCGTTTTCACAGTCTATCATTTGGTGAACTAATACTACCCTGGAGCCTCCATCTATATCCCAAATCCCTAGGAATGACAGAGAAGTCATATAAAGAATAAAATTCATAGCATGGAGAAATACGCACACTTTTCCTTTCCCCATGTGTACAATATGATAGTATACTGTATACACTGGTAATCATTTTATATTTTCTGCGCCCTCCCAATAGTGTTCAGTATCAGTACCCAGGAGAGGACCCTCCTTCTACTTAAGGGTGACACTGTGTGGATATACAAGAATTTCCTGTGTCCTGCTAAAGAGACCTTTGCCCAATCTTTGACTGTGACAGTGAAAATCCTTGTATGAATGTCTGTGCACAAGTATCTGCAGGATCAATTTCTAGAACTGAAATCCCTAAGCCCTGGATCAAAAAGTATATATATGCATCTTCAGTATTGATAGCTACTCTCAAACTGCCTTTGTGGAGGCTGTGCCCATACACATTCTCAACAATAGTATATGAGCGTGCTGGTTCCCACACTTCGGGCCACACAACCTATGCTGTCCTACATTGTCTGAAAGAAATAGGGAGAACTGGCATCTGAATTCATTTTGTAGCAGATGCTGCGGATGTCCCACCAACTTTACGGGCCCCAGTAGAGGGCAGTTCCTGCACCTTCTGACCACCTACCTTGTGTCTGGTTCTTTCTGCTTCTCTTCCTGAATCGTTGTGCGGCGCCACAGGAATTTCCGTAGCTAATGCAAGGCTGGGCACTCCAGGGTGGCTGGAAAGTAACAGCCCATTAGGCTCTCGGAGGTAACTTTCAACATATGAGGAACGGGAACCAGTGGATAGATGCACAAGTTTCCCTTTCCCTCAGTCGGCGACTCTAAGCCACATCCTTGCCGATTCCTGAGTGGAATGGAACTCTTGTTGACTACAGCAGTGATCTTCTCATTGAAATATCCTTTACTAACGTTTCCACCTTCCTACCTCACTTTCCCTACTCCCTCGCGTCCTGATCTCACCTCCCAAATAAACCACATGCACTCAAATTCTGGCCTCAATACTGGCTTTGGGAGGACCTCAACTAAAATAGATGGTACCAGGTTTGGTCCTCGAAAGTTGACACTCAAGAATGGGACTGGAGAATTTGTTCACTCCCTATTCAGGGAGCAACGAGAGTCTCATTGCGGGTTTAACCTGGAAGCCTTGGAGAATGGCACATCAGTCAGCCAACTATCAATTCAGGGCATGCTGTGAAAGCTAGAAGGCTTTCATGGCCAAATTTAATTAATTAGACCCTCACCTCTTGCAGCAGGCGGGCAGACTATGCCAAAAATTAGCCTCAAAATCCCATCATAAAAATGTCAGAGCTGCAATGGAGACCTAATGCACGGCCAGAGCAGGTGTCCTATCTTAATGTCAGAGCCATGGAAGGGAAGAAATAGGATTGTGAAATCTGGGATGGTTGTATTTAGGTGAATGCCTACACAATCCTCACCCAATATTTTTTTGAATCTTCCGGGTAGGCGTGCTGATTTATAAAAAGGCCTCCCTTTTCCCCTGTGTTTTCTAATACTTTTCTTCCCTCCCTCCTTTCCTTCTTTTTGTTCAAATTTGATCCAACTGTAATTTATTTTGTTGTAAGGAGTGAATTGGGAATCCAACTTCATTTTTTTGTGCTAGCTATCCAGTTCTTCAGCATCATTTACTGCATATTTCATCTTTCCCCACTGATATAAAATGCCGGCCTGACTATACATTACATTCTAGTACGTCCTTGGGTCTTGTGGGAGAGAATGCTAGGTACTCACCAAACCTTTTCCCTCCTCTTTTTGGGCACACAGCAGGGTGATTTCTCAGCTTCCGGTGCAGTTAGGAAATGATGAGCCTCGCACCTGAAGTCTTCTGCATGTAACCCGCCATCTTCCTAGCCTTCTGCTAGCTAGAACGGAGATATCCTCCAGGACAACTCAGGGAGCCACATGTCCAGAATGGTAGAGCTAGAGATGCAAGGAGCATCATCCCAGAATCCTTGCTTGCAGGAGAGCCTGCCAAGCAGAAACACCTGTTTGGGACTTTATGCAAATGAGAAATAATCTTTCATTTTGTATGAGCCACTTGGTTTTTTCCTTTTCCTTAAACTAGATAACCTTACTTTAACTAATATAGATGTATTTGTGGACTCTGTTTCACTCAACTCATGTGCTAGCATTACAGTTTTAATTAATACAATCTTATATTTTGGTACATAGTAGGGCTAATCTCTTCATTAACTTTTGTTTTTTTTTTTCTGGTTTTCCTTGCATGATCATTTTTCCATATGAACTTTAGAATTAGCCTCACTACTTAAAATAATATCTCCTTCATAATGCTTTTTTTTTTTAAGATTTTATTTATTTATTAGAGAGAGAGAGTGCGCATGAGAGAGAACACAAGCAGGGGGAGCAGCAGAGGGAGAGGGAGAAGCAGGCTCCCCGCTGAGCAGGAAGCCCGATGTGGGGCTCGATCCCTGGACCCTGGGATCATGACTTGAGCTGAAGGCAGCTGCTTAACTGAGTCACTCAGGCGCCCTCTCCTTCATATGCTTATTGAAATTACATTATATGTAGTTTGATATGGGAAACACTGACATCTTTATAACATTGAATTTTTTTTTATATAAACACGTATCTTGGGACGCCTGGGTGGCTCAGTCAGTTAAGTGTCTGCCTTCAGCTCAAGTCATGATCCTAGGGTCCTGGGATTGAGCCCCGCATCCGGCTCTCTGCTCAGCGGGGATCCTGCTCCTCCCTCTCCCTCTGCCTGCCACTCTCCCTGCCTGTGCGCTCTCTCTCTCTCTGACAAATAAATAAATAAAATCCTAAAGAAAACAAACACATATCTTTCCATAGATATTCATGCCTTCATTTATATTCTTCAATACCTTCTTAAAGTTTTTTCTGCATAAGTGTTAATGTTTCATTTAGTTTATTCATAGGTTTTTTTTTTTTTGAGCGAAGTGGTGCTATTGTAAGTAAGATCTTTTCTTCTGTCATAATTGGTTGTTGCTGATATAGGAGGCTCACTAGATGCTGTGTTGCCCATTTTAGCATGATGTCAAAAATAAAACACCAGTCTGACATCCAAAAAAAGCACTTAAAAGTAAAATAAATCTTAAAAAACATTTCTAAATGTCTATACTCCATAGCAGAAAAGCAGACTGTATAAACAGATTATGCTATTGTGGGTTTATTCAGAATGGTCAGAGAATGTCTTCCTTTTTGGCTGGAATTCCAAAGAGCTACTGCATTTATAAACTTTCCATATTATTTAACAAACAAGCCTTTGTCATGTTGGGGTTTGTGGAAGCCCTGTAGACCTAACTGTTCTCAACTAAGTTTCTGAACGACTTAGAAATAGGCATTCAGGCAGATGAAGATAAAAAGGTCGCCATTGTTACTGACAAAATGGATACTAAAGAACGTGGCTGAGGTCTGTGGACACAACTGACTTCCTGACAAACTAGCGGTGAGCTCTCCTGCAGGGCCTGTTCTTAGGACCGAGGCGGGAAGGGCGAAACAGAACGTGCACACACAATGCTAGCAGAAGGCATCTTAGAATCCCCTTCCTTCACTCTTGCTCTGCCGAGCAGTGAGGAAAAGGGCACAGCAAGGTCAGACTCTACTGGGAGGTGCCTCCCCATGGAAGGAAACTCAGAAGCGAGGAAGAGGGTTACTTCACCAACACTTGGCAAAGCTATAATCTAAGGGCAATATTCTTTTTAGGGACCAAAAGTTCACATCCACGGTTTTTGTATGGTAGTGTTAAATATAAGATTCTGAGGCTGAAATTCAAACGATACACATTTTTACATCGTGTTAACATAAGCACTGGAACTTATGGAAGTGGAACACGGTTCTTACCAGGTTTTATCCACAAAAGAACAGATTGCAAAATACCTGGTAGCCTTTCTTCCATGTTTAACACAGTTGTTCTATGGACATAATCACTAGATTATAGGTAGTATCCTTTAGCTCTTTTGGACTCGTTTTTAACACACTTAATCCTTGGTAAATGTTCTTGTATTAATGCTTCCGTTTGTTCAATTTGCTCTCAAAAATAGCATGCTCACAAGAGCATGTACAATATAGGGTCCATAATAAGGCGGAGACCCAGACGAAGGATGCTTGTGAGGGGTCTGGAAAGAACAGTGAGATGTTTGGAGGTACTCACTCTACCCCCACGTCCCCAGCAGGCTCTGGCTGATACATGGGGGACTTTTTTTGCGGGCAACATTAAAAATGATGAAGATAATTCAAGATTTTATGAAGGTAAATTATAAGTCGGGAGGCAGCAATTTCCAAACATTGACCGTATTAGAGGTTTAGCATCACAAATCCTAGCTTTATCTGCAAGCAGGCAGGAGGTAAAGTGTAAAGAGGAAAAAAAAAACACAACTAGGGAAGGCTTTGACTTCCCTGATACCTCCCCCACCGCACCCCTGCCCCTGATTGCATGGGTGGAAGTTTTAAAATTGTGAATAAAGGGATCCTTGTACCAATTTCAAGACAAAACTTTTACACTGTAAGTAACTCTGCTTAAAGCTGATACTTCTTTTCACAGAAATTCAGTAGAAACTAACATAGGGTTTAAAAAAATCAGGATTTAGGAGAGGCATAAGAAGAGCAGTTGAGACTTGAACAGCCATCACAGGACATTCAAAGTAGGGCTGGGCTTGGAGATAACAGTCAAATGTTTACTGAATGGTTCTTGCATTAAGGGTTTTGTATGTTATTCTTCAGAATATGCCAACGAGTTAAGCTCTTATTGTAAAAGGGAAGCTGAGGCTTAGAGAGGTCATTCGGTGGGAACAGTGGAGAAGGGGACACTGGAGCCAGGCAGTAGCTCTCTGAAGCTCACACTTTTACAGCTATACTCCGTATCTTTGTCTTGGCATGCTTCGTATCAACTGGGGTGCTAAGGCCCCTAAACAGTGCTGATGGCTAGGCTTCAAGGTCTAGGTGCCATTGATGAGCATTGTGAAGTTACAGACATGGTAGGAAAGCTGTAACTAGAGGCTGGCTGACTATTCAACAAGGTCTTCAAAGGAAGTGAAATCATGCAACCTCAGCCTTGCTTCAGCCTCGGTAGAGCTCCTGCTTCTGAATCCTAGGAACCAAACTCCTAAGATACTAATGCATCGAATGCCAACTTACTAGTTCGCAATGGTAAGACATACCCTCCAGTGAGTGACCAGAATATTTACCGTTCAGAGAACTCTCTCCTAAGAATCCAGGTTCATAGAAACCTCCTCAGTCACCGTAACTTCATTTGCACCCAAATGAGAATAAAGGGACAGGATGGCACCGATGTTTGGGTTCCTAGGAGTGCAGCTGGAACAACAAAACCACAGAGACAGTGCAGGACCAGTTAGTTTAGAAACAAGCACTACAAGAGTGCTGTGACTCAGGATGACCAAGCACAGTCCAATAAGGATCCTCACGTATCTCGAGCCGTTCTGAGACGGCCAATAAAAACTCCTTCAGTTTCATGCAAGTGCTTTCTCCTAAGATGTGTGCTGAATGAGATAATCCTGTACTAAGCAACACCACTGACTCTAAACTATTAGCAGTATGATGCATACATTGCCAGCAATCCAGGGCCACTACTGCTAAAACAGAATAAAGATTTAGAGAGAATATCCTATAAAGAGTGAAGAACCTTGACTAAGTGCTCCTTGAGGACCCAGAACACTCAAAGACAGAGGTCTACAAAAAATATTTCTGAAGGAAAAAAAAGACTTAGCTTCTTGGATACTGGGGAATATATACTTTTTACTACCAAAGCTCTGGTCAATGCTTATATTTAAGTCACAGTTTTTAAAAAATTGCTCAAAATCCCATGCTTCCGTGATATTTGTACATAATCCAAAACCCTGTATGGTGGTATTCCTCATTGGTACTTAGAACACACATGAAGGATGTCTTGATAAACTAAGTATCTTCCTATTTGAAATGCAGTGACATAATTTACCAAGTTGGTGCTAGTCAACAAATAGGGGCTGAATTTGATTCAAAGAGAATCACAGAGCAGGAGGACGAAACAACGAATATTCTGAAAAAAAGAAACTCATGCCCTTTTATTCTACCTGAGTTAAAAAAATGATGAATCACATCGAGTTCATGGGAATTGTAATAAATGACTACTCAAGCAGATCATAAGATCAGTACTATGAACACACTGAGATCATATACAACTAGTGCTAGTTTGGTTTTAAATCTTTAAAACCTCAAAACACACCTTTTTATTTCTTTTAGCACACAAAATAATTTACTCATAAAAGTAACATCCATTTACAGAAATCTAATAATTTTTTTTTAAATTTAAAAATAAATAGCACTGTTTTACAATTCTGATTTTACAGAGAAAACTTTTTGGCACATAATGTTCTATCAAAATGGAAAGTAGCATCACTTTGCTTTGCTTTTCACAACAGAAATAGGCATTCATGCTATCAGCCTTGGGAAATCAATTTGGTGACAAGAAAAATTTGCTGGAAAACAGCATCATTGGAAAAATGGGATCTGGTGCCATCTATTGAGTGACGATGGTTATGGGACTTGGGTATTAGCCATCAAGTTAGGTAACACATTACAATTGTAGCTACATGCAACTCAACATGTACATGTGGTCAAGGCCCAAAAGTTACATGCAAAAATGAAAACAACTGCTGTATTAGGATTGAGGAATGGATTGGTGTTTTTTTCCCCCTCTAAATGCCATCCTACCTTTAAAAAAAAAAAAGAAATCAGGTAGGTAAAAATGATTGCTGAACCTCAGGAATACTGAAGAGGGAAGACTTTGGTAAATTAAGCAAATGAAAAGTTCCATGATTAAGAAGGACTCAGGTAGGTTCTCTTACTCATGGAGAATCTGGTGGAAGGCAGTTGAGTCTTCGGGTATTTACGGTAGGTCAGAATTAAGGATTTATCTTTTTTTCTTTTTTAAAGATTTTATTTATTTGACAGAGAGAGACACAGCGAGAGAGGGAACACAAGCAGGGGGAGTGGGAGAGGGAGAAGCAGGCTTCCCGCGGAGCAGGGAGCCCGACGCTGGGCTCGATCCCAGGACCCCGGGATCATGACCTGAGCCAAAGGCAGACGCTTAACGACTGAGCCACCCAGGCACCCTCTTTTTTCCATTTACACTAAAAGCTGGTTTATTTGACGAAATTATCAACCCAGACTGCCAATAAAGTGGCACTTAGGAACTATAATGATAATCAATGCCCATACTGATAATTTGGAGGCACCAAAAACCCTGCAGGGCTTTTCTGATTAGCAAAGAAAATTT
This sequence comes from Mirounga angustirostris, assembly GCF_029215605.1. Classification (NCBI taxonomy): domain Eukaryota; kingdom Metazoa; phylum Chordata; class Mammalia; order Carnivora; family Phocidae; genus Mirounga; species Mirounga angustirostris. The sequence continues at coordinate 129,568,386 of NW_026991715.1, forward strand.
TTGCTAGTTGACTTTACTCAAATAGACCTCCTCCACTCCAACAATGTGAGAATATGCAGCAACAGCTGGGCCACAACCCTGACAGTCTTGGAAAGGTAGATTTTCTGATTTTCATGGACTGGCAAGTTTATTTTTTTGGTAGTAGCTTTTGAGAATGTTACTTTCTTATACAGCTAGGTACCCTGAGTACTAAGAGCATGCCTAAGACGTGTTTATGGTTGTTCTTTCCTTCACAATACTTCTCATAATCCGTAATTTGTTTCTCAGCTGTCCCGTAAGAGGGCAGGGGACCTGTCTATTCTGTTCATTACCATACACCCAGCACTTAATTATGTTTGGCACATGTAAGTGCTCAATAAATGTCAGTTGAGTGAATAAATGAATGAATTTTGTATAGTCCAATTGACGTAGGGGGAAAAGAGGAAAAAAACCAACCCTTACAAAATGAAGAAGACAATGATGGAAAGGAAGAAAAATAAGCAACAATCAATTGTGGGGGGAAGACTTGATGTCAAAAAAATTGTCATCTTTTGACAACTGATGATATCTGTTTTGAGATTCAAAATACCTGAAAGATTTTAACTTAAAGTTAATATAAAAACAAAGTCTTTTCTGGAAGACTCATTTACAAATAAGTTAATGAAAACCCTAAAAAAAAAAAAAAAGATGTAATAGGAGCCTAGTGTTTTGTTGTTTCAAGATGGAGAACATTCTGCTAAGTACACCAGCTGTATGTCTACAGCCCCATAGAGGGAGCGTAGCACATTGAGGACTTTTTCTTGAATGGTGTCAACTTGCTCAGAAGGACAGTAATCATCCAGACTTGACCTGGAACCAAGAAGAGAAAGAGAAAGGAGAATACATGTAAATAAGATGAGATCACACTGTGCAGTGAAGAAAAATCTGCATTTGTTGATTTCAATATAAAATCGAAATGAAGGTATGTTGAATTTTGGAATAGTAATGGTTGAAAGCTACTAAATGTTTACTCTATGTCAGGTGCATTACATTCTTTAATCTTCTCAGCAACTCTATGAAATACATATATTTACGACCCCTTTAAAAGGAATCTGAAACAGAGAAAATTACCCTGCATGGGTCACCCAGCTGCTAAGTGCTGGTGATGGGATTCAAAATGACACAACATGTCTTCAAAGCCTCAGTGCTTAATCACTAGATTGCTGTTTCCCTGGAAGGGAGATACTGGAAATACTGGGGGTTATTATCTTAGTGATTGGGCATCTTTCTCATTCTTTTATTATGGGCACAGTAGGGCTAGAAATTATAAGAGTAGAGTTTTTCCAACTGATAAAAGGTGTCTACTTTTAAAAACGATCTGTTAACTATACAAGTATGTAGGATCATCCAAAATGAAATGTGGAGATGTGCTGGTTTTGGGATTAGTTTCCCAGGTGGTATTTTTTTTTTTTTAAGGCTTTTATTTATTTATTTGACAGAGAGAGAGACAGCGAGAGAGGGAACACAAGCAGGGGGAGTGGGAGAGGGAGAAGCAGGTTTCCCGCGGAGCAGGGAGCCCGATGCGGGGCTCGATCCCAGGACCCTGGGATCATGACCTGAGCCGAAGGCAGATGCTTAATGACTGAGCCACCCAGGCGCCCCTCCCAGGTGGTATTAAGGAGAAAAGAGCAAAGTGGGATGGGGCAGGAACCTGTATTTTGGGGAGTTTTTCCACAATCACCAACTACAACCTCAGTTACCAAGCAGTTCCAATGTCACTGACAATTACAGCTGGATTAAGATCTGAAATGATTTCATCACTGTCTCCTGGTTCTGGACTGGGGTGAGGAAAGCCATTTAGATGTGGGATTGGAAATCTTTATAGAAGGAAATGGATTTAGGGCGCCTGGGTGGCTCAGGTGGTTAAGCGACTGCCTTCGGCTCAGGTCATGATCCTGGAGTCCCTGGATCGAGTCCTGCATCGGGCTCCCTGCTCGGCAGGGAGTCTGCTTCTCCCTCTGACCCTCTCCCTCTCATGTGCTCTCTCTCATTCTCTCTCTCTCAAATAAATAAATAAAATCTTTAAAAAAAAAAAAAAGAAGGAAATGGATTTAGTTATCTAGCTTAGTCCTTGTCACAAGTATTTTAGACCTAAAGACATAATCTGTAAGACTTCTGATAAACTCAGTCCATTCTTTGGTGATCAGGTTATTTTTGAGACTTGATGTAAATAACACACAATAAATGAGACAGAGCAATTTAAAATAATTAAATACTGTCTAATATATACATATGGATAAAGACCTAGTTTGAGAAAATATCATATATAAGAGTTTAATTTATAAGCCTTAATAAATAAGGAGTACTTCTATGCTTTCAAAAAGATTTCTGGCTTCTTTAAAACACTGTTAGAGTAGTTCTTGAGGGAAGCTACCCCCAAGAGGGAGTTTTGGAAACCTGTAGGTACATTTTTGATTGTCACAATGACAAGGGGCTAAGGCAAGAGGGCAGGGCTGCCAGAATGCTTGCAATACGCAGGACAGACCTGCAATATGAATGTAAATATAAATACCTGTCCCATGTCCTATATACTTTCCCTGTTTTTAATTCTTGAGCCTAGAATTTCTCTTCTACATATGAACAAAGTATTTTTGAAAATGGATTAAATATGAACTAAATTTCCCAGGAATGCAGCTACTCTGTATATTGAGACAAGACTGGATTTTAGGTTCAGAACTTTACCAAGAGGTTGGTAGGACGAGAAAAATCCATGTCACTATGGCAGTGCTGTTCATGGTATTTGGCCAATACATCACATGAGTATCTGTTTGCACTTGTAACTTTACATTTAGTGACTCTGTAAAGATGCTAGTTCTGTGTGACTTCAAAAAAATTTTTTTTAAAAGACTTTATTATTTGAGAGAGAGAGAGAGAGAGCACGCACACACGCGCACAAGTGAGAGGGAAGGGCAGAGGGAGAGGGAGAAGCAGATTCCCTTCTGAGCAGGGAGCCCAACACAGGGCTTGATCCAAGGACCCCGAGATCACCACCCGAGCCGAAGGCAGATGCCTAACGACTGAGCCACCCAGGCACCCCTTGTGTGGCATTTTAATACATATTACTTTATCAGTTACTTTCATTTCTTTTATGTTATAATAATTTTTGTGTATGTATACATATATAAACATATATTTAAATTATGTGTACAGGTAGGTTATTGCTATTAACTAAATGTTTGTGTCCTTCCAAAATCCTTATGTTGAATCTAATTCCCAATGTGATCATATTTGGAGGTGATTAAGTCATGAAGGTGGACTCCTCATGAATGAGATTAATGCCACTATGAAAGAGACCCCAGAGAGCTCCTTCACGCCTTCCACCATGTGAGGTTATAGGGAGAAGATTGTGGTCTGTAAACCAGGAAGTAGGTCTTCACCACACTGAATCTGTGAGTGACTGCCTCTTGAATTACCCAGCCTCCAGGACTGCGAGGAGTGAACTTCTGGTGTTTATAAGCCACATGGTCTATGGTATTCTGTTATTGCAGCCTGAATGAACTAAGACAATTATATTATCTATATATTATGTATAATATTTCTATATACTTAAACTATGTATGTATGTAGGTTAGATTATCTATGAATTTTGTTTCAGGATGGTAAAAGGACATTAAAAATATTTGTCATAAAATATTAAATATGAAAGTATTAACCTCACAGTTCCATATAAAACCAGCCCAAAGATTAACACAGAAAAGTTTTATTAAATTGTTATAACTTTCAGTGGGAATGCAAGCTGGTGCAGCCACTCTGGAAAACAGTATGGAGGTTCCTCAAAAAGTTGAAAATAGAGCTACCATACGATCCAGCAATTGCACTACTGGGTATTTACCCCAAAGATACAAATGTAGGGATCTGAAGGGGTACGTACACCCCGATGTTTATAGCAGCAATGTCCACAATAGCCAAACTGTGGAAAGAGCCAAGATGTCCATTGACAGATGAATGGATAAAGAAGATGTGGTATATATAGACAATGGAATATTATGCAGCCATCAAAAAGAATGAAATCTTGCCATTTGCAACGACGTGGCTGGAACTGGAGGGTATTATGCTGAGCGAAATAAGTCAATCAGAGAAAGACATGTATCATATGACCTCACTGATATGAGGAATTCTTAATCTCAGGACACAAACTGAGGGTTGCTGGAGTGGTGGGGGGTGGGAGGGATGGGGTGGCTGGGTGATAGACATTGGGGAGGGTATGTGCTATGATAAGCGCTGTGAAGTGTACAAGACTGTTGAATCACAGATCTGTACCTCTGAAGCAAATAATACAACATATGTTAAAAAAAAAAAGAAGATGATGATGATAGCAGGAGGGGAAGAATGAAGGGGGTGGAAATCAGAGGGGGAGACGAACCATGAGACACTATGGACTCTGAAAAACAAACTGAGGGTTCTAGAGGGGAGGGGGGTGGGAGGATGGGTTAGCCTGGTGATGGGTATTAAAGAGGGCACGTTCTGCATGGAGCACTGGGTGTTATATGCAAACAATGAATCATGGAACACTACATCAAAAACTAATGATGTAATGTATGGTGATTAACATAATAAAAAAAATTGTTGTAACTTTCAGCACATTATTCTCAAATCTGAAACATGGCAGCAGCTAAATAGCCTTTTGGAGACACATAAATGGGAATTCTTGTGTTCATCTGAATAGTATCACCAACTTCAAAGATAAGACAATAAGAACTGCATGTTGTTTGCCAACCATTACTAAGAGGAAAGAGAAAATACAACATCTGAATTTTGAGCCGAGTAGGTGAAAAATTGATTAGAATTACTGTAATAGTAATCATTAGATTCATCTATTGAGACTGTATTAATTTCCTATGGCTGCTATAACAAATTACCACAAACTCAATGGCTTAAAGCAACACAAAGTTATTACAGCGTCCTACAATCAAGATGCTAGCAGGGCTGTCTTCTTCTCTAGGTTCTAGGTAAGAATCTGTTTCCCTGTCTTTCCAGCTTCTAGAGGCTGCCTGCATTCCTTTGCTTGTGGCCCTATCCTCCATCTTCAAAGCCAGCAGCCCAGCATCTTTCAATTTCTGATTCTGACCCTCTTGTGCTCCTTTTATAAGGACCACTGGGAGCACACTGGCCCACTGGATAATCCAGGCTAATCTCCTCATTTCAAGTTCGTTGAGTTAATTACACTTGCAAAGTCTCTTTTCCTATACAAGAAACATATACACAGGTTCTGGAGATTAGGATGTGAATATCTTTGGTGGGCCATTATTCAGGCTACCACACTTACCTTGCAATTGTCACAAGAGTAGGTTTTGGTAAATTTTTCAGTAAATAATATACAGACTGAATAAGATACTCAATTTCTTGTTCTGTGCTGATATGGTGAGGAAGTTCTGAGTAATCACAGGTTAGACCAGCCTGGTGAACCTGAAAATAAGAAAATTAAAAATTACACTGTTAAGTCTTTATCGTTTTTAGAAGATTCTTTAACCATTAATGTCCTTGCTGACAAATCTTGTAATATTGTTGTGGACTGGGATTGTTTTCTTCCTTAGTAATTTCTGTGCTACAGAAGTTCTCTATTCTTTAAAGTTTTGGAAGAACTGGCCTGTACAGCTGTTTGGGCCTGATGTCTTTTATAGGAATAATTCTTTTAACTACTTTTTAATTTTGTAATTATGAATTCAGTTTCTGTCTTTGAGTCTATTTTGATAATTCCTATTTTCTAGCAAATTATCCATTTCACCTAGATTCTAAAAGCGGATATAAAACTATACATATTCTCATCTTACCTCTTCTTTCAGCATATATATATATTTTTAGACACATGCATCTAATCTAGTACTATGTTCAAAGTTTCAGGAGGATATAAGGGAAAGTCTTTCTCCTGTTACCAGTTTCTTATGTATCCTTTATATGTACAATCACATACTACTAACATCTATAGATGTGTTTTAAATGTAAATGACTGGTGTTCCAGTCTTAGCACTCAACTATGCCTGAGAGTTAGAAGTGGCTCAAGGGCTAACATTTTACATCCTCTGCTTTGAAATTTTGAAAAATGGAACTCAGTATGTCACTGTTTTGCCTAGTGTATACGAGTGCAAAGCATGGGAAAAAACCCTCATTAATCTATTTTATTGAAGGCTCTGGATACATATCAAAATCTTAACTAGGAACAATCAATGTAGGAAAATGACAGAATGTGCATGTTCTTTTCTTTTTTTAAAGATTTTATTTATTTATTTGACAGAGAGAGAGAGAGAACAAGCAGGCAGAGAGGCAGGCAGAGGGAGAGGGAGAAGCAGGCTCCCCGCTGAGCAGGGAGCCCGATGCGGGACTCGATCCCAGGACCCTGGGGTCATGACCTGAGCCAAAGGCCGGCTGAGCTACCCAGGCGCCCCTGTGCATGTTCTTTTCTATTGAAAGGATCAAAACACTTAGTGGTCTAATCCTGCAGCTATAGGCACATCATATTTGGTTCCATAATCTGCAATCAAGCCCATTCCATCCCTTCCTTCGTTCAGCAATATCCAAAACCCCATCTACCACTGGAAAATCCTGATGCAATGTAACATTTACAGCAGACCTGCATGAAGACACATTCAACAGTGTCATGCAAGCTGAAGCATTTTAAAATCCTAAGTATCTTCCAACTCTATCATTCTTAAAAATTGCCATTAAAAAAAAAAGTGGGTTTTGGACTAGCTCCAATTTAACCAAAATATTCTTTCGTATTTTTTTATTCTTATAAAGTTGGCATTAAATCAGTACATAAACTTCATTTCAAATAAGGAGGTCTGATTGTATTCCACAACTAAAGAAAACACTAGATCAAAAACACAATTTATTGAAGTCAAAGAAGCACCAGGAGTAAAAGAAGACTTGTGATACAGAAGAAAAGAAGTCAGTGATACAGCTAATACAGTTGAGATGCACTTGCCAGAGCATCTCAGCTTCTTTTGTCTTTCTCTTGGTTTTTACAATCAGGAAAGTCTTCAGAGAGAGGAAAGAAAGGAGGAGGAAGGGACTATGAAAACGAATTAATAAATAAGGGACAGGGCGCCTGGGTGGCTCAGTTGGTTAAGCGACTGCCTTCAGCTCAGGTCATGATCCCAGGGTCCTGGGATTGAGTCCCGCATCGGGCTCCCTGCTCTGCAGGGAGCCTGCTTCTCCCTCTCCCACTCCCCCTGCTTGTGTTCCCTCTCTCGCTGTGTCTCTCTCTGTCAAATAAATAAATAAAAATCTTAAAAAAAAAAAAAATAAATAAATAAGGGACAACTTGAAAAACTATACTTTCTTTTCTCTGGCAAGGAGAGATCTGACCATAAACAAAATAAAAACATACACAGCACTTTTGCTTCATACATAAAACTGGGAAAAACTTATTTTTTCTGGAAAACTTTTCTAGTATTCTGACTTCTAAAAAGTTATGTATTTTTTCAGGTCTTCTCATTTAAAAAAAATAATTCATTTACACTTTCCTGGAACACAAAAGAAAACCACTTTAACAAAAAGTACTTTTTCTACTCAGAAAAATGCCTTTCTATTTACTTTAATATAAAGTATTTACCATTTCATAGTCTGGTACTTCCATCCGTTTTTTCAAACTCTGTACAAGTGGAATTAGTGATTCCATTCTGGAAAAAAGTCACCCTTCAATTAAACATCACACCACCTCAACTACAATTATAGAAGCAAATGATCTATTACACTTAAAATTTACCTTTAACAATATGTTTCACATGATGTTTGAGAAATGAAAGATAAAGATATTCAAATATCATCTTAAAATATTAAGAAATAGATGTTCCCTGTTTTTTCTTACCTACAAGATTACAGATTGTGTTAAAGTTTGAAAATTAGCACTCAAGAAACTGAGATTTTCCTCTTCTTTAAAAATGGAAGCTCTACTGTGACTTTAAAAATTATTTTCATCAGCGAGAAAACTAAGTGCCTTTAGCACACAGTGATGAAAAAAGATAGTTTCCCAAAAGTTAAAAAAATTTCAGAACATATTTGACACACACAATTACAATTGGAAAAGTTCTATACCATTTGGTATACTAACTATAGTGCCTTTAAGTGATTTAATTTAGGTGGAACTCTTTGGAAGCCATGATTAATTAATTAATGGTTCTAGTATTTTGCCTCCCCCACCAATATCTACTCATCTGGTGGGAGGGGAAAAAAGAAAGAAAAAGGGAGGCATGGAGGCCTATCTATCCACTCATCCTGTTACTTCTTTCTTTTTATTAAAAACACTTTCTGGGCTTCTGGACCCTAATCACCTACCTCCTCTACTTCTTAATAGTGAAGACTCCTTCATGCTGAGGATCTGGCCCTTCAGGGGCATGGTAAGTTTGGGGAGACTTTTCTTGCTTGTCACACCCACTTTTCCTTTGTGCTATTCTTTTTTCCCCCAATTCCAGCCACACTCTGGACTCTCTTCTGTTGTAGCCTCATTGTTTCTTCAAGTCTGTGAGAGAACCCCCTGCAGGTGATGAAGAGTTAACCAGGCATGCTCACAGGCACAGTGAGTTTCAGTGAAAGGTAGCCCCATCTATGGGCCAGATCGGGACCCCAAAGTTTTCATCTAAGTTTTAAGCTAGGCTTGAGACATCATAGAAGCACAAAATAATAGGTACTTTTCAATATTTCTAGAAAGAATCATATCCCATGAGTTATTTCTACATCTCCCTTTTCCATCATAATTTCAAAAAGGAGGGAATCGTTTTTCGAATTAGCACTCTATGCTGAAGAGGAAAAGCATGAACTGATGTTAAAGTGCCTGGTCAATATTTACTGATGTGATAAATATAATACCATGGTTTTCCTTAGTGATAATAAAGTTTTATATTTATATTTCAGGGATGTTTTTCAATATTTTATTTTTAAACAAAAATTACACTGAATATTTTGAATAGGTAATATACACACATAGCAAAAGATGTTTCTCTCTTACAACTTCATCTTTTAGCCATAGAATTCCTCTCCCCAGAGGCAATCTCAATTCCAGTTTCTTCTGTATTCTTCTAGATATCTGATGAATTGTCTTAAATAACTATGACATAACAAGTCTTAGTGGCTCAAAGTACTACTATTCTAACTCTCTAATTTATGTTGCTATCTTATGACTGATTTCTTATATTTACACTGTGGAGAATAATCTCAGTTTGTGGAAGACTAATTTGAAAATAAGCTACTTCTGGTTTCCTATGCTCATGTGGACAAAAAAGTTTGTGTCTGATGGTTCTATTTTAGTTTTCTGGCCTTTTGAGTTTATATGATTTAAAGAATTATTTCAGAGACTTAACATCACTAATCATCAGGGAAATGTAAACCAAAACCACAGTGAGAAATGACCTCACACCAGTCACAATGGCTAGAATCAAAGAACAAGGACTAAGAAGTGTTGATGAGGATGTGGAGAAAAGGGAGCTTTGGTGTACTGCTGGTAAAAATGTAAACTGGTGCAGCCACTGGGAAAACAGTATGGAAGTTCCACAAAAATTAAAAATAGAAATACCATATGATCCAGTAATTTCACTGCTGGGTATCTGCCCAAAGAAAACAAAAACACCAATTTGAAAAGATATATGCATGCCTATCTTTACTATAGCATTATTTACAAAAGTCAAGATATGGAAGCAACCCAAGTGTCCAATGACAGATGAATGGATAAAGAAGGTGTGGTGTGTATATACAATGGAATATTACCCAGTCATAAAAAATAATGCAATCTTGGCATTCATGACAACATGGATGGACCTAGAGATTATTATGCTAAACAAAGTAAGTCAGATAACTACCACATGATTTCACTTGTGTATGGAGTCTAAAAATCAGAACAGATGACAAAAAAAACAGAAACAGGCTCATAAATACAAAGAACTGACGGCTGCAAGAGCGGGTGGGGAGATAGGTGAAAAAAGTAAAGGGGATTAAGAGGTCCAAACTTCCAGTCATAAATAAGTTGCGGGAATAAAAACTAAAGCATAGGGAATGTAGTCAATGATATCATAAAAACATTGTATAGTGACAGATGGTAACTACATTTACTGTGGTGAGCACTGTGTAATGTACAGAATATCAATTCATTATGTTGTACACCTGAGACTAATAGAATATAGTATGTCAACTACACTGCACTAGAAAAAAAATAGAATTAGTTTAGGGAAAAGTAACTATACTATTTATGTCAACGTTCTTTCAAACTTGCTTTAATACTAAAGGCACTCTTCACCCCATCCTGTAAAATGACAGATGATCACGCCAAAAGAACTTTTCTCTCCATGTTTTCAAGGTAATGTTAATGCTGAGACAATCGGCCCAATAGAGGACCTGATGAAGAATCCAGCTTTCAAATCCTGCTCCCTCATGCCATGGGCAGCTTGAGCTTCTACTCATAGTTGGGCTATCCTTAAAAGGAGGCAAGTTTTCACATCATAATTTACTTGTCTAGTCATTTACTTTTTTACTGATAGGTTAATTTTTTTTTCTTATTCTACTTAGAATGGGGGCTGTCTTACCAATCTTTAATCTTCCCTAAGACCAGCACCATATCTTATATATCACAGAGGCAGTCACTGCACAACGATTAAGCACATACCCACTTACTATGTGATTTTGAGCAACTTAAACCTCTGTGCCTTAGTTTCCTCATGTATAAAATGAACATAATAACAATGAAGCCATCAGATTGTTGTAGGGAATAAATGAGATAAATGCAAAAGTAAAATCTTAGAATTGGGCACATATAAAACACTCAGTAAAGGCTAACCATTGTTAGTAAATTTGTGTTGGCACTTAACACTGATTATTCAAAAGTAATTTATCTAGCAAATTTAACAATATATCTAGCACTAAAATAGAGTTGGGGAAAAAATGTTTCAAGGTCTTACCCAGGGTTGGAAGCCCATTTCTGTACAGTTTCTTCATCATCACCATCACATAAATCAGCAAAAGCAGCTTCTAAATCTTCTAACTGATGAATTCGAGTATCAACACAATCTACCAAGTCTTCCTTTAAACACATTGAAAAGCCAAGATTATAATTATTCTTTGAAAAAATAAGTGAAATCCCATTGCAATGAAAATAGCAGTTCAATTAATTAAAACCATGACTTCTTAAGTACTAACCATGGGCTTCCCCAATAAACACACAGATTTTGGTTAGATGTTTGAGAGCACTCTAATGAGCTATGAGATATTAGATATGTGATAAATAGACAAAACCCAAAAGAAACAAATGAAGGATACCTCTGTCAGGTTGGTACCAGGTTTTTTAAACTGGTACAGCTCTTGTAAGATTTTGTACTCTTCCTGGAAAACAAAACAAAAATCCATATACTAGGAAAAAAAACCAAGTTTTTTCTCAATGATATGCTTTAAGTAAAAAATGGCTATGATATAAGGAGAATATCTTAGATAATCCTTTAAAGATTAGTCTGTGAAAATCAGAGAAAATGTATAACTCAGATGTTATTGTAAACATTGTCATTGCTTTAGGGAACTCTATCTGACAAGAATGTATGAAAATTAGCTATGGAAAAAGACTTGATATGAAAGATTTCTAATAATATTCTACATTCTAAATGGATACATCCAAGGATCTAAACAGATTTTAGCTATGTATAGGAAATATACATGTCTTTAATAGCAACAACAAAAACTCTCCAAGTTCACTTTGCAGCCCTTTCCCTAGCCACTGAAGAGAACTCAGAAGTTCAAAGGCAATACTGGGAGCAGATACAATGAAGAATGATGCCTTCTAAGCACAGACGTTGCAGGAGAATGTCTCCCCTTTAGCATGCTAAATAGCCCCATTAGAGGTGGTATATCTGGTCCCAATAATCCCTTTTAGGAGTATGGGAAGAGTTTATATGCAAGAGCTGAAGTTCATTAAGCACAATGTTGTGCCACTACCCTCATCATAATAATCCTATGCATTGCGTGCGATTATTTTGATGTTATACTTGAAGAAACTGTGGGTCAGAAAGGTTACGTAACTTTCCCAAGATCATACAGCTAATAAGCATTAGAAGTAACAAACAGAACTTAACTTGCTCTGGACTTCTGCACATGCTCTTTAAAAAAAAGGATACAAAAATCTCCACTTCCCAGGTTTCCTAATAGCACTGGAAAAGGAGTAACTGCCATTAAGTTCCTTGTATAACTTTGTAGTAATTTTCATTAAAAATATTTGATGAGTATATTTGTAAAATAAATTCCTAAAGTCAGTTTCTTCAGCTTTCAGATATGCCTATTCAAGTTTTCTAAACAGTTCTAAGGTCATTTCATGATTCTAAGAACTTATGGTTATAACCACTGGCTCCATGTACAAGAGCAGGAAGAAATAGCAATTTTTCTCCCTTATTTGCAACTTGGGAGAGTACTCTAGGTCCCTCATTCTTGTTTCAGATTACACTAAATCCTCAAATCTTACCTATTTTTTAATCAATACCTATTTAGAGGTCTTTGATAAATCACAATGGCTTCCGATACATACGTGAATTAGGATCATGAAGTGCAACATCATTCTAATCAAACACTGAATTTAGGTAGAAAAAAGTTAATTTGAATCCCAAAAAGGACAGACTTGAACAGCCTCCCAAATCTTAAAGTAAGCAGTTACTGTGTCATAAAATGCACCCAGGAATGCACACTTGGAGCATGAATTTATTGGTTTCTTAAATGTCCCATCTCAGATCTGTGCAGGCTAATACCGTCTGGCTTTCTGCATTTAAGATCTGATGAGGTACCCTAAGGATCACAGGCCTGAATCATTAGCTACAAATAGTACATGTGTAATCAGGCACCTCATGGTCCAGTGGAAAATTTGTCACACAGAACTTTATATATGTAGAATATCTCTGGAAAGATACATCAAGAAACTGGCCATGATGTTTATTTCTGAGGTAACAAACTGAGGGAATGGGAATGGGGTGAGAAAGTGACATTCTTTAATGCATACGCTTTCTTGTACCATGGGATTTTAGTTTTTTCAACTACCCATGTACATATTACCCCAATTAATAAATACGAAATAATATATACTATCTAGAGCAAGGATCAGCAACCCACAACCCACAACTTGTTTTTGTATGGCCCTTGAGTTAAGAAAGGCACGTACATAATTCAATTTAAAAAATAGGTGCATATGATTTGAAAAGGTTTAACAACAACAAGGAACAATGTGTGATAGAAATCATTTGGGACCCCCAATAAAGTAATTATATCTGGCTGTTTGCAGAAAGTTTGCTGATCCCTGATCTAGAGAAATGTCATACAATTCTCAAGATCTACATTTCAAAAATACCACATTTACCTGAGTGAACATTTCTTTGAAGGGATTCTTGACTGAAAAGAAATCCAAGTCAATATCTAAAATAAATGCATCCCCTTTCTTCAAAATTTCCAGAATCTCCCCAGTGTTGACTGTAGTCTGACATTCTTGGCTTTCATAAGAACATGAACATGGTTGCTCTAGGCAAGTTTGGTCCCTCCTCTGTGTCACTGTGTCCTTTTCCAGTCCTTCTGAATAAGAGTCACACTTAGTAGAGGCAGTGTTTTCTGCATCTTCCAGTGCTAGCTTTGGCTTCTTAGCAGAAGACACTGCATCATTTTCTTCTTGATTGTTACAGGGTTTATAAGGTTTTACCATAATTACATCCAATTGTAAAGGTTTTTGGTTCTCTAGCTGGTCTTCAGTTACATAAAGACCATCACTTAGAAAGTAATGATCTGTACTTGTAACCCTGGATTAGAGGAAAAAAACGATTTTAAAGACAAATGGACAAATTAGCTGACATTTCATATAGCATTTCTGAAGCACTGCAGAAATGTAACAAAGAACATATTTAACAAAAACTAAGAGTTCTCTCTACTTTCGTTAATTCCTGTTTTTCTACAGAAATAGTTTTCCCCCTAGTTTTAGCTGTGCACATAACTGCCCGAAGGAGACTGGACTTCATAGCTGATCTTGTGGCGAGGTGTGGCTATTTGACTAAGTCCTGGACTAAGGCTGTGAGTGGAAGAGAAGCATATATAACCTTGCTCCCCTCCACCTGCTGACTGGTGCATGAACATGCAATTGGCAAGCCCACCCTGGGCTATGAGGACAAAGGCAATGCTCTGGAGATGAAGCAAAAAGATAAAAGGAAATGGGGTTTCCAAACCTGTAAACTGCCACATAGGCCCTGGACTGTGTGTGGTAAACTCTAATAAAAGAAAGAAAGAAATGATCCTCTTTCAGCTAGTGTTCTGAATCACTCTCATACCAGCAGCAACTTCATCCAAATAATCACTTAAGAGAAAAATTACATCTGGAAATAGTTTCTCTTAACAAAAGCTCCCTCTGATGTGTTTCAAAGCTTTGCCAAACTCTGTATAACCGTAATATTTTAATATGGAAAACAACTTCAAAATATCTTATACACATGCAGAATGCATTTTACAAGTTACAGATTTCTGATTTTAGACATATCAGTATGTTCTTAGCTTTTCAACTATATTATGCCTTAGCAAGTACTTGGAATAGCAAAACTAAATGCTTCTTCCAGAGTCGGGCTCTATCCAACTAAAATAATGGTTAATATTTATTTCCTACTCACCTTCCTCCAGCTATACAGCCTTAAATTTAAAAAGCTATTAATTTTCCAAAATAAGACTAATGACATAATACAGCTAATATCCAGGCTTATTGTAAATTGTGCCATCCAAAGAATGACAAAGGCTGTATCCCCCAACCTAAATTCGTATTCTTCTTTAATAAAGAACTCTTCACTTTGTTCTTATCTGTATAAACACATGCATCTCAGACTGCATACCTGAGTATGTGTCTCTTCTGCAAACTTTTACTTGCAGGATTAAGTAAAATCACCAGATAATCAAATTTTTCCTAATATTGTTATTATACATTGAGTTTCAAATGTCTGTTTCAGATTACTCAAAATTATCTGATTTTGCAGAAGCCTGTTAGAGGTCAACTTAGGACTACTCACTGAAGCACTAAATAAAAGCACTATCATTCTCTCACATACACCAGTATTATATATAATATTTATTCTATGTGGAGTCCTATTTATTTATTTAGTATAACATCCTCAATAAATATAATTTTCATGGATACACAACAAAGTTATTTGTGCAATTGATAAGAACACACAACAAAAACTAACAGTATCATTAAGGATATATCAGAAATAAAAAGTATCACTTTCAATGAGAAAGACTGTATTTCATTTTCAATGTATTACCATTTTATTCCATTCTCCTTCACCTTTGAGAAAGTTATGGTTTCACTGCTTAAAACATTCACCCCATCACAAAAGAATGTAGAAAGTCAAGAACACGATGATATTTCTAAAGATAATTACAGTATTGCAATATCCATAAAACATTGGTTAAAGAGCTTATATAACAAAACCAGCTGCACATGTAACTCAAGTCAAAGAATGCTGTAACTTTAATTATCTAAAGCTAATCATATTACTAAAACTAACACCCCAAATCTACTTTTTAGTCATTGGATTTACCAAAAAAAAATCTGAAATGAGGGAATTTTGCTTTTTCACTGCTAATTGTTCAATTCAGCAGACAATAATTAGATTGTAAGGAAACAGTAAAATGCATCATTAGATAAATAGATAAGGTACTTCATTTAATGGAATTAGTCATCAATGGAACCAGAATTCCAGAAGATGAAGATCCTATTATTCAAAACCAATGTGACCAGCAACAAAATATAAATGGTATGTGAAGAAGGTCAAGGCACTTGAAAACTTGTTCCTGCTGTTATGAGAACTCTTTAAAAGAGCTGAGGCTTAATCAGAGCCCATTTGCATGTAGACAACTTATGAGTTATTATGGGGATTCAAAATAAGATAAAAGAAGCATTCATTCCCTCTTATAAATATGAGGAAATTACCTGATTGTTGTGGTAGAAGTGTCTCTGCCTACTAAAAAGTGATGTTGGCCCTCTCTGATTTGCTGAGCCCATGTGGGATGAAGCCACAGCACATGAGAAAAATGGCCAGCATAAACTGCAGGCATAATCCAATTCTCAATACTTAATTCTCTGAAAAAGAAATAGAAAGCATGGAAACTACTAGTGAGTGGCTTTTCCCCAATGTAATTTCACCTAGAACAAGAGTTTAACAATTTTCCTGATGGCATTAAGGCATCATTTCCCCTTTTCATTGTATTGACATTTGCACTGACATTTGCACTGATGGTGCAAAACAATGGTGGGTTGGTATCCTAAGACTAATCAAGGCGATGGCACCAACTCTACTAGTAGTCACTGTATTCTTCACTACCAAGCACCACTGCCCCCTCCCAAAGCCAGTTTCATGTAAAAAGGTCCTTCATAATTTTATTAAACCTTGATCCTGAGTATACATTTTAAATATTCTGGGTGGCAAAATGAGAAATGCACAAAAAGTACTCCTGCTACTACATACTTTGAAGTACAACGGTTGTCTCAAGGAAAAACACTTGTGATTCAATTGAAAGCTGAACACCATTTTTCTTGAAAGAAAGAGTGATCAACATACAATTGTTATTCAGACTTAAATCTGAATTGTTGGATTCTACATTCGAATTAAGCTTTAAAAAACCACTACTTGTTAGTTTTGGTATGCTACTGAATATTCATAATTATCTGAAAAGGCTATGAAAATACTTTCTAAATTTTCTTCATTTACTTCCACCAAAACAACATATGGCAACAGACTGAATGTGGAAGCAGATATAAGAATCTAGCTGTCTCCTATAAAGACAAGTATCAAAGAGATGTGCAAAAACTTAAACATTGTTACTCTTACTATATTTTTTGCTTTGGAAAATATATTTTTCATAAAAATATATTTATGCTAACATATTGAAGTCTATTTTGAAATGAATTAATATTTTAAACATTTCTCAGTTTTAATTTCAAATATGGTAAATGTGAATAGATATAACTCACGCTTAGAAAAATGCTCAGTAATTTTTAAGGGTGTACAGGAATTCTCAGACTAAAAAGTTTAAGAATTATTATTCTATGACTATACAATCTGCATACTTGTTTCATAATTCTTTTCAATTTCTAAAATATAAAACCTCTAAATATAAAAGAGAGTAACAACAATGGTAGAGCTACCACATTTCTTTAGAAATTAGTTCTCTAAAATGGGGTTCTGGAAAAGGTCAACTGAAAGAAATGTAGTAGGCTAAAGTTAATTCATGCTAGCATCTATCTTTTAATTTTATATTATAAAGAAAAATTACTGCTATGTGTGTAATTTTTTACATTGTGTGACTAGGCTACATCCTAACAAATGCATATATAATGAGACAGTGGCAGAATTTCAGAGAACTTTATTACAGAAGAGAGTCTAGTAAGTCTTTATTTAGAAATATATTATATATGACCCTTCTAGGGGAAAGTAGTACAAATTTAGAGGTTGGAAGGTGTCAATACTGGAAGGAAGGATATACAAATTAAAGATGTGTTGCCTATACAACCATTGAACAACGTGTTTAAAACACATTTTCTTGCGCCTTAGTATCCAGACTTTTAAAGGGGAGAGGATGGGAGAACTGGCTTAGGTAACTTCTAAAGTCTCTTCTACCTCTAAAATTCTATATTCTAAAGCTGAGGTTGGCAAACATTGGCTAAGCCACTTGTTTTTGTAAATAAAGTTTTATTGGAACATAGCCACAGCCATTTGTTACACAATGTCCATGGTTGCTTTCCTACTATAAGGGCAGAGATAAGTAGTTGCAACAGAGACCATACAGTGAGCAAACTTAAGATACTTACTATCTGGCTCTTGAAGAAAAAGTCTGTCAACACTTGCTCTAAATAAAATAAAAAAGGCAAACAAAACAAAAACAAAACTCATGCGCTCAGCAAAGTCTATTTCCCTTGTTTATCATGTACTGCAAATTGTATTTCAAACACATAAAAGATCATTAAGAGGGATGCCTGGCTGGCTCAGTTGGTGGAGCATGTGGCTCTTGATCTCAGGGTCTTGAGTTTGAGCCCCACATCGGGGGCAGAGTCTACTTTAAAAAAAAAAAAAATCATTAACAAAAACCACGTATTACCCGAAAAGTGTTTCCTTGTCAAACACTGTGTCAGCTGGCATATTCACAGGAATGAGGAGGTCTGGATGTGAATCAAAATGCACAAAACTTATGTTACTGGCAGGAAGATGCTTTGAGCCAATGGCCCGGTATATATAAGGCAGGACCTGTAGAAAACACAGGCACACATTCGGAATTAGCACTGCAGTCATGAGCATATGCTCAGCTGCAGCCTGAAAAACAATGCTTAACATAACTACACATAATTTGAAGCACGCCGAGTTGCTAAAAAGTAGGAAAATATAAAATTTGTTCACTGTAGATGGGTTTAGATAGCGTTCCCAAGCTTTACTTTTTCCTCAGAAGTTCCAGCTTGCACCTCCAAAGGCTTTAATGGGCGTCTCTTGCTCCGATCTTGCCCCATCACAAACTCAAAAGATAATGTGGGTAAACAGACAAGGATTGGCCCTCAGGAAAACACTGGTAGTTAATACACATTCTGTCATAGGATGTGTTCAAGCTACCTTGGGTCTTCTGGCCTTTTCCACACCTTAGGATGATGGAGCCAGGCTAGGCGGTCTCCAAGGTTCCTGTCCTGTTAGAGTCCCTGTAGTTCTAGGTTTAATACTGAATTTGAAAACCTTGTGCTTCTTTCTCAGGCCCATACACACTATCTCTGGGTCCTGGGAAACTCAACTTCCTTTCTCCATCCATGAATCCGGAATCACCCTCTCCCCCTTTCATAACCAGATATATGCCTATTAATTAAAAAAAAGAAAAAAAAAGTCTCGAATCCACGGGCCTCCCTTCCAGAAGACTAGATTAAGGCACCGTTTTAGCTACTCCAAAGTAGCGCTGCCATAAAAATAGGAAATATCGCCCGTGTTTATCAAAGCAGGGCTCGCTGTAAAAAGATTTCTGTACACGCCAAGCACCCAATACCAACAGCCCTGAGTGCTACGACGACACTCCCTATACCACAGACCGCAGCCCACATTCTTTACAAAAAGCTTCCCGCCTACACACAGCCGCGCCGTGACGGAGACGCCGGGGGAAGCTGGAAGCCTGCGTCATCCTGCAGGTTAGGGACACGGGGCTCTGCAGTGAGAAAGCTCAGGTTCGAATCCCGACGCCGCCAGTTGTTGGTGTGGGATTCTGGGCGAACCGAGAAAGGTTAAATGAGTTGCCCGACGCATAGTAAGCGATTCAATAAACGTCAGCGCCTAGTCTCCCAAGTTAGTCGTCTCGGTGCTTTTCCCCACAGCAATGGAACTCGCGCGGATAACAAATTCTGCTTATCTCTGGCCTTCAATGCGGAGGCTCCGCAACCTCCTTGGCCCTCGCGCGATATTGCCCCAGGATCAAGCAGCCGCCGGCTCACCTCCTGGTGATCCTCCACGACCCACACTGGGAGCTTGGGGTAGCGCCGGAGGCGACCGCGCTCTCCCACAGAGTCGCCCATGCTTTTCCCGCGCGGCAGCATCCCAGCGAGCCGCAGTCGCGAGGCTAGGACCCCGCAACGCCGGAGCTGCAGCCCCACAGCCCCTCCCGGGTGGAAACGCGCGCTCACCCGGTTGCGGTTCCTCATTGGAAGATGTAGAGGGCAGGGGGCGGGCGCCGGGGCGTTCTACGAAGGCTATTGGCTTGTGTGTCCATCGCTCTCATTGACGCGCCAATCACCGAGCACAAGGCGCTGTGGCCAGTCCAAGAGCTTTCCCTGTCGCGGTCCAGCTTTCTCAGGTTTGCTTTTTAATTTTCTCGGTTTCCTGTTCCGGAGGCGCGGGTGGCGCTATGGTCTTGGCGGCTGCAGAATAAGCCTGGCTTTGCTTTGACGGCAACCTCGCGGCCCGAGAACCTTTTGTAGGTAAAAAGGGCAACTTGCGGGTGTTGGAAGAGGGAGCCTTTCCGAGTGTCCGGTTTAAACGGGTCTGGAGTCCGGGGCTGGGGCGAGAGGCGCTTTCGAGTTAAGGTCGGGCAGTCCCTCTTCAGATCTGCAGCTAAGGGTAAAAAAGCGACCCTAGGCCCGAATCCCGCAAACAAACAGAAGTGAAAAATGCGGCCTTTCATTCATTTATGGAGCGCATGCGGTGGTCCAGGCCTGGGGCCGCCCGGGTCTCGGAGCGGAGGGAGCCCGTGAGCCCGTGGGGCTCACAGTCTGGCGGGAGATGCAAACGGGGAAAGACGCAATTACAAATCCGCTGGACGAAGGTGACTGGCTTGGGGCTGCAAGTGAGGGAAAGGGTGTTGTTCTTAATAACGTGGGCACACTTTGCAACTCTTTCAACATAGACTGATGCCCCTGGACGTTTTAACTATGCGAGACAGCTCTCTCGGTTTCCCTGCTTCCGAACAGCAACCTAGGAGTAGACAGACGCAGAAAATAAGTACTTTTCCAGTTGCAGTGAACTCCTTGACTTTTGATTTTGAATTAAAGTTTGCATCCATAACGCAGTCTGACTATGCCTTCGATATGTCAGTTTCATAATCAGTGTTTCCAGATACTCTCTCTGTAGAAACATCCATGAGGATCTAATCCCGAAAGTTCAACTATTACACGCTGTACAAGTGTTAGTGATCCTGTTTCCCACTTCTAGGTTCAGCACACTCCTTTGTGTTCCCCTAGACCCTGTGCATACCTCTTTTCTCTTGTTTATTGCCTTACTTATTTATTTTTTTAAAAAGGTATTTTTTTTTTAAAGTGAATTCAGAGCTTGAGTCTTGCTGGCTATGTGTCTTACTCAACTTTGAGTCCACAGGGCCTGCGACTTGTATAGGCTCATTGAATATCGCATGAATCTGTGAAAAGGCCTACTCTTTGTCTGGTTTTGATAATGCAAATATGTCATGGATATATGTGAAAGGGAAGTGTACAGTAGCAACATAGAAACATATGCCATTGATGAGATAGTAAACATTTATTGACCACCTACTATGTGCAGGATGTTCTGCCAGGGGCTGTGAAGGATACAGAAATGACTATGAATCAACCCATGTCCTCAAGGAGCTAATAATCTAGTGGAGGAGTTAGAAATGTGCACACATTCCTATAATATGAGACAGTCTCTGGTAAGTGCTGTAAAAGAAGTAAGTAAGTCTAGAGGGAATGGGATTACTTTCTAAAGGGAACTAGGAAAGGCTTCACAGAAGAGGTGGCATTTGACATAGGTAGATGAAAGTCAGTGGGCAGATTCATAGAGCAGGGGATTTTAGAAGAGCGGGAGCAAAGAGCAAGCTGGGTGATAGTACCTGGTATGTTAGGCAACTGGGAAAATCTGGGGTTATAGGTACTTCATAGGGAAGGTGATGGAGGATAAGCCTAGAAGAAGTTGGGTCCAGGTTGTAGAAGGCCTTAATTGCCAAGCATGGAGTTTGAATTAGATTCTGTTGGCTATGAGCCATGAGTAGCCCGTGGTGACAAGATCAACTGTGTAGGTCATAGGTTTATCATGAAGGCTTAGACTGAATGATAATCATAAATCAGATATTATTTGATGCCTGCTAGTTATTAAGCACAGTGATTGATACAGCTAGATAATCTGACATTATTTTCTTGAACCTTTGTAAAAATCTACCTTAAGCCTATTGGTAAAACTTTTAGTTAGATAGACTTTAGGAAGATGCTTCTACATTAAAGTTTTTTGTATTTAATATTTATTTGAGTTTTTAAAATATTTGCTGAAGCTTAAATATTTGGAAAGTCATTCACGTTCACAGCATTCTTCAATGGAAAGCTGAGGATGAAATCAAGGATACCTGTTGTGTTTACAAATTATATTTGAATTTGATTGCTAGTCTCATTGTGATAAGGACATCTTCAAAGTTAGTTGTAAACTTTAATTTGGGGAACATACTCTTAATTTTGTCAGTATGCTCAATGCATTGGAGAATGCAAAATCAGTGTTAAGATGATTGCAGACATTAGCAGTTTGGGAAACATTTTTATGCCTATTTTATTCTTTCTGTCCTCTAGCGCTTATATTTTCTGTGGAAGATGTGACATATCCAGACAGTACGTCATGATGCAAGGCAATACGTGGTGAGTGGTGTGACAGTAATGGTGGGAGTTTTGGGAGAGCAGAGAGAAGAGCAAACACTGGCACTGGGCCCTGGAGAGTGGGAAGGATTTTGATACGTGCGGAGAGGAGGAAGTATGTTCACGTGGGGCAGGTACATGGCTAGGAGCACAGTCCAGAGCCCTGTCCTGGTGGAGCTTATATTTCTGAGGTGCAGCCAAACGTGAAAGTTGGAAGGAGGTAATTAGTTGGTGAATTGTGATTACTGTAGGACCTGCCAAGAAGCAGCATGGAGTGTGAGAGAGGGAACCTGACAAAGGCCTGGTGGGCGGTAATAGTGATTGTAGAAAGGCCAGCAAGGGTGTTATTATCGTAGCCAGGGAAGAAATGATGGTGTGAAGTAGATGAACTCAGGAAATATTTATATGAAGCAGAAGTGATGGGAATTTAAAGTAAATTTTTGGCTAAAAGGGATAAGGGAGGAAAAGTTACCAGATAATTCCCTGGTGTATGATTTGAGGACCAATAAATGCTATTATCTATCGAGATAGGAAACGCGAAAAGAGGAGCCAGTGGTATTGTCTTGGAGGGGAGGGTTATTAATTCCTTTTAGGACCTGTTATGTTGCATTTGTGGAATCTCTGCTGAGTGTGGAGGAAGGTGAAGACAGGAAGATGCTGGTGCAGATGTAGAGAATGTGGGGTGTGGGTAGGATGACATGGCAAGGATCAGATTTTTGGGGAGCCTGAGCACGGACAACAGCAAATGATTAAACAGTGGGATGTTGAGTTCATTCTGGAGGAGGAGCAGCTTTAGGGAGCGACAGAAGCCAGGGACTGACACAGGGGAAGAGGAGTTTATTGGCCATAAGGAGTTTGAGGTATTACAGAGAATGGCAACATCAGACAGGTGGAATAATCCAGTGGCTGAAGGGGTCTGTCAGTTGCTCTTAAAGATGGTAAGGTGTTTGCGAAACCCTGTTTATGGTGAGTTTTTGGTTCTTTTTTCTTTTTCTCTTTTTCTTTCCTCCTGCAAAGTCATAGAATGTCGTTCCACCCAGGGCGAGGGTGTCCCCGAGGGCGGGGAGGACATGGAGCCAGACCCTCAGCCCCAGCCTTCAGGCCCCAAAATCTGAGACTGCTTCACCCTCAGCAGCCTCCTGTGCAATATCAATACGAACCTCCAAGTGCCCCTTCCACCACATTCTCGAACTCTCCAGCCCCCAATTTTCTGCCTCCACGACCAGACTTTGTCCCCTTCCCTCCTCCCATGCCTCCATCAGCCCAAGGCCCTCTTCCTCCCTGCCCTATACGGCCCCCCTTCCCAAACCACCAGATGAGGCCCCCCTTCCCCGTGCCTCCTTGTTTTCCTCCTATGCCACCTCCGATGCCCTGTCCTAATAACCCCCCAGTCCCTGGAGCACCTCCTGGACAAGGCACTTTCCCCTTCATGATGCCCCCTCCTTCCATGCCCCACCCCCCACCCCCTCCTGTCATGCCACAGCAGGTCAATTATCAGTACCCTCCAGGATACTCACACCATAATTTCCCACCTCCCAATTTTAATAGCTTCCAGAACAACCCCAGTTCTTTCCCGCCCAGTGCTAATAACAGCAGTAGTCCTCATTTTAGGCACCTCCCTCCATACCCACTCCCCAAGGCTCCCAGCGAGAGAAGATCCCCGGAAAGGCTCAAACACTACGAGGATCACAGGCACCGGGATCACAGTCATGGGCGAGGCGAGAGGCATCGGTCCCTGGATCGGCGGGAACGAGGCCGAAGTCCTGACAGGAGAAGACAAGACAGCCGCTACAGATCAGATTATGACCGAGGGAGAACGCCCTCCCGTCACCGGAGCTATGAGCGCAGCAGGTAAAGCACACGTTGTTTTTAATGAACTGCAGAGGTCCAGACACGGGCCATCTGGGTTTCTCAGAAAACCAAACCAAAACGGTCCCGCAGTGCATTTTGATTTATAAAGGGAAGAAAGCGTGTTTGGGACTGTTTTGAAGAGGAAGAGACAACTGACAAGTAGTTAATGTTAGAAAAGCCACTTTTGAAAAGCATTTCAAAATTATCAATGTAGATTCATTGCAATGAGTGTAAGCTCATTACTCTGCATAATACAGCTCACATTTAATGGCGCTCTAATGAAAGTTCACATACTGCTTTTTCGTGTGTTTTCTGCATTATCATATTTACTTTTGTTCAGTATGATCACCGTATCAGGTTAAAGCACCTGAGTTCTTTTGGAATTGATCTGTGTATGCTATCAATTGAACTAGTTAAGCAGAATTTGCTTTCTGGTTTTTAGGATAAGTGGAAGTTTATTGTACATAGTTGCCTTCTTGCTCTGTTTCCTTGTAAAGTGCAATAACATTGGTTACACATCAAAGTTTTCAAAATAGTTTTTAACTTGATTTTGTTGCATTGAAATGTATTCATATTGAAGAAAGTTGTGTTTGAAAAATACTGCTTCATTCCAAATTACATTTGTTTTTTTTTCAAGAGACCAAATATTTGTACCAGATATACATAAGAAAGTAAGGTTTCCAGCAGGCATTTCTAAACTGGAACTCATAGATGGGTTTATAGAAATGCTCTGAAGTTATATGCAGAGTTTTATGTGTATGCATGTTTTTCTGTAAGTAAATTGGTACCTTTCAGCAGAATCTCAAGACTTTTCTCCAAAAGTCTAAGAACCAGTGGTTTAGATGGAAAAATAAAACTGTGTAGATAACAGCCGTACCAAAGAATTTGTACCTTCAGTGAACTCTTCGTATTGTTGAAGCTTTCTGTTTGTCGAGCTAGTAGTGGTGCTTCTCTTTCTGTCCGCTGTGGTGTGTTTACCTTCGTTGTCCTATGGAACTTTTGTGCTAAAAGGGTTTGAGCGCCCCAAACCAGGTCACTTCACTATGTGCGTTTGTAGAGAGCTGGTCTTGGCTCTTGTGGAATCAGTTCACTTCTTGGTTTCCACGTTTTTCACATGGCTCTTGGTTTTCATGTTCATGACTGAACATTTTGCCAGTTAATGGTAGTGGTCATTCTTAGTCCTGAAGAGAGTGATTAGTACTTGGAAGGTTTGGAAGCAAAATGTGTTGTTTCCTCTTCCCGATGCCCAGTGGCAGGTAGAAGGGAACTTGTTTCCTGCAGAAATGACTGATTCCTGGTGGGCCAGAGCTGGTTGAGAGTTGATAGACTCTAAAAAATCTTTTCAGCGTGAGTTACTGTTTTTGGTCAATTTTGTCCTTAATTATTTTCTGAGGGACTAATTGGCAGAGGCCTATGATAGTGTATTTGATAACTTTATGGTGAAAATCTAAACTGGAAAGTGTTAATAGTTGTCTTTAGACTTTGAAATGATCATTAATAATCCTGTTTCTAGGGAAACACTTCGCTCCGAACTCAACATTCTAGATGGGCATTTTTTTTTTCCATTTTGGGGTGCTGTAGTTAAGTTTTTAGGACTCTGCTATAAAAATCCTAAATTCTTGCATCAGGCTTAAACTTGGAGCTATGTGTTTCTTTAAAGAACCTCATGTCCTGTCAACTGAGAATCTCTACTGGTAAGTGAAATCAGGTGCCATTAATCTGCGTTATCCTAAACCACAACTCCTTCACATAGTAAAGACCTGCTTAGGCAGTTAGCTCATCTTTCTACATGCCTTTATTTCTGTTGGAGTCGTCTTGTAATGCTCTTGGGGTGTTTGCCCTGGAGCTGCCTTAGTGTCACGGCCACGTGATAGTAGGCTCCCTTTGAGGTCTTAGGTAGAGTGTCAGTCATCTGTCTTATAAGGAATGTCTCTGTGAAATAGAAATCGGGCATGGGATGTCCTAGCATAATTTCTAGAAGTATATTGGAGAAAACCAAAACTTCACAAATTTGTGCATTAGATTGTGTTAAATTTATGCAAATTCTGTAGTCTGTCCTCTGGCTACTTCTGCCCTCCTTCTTAGGGTAAGTCAGTCTATCCTTTTTCAGATCCCATCTTCTTTTTCTTCTCTAAAATATGGTTGAATACTGATTACCAGATTGTTTTAGGACTAACTATTTCTAGAGGAAGTTTTTGAAGAAGTGGATATGTGTATTTGTTACCAGGAAAGATCAAGGTTAGTCTGGGGAATGGGAAAAGAAACAATCTCATGCAGTACACTGAGCATGCTCTTCTGCAGTCTGGTGGGGACAGTGCACTGAATGGTGCTAAAGCACAATAATCCCCATAGCTGTCCTGGTGAGTACAACGTGTAGCCATCAGAGAGCTAGTATTATGTACTAAGGAATATCTTAATGCTTGCAGACAACGAAGAGTCTTTGGAAAAACAACCCAAACATTGTTTTTCTTGCTTTAAATGGGTTCATTAAACAATGTTACTAATGTGCTGTATATCCAGATTGGCCTTTTCAATTCATACCCACTCCGAGGTAGCAATCATCATCAGAAGTGTCATTCTCAAATGCAAAATTCTATTGCCCACATGTTAAAATACAAATAAAAAATTAGGGATGTCCTCTCAATAGAGTTTTTATTAGCAAATACAGGCGATTATTCTTTTCAGCCACCATGCTATTACACGTTACATTTTATCTGTCATGTGGTACCACTCACTATTTGGGATTTTACTGCTTAAAAGTAAGCTGTAATTTCATTTATTAATTTTTTTAAAGGAATCTCTACACCCAGTGTGGGGCTCAAACTCACAACCCCGAGAGCAGGAGTTGCATGTTCTACCGACTGAGCCAGCCAGGGGCCCCAGTAAACTAATTTTAGAAGTGTATCAAATAAAGAATGTAGAATCCCAAGCTCTGGCTACTTTATTTTGGACAGCTGGTGTATACCTGAGGCTTATACATATGTTAAGAGGAATCTTTCCTGAGGAGGGGTGATCTTTAAGTGAAAAAACAATTTCTGTTTTAATAATCTAAACAGTCACATTTCTCGATCATTTTTGTAAGTTTTGATTTTCAATGTATTTACATTTCTTCTGTTTGGCTATTGGTTGGGGGATGTTTTTGAATTCAGACATTTTTATGGTCTTCTAGCTGGACTCAGGCTAATATAACATTTTTTTTTTTCTATTCTAAGATTGGATGGTTATTTCCCTTAGATTTAGTTCTGATTTAAACACACTAGAGTTCCAAGTTTTGTTCCAGATCTTCATTATACTTATTAAATAGACTCAGAAGTTATTATTATTATCATTATTAAATTCCCATTTTACATTGAAAGGTTTTAAAATCCCTCATTCTATTTTACGTTGCATAAACCCAATGTCTCCATTAGGAGTTGTTTTCAGATGAAAACAGCATTTCAAGGTAAAGTGACTTACAATCTCATGGCAGTCAGCGATACCTAGAACTACCACTCAGGCCTCTAACCTGTAAGAGTTTAGAACTCTTTAATTGTAGAACCTTATCTTAATTTTCACAATAAAAGCTTTAATTTACATTTATTTGATGGATGAAATTGGGAGTTTTCTAGAAATCACTAGGTAGTAGAATCCTTTAAAGTTTTCCCTGTAGGCTAAACAACCGAGGATTGGCTGGTTGGAACATCTGGAGAGAAGATTATCATAAGTCCCTTTGCTGCTTAGCATCAAGTATGACTTCTTTCTTTGAAGAAAACAACAAAAAATGTCCAAGTTAGTTAACTTTGTAAAGTGAAAAGCTCCTTTATCCTTTAATAAATGATGAATAAAAATGTCCCATGGAGAATAGAGCCTGAAAAATTTGTAGGTGAGGTCCATTTATTTAGAAGATGAATTCAGTGAAAAGAGATGGTGTTTTTGAGTCTTTCTGTTGAAAACAGCTCTGTGTCTTAATTCCTTTAAGAGAGCGGGAACGGGAGAGACACAGGCACCGGGACAGCCGAAGATCACCATCTCTGGAAAGGTCCTACAAAAAAGAGTATAAGAGATCTGGAAGGTAAGCAAGGAGTTGACACTGAAAGAAGTCCTAGATCTCCTTGAATTCAGGTTTTGTGCTTATGCATAATAATCACCAAGTCTTCAAACTAGCCTAAGAGTCTATCCAAAATGCCCTGTGAAAAGCTAAAACAGCCAATAACTTAAAAACCTTTACTTTCAAGAGGTATTGAAGATGCACAAGGAAAATCTTGATAGATTTCCAAAAAGTTAGAAATTATACAGGCCAGTTTTTCTGACCTCAATTGCTATAAAACTGTATACACATTAATATTCAAGGCTTAAAAAAGAACCCTGGGAATTCATAATTATGCTCTTAAATTTACTTGTTTCAGAAAAAAAAAGTAAAACTGCAGTCACACTTTATTTAGAAGAACGACATTGAGATTGTTGTAAACCAAAACTTACAGGGTGTGACCAGTTCTATATCAAGAGGTAAAATTATATAATGGTAATCAATCACAGCACTCTGGAATCTGACAGATTTGGGGTCAGTTATTCTCCCAACTTTGATATTGGGCAGAGTTATATAACCTTTTTAAACTTCAGTGTCTTTGTCTAAAATAAGAACTGTTACACTTGCTTTATTGAGTGATGAGGAGTCATTGAGAGAATAGGTGTAAAAACACTTAGAGCTGGATCCAAAGTTAGTGTCAAATAAATGGTAACTGTATGTATACATTTTATATGTAGAATTATAATATATATAAATATGTTTATATAATTATCATCTGATTACTTGGCTCTACATATTGGTAGAGTATAAGAAAAGCAGAAAAAGGGATTTAAAGATAAAAGAAATTAATGAAATAGCAAACAGAATTATAGCACTGTAACAATATTTGGAAGTAAATGCAAGACTTCTTTGAAAGGTCATACGATTTAAAAAGTGGCAAATCAGGAAAAGAAAAACATACTCCATCAGGTATAAGAAAGAATGTATCATAAGAGTGAAGGGTATTTAAAAATTCTAATATGTTGGTATAAGTACAGATACTATATTCACAAAATTTAAAAACTTGGATGTGATGGGTTGATTTCTATGAAAGCAAAAATTACAAATCACATAAGAAGCAGAAAATTTTAATAGGCAAGTAACTATGGAAAAAAAATTGAAAAAGTTGGATTTGTACCACCTCCAAAAAAGTTTTAAACTGTTCTAGAACATTGGTGAAGATGGAAAGAGAGCTCAGCTCATGCTGTGATGCCCAGAAAACCGACATGGCAAAACATAACCTAATGGAAAGAAAACTACAAAACAATCTCTCTTTTGAATATGGATATGAAAATACTGATTAGTATATTAGCCAGTTGTTTTCAGGAGCATATTAAAATAACAGTTTAGTCCAAGATTGCATGGATAAATAGGTTAGTATTAGAAAATCTATAACTAATTCTTTGTGTCAAAATCTGTAGAGCTGTCTCAGTTCCTGTTTATTAGGTATTTAAAATAGAACCAGCATCCTTTTATAAATAGAAGGTTTGGTAAACTAGGTATATAAGCAGACTTCTTTAACATGATGGAGAATATCATCGCATGATGAGCATGACTGACACCATCTCAGAAGAGCCAAATTTAGTGTTGAAACCTTTCAGGCCTTCCCATCCAAGTTAGGAAAAAGATGCGGCTCCATTGCCTGTCACTGTCACCTGACAAGTGAACAAAACACATTGCAAACATTGGTGTGAGTGATACAGTCATTCACAGGAGTCCCCACTTTACAGGAATGAGAAAGTTAAGTGCCATGAGAAGTGCTTTTGATAGAGCAATTACACGTTGCTCTGGGAACACAACAGCGAGAGCTCAGTCTCGGGTAGTCATAGAAAAATTGACATTTTACCTTTTTTACAATTGATACTTGAAGTGTATATAGGG
Source organism: Mirounga angustirostris (assembly GCF_029215605.1). NCBI lineage: Eukaryota > Metazoa > Chordata > Mammalia > Carnivora > Phocidae > Mirounga > Mirounga angustirostris. The sequence goes on from NW_026991715.1 coordinate 129,598,268, forward strand.
ATGCATTAGGGAAGGGGATGGTAGAAGGAGAGAAAAGAGCATGTGTGAAGGTTGCAGTGTAGACAAGTGCTCTGAGAGGGTCAAGCGTGGACGTTGGGAAGTGAGTTTAGACAGCTTTTGTAGTAATCCGTACAGGGGATTATGCCTAGGCCAGCACAGTGACAGTGGTGATGGGGAGCCGTAGAGGTAACTGAGAGGCATTTATGAGATAGAGTCAGTAGGATAACTGAGGGTGAGGGAAGGAGAGTCAGCAGCCATCACCTGAGACCTGGTGCTCCCCATTGGGGGTGGGGAGCACTAAGAACGATGCAAGATGAGTACAGTTTGAGCATGTGGAGTTTGAGAATCTGTAAGACAACCAAGTGGAATTGTGTGGTAGTTAATTGGGTACACAGGTGTGAAGATCAGAAAAGAGATCCCAGCTGGAAATACCAAATGCCATGGATTAGATGAGATTAACGAGGAAGAGTTTGTTCAGAGAGGAAGGGCCGATGGAGGAGGAGCTAAGGACAGGAAAAAAAGCCAGATACTATGTTGATAGAAACCATTGAGGACCCCATTTATGGTTGGTGATTTTTAATGTAGAGTGCTGGAAATCTCTTTGGTCTAGTGGTTTCTTCTCCAGTGACCAGTAGCTTGTGAAGAAGGCAGAGACTTGGATTCTATGAGTTCCAACTAATGCAGTGGATGAGAAGATTAAAATCAGAGATATAAATACTGTAAAAGAAGAAAACTTACAGTTTGTAGTATAGCTTATTGTGAAGAAAGAAGTTCAAGTTTGGATTTTGACATTTGGAGTGCCTGAGACACTTTCCTAAAGAAGATGTTTTGCTCCTGTTTTGAAATGACCCTCTCAAAGTGTTAAAAAAATATTAATTGATATTCACAACAGACAACCCTGACCATCCATCATTCAGGACACCTGCTTCAAGGAGAGTGGCGTGAGGATGGTTTTGCCCCTGTTTCTCGGCAATAAACATTTGGTGTTATTTTAGTACATGTCAAAATGTCTGTGTCAAACAACCATATTAGCGTTTAACTACCACTTAATAGCTTTGTGATACTGGGCAAGTGATGCAGTTTCTAATTCTGTTTCCTCCGTAGGAGATGTTCATATCTACCTCATAGCATTCTTCTAAGGATTAAATGTGAGTGTCAGTAAAGTGCTTAGCAAAGTGTTAGGCTTGCATTAAGCACTAAAATAAACATACAAACCAGCCAACCCCATACTAGTGGAAGCTAAGAGTTGCCATTATTAGCTAATGGTATTAGCAGGAGAATTCAAGAGGATCAGCTAAGAAACAATGAGAATTAATTCACTGAAGTTGAAATTATAAAAGAAACATACTAAAATTAATATATTTGCTAAATACCAGAAACACCTAAGAAACCTAAATACCAGAAACACCTAAGAAAATGTAATGGGGAAAAAATGTAGGTTCACTATTGAAAATTTAACTAAAATTAAATATCTTTTTTTTTTTTTTAAAGATTTTATTTATTTATTTGAGACAGAATGAGAGAGAGAGAGCACATGAGAGGGGGGAGGGTCAGAGGGAGAAGCAGACTCCCTGCAGAGCAGGGAGCCTGATGCGGGACTCGATCCAGGGACTCCAGGATCATGACCTGAGCCGAAAGCAGTCGCTTAACCAACTGAGCCACCCAGGCGCCCCTAAAATTAAATATCTTAATAAGCTTAAAAAATATATAGATCAGTGTGAAGAAAACTAGAAATGTAGCTGAAGACAAGGTGATGTAAGTGAATGGAGGCATGCCATGTTCCCACAGTGGAAGTGGACAACAGGGTCGTGAAAATACCAGTGTTCTTCAAATAATCCATAATTTTAATGTAACTTAAGTTGAACTACTACTTTTAAAACTTTATAATGACTCTGATTCTTCCTTGGAATAGAAGTGAAAATAATGAAGAAAAATATTATGCAGGGATACTTACTTTAGTAGAATTAAAGTGTTCAATACACAGAATAATTAAAGCAGTTTGATGTGGGTATAAAATATCCCAGATATTGAGCAACATTCAAGTCATATGAAAATTTACATCTATCATAAAATTGTTTCAAATCAGAGGAGAAACTGATGGGACAATCGACAAGCCATATGGAGGAAAAACTGAAATTAGATTTCTGTCTTCTATCTCGGAGAGGTAGAATAAAAAAAATTTATGTTAAGGAGTAACTGAAGGAAATAGAAAATATTTATTTAACTTTGGGATGGGAAAGGATTCCAAGCATTACACTAAGTCAGGCAGCGTAAACAAAAAAAATCTCTAGATTTGGCCGTATAAGTTATATATAGCAATAGAATTAAAAGGAAAAAAACTGAAAGAGGTTGCATTCCATTTGACAGAAGGGCAGTTACCTTAAAAAAACTTTTTCAATGAATAAAAAAGACTGTACTCCTAATTTTAACAATACTAGCATAGCATATGACTGGGATGTTCATAAAGAAAGTGAACATGAAACGTTATTTTAATAGTGATAAAAAATTGCAAGTTAAATAAGATAACTTCTTTCATCAGAATGGCAGAGATTAAAAAATCATGTTGACAGGATGTATGGAAATGGGAACTCACATATGGTTTTGATTGTAGTCTAAACTGGTACTACCTATCTAGAGAGAAGCGTTAAAAAAAGTATGCATTCTCTGTGTGGAATAATATGGCAAGTGTACAAAGAACACAAGTGTGTTCACAGTAGCATTGTTTATGATGGCAAAAAGAAAAAGGTAACAACCTAAATGACTGATCAGATTTGTCAAATTATGGCTACATGTATAACAAGAAAAATACGCACCTATTATAAAAGTGGTTCAGGTATAGTTGTATTGAAATAGAAGGGTATTCCTGATTTTCTTTTGAGTGAGAAAGGCAGGCTGTGGAGTTCCTTTTTTTTGTTAAACTGTGTATATTTTTATGTATATATAGTCCTATATCTATATGTTTTAACACATTTGTGAAATGTAGTGGTTATCTTGGAGTGGTTTTATGGATGAGTTTTGTTTTATTTTTGTTAATGCTTTATTAGCTTTCTACAGTGGATGTATATACATTTTACTTTACAGTAACTTCTGGTAACAAAATATATACATTGTAACATTTAGAAGTTATATCAATAAGTAATCAGTATATGTAATCTTTCTAATCACCCACCCATTCCCCCCTGCACCCTCACACACTTCCTGTCTTAAAATTAGAAGTTAGTGGTAGAGTTGATGTGAATAGGTAATTTATGACTTTGATCCAGTTGTAAGCTTTCTTGGATTATAGTAACTTTGGTAGTTGTGGCTGCAGAGGATGCCCGCATTATACTAATAAAGCAGTTACTCTCCCTGGCTGCATTCTCAGGGTCTGTAGGGTTGCATTTAAATTTTTGGATCTTAAGTTAAAATCTATCCTGTAGGTTTTTCCCTCTAAACACATCCATAGGATGGGTCTTTGCATATTTCAAGCAGGAATTCAAGGAGATTGACTTGTTTTTATCCTTTTTAATTGAGTTAATATTAGTCTGTGCAGGAATCAGAATTTGACAAAGTGGTGGTTCACTAAGTAGTAACCCAAGTGTGGGCTTCCAGAGAGGTGGTTAGGGAGGATATAACTGGTTCACTCTTGGATTATGGTCCTCAAGCTCAATGTATTGGCCAAGCTGAAACCATGTTTTGTGAAGCCTTTCTTTTTTCTTCGCAAAGCAAGCCGTGGAAGATTCAAACTAGTATTCTCGTTGCTGACATTGTCTGTGGAGATTTTCAAGTATTTCCGAAATATCTTTCTCTTCTAGGAGTTACGGTTTGCCGGTTGTCCCTGAACCTGCTGGATGCACACCAGAATTACCTGGGGAGATTATTAAAAATACAGATTCTTGGGCCCCACCCCCGGAGACTGTGAATCAGTAAGTAGATCTGGGGTAGGGCCTGGGAATTTGTATTTTTAAACAACTAACTTCAGGTGATTCTGATGCCATCAGACTAGTGTTTAGGAATCACTGGTTTAACAAAAGCAAATATGGTGATTTGGTATGGCATTTTTATTTTAGGTGAAAAGTGAACTAAACAGGTGAAATAGAATCGTTTTACAACATAAGAGCATTTTAAATAATTAGCGTCCTTTGCCTCCTTTTAAAGTCGCTCCCCAAGTAGGGAGAAAAAGAGAGCTCGTTGGGAGGAAGAAAAAGACAGATGGAGTGACAGCCAGAGCACTGGCAAAGAGAAGAATTATACCTCAATAAAGGAAAAAGAGCCGGAGGAGACACTGCCTGACAAAAATGAGGAGGAGGAAGAAGAACTTCTTAAGCCTGTGTGGATTCGCTGCACGCACTCAGAAAACTACTACTCCAGTGACCCCATGGATCAGGTGGTAGGTCTGAGAAGCTGTAGACCAGGGTTTCTCAGCTTTGGCACCTTTGGCATTTGGAGTCAGATAATTCTGTGGTGGGGCCTGCCCTGCGCATTATAAGATGTTGAGCAGCATCCCTGGGATGTGTGCACAGGATGCCAGTAGAACCCCTCCCCACTTGTGATACCAAAGCTGTCTTCAGATGTTGCCAAATGCCCCCTCCCACCCTCCCCGGTTGAGAACCTGTGCTGTAGACCAAAGCTGTTTTATACAAGCGAAGGCGAGAGTGCAGGAGTAATTCAAGTATCTCTTCGTTCTGCATTTTTATAACACTGCTAGTCTTGATACTGGTGGTTTGATAAGTTTTCACACGTAACTACTTTATGCAGTTTGTGGTTGTGCGTTTGTGTGTATATTTTCCCCTCAAGGTGGGAAATAAGGAAGAATCTGAGTTTGTCTCTTATAAGTCTGTCCTTACCAAAGATAACCACGGGAAGTTTCCTATGCATATTGGCTGGTTTTGTGGAATGGCAGGGATAGTCACCCTTCATGGGCTCTTGAGAGATTCAGTGCACGTGCTGCTCAACATGAGGCTCCTGGCCTTGGCAGCCCACTCTCTCATTGCTGTGTCGGACTCCATGACCTGCTCTTTCATGTGCTCGCTTCTTTTTCCTTTTTTTTCTTATATCCATTTGATTTTTGGTCGCTCTCTAGTCTCTTTCTCCTGGTAGGTGTTATGACTCCATCCCATTAATTTAGACCTGTTTGCCACAAGGTAGACACATGGTAATGCTCATTGATTAAATGGATGAGTGAAGGAATGATCATCTACCGGTTTGGGAGGTAAGAGGTTGGAGATGTCAGATTTAGTGGATGGGGTTAGATAAAAGAGCATTCTACTTGGAATTTTGTGAAACTAGCTTGTACTTGGCCTGGGCTCTTATCTACAGGGAACTTAAAAGTAGATTCTCTTGTCTTTGGAAAAAAGAATTTGAGAAATCTCATGGTGCTGTGATATTTTACTTGATAAATTAGAGCAGGGTTTTAAGTAGTGGTTCGTAATACAGGAAAGGGAAAGCTCACATGCTTAGTACCTTTATGGTGCTGCAACTTTACTCATGCTTCTCCTATTACCTTACTTAATCCTCAAAACATTCCTGGAAAGAAGGTATCTGTCGGTTAAGAATGTGGCTGTGAATAATAATGCTTGACTAACTGTGACTTAAAGAAGCTGGGTTTATTTTTCTCAACAAGTTGTCTGGAGGGAGACGGTGGCTGGTGTTCATTTAGTGGGTCAGTGATGGCAGGGCTCTAGGTTGACATCTGCTGCCTTCTGGAGCGTCTACCATGGTTGCAGGATGACCCCAGGCATCATCTTTACACACTTCTGTCCAGACAGAGGATGCAGGGGTAGTGTTGGGTATGGCTATCCTCCAGGAACTTGCCCAGAGCTCCTGTGGATCTTGTCTTCCATCCCTTCCCCAGAACTACATCATGTGTCTTCTTCAGGGCTTCATTTTCCATTGCTGCCATAACAAATTTTATTGTCTTTAAAATAACAAAGTTGAAGACACTGAGGTTCAAAGAGTTTGAACAGGCAGTTTTTTTTTTTCTTCTTATATTTGTATGGGTGTATTAAAACTGGTGTAGAAAGAAAGCTAATAAACTAGAAGCCCGACATTTGCCTTTGTATTCTGTCGTCTGGTGCAGAGAGGTGGCAAGAATGTCAGCTATCCTAGATTTGCCGATGTCAGTATGAGGTGAGGCTTCGAAAAAGCAATTACCTCTTTCAGGATAACTGCAGATTTTATGATTGGCTTTAATTTGCTTTTTATGTCTGATAGGTCTGGTCCTTATATTTTGAAAATTACTAAGTTGGAGAGTATGGACATTTAAAGCAATTTTAACCTGGGAAGAGAGAGTGGGGCAAAGTGGAGAATTTCCTCTAGGAATGCATTGTAGGACCCTATGTTTGTGGAGTGTATGTGTATGTGTGTGTGTGTCTGTGTCTGTATTTATGGGGTGTATATGTGTGTGAGGGGGATATATAAGATGTTTCCTTCTTCCTTTTTTTACTTAAAGCTTCTTTTTATTTATTATAGAGAGAAAGAGTATGCCAATGGGGGAGGGGCAAAGGGAGAGAGAGAGAGAAGCTTGAGCGGACTCCATGCTCAGCTCAGACTCATGACCCTGAGATCATGACCTGAGCTGTAACCAAGAAGCAGATGCTTAACTGAGCCACTTAGGTGCCCCTGTCTTTGGCATTTTAAATGCTACCGCGATGTTCCTTTTTTAAAAAAATTTTTTTATTTGAATATAGTTGACAATGTTACATTAGTTTCAGGTCTACGACATGATTCAACCAACATGTCTCCCTTATGCTATGCTCACAAGTGTAGCTACTACCACCTGTCACCATGCAGTGGTATCACAGTGTCATTGACTATATTCCCTATGCTGTGCCTTTTATTTCTGTGATTTCTTCATTCCATAGGATATTGATTTTTAATCATTGGGTTAATGTGGAAGATAAGACTGAGTGATTTTTAGTAGCAGGGAAGTGTATGTTCCCTAGGAGAGTGTCAGCTATCATGAATTCCTATGGGGGGGGTCATGATTTATTTTGTCATATCAAAAGGGCATAGACAAACAGTTCTTATGTTTCTCAGTGTTGGCAAAGTGCATTTTCCTGAGGATTGTGTTAGCCATAAATGTCGTATGTGATTCAGAACACCGTTGCCAGCATTGGAAATCTTGTTTTTAAATGTTTGTTAAATTGAAGGAGATGGCACCTTGCTGTTACAAATCCTTGATTATTTGTGAGGTCGTCTGTCTCTTTGGTATGGCTTTTAATGTAGTTCTTCATATTGATCCTTTCTTTTTCAAAGGGAGATTCTACTGTTGTTGGAACAAGTAGGCTGCGTGACTTATATGACAAATTTGAGGAAGAGCTGGGGAGTAGGCAAGAAAAGGCCAAAGCTGCTAGACCTCCATGGGAGCCTCCCAAGACGAAGCTAGATGAAGATTTGGGTGAGTCAGAAGTTACTAGACCAAGACCCTGTGCTCCTGTCATTGCTTAAACCTCAACTTTGGGGATGTGTTCTTGAGAGTCCCACATTGAAATTTCCTCTCTTTCGTTTTATTTTCCTTAATTATGGTCAGCAAAATACGTAGCAATGGAACTTTCTCTTTTTCGATCTTACTTTTCCTTAGTTACATTCAGCAGAATCCATAAGAGATCTCATTTGCAGGGCATGTTAGCAGTTGTGTCCCTTGTAGAACTGTCCAGTCTGAGAATCAGAAGGGACCATAGTCCAGCCTCTCTGCCACAAGCAGGAGCGTGTTAAACCTAACCCTGTGCCTTGTGCCTCTCATGGGCAGGCATTCCCCCTGGCCTTCTCCACTGCCAGGGCACTCCTGCTTTGATGAGGAAACGCCAGCGCTAAGCCAGCTCTGATTGAAGGTTTCTCTCAACTCACACGGATACTTTCCATAACTTTCTCATATGGTGGTCTATTTTTTCATGTGTATTCTGAGGTTCCAAGTAGATGCTAGGATCTTTGAGGATACAAACTGCTTTTTACCACTTTGCGGTCTTAGCCCCTAACAGAAAGCCGTTCACAGATGAGGCCTTCACTGTGCCTTTCCCGTGTTCTCTGGCTCTCATCTGCCCACCTTCAGTATGTTTCCCAGCTGAGAGGCAGTGTCCATGGTGGGCAAAAGCACTGATGGAACCAGCTGGCCTGGGTTCAAATCCCTGCTCTACCACTTGGTGTGTGACCTTGGACAAGTGATTTAATCTTTCTGTGCCTTACTTTTCTCATCTGTAAAAGAAGGAAGACAATAGCATTTATCTTACGCAGTACATTCAAAAATCCAACTATGTAAGGGTTGAGTTTTATTACTGTGCTATACTATGTTAATTTCTTGTAGGATTAACCTAAGTTCTAGGTCTGTTTTTTAAAATTGTGGTAAAGTACACGTAACATATAAATGTACCATTTAACCATTTTTTAAGTATACAGTTCAGTAGTGTTGAGACCATTTACATTGTTATTTAGTCTCCGGAACTCTCTTGATTTTGCTCAACTGAAACTCTGTACCCATTAAACAACTCCCCAATCCCTCTTCCCACTAGCCTCTGGCAACCACCATTCTTTCTCTTTCTATGAATTTGAGCTCTCTAATACCTCCTAGAAGTAGAATCACACAGTATTTGTCTTTTTGTGACTGGCTTACATCACTTAGCAAAATTCTCAGTTTTTATCTAGTCACTTCCAAGGACTAAAATCTTCTTTTGCTACTATGGAGAGAAAAAAATCTAAAATCTTCAGTCTGGAAATCAGAGGCTTCAGTCTGGCATTCATGACACCCGAACCCCTTACCTCCTGGTATTCTTTTATGGGGCCTTTGCCCTAGCCAGACTGCCTGTGCTCTTCCCTCCATGCTTTGGTCTGAGGGCTCCCTTTGCATTCCTTTCCTCTCAGCCCCTCATCAGCCTAGCTCTGCCCCATCCGTTTGTCTGGATCACATGCACCGCTTCCAGGAGATCTCAGGGACCCTCTGGGTCAGGGTGGACTCACTCTTTTTTGAATTACTGCACCTTCTTAAACGTGAGACTCCACACTGTTACTGTAACATTGTTCATTAGGTCTTTCTCTAAAACTCTGTTTTCATTGCTTCTGTAACTAGATTGTGACTTAGCACCACGGGCTGTATTATTTTCATGGTATTGCCTAGCAGAGTGCTTGGTGTGGAGTAGGCACCCAAATGTTTGCTGAAAGAATAAACAATTGGGAATTTCTTCGTCTTCTCTGTTTTCCCCCTGACCTCTATTAGAGAGTTCCAGTGAATCCGAATGTGAGTCTGATGAGGACAGCACCTGTTCGAGCAGCTCAGACTCTGAAGTTTTTGATGTCATTGCAGAAATCAAACGTAAAAAGGCCCACCCTGACCGGCTGCATGATGAACTTTGGTACAATGACCCAGGCCAGGTGCGCATGTTTTTATGTTGTGTTCTTGCTATGAAGGTTGCAGACCCATACATCACATTTATGACTCCAGGCTCAGAAGATGCATGTTGGCTGGTATGAAAACTGAATTTTACTCGCAGCGTTGTGTGTCATTCCTTGGAGCTTATTTCTCTTCAGCTTCAGAGTTCAGCACCAAAGCATAAGCAGCAGCGCCACTGTCTCCTGAATCATGTTTGACGATGTTTGTAAATTCTGTGTTAGGGAGCAGGGTAATGGTGCTGCCTCATTAAACTTGCAGTAAACGAAGGAGACAAATGGCAGGCTGAGGGAGAGAGCACTTGTAGGTCTTTTTAAAAGCAATTCATCTGGAAGGTATCTTGCAGCGATATAGTAAACAATGTCTTAAGTCCTGTAAGACTTCATATTTCTTAGTTGGTAATAGTCACAATTTCTTGTAAGTTCTGTTCCTTGTTAAGCATTTTTGAACTAATGATGTCATAACTGGACATAATCATTTTTATTTTTATTACTATTTTATTATGAAGTGACACTTAATACCAAATAGTATGTTTATAAAAGATTTGTATTTTATAAATATACAATACATATAAAAATAGTATCTTTAATTTACACAGTTATTAAGCATAATAAAACATATACCTATCAAAAGATAATGTAAAATGCAGACTTTATAAATAAATGCATACCATTCTATATTAATTTGAATGCTCTTCTGGTTCTTGGTAGATGACAGCTATCTGAATGGTTTCTTTCTTTAGAATTAATATAGGCGGAATGCCTGACAGAAATGTATTTTGTGGTACTTTTTGCTCTCTTGGAATTGAGCAGAAATGTTTATTTATTTATTTATTTATTTATTTATTTATTTATTTATTTTTAATAGATTTTATTTATTTATTTGACAGAGAGAGACACAGCGAGAGAGGGAACACAAGCAGGGGGAGTGGGAGAGGGAGAAGCAGGTCTCCCGCAGAGTGGGGAGCCTGATGCGGGGCTCGATCCCAGGAGTCTGGGATCATGATCTGAGCCGAAGGCAGATGCTTAACGACTGAGCCACCCAGGTGCCCCGAGCAGAAATGTTTAAAAATGTGAAGCATTTTGAAACTTACTTTATGTTATTAACTGTGCATATGATCTCTTTAAACAGCTTTAGTGAGTTATAATTCACATACTATGCAATTTACACACTTAAGGTGTACAATTCAATTTTTTTTTTTTAGTGTAGTCACAAGATTTAACAACCATCATCACAATTTAATTTTAGAGCATTTTTGTTTCCCTAAAAGAAGTCCTGTGTCCATTAATTGTTGCACCCTTTTCCCCATATGTGGTCTTAACACTCTGTTGTTATATCAAGAAGCCTATTCCTTGGTTTCTATGCGTTCTTTCTCTTCCTTCCTTCCTTCCTTCCTCCCTCCCTCCCTCCCTCCCTCCCTTCCTTCCTTTCTTTCTTTCTTTTCTTTTCCTATTAGAGAGAGAGAGAGAATGAGCTGGGAGAGGGGCAGAGGGAGAAGTGGGCTCCCCGCTGAGCAGGGAATCCACTGTGGGGCTTGATCCCAGCACCCTGGCATCATGACGTGAGCTGAAGGCAGATGCTTAACCGACTGAGCCACCCAGGCACCCTTGTACGTTCTTATTTTTATTAGAGATTTACAAAGGCCTTCTTTGTAGTCTCACCCTTCTGTTTTCTATGTTTGGTTTGTGTCCTCTGTACAGTTGAGCCTTGTAAAGGGCCGATCTGCCCTGGGGCCAAGACCCTGGTAAAAGGCAGGAATGTAGGATGTCTGTGTGCTTCTCTGGAAATCAGTGAGCATGAAGTGATTTCTCCACTGACTAGCATTAGGAGTGGTGTTGTGACTTTTGAGTGAAGCCCATCACAACTCGGTTTACCAACTGTTACTTTGGATAATATCTTAATATGATTTTTTTAGGTAGCGATGTTATTCCTCTACTATGCTACCTGAGGCTTTAGATTTCCCAAAAGGATAAAGAAAGTTATCATTTTTCACTTTAATATTTCTTTTTGAAGTTTTGAGACATTTTCATTGGATGCGAGTTACAAATCCCTAGTACTTTAAGGAAACGTGTGTGTTACATGTTATGTGTCCTATACCTACACATATATTTTTTTAATAAATACAAAGAAAGTGAGAAACGGAACTCTGCTTCTCCATTCTCCGAATTGATGCTCTGGTCTCTGTTTTGATTCAGTATTACCATTTGTGTTGAATAAACTCATGAAACTGGCTTTTAAGGCCCTTTATGATTTTGACCTCAGTTCTGCGTCTTTGGTCTTCTTGCTCGCATAAATGATCCACTCTGTTTCGATGGGTCTCATGTCCCTGGAGCATAACGTAGGCTTTCTTCCTTCCCTTTTTTTCCTCATGTAGAATAGCCATCTTCTTTTCCTGTCCTGTTCTACCCTTCACATTTCGTTTCTTTAAAGCCAGTGGTATGGTATCGCCACATGGACTCTTACCCTTTTTCTTTAAATTACTGAGTATATCATATGTATGTTATTTCTCCTGTCTAGAGTAAATATTTCTTGAATACATGGACCCCGAGTTATTTGTCACCCTCCTTCCCCCCTAATGTTTAGCAGTCATCTTTCTATCCAAGAGGCATTCAGGAATTATTCACTCATTTTATCATGTGGGTAGAGTTCATGGCAGTAAAATGAATTCAGGTGAAAAAGCAGACATTGACTCACCTGATAAGCATTGAGTTTCTCTGCTTCTAGTAGCATTTTTTTTCCCCTCTGCTTTAGATACCTTTAGGTTTTTCTTTTGGAAACATTCAATCTGCAGGTCACCTTCAAAACATTCTCTGTGTTCCTTCAGGATATAAAATGTGCTTTTCTTTTATGAAAGAGTCATATTTCCTGAAATAAGAAATGCGAGAAACACACTGAAATAGTGGTAGGAGAAGACAGGGGCAAACAATGCCCTGACATTGATATTTTCTGCTTGGCTGCACAAATAACTTGGGAATCTAGCGTTGTCCTATGGTTTCCCTTTATCAGACAGTATAGACAGTCTGCAGCTTTATTGGTTTTGGAACATCCGTTTAATCTTCTAACTGTGACGGCCTCTTCAGAGCTCCCGTACTCATGACATTAAAACCCACAGAGTTTTCGAGGCCTCATTGTGCATGGTGTGGATCTTCCCCTGAATAAAAAAGAATTACATTCTGTTTCTGACAGATGAATGATGGGCCACTCTGCAAATGCAGTGCCAAAGCAAGACGCACAGGAATCAGGCACAGCATTTATCCCGGAGAAGAGGTAACTCATTCGGGTTATTATATTTGTAAGTGCTGAGGAGCCAGAAGTAGACAGATGCTGTTGCTGTTCTTTTCCCATAAATGAAATAATACCATGGAAATAGTCTTTTTATCTTCCCTAAAAGTCTCCGTTACTGATAATTGGAGAAGAAAAGTACTTGGGTTTTGGGGGATGGAGTGGGAAGTGTTACAAAGGAAACTTTAAAAAGTTTTGGAAGATTCATTGTATAAAACAGGCAAGGTGTATTTGAGGGGTTTTTGCTGTTGTTATTTTAAATGTCTTAAAACTGCACACATGGTAATTTTTTCATGCTTTTATTGTAAATGGTTATGAATGGCCTTGGAAAAATGATCTTACTAAGCTGCTGTAAGGCACATGTTCTCTTTCCCTAGGGGTATATAGGTATATAAGGGTATGCTGTTGTCTTTGTTAGTCTGTGGTCCCCACTAAATTGTGAGTGGTGCATGGACTATTTGACCCGTGTACCCCATCCCCTGGTTCATCAAGGACACTCCAAATATGTTTGACTGAATGACTTGAATACTTTATATCATAGTTGTATATAACTGCTCCTTTTCAATGATTTTCCTTCATTTTCCCCTTGCCATCTTTTATTTTTATGTTATTAATCCCAGATTATCACTTAATGATCCAGCACATTATGTTTAAACATAGTATGTGTAAATCCTTAATTTTTCTGTAAGACTTGTTTGAGACCATAACAATGGGAATAAAGACTCTGTGGCAGTGATGGATATTTTTAACTACTTCCTTGCTTTTACCTCATTTGTCTTTGAGTGTAGTGTAGCAAGGAACTGTGCGAGAGGATCTGTACCTTGAACGTCCACACCTGTGCCTCAGGTGGGGCTCTCTGAAAGCAGGTGCTGCAGTAGAGTTTGTGGTACGAGATGTTTCATAGGATTAGACAAGAAGAGAGTGGAGGCAGGATTGAGCGGAGGGAGAAGTCCCCCTGTGGTGGGTCTCATAAAGCTGGAGTTATTGGGATTGTCGTGCATCAGGCTGGCATAGCCTTCACACCCTCTTTGCTCTCTGTCTCCAGAGCGGGCTGCCCTGGGAAGGGCATCATCTTGGGGAAGGGGGCTCTGTAGCAGAGGCTGACCCTGAAGGAGCCGGTGGCTGTGGGCTGTCTTGCTCTCTCCACAGCTGGGCAGCAGGCCCTTCCTTGAAGGAAGATCTGGGTGGATGGCTGTGCTGGCTGAGGACTGGTGGGAGGCAAGCCCATCCTCAGAGTACATGTTTATTCCTGTGAGCAAACTTCTGGCCCTTTCAAGATGGGTGGGCCTCTGTAGCCAACTACCTGCTAAGTGGCAGGTTTGTCTCCTGGTTGATCTCCGCAAGGAATGGAGCCATTTTGGGGGCCATCACTGGTCACTGTAGATGGCCTGTGGGAGGTTCGGCTTTGGCAGGTGGCGTAGCCAGCTTAGCCTTGGTAAGTCAGGTCCCGGCTGTTGGGCTCTTGCGAAGCAGCCTGAGCTGCTGTGGCCACGTCATTCATGTGCCCAGACTGTCAGCTCCGGGTGGGTAGCTGATGACTGAGGCTGGCTGACCCCATCTGGCTGAGGCGTTTTGTCGTTGAGGTGGTTTAGTACCTCTTCCGTGGAGGGTGTGCTGTGTGTTCTCCACCCACGTGTGATACAGAGATTGTCGCATTCACCCCCACTTGTTCACCCACACGTCTACTCCAAGACCTTTTTTTTTTAATTTTTAAAGAATGTTTAAGTAATCTCTATACCCACCGTGGGGCTCAAACTCACAGCCCCGCGATCAAGACTCACATGCTCCACCAACTGAGCCAGCCAGGCGCCCCCACCCCAAGATGTTCTTATCCCTGGTCTTCCAATCTTTTTCCTTCTAGGCCTCTGACCAGCTGGCATAGCCTCTTGCTTCTGCCATGAGTCCATCTATATTCTAACCTCAGGCTGCTTCTCTTTCCACACAAAGTGGATAACCAGGTACATTGCCTGAAACTGCTCACTGGAAAGACTTGCCCTCGTCGCTGTCTTTCAGATTCCTCCCTGAATGCGGCTGCAGCACAGTCTGTCGTGGGCGTGCTCCCCCAGCCCTGACTGACTCGTTTGCAAAGCAAGCTTGGGCGCGTCCCTCTGCTTCCACCCTTCCGTCCTTGGTCATCAGCCGAGGGCGGGTGCCGGGCGCCAGGGGTGGGCCACCCGCTCCTGCAGCTTTTTTGTGCCTCCTCCTGCGCCTGTGCGCCTGGCTCTGGGTGTGCAGCCTCCATCTTATGATGGATTGTCACTGGTCCCCTCCAGACTTCTGCCTGTGCGGGACGGCAGAACCCAGCTTGGGATGGGCAGTTCAGCCACATGCCTCTTTCTTTCCCCTGGGCATGCCTTCCGTGTCGCCCAGGGCCCAGTCGCACACTGGTGGTGTTTCAGAGGCATATAATTCTTCACGGTAGGCAGCATGGCTTTGCCCCAGAGCACCAGATACCAGCATTGTGCTTCTCCCAGTGGCCACAGACCCCCCCTCAGCATTTTTCCCACAGGTGACGTAGGATTTGCTGCATTACGTGGCCTCGACAGCCAGGCTCCTCGCACCACAGCTTGGAAGCACTGGCGCCTTTCTCATGGGGCCACACTCAGAGCTGGCAGCCTTCTGCACCTCTCTAGGAATGGCCCAGAACAGCACCCCTGGGTGGGGATTATACTGTCTCCCGAAGAGGCCTGCCTGCTGTTGCGCTTGCGTCTTCACTGTAAGAGGTGGAAGATGCAGTGATTTGTCTCTTATTGTGGACTGATGTCTTGGCACTCAGATCCCTGGCTCTTAAAAATGGTGTGGCTGTGGTAGGCCCCTGAATCTTCGCAAGGTGTTTCTCTCACCCTCCGGAGCATGCGGGCTTTGCCGAGGCTTTTAGTTTGATAAACATCATGTCACAGATGCAGTGGAGCATGATAATGTTCTGCAGTATGTCCAGAAGGTCGAGAGCTCCTTGGACTGTTGGGACAGTGTGTGGGAGGGTTAACACAGCCTGGCAGCAGAACTGTAAATGTTGTCTTTTCTCTGTGAATGAACACAGAATGTGAACCATTTCTTATCCTCATTCTGATTGGGATGGAAAAGAACACATTCAGCAAATCGGTTGCTGTCCACTTTGAACCCGAGGTCATATTAATCTGCCCTGAACTGTAGCATCTGGCGCAGCTGGGGCAGTCAAAGCTACTCCTTGGTTGAGCTTGTGGTAGTCTGTAGTTATCCTGCAGGATCCATTTGTTTTTTTGTTTTTTTCCCACCCCCGGAAGCCAGATTGGTGAATTAAAGATACGATAAAGACTGTCACCCCTGTGTCTTTTGGATCCTTAAGGATGGCACTAACCTACACCATCCTCCCAGAGAGATCCTGGTTTTGATGCCTGTGTTGGGGATGATGGTAATTTTGGGGGCTTCTGCTTGACCTTTTCCAGCATGATGGCTCTTACTCCACAGAACAAGGACCCAGTGTGGGACGGTGCCATCTGCCAATTTTGTCAATTCCAATGAAACATTTCGAGGACCAGGGGAAATGCCCACTGGGCAGATCTGTGGACTCAGGGGACCTGGACCTGCGGTAAACCAGACCTTGACTGAGATTCCTTTTTTTTTTTTTTTTTACCTTGGCTTCGTATCACCCACTCTAATGTGTACTGAGGTGATGTATCCAGTCCCCTCTGAGTATCAGTGTTGATTCAGATGCTATGTCCAATACTCCTTGAACATTCTTGGTTCCCCTTTCCCCAGTGTACAGTTTTTTGGGTAAATGGCCATAGGCCCCTTTGGGGAAGGACAGGGTTGTCATGACCATATTTGCTTGCAGTGGTGTTGTAGGGCCCTTCCTACTATAGGTCTGGAACTGGGAAAGGGATCATGACTGTTCATTGGAGCGACCTACCTCCAGCCCCTTGGTTAACCATTCTTGATTTCTTCTGTTGGTACAAACCAAGTATTACTATTGTCAGCTACTCAGTTATTTTATCTAAGGATACTGTGTTCTATGAACTACTTCCATGACTTTTTGTGGGCTAGACCCCTTTAGTTGCCACTTTGATCTTGCTGGTTATGATGATACTGTGAGACCTGGCTTCTAACAATTAGCCCCACCATCTTGCCTCCCTTGTTTCAGAGTCCTGTCATCCCCATGCTGTGAGCAAGCTCTGCTCTGTGACCACCTCTCTTACAGTCAGCCCTGGCCTGCAGAGGAGGCCACTACTGATCTTCCTAGTGAGGCTGGTGTCCCTTCCCCAGCACATTCCTTTTGGCCCCTAGTAGATGGCCTTTGGCATGTCCTCTGGGGCTCCCCATGAAATAAGATAATCTGGTGTATTTTTCAGTCACAGATATTATATCCATTCTAACGTGCCTACTTCCTGACTCTTTGAATTACTTCCTTTTCTGTCATGGCAGTTTTGGTATTTTAACCACACTCATCGTGGGCCATTGCTTTTTCATGCTTTTAGGAGACATCCTAGTAGGGAATTCCTGGCATCTGGTGTCCCTGAATCCTGAATGCTCGCAAGTCAGTAAACCCTTCCCTAACCACTTTTGTGTTCTGGCCCTTTTGGTCAAGCCCTCTCAGCATCCAGTCTTGTGCAGACTCCTGCTGCTGGCACATGCTGGCTAGTTCTTGCAGTTCCTTTGGGATATAATCTCTCCTCGAAGCACCTCCCCAGCTGGGTTATGCTGTGAAGTGACCCTAACTATAGGTCTCTTGGCCAGGAGGGGAGACTGATTGGGGGGAGGCAGCGTTGCCTTGCAGGATCTTCCATTGCCTTCGGACACAGGTAAGTGATTGCTCTTAATAGACAGGGTTGGGCCACCTCGGAGGAGATGGAAGGTTTCGAGGGGTCTGGGGGGTTAAAACCTGTATGTCCTCATCTCAGGTTTCCAAGTCTCGTCCCTTGGCATAACAGATCTACCCTGGTTGGCCGTTAATTGTCTCTAAGGCCCACCCATCTCTGCCCCTGGGTTTGGTCTTGGCAATGCAGGGGACAGCTTCCCTGTGTGCCTCCAACAGTCTGACTGGCTTTCAGTTGCCTCCCCTTCCCCCCCCCATTACATTTCTGTGGAGCAGGGGTTCTCCAGGTATCAGCTTCACCTGGGAACTCCTTAGGAGCCAGGTTCTCAGCATGCCTCATCTGCTGAATCAGAAACCCTGGGGGTGGGGAGCAAGCAATCCGAGATATTTAGCAAGCCATCCAGTGACTTCAAGGCACACTTTGAGAGACATGGTAGAGCACACAGTTTGAGAGACATGGTAGAGCATCAGTGGTGCTTAGCAATAGCCATCTATCCCGTTATCCTGATAGCATGCATTCTCTCATAGTCTTAAATACCTGGTACACTGCACCTGCTTCCACTGGTATACCCTCCCAATTCACCATCTTTGAAAGTTTTCAGTTGGTCTGCCATCTGGTGCCAGGGACTCTAGCTACCACCATGATGGGGTCCTCATTGCCAGTGGGTGGTAAGTGATTTCAGCTCCAGAATCCTATCTTACCTCCAGCTTTCTTGGATCATTCCTGGAGCTACACACTGGATTCTCCGGAAGCATATGCTAAGATGAAGTTTGGGTGCCTGATGTTTCTTAGGGAACTTCACCTGTGAGAGGAGAAATGTGTAAGCAGGATTGGACAGAGGGATCAGTTGAACTATGAGTCAGCCCCGGTGATCCAAGGAAGGAGAGCAAAAAAATCATATCAGTTTCTGTTTTCCTTTTCTCATCTTGAACTCCATGCATATTCTATCTGCCACCTCTCATGTGTCCTTCATTTCTGGTCCCTTCTATTTTTACTGAGCACATTTAATGATCCTTTCAACTGTTTTTTCCCCCCTATCAAAACCTGCTATTACTTTTGAGATCCCCCCCCCCTTTTTTTAGCATACTGGGAGTTTAGCCAAAGGTCAAGTATTGTGTTATGTTACAATAAAAGGAAGATAGTCCTAGAAATTAAGATCTAGAAAGATCTTCATGTTGTCTGAACCCCTTGTATTGCATGCACATGAGGAGATTGGTTGAATCCTGGTGACCAGCCTGTTCTTTTTTATTCATGTAGTTAATGGTACTGTTCTTCCTACCAACCTGTGAAGGAACACACGTAAAAACTCTTTTGTCAGATGCGGATCTAGAAATACAGTCTGTTTTTAAATAAAAATATTTTGCTACTTTACTTTTAAACTCACTTTTGTTTTTCCCCCTTAGGCCATCAAGCCCTGTCGTCCCATGACCAACAATGCTGGCAGACTTTTCCACTATCGAATTACAGTCTCCCCTCCTACAAACTTTTTGGTAAGTTCCTAATAAAGTCAGATTTAATTTCATTTATTTTATTTTGTTTATTTTCAAATGTAAATGGGTTGGATATGTACAAATAGGTTTAAATGTGAATATTCTCAATACTGATTCAGTTTTTAAATTTTCTTTAAAAAAATTTTTATGTTGATAAAACTGGCTTTTATCATAATGACTTTTCTGTTGCTTCCTCTCATTATACTACTTTCTGTACCTTTTTTCAGTTATGTTTTCAGTTCCTCATAGTAGCCACATTCATAATAGCCATGACTTTTGGAGCTATTCATTGGAACTGTGGAGTTGGAAGAATGTGTAGAACACTTTCTCATCTCTTAAAAATTAGTTGAATAACTCATATATTATATCTAGTGACCCAATCAAGAAGGTCTATTTATTTATGACAGTAATAATAATACATAATATTTGTTGACTATGGTACCAGGCACCACTCTGAATGTTTCACATGTATTAACTTATTTCTCACAACAAACGGATGAAGGAGAATTATTATCCCCACTATCCAGATGGGGCAGTAATCTCTGTTTTACAGATGAGGTTAAGTAACTTGCTTAAGATCATTCAGGTAGTAAGTGGCAGAGTGGGGATTTAAACCTGGACAGTGTGACTGGGTGTGCATGGCTGTCTGCTATTCCACTGTGCTCTGTTGGCTTCCACAGTGCAAAGTTACTAATTTTATTACCTCTGTCATCAAGAGATTTCAATTTCAAAATTAGGTTATTAGTAATTATATATTTTAACAACTTTATCAAGATGTTCATATACCATAAAATTCACCCACTTAAAGTGTATATTTTATGATATAATTCTCTTCACAGAATTGTGAAACCATCACCACAATCTAATTTTAGAACATTATCATCATCCATCCTCAAAAGAAACCCTGTACTTATTAGCAGTCAGTTCTTTCATATCCCTCAGCCTTCAACAACTAAGATACTTTCTGTCTCTATCATTAGCCTGTTTAGATATTTCATGTGAATGGGATCATAGAAAATGTGATCTTTTTCGCCTGTTTCACTCAGCATAATGTTTTTAAGATTCATCCATGTTGTAACATAATAACTTTATTCCTTTTTTTTTTTTAAAGATTTTATTTGTCAGAGAGAGAGCACAAAGCAGGGGGAGTGGCAGGCAGAGGGAGAGCCAGCCTTCCCCACTAAGCAGGGAGCCCAGTGCAGGACTCGATCCCAGGACCCCGGGATCATGACCTGAGCTGAAGGTAGATGCTTAACTGACTGAGCCACCCAGGCGCCCCAAACTTTATTCCTTTTTATGGACAAATAATATTCCCTTGTGCGGGCATACTATATTTATCCATTTATTGAGTTGATGAACATTTGGGTAGTCTCCACTTTGGGGGCTCTTATGAATAATGCTACTGTGAACGTTTGTGTAGAAGTTTCTGTGTTGATGTATGTCATCATTTCTCTTGGGTATAAACCTAGGCCTGGAGTTGCTGGATCGTGTGGTAACTCTGTGTTTAATATTTTGAGGAACTACCAAACTGTTTTCCAAAGTGGCCGTACCTTATTACTTTGTTTAAATTATTACATTATGTTTAATTTACACCAGCTTTATTTAGAGTTATTCAAATAGAAACTAACAGTAGTATTGGCAAAACAACCAATGTACGTGTGGGTATTCGTTAGCATCCTCCTTTGGTTCTATATATATATATATATATATATATATATGGTTTAAAAGAATAATGTTCAATACCTGTGTTAAAAACCGCATTTTTCAGGGCCTGTGGGTGGCTCAGTTGGTTAAGCATCTGCCTTTGGCTCAGGTCATGATCCCGGAGTTCTGGGATCAAGCCCTGAGTCAGGCTCCCTGCTCAGCAGGGAGTCTGCTTCTCCCTTTCCCTCTGCCCCTCCCCCTGCTCATGCTCTCTCTCTGTCTCTCTCTCTCTCCCTCACTCTCTGAAATAAATAAAATCTTTTTAAAAAAGTGTGTTTTAGGTTACCAATCTTGATAATTAGTTCCATATTTAGCATCTAGGATTAAAAATGGTGGTCTATAAGAATAGCATAAGGAAGAGAATTCGTACGCGTGGATTAACTAACATTTGTATATTTTAACTACATATTCAATTTTCAGATAATTAAGATTTTTGACATTATGTGGGAATTGATTTGTTGCCATATGTGGTGGGGTGGCTTCTTGGAGGTCCTCGGAATGGAGCTGGGAGGGGTTGAGCCTCTGGCACCCTGAGGCCTTTCAGGGCCTTCCAGGCTGTTGCTAATCTTGACTCTTGTGATGCTGAGTCTTTTTCCACTTTGAGCTTTGAGTTGACTGTGCTATTATCTTGTTCTTGTTAGGACTTTCGTTAGTTCAGGAATACAGTTCAGAAAGAGTAGATCTGGTAGTATTGTGGGATTAAATAAAACAGTTTCCTAGAGAATGAAGCCATATAGCCTTTTTTCCCTTTATGATACCCATAATAAACATTCTTGATGGTCTCAATATGTAAATATTACTGAAGCCAGAGAATTCCACCTAAAATTAAACTTTTATATAAAGTTCTCCCTGGTTGTTTAGAAGAATGTTCATGGAGCCCATGGAGTCCATCCATTTCTCCTGTTGGTACCTTTGTGTTCTCATGGATTTCTGTACATGCAAATCATGTTCTTAAATTCATGCTTTGTGTTTCTGTTTGCTTTTAGACTGACAGACCAACTGTTATAGAATATGATGATCATGAGTATATCTTTGAAGGATTTTCTATGTTTGCCCATGCCCCCCTGACCAATGTAAGTATGTGCTAATTGGCTGGCTTTCTCCTTTTTCTGAACTCTCTTCCTTCCCTTAATTCTTTATTTCTAAAAGTCAAAGTAAATTTCTTTTCTTCTGACTTGTAAGTAACATTTACTTTGCATCCCTCTGCATGAGTTGCAGGAAGTCTGTGGCGGCGTGTGTCAGGTGGGAGTGTGACATCTGTGCTAATGAGTCACAGGTTTGGTCCACATTAAATGGTGTAAGTAAACATGTGTTAGAATAACATTTTGAGAGTGTGAAAGATGGAAAAAGAAGGATAAACTGTGGAATAAAGTGTCAAAGCTATTTTGGGCTGGGTGTCCTTCAAAAGAAAGTTGGAAAGTTTTAAGAACAGCTATTATCTAGTGTCTAAGCAATAGGAAAAGAGAGAGAGCTGTGTTCGGGACACCTGGAGCCTGCATTAACTTCCTACATTTTTCTGCTTTCGAATCCCAGGACTATGTCTTCTTTAAGAGATTTTGTCTGACATAGAGATCTGTGATATTTTTTACAGGTATTAAGGTTGCTTTGTTTGGTAATTGGTTCAAATGGAAGTTCTGTTATCTATGAGTCAAAATCTTGCTGTCTCAAAGCTAACAGTCTTGGGAATTGTCTTACTTATTCTGTATTATAGTTGGACATAGAGTAGAATTTGTTGGCTGCTCAGACTATAGCAGTATACCCAGTCCAGATGCTGTTAGAGAACTTATGAAATTATAGCTGTGGTGTATCTACATCAAAATACAGTGTTCTTTAATCCTTTCTGAGTTGGTTATTAAGACATTACATCCGCAGTTTAAAAAGTTATTTAAGTGCTGTTTACTCAGAACGTGAAATTCTGTTCCATTGGAGAGTAAAGAATAAAATTTTTGCCTGACCTTGTTCCTTTCTGTCGTTCTTTTTTTCTTTATAAGTAGACATGATTCTATAGTAGTGGTACTAATTTAAAACAAATTGTTTTCTTAATGGAATTTTCCATATTCCACAATATATTTTATCCTAGAGAATTTTCTTTGGAAAGTGATGACATTCTATATATAAAAATAAAATCATTCGATAATGCATATCACCTCCACCTCCAGTGTGGACCATAATATAGAAAAGAGCGTAATATTGGACTGTTCTTTTTTTGAGATATAATTGACATAAACCATCATATTAATTCCAGGTGTACCGTGTAATAATGAGTCAACATTTGTACATAGTGCAAAGTGATCACCACAGTAAGCCTAGTAACATCCAGCACCACACATAGCTACAGAATTTTATATTGGACCATTCTTAACAGTCTTTATGAAAAGGCACTAAGAGGTTTTGAATTTTGATGGTTTCTTCACTTTTTTTTTTTTTTTAATGTCTCAGGCACGCAAACCCTTTGTTACACCAAACCTCATAGTCTCAGGGTGGAAAAGGCCATTGGAGGTCCTCTAGTCTAGCTCCTCCCACATAATGCATTTCTCTCTTTTTTTCCTCAGTCGGCTTGCAAATATAAATAATTTAGTTACCATGAAAATATTTAAAATTATCTCTTATTTCCTTGGAGGTAATGTAGATAGATCTCATTTAACTTTTAGTATCACCTTAATCAAAGAAGGAAAGCAGTGTGGCTTCAGAGGGACCAGGGTTTAAACATTAGTGAATTCCACTTATTAGCTGTGTGATTTGACCTTTCACCTCAGCCTATGATTTGATCTTTATTCTTGATTTTCTCATCTATAAGATAGAGGGATTATAGCAATCTTACTGGTTTTTGTAAAAAATAAATGAGATGACACGTGAAAAGTGTCATGGTTTTTGGCATACATGTTGGCATTTCTTATTTTGGATAAGATGTCAGACAGACCTGGGTTTGTGTCTTCTAATTCTTTTTTTTTTTTTTAACCAATTCTTAATATTTATGTGACCTTGGAGGAGTGATTCTTTTGAGCTTTATTTAAAGCCTGTCAGCGCAAGGTTTGGCACTGAGAGGCTGCTAATGCTCAATTAATTGAGGTTGTTACTGTTATAAAATCAAAGATAGAACTGAAAATTGCTGGTTTCAGCATATATTTTATATAAATACTCAAATTCTTCAAATTTGAGAACTTCACTCTGTAATGGGAAGATAAGCCTCATCATTTATGTTAGAGATGTTGATAAAATAAATCGAGTTTTAAGCTGAATGTTGTACAGTTCATAGGGATTAGATCCATCAAAGGCCTCTTGAGTTTGAAATAGCCTCCCAGAAAAAGAATTTTTAAATCGCTTTACTGATCTGATTCATTTTCTTGCTAGAGAGAGCATATCAGTAAGAAGGGCATGCAAATGATGGTAATGTTAGAATCTCAACCAATCTAGTTCTGACAAGTTTTCTTAAGATCTTCTTCAATTGAAGTGGATTGAAAGCCTTGTTGGCTAAGTATAGAGCATTTGGGACCATTTTATCCTTTTATATAGCACATCTGCTACTACTTAGAATACCTGATGTTATTAAGGACTTTGACAACATAACTAAAATTGTAAAGATACGTGTATTAGATGCATAATGTCTTATCCTGTCCTCAAAAGTGCAAGAAAACCCCTGCTTTTAGATGGCTTTACATTTCCAGTGGCCTCACTGCCCTGGATTTAGCCATTCAGCATTTGGAAGTAATAGAGTTAGAATGTAGAAGTTTGGGAGGGTTTTTTGTTTCTTTACAGTAGGATGAAGTAAGAGTTAATAAGAGTTAATGTCAGTCTTCAAACAAGTTTTAAGAAATGGTAGTCATTTATATTATTTGATTGACCATTGACCCTTCAATAAATTGAGCTTGCCATATGTAGAAAAAATGACAAGTTCTCTTTGACTCTTAGAGAGAGATAAAAGTGAATAGAAAAGAAGATCTTGCTTTCCCAGATTTGTGTATCTCAGAAGGGCTCTGGTGGTATGGATGTGAGCCCAAAAGAAAATAAAGTATATGTAAGAGAAGAGCTCAAAGAAAGAATCCCCAAAAGGGATTTTAGTTGAAATGATATGGGGAAAGGACTGTTCTTGCATAAATCATCTAGCAGAATTGCTTTTGTGTGTCGTAGAAGGAATAACTTTTGCTCTTTCTTTGCCTGCCTCTTGACTTCCCAAGGGCTGGTCCTTTTTTCTTCTGGGTGCTCTCTTCTGAGTAATACAGTCTCACCCACAGGTTTTCCTTCTGTGCATCTTCTGATCCCCACCAAATCGATATTTATAGCTATGACATGGTTCCGTGCTCCACACTCACATTTCATATTGCCTTTTGGACATACCCACGTTCATATCCCCTCAAGTACCTCACCCTCAACCTATGCAAAACTGAACTTATCCTCTTCCTCGCATATTGATTTTGAGGTACTTGGGGGACACCCTATGAATTTCTTTATATTAATGCCATTGTGATTTATCTTGTCATTAGGCCAGAAATCTAGAAATTTTTCTCTCTTCTTTCTTGTCTTTCACTTCCACATCAGAATGGTCATTGTATATTTCAGTAACATCTCCCATGTTTAAAATTTGCCCCCTTGCTTCCAGTCTTCATTTGGCTCCTGGTCTATTTCATCAGACTCCAGTCTGGTCTTCTGGTCTCTTGCCTTGCAATGCATAAGGTATATGCATAAAGGAATGCATAAACCATTCCCACAATGTTTACAGAACAGCCCATTCAAAATGTAAACTATGATAGTCTCTCACTTAAAGTACTTGGGTGACTTTGCATTGCCGTAAGGACAAGCCCTTAATCCTTAATGTGGTTTATATGGTCTGCATTACATAGTTCATACTTTTCCTGTCTTAGAATCTCCTTGCTTCTCTCTCTCCATGTATTTCACTCCTGAACAGCTAAAAAACTTGGTCTTCCCTCAGCTCCCTACTTTCTGTCTTGTTAGAAACTAAACGCCTATTTTTTCCCAACTTAATTCTGGAAAATTTCTCCCCATCTTTGAAGACTCAACTCAAATGTTACCTTTTCTTTGGTTCTTTTGTACTTTATACTTTGTTGTTTGCTTTATTTGTTTTAATTGTACTTACTACATTATATACATTATATTTTATTTATACTTGCTTACATGGCTGTCTTCCTCTTTAGATCCTTACCTTTTAAAAAAGATAGAGGGGCACCTGGATGGCTCAGTTGTTAAGCGTCTGCCTTCGGCTCAGGTCATGATTCCAGGATCCTGGGATCGAGGCCCACATTTGGCTCCTTGCTTAGCGGGAAGCCTGCTTCTCCCTCTCCCACTCCCCCTGCTTGTGTTCCCTCTCTTGCTGTTTCTCTCTCTGTCAAATAAATAAATAAAATCTTTAAAAATAAAAAAAATAATAAATAAATAAAAAAGGTAGAGGCTGTGGCTTATTTTAGAATAACTACGGACCTAACACAGGTTGTTAGCAAAGGATGGGTATTTAAAAGTATGAATAATATACAAATTTGGAATTCTCAAATATTTTTAAATGATTATAGGAATAAAGAACTTAAAAATAATTGTGGCCTTAGTATATCACTTCACTTTGTTTAGAACTCATTATTAAAAGTTTGAAAATGGATTTCTTCTTAAAGTTAATTATAAATTTCACTCAAATTAACCACTATCCTTAAAAGAAAAAAAAAGCACCAAAGAACTGAACTTCATTTCTGAGAAAAAGATTTCCAGTAGATGGCATTATAAGACTATTTTTGGTTTTCTTGCCATTTTTTTTTTTTTTTGCTGGTAGAATTAAAGTTTGTTTCTTTCTGATTGCTGTGATTTGTAAAAATGATTACATCTATATAAAATCATCTTATGGACAGATAGAACGGCCAGAAAAGCCTACTTAACACATCTCTAGGCTATTCTTTTCCCTAGGTTGTCCGTTAAGCCACTTCAGTGACCTCACACTTTCCCTCTCATTCCTTCCTTCATTGAAAAATACACTTACGGAAAACCTATTATGCGTAGACACTAGGCTAGTAGTCTGATGGCCAAACAAGATAGATGTGGATTTATTTCATCTGGGCCTTCCTTCATTTCCACACAGACCCCAAGTGTCCGAACAGGTAATGAGAGGTGTGTACTCTAGTGACTCAGAACTGTGGTCTAGAGCAAGATTTTCCTTTACCAGCTGCCTTAGGCAAGGTACCTGATGCCTCCGCCTTAGTTTCCTCCACTGTACAATGGGGATAGTAATTGTGCCTATCTTACGGGTGTGGTTTCGCGAGTGACCATACAGGAAGCAGCACAATAGTGCCTGGCTCGGTAAGTGTTAGCTATTATTACTGTTCTTACCATGGTTGCTTTTGCTCCAGAGCCGGATGGGTGGCCTGAGTTGTGTGCACTTCAGTGACTTACGAATCTATAACTGATGGGTTGGCATCCTGCCATCACTAATATAGTTGAAGAGCTGAAGATTCTGGAAGATTTAAAAAACCTGAGAAAAAATGTTTAATTGTGATTTTATCAGTACTTTAGAGGTGATATGTTTGGTTTTAGTGGGTTCTTATGTTTGTGTTGCTGCTAATGCAGTTAATTAAGCACCAGCATTATGCAGGTTTCCTGGAGAGGCCGGACTAGCTGGGTTCTTGCCATTAAAATCCTGCAGTTGTGGTCAAATCTTCATGTACAGTACTGTTAGCAGCTTGGATTCAGGTGAAACCTTCTCATTTGGTTCATGGCAAATACACATGCACTGGAAGCCTGCAGGAGGGTACTGCAGAACTGAACTTCTCATTCTTGTTATTGCAGATTCCACTGTGTAAAGTAATCAGGTTCAACATAGACTACACAATTCATTTCATTGAGGAGATGATGCCTGAGGTAAGAGGAAAGATTATTTAATAGCCCGATGTAGTTTGCTCTTTTTGCTTATTTCACACTTAAATCTTTAAACCGTTAAACTTGGCCAGCTCTGGCTATTTGCCATAGGAATGCCCCCAAAGAATGGTGTTCGCTGTTGAAAGGGTCACTGAGCTGTAGCTCTAGGAGCAAGGTTAAAATTTGGGTCATTTTTCAACTTCTTTTGACCTATTTTGGAACTTATTTCTCCTCGTGTTGCATCTGCTGATAGTAACATTACATCTATTTCCAGTTTGTTTTGGATGGGGGACAGATTCGGGGTACTGGTCGTTATCAGAGGGGAAATTAGAACAGTGAAACCGAATCTGATAACTGTTGGAATAATCTTATTCATTATCTCCAATGACAAGATCAATGCTTGGTTCATTTTTCTTCCCATATATTTACATATTTTTCCTAATTGTTTTTCATTGCGGATGCTCAGCAGCAGATTTATCTAAATATATGCAAGAG
This sequence comes from Mirounga angustirostris, assembly GCF_029215605.1. Lineage (NCBI taxonomy): Eukaryota > Metazoa > Chordata > Mammalia > Carnivora > Phocidae > Mirounga > Mirounga angustirostris. The sequence continues at coordinate 129,626,239 of NW_026991715.1, forward strand.
GTTTAAAATTCCAAAGCAAGATTAATGTGAATCTCAGAATGATTCATTGCCTGATCTTGAATTTAGTGGTGTCAACAAATCACACTAAGAAATAACTAGACAGCAAACAAGCTTATGCACTTAACATTTGTTGAGTCGGGGTCGATTTCCTGAGCCCCTGGCTCTTCTAGCAAACCTTGTTTAACAGTGAAGCCCTGTCGTGGAGCACTGAGGGGGATTGATGAGCATGACACACAGGCTTAGTTTGCACCTGTTTCATTCTGAGCAAGTCCTGGTAATTCTACCTGTCTTTCAAAATGAATTAAAGAGAAAGGGCCGCCCCTTCATTCCCCAGCTTAGAAGGGCTTTTTTGCTTCCTTTTGATTTTTAGGGTCATAAGCCTTCATTTGCTATTGTAAAAGTTGATGACTTCTGGCGTGATCTCACACAGGGTGATTTATGAACCCTGAGCAAGACAAGTAGGAGGAAGAATTATGAGACAAGTCTCACTTATAAATATATCATCTGTTAAACTTGTTTACAGGAGAAATTTTGGTACAAAGTTTTGTAGTTTTTCTTAGCCCTCTATTTGCCTTCATTAAGAATTTGAACTTTTTTGGCACAAAAGACCTCTTTTTATGGTAACTGTAATGGTGATTCTGCGTGTGTGCGAAGGGTGGGGGTGAGCAGGGGTGGGGTGGTGGGACAAACCTATTAGAGCCCGCCAGTGTGTGTATGTGTAGTTTGAATTAAAAAAGTCCCCAGGAAATTCTGATTCTGAGATTTAATTGGTTAGAAAAATATAATGGGATTTTAATTTTTAAATTTCACATCATTTTATTTGTATGTTTGCAAGGACTGAGTTTACATTTTTGTAGGAATCCTAATGGTATTATTGCCTACTTCATTTATGTCTGAAGCCAATGAACTGTTGTAGGACAATGGCCAAACATTTTAGGAAATTACATGGTTTTAGTATAGTTTTAATGCACACTTTTAAAGACACTTGACGAGGACAAGTGAAACCTTCAGTCAGTATACATTTACAGTATTATAGTAATTTGATTTTGGTTTATTTTTCAGAATTTTTGTGTAAAAGGACTTGAACTCTTTTCATTATTCCTGTTCAGAGATATTTTGGAATTGTATGACTGGAATCTTAAAGGTAAATAACAAGATTTAAAGAGAAGTGTAATGCTTGTAGAAGAATGTTGTAGTATATATAAAAACTTCTAACAATGGGGAGACAGTTGAAATTCCCTTTATTTTTTAAATACTCAAGGAAAAGTATGTTATTCATAGGAACACTTAGTATCATTTGACATGAATAAGACCTTATAGGTCTTATTTTAAATTTTGATAAAATTTGAAAGTGTTCATTACCTAAGATTACCATTATCCATTACCTAACTGATGCCTAAGAAGATGGTATCAGTTACTGTGAGTAACTACCTTGATTTATGTACATTAGGGAAAATCTCAATAGTTAATATTTTAAATCTATTGAACTTTACTGTAATAAACTTATTCCAAGATGACAGTTTATTAAAATTTCAGGGGCGCCTGGGTGGCTCAGTCGTTAAGCATCTGCCTTCGGCTCAGGTCATGATCCCAGGGTCCTGGGATAGAGTCCTGCATCGGGCTCCTGGCTCAGCGGGGAGCCTGCTTCTCCCTCTCTCACTCCCCCTGCTTGTGTTCCCTCTCTCGCTGTGTCTCTCTCTGTCAGATAAATAAATAAAATCTTAAAAAAAACCCAAAAAACTTCAGTTAGCCTTCAAAACACACATACACACTTTGAGCTATATCAGTTCAAAACTTGGTTCTTAGATAATTGTTCATTCCTTTGGAAGTGTTAGTATTCCAGCAGACATTGACTTACTTATTTTTAAAACAGTGTATTGATGAATGACTTTTCAAACCAAGTTTTTAATAGTATTTGTTTCTTTCCCCCCCAGTGGTATTGATTAAAATAGAAAAGGATTAAAACACAAGCATATTATATCATGCAGTAGTTCAACTATAACAAAAATCTTTATATTTTTGGACTTCTAGAAATAGTTTTACCGCATATGTCATATACGTGGTATATCCTTGGAGCCTTTATTCTCCTCTGACTTTGGGTAGTCCCTTCACTGCAGTCTTCATTGGATGTTTGTGGCAGTTATCACATGATTGATTGAACTGTTGGGGAGAAGGAGGGGTGGTGTTTTTTATGTCCCTACTTCTCCAGTGGTGTTTCTTTGTGGTTATCATAAATCTTAGGAATTAAGCCACAGTGTTTGTTTTCTGAGGCTGTTTTATTTATTTTTTCTTTCCTTTTCACTTGTTTGCTTTAGGCCCTTTGTTTGAAGACAGTCCTCCCTGCTGCCCAAGATTTCATTTCATGCCACGTTTTGTGAGATTCCTTCCAGGTAAATCTTTTGGCTTGTCAGTGACCTGGTGAGATAGTACATCTGAAAATAAGCCTGCGTTCTCTTTTTAATCTGTAGAGACAACTTCCCACCTCAGACACTGTTAATTATCTAATTCTCAGGTCAGGGATGAAATGTAAAATTATACACCCTGATTTGTACCCCTGTGTAATTTATGGTAGCCCCGAATTAGATGAGCAACGGGACAAGTGATAAATTTTGAAAATCTACTTGATAAAATATCATGCAAGTGTTCAAAGTAACATGGAAAAATGTCGCTCTAAAAAATGCATATAGTTAATTGGAAAATAATTAGTATAAAATTTTATATGTAGTATCATTATAACTATGCTAAAAATTACTGCAATAATAGGTATATTAATGTGGTATTATTGGTTTTTTCCTATTTTTTTGACACATTCACTTTACAGTGAAAAAAATGTTATTTTCTCACTAAAATATATAAGTAAATAATTTTATTTTTTTAAAGCAGTATTGTAAGTTTTAAAATTTTTTTCAAGAGTCTAGCTGTGAAATATGGCGTTATATTTGTTTTTAAAAATGGCTGGATTTTATGAAATCTTTGGATGCCTTTTTGTTTGTAAAATCTTCACCTAAATGAATTCATCCCTAGAATCTCACTCTGGCATCTCACTTTCTGGTGACATTCCTCCAACCTCTCATGTCCCAGTCCCTCTGCTTCTACCTGAATCTTCCCTTTTCTCCCTGGGTGCAGCTACCTTTCTTTGCTTTCTCACTTAAGTCTTATGCTCTGATGTCTGTCTCTTAGCTCTGGCGACCTCAGCCCTTGTGCCAACCACCACCTTCCACTGAAATGTCAGTTCGGCCTTTTGGTTCTCAGTGATACTGGGGAAAAAACAATTTGCTGCGATAAATCTGTGGTCCACAATTTCAGCTGGGGAGCTTTTCAGAATGTAAAATGTAATGTATTGCTCACATGTCCGCAGTTTCAGGAAATCAGCCCTATGTTCATGCTCTCCTCATGCCTCTTGTCTTCCTGGAGGCTGGAGACCTTACCTCCCCTATGCCTCAGAACCCTGGTTTGTGCCTGTCAGACCTTGGTCCATTCACGGCCCGGCTTTGCTTGGGTGCCCCACTCCCTCCAACCCTACCCTGCCGCAGCTGCTGATGCCAAAGCAAGCCTCCCAAAGGCCACATCCAGTGGACACACTGCAGTTTTGGTCTATTCCCTGAGGTGGTACCTGGGCTCTTGACCCTGTCTTCTGTGTACTGAGCTCTCCTTGCTTTCCTCCTGGCTCTCTGATTTGTCTTTTGTGCCTTCTGTTTCTCATCTACTTCTAGTTTAGATTTGCCTCAAGATTTTGTCCTTGATACCCTTCCTTCAGTTCAGACACTCAGTCACAGTGACTTGTTTTTATTTTAGTATAAGAGTTACTAATATTTTTGGTATTATTGTTAATGCTTATTTCATTTGGAAAATGCATTCAGAAGCTTTTCTCCTTTGTACAGCTGGTTTTATTTTATTGAGAAGTCTATTCATGTGAATGCATCTTTGATTTTATAATGGAGCTTTAGCAGCAGACTTATTAGAAGATGGTGCTAGAGTGAGCTTGTTGAAAGCCTTTCCTTTCTCTATCTGCCTGCCTCTAGGCGTTTTATGACCAGACAAATCTCTAAGAGAAAGTGGACAGTTTTAAAATCATCTTAAAGAAAAATATTATGTCAAAGATTTACTTTGTGGGATTTGAACTCTTGCAAAATGTTTCTTATAATTATTGTAGGGATAACATTTAGGTTGTCATAAAGAAAGAGGCGTATTGATTTATTTTTAAGCAGGATTTACCTTTTCATTAGACTTCCCTTTGAAAATACATATATTAAAACACCCTGAAAGATACAGAAAAATATCTAACATATAAAATGCATTTTGGTATTAGGTGGCAAATTATGATCGATTTGTTTTTTACAGTATGACTTCATTAAAATCTTTTAGAAAATGGTGAATTAAAAAGAAAAACATTTTAATATATATTTTCATTTTTTTTCTGTATATAGGTCATTTCTACCTAGTTGTCATCATACTAATATGTGATTTGCATCCTAGTTTTTACTAATTTATTGAGCAGATGGATAATTTTAAGGAACATGGTACATAGTGCCAAATTTCTTATTAAAAGAATAGCATCAATTTATGCTGCCATGAAAAATGCATTCTTAGTCTTCACATTTTGGACCCTTCCTCTTCCCCTTCTTCACTTCTTCCTCCTTCCTTCCTTCCTGTATCTCCATGAGGCTAAGGAGTAAACAGTGTCTGTCTTGTATCAGTGCTAACATACTACTTGGCACATAGCAGGGACTCAATAAATACTTGTTTACTGACTTTATTTAATTGATCACAGTAGTGCCTTAGTTAATGATTCATGTATTTTGTTACTAATATTTTGTTACTAATGAGAGTGAATGAACTTTCAAACATTCTTTGGTATTATCTCTTATTTTTAAAAAGTAAACCTTTGAAGTATAACACAAACTGTGCACGTATCATAAATACAAGACTCAAGTGAATTTTCACAAAGTGAATATATGACTGTGTACTCAGCACCCAGATCAAGATTACCAGCATTCAAGACCCCCTTTGCAGTCACTTCCCAGCTTCTCAAGGGTAGCCTCTATTCTGACTTGAAAACACCATGATAATTTTACTTGTTGTTTAATTATAAAAACTAGAATTGTGTGTTCTTTTTGTCTTCTTTTGTATTATGTGTTTTTGAGACACCTGTTTCAGTTAACTGTAGTTGGTTCATCCTCATTACTACATAGTATTATATGTATTTAACCTATCTGTGATTAATGGACGTTTGGGTATTACCTGTTTTTGGCTCTTTCAAACAGCATACATATGTTCACCATTACCCTTGTACATGCCTTTTGGGGAGCATATATTGATGCTTTCCCATTGTGGATATTTACCTAGGAGTGGAAATTCTAGTTGTGTTTATATTAAGCTTTGTAGATAGTTTCCAGCAGTTTCCCAAAATGATTCTTTTATTTTCCCTGCCCACCAGCAGTATATGGGACAGTTCAGGTTATTCCACATTCTTACCAACACTTGGCATTTTCTTTCTTTCTCATGTTGGCCATTTTGATGAGTGTTCAGAGCTATCATAGTACAGTTTTAATTTTCACTTCCCTAATGACTTATGAAATAGAGCATCATTTCATATATTAATTGACTATTTGGATATTGTCTTTTGAAGTGCCTGTTTGAGTCTTTAGCTTATTTTTCTGTTGGGTGATGTATGTCTTTTTCTCATTTACTTGTTAGGTATTTTTATATATACACCATATATGAGACTTTTGTTAGATGTATAGGTTGCCAGTACCTTCTCTGTGGATTGCTTTTTCACCATCTTAATGGTGATTTTTGATGGACAGAAATTCCTAATTTTAATATAGTCCAATTTACATATTCTTTTATGCTTATCTTGTTTATGAAATCTTTGCTATCCTAAGGTCATCAAGATACTCTCCCTATATTTTCTAGAAATTTAGATCTCTAATCTGTCTCAAAATTTGTTTTTCCAGTTGGTATGAAATATGAGTCAAGATTCCTTATTTTTATTTTATTTTATTTATTTTTTAAGATCCTTAATTTCAGTATGGATATCCAGTTGACTCTACACCATTTATTGGAAAGATCATTCATTCTTCACAGAATTGAAGTGTTACTTTTGTCCTTTATTGGCTCAGCTGTGTGTGTGTGTGGGTGTGGGTGTATGTGTGTATGTGTGGGTGTATGTGTGTGTACACAAACGATACGAAAGTGTATAAAGTAAAAAAGTAAATACCCCCTTCTAAACATGTGAAGATGAGTAGATGCTATATATGGTTTGGTTTGTATTCATTTTACCCTATATAGGGAAATTTATGCTTTTTTCTTTAAGTGGGGATAGCACTAAATATGTTATACAACTTGCCTTTTTACTCAACTATTTCAGATGTCCTCTATAAAAATACATTGCCTCATTCTTTAACACCTTCATAGCATTCCATTGTATGAGTGGACATTAATTTTTATGACAATTCCTCTAGTGACAAATATTTTGGAGGTCTCTATTTTTTTTCCCGTTATGTATAAATACTTTGACAGTAGTCTTATGTGTCTCCTATAACGTAGAATTCTAGAAGTCAAATTATTTGTTAAGACAGTATTTGTAAAATGTTGCCCATTGTTCTCTAGAAAGGACATGATATGTAGCTCTAACCAGCATTTTTAGCAGTACCCTTTTTTGGTATATCTGCCAACACTGGATATCAAGACTTCTACAGTTGGGTCCATCTGAGAGGCACAACGTAACCTCATGGTTATTATTTGCATCTTACTTGAACTCGTATGAGAATGAGCAGCTTTCATATATTTCAGGTATTTCATGATCCTCTCATGCTCATTTGCTTTTCATCTGTATCAATTTATTATATCTAATTGAAGTTTTATCAGTTATTATCATTTTTCTTTAGTTTCCCAGTTTACCCAGTTTTGAAGATAACTGTCTCATTTGCTCCATATTAGTTTATCCAAAATTAAGCTTATAGTTTAAACCAAGGATTATTTAATTCAGGGCAGTTGACCAGGAGTCAAATCACAGAGCAACTAGATTATTGAGATTTTAAGGATTTTCTCAAATTTTTGTTTCCTTCCAATACCCGCCTCTACCTTGGGTAGCCAAACCATTGATAAGAGCTCTGGTAGAATTAGTTTAAGGTTTTATTCTTGCTGGAGCTGGGGCTGGAGCTAGGGCAGGGCATAATTCAAGATAGGCTGCTCTTAATGGGAAAGGCTGTTCACTGCTTGTATCATCACTGTTAGTAAAGCTTCAGAATTCCTTAATCAGTTGTTTGCGAATCGGTTATTGTGCAAATTGATTTCTGGTGATTGCCCCATTCTAGAGAAGTAGTTTGCAGGTATGGCTGTGAGAGAACCAGAGGTTGGGAGACTATCTCAAAATTCCCAGAGAACCAAGTGTAGTTTAAAGAAACATCAATTGATACAGCATCTTTTTCTATTTGGAAAGTAGCTTTTTTGGAGGGAAGTTTAGAAAATATCCGTTAATACAAATCTTCAAAAGTTAAGATTATGTAAAGACATGTTACCAGGAATATACAGGAGACATGATAATGCAGTTATACAGTTATTCTCAGTGTAGGCAAAGAGGAAGGTATTTTTATAGTTCTTAAAATAACTGTTACACTGTTGAGAAATACTTGTTTGACCAGCCATATTCTTACCACAAATTCCCTAACAAATTGCCCCCCCCACCATATAAATAATCAAGCAATATAAACTGAGAGAATTGGGTCTCTAAGAAACAGTTTATAAAGTCTGTCGGTTCATTAATGACTGTCCAGATTCATTCCCTGAAACACAAACTCCAGTTCTTCCCGAATAATGAGCCATTGTCACAGTTCCAGTCCCAGTGCTGGCAGAATTCCTGCTAACCTTAGCTTACCCGCTTTAATTTGTCATTTATATCATGTCCTATTTATCTCAGCCAATGAGATAAAAATTACTTCCTAGCCCTCAGTGACATAGTTTCATAAATCCCCAACATAAACATGTAGCAAAGCAGACAAACCAGAAGAGCCAATTCATTAACATTAGTAAATTCATGGCAGTCTGCGAGCAAGTGGCCATGTTATTTATCTGCTTTAGGAAGTCATTCCCACAGATATTTATGGAGTATCTTTTTTACCAGGCTGGGTGTGAGGGATGCAGCCCTTGCCCCATGGGCTCTGACAGGACTCTAGTCTTGTCTCCCTTTTTTAATATTTCCATAAGGATTGCGCCCCAGTACCGAACCTGGAGCAGTGCCTCGATCCCCCTCCTTGGTAAACCTTTCATTTCAGGTTCTCTGTCCTGGGTTTCTGCTTTGTCACAGTGTTAAATATCTGTCTCTCTAGATTGTAGTTGCCATTTAAAATACTTAGGTTTCAACATGGATTTATAATTTCTCCTTCAGCATTACTGACTTCTCACCTGATGTGTGTATGCTTTTAAATGTTTCTGGTTTCTGTGCTGTGGTAAAGCTCTACTTTCTCATTAGCAGCTTTGCACCCAAAGGTAAAAGCATTCTTACAAGCATTTGGTGGCCTTTTCTTTTTTTCTTTTTTTTAAAGATTTTATTTATTTATTTGAGAGAGTGCGTGTGCATGAGTGGGGGGGGAGGGAAGGGACGGAGGGAGAGGGACAAGCAGACTTCCTGGCAAGCAGACTTCCTGCTGAGTGCAAAGACCGAAGCGGGGTTCGATCCCAGCACCCTGAGATCATGACCTGAGCCGAAATCAGATGCTTAACCGACGAGCCACCCTGGCACCCCGTGGCCCTTTTTCTTTATCTTTCAGGTATTCTTCTCCTAAAACGGGCCCTGTCCTTGGTTTGTAGGCCCAAGTATTCCTCTCTTCCAATAGCTTTTTTAGTTTTTTAGTCTTTTCACTTTAAATTCATCGCACTTAGTCTATTTCACTTCTATTTGCAGTGCCATGAAGTCAGCCCTCTGTAACTGCTGGTGGGGAGATTTTAGTGCTATTCTGTATACCTGGTGTTGCATATATTTGCTCCTTCTACCATGTACCACCTTCCCCAAATAAAATCTGAGCCTTTTTTTTCTAATCCTTATAACAAAACAACACTCTCTTCCTTCTTATGGCATGCTGGGCTTCTGATGGATCCTTGTAGGCCCACAGTGCTCTTTAGTGATACTACCAAATATAGAGATTATGAGCCAAATACTATTTTACTCCTTTCTTGGTTCCTAATGAATCTAGTCAGTGTGCTAGTTCTTCTCAAAGCTCCCTAGGGTTCCTTTTTCTCTCTGCTGTTCTCTCTGTATACACATGCGGTGTAAATCATCGTATTCTGACGTAAGTGTTCTCTTTTCCATCTGTTTGCCTCAGACTCCCTACAAGTAGAGACTACTGTGGTCTCAGACAGACAGGCATCGTGATAGGCATTATGGCTTTGCTGGGCTCCTTAGCAAAGAGGGGAGCATCAATGATTGAGGAGAGCATGTTATATGCAGGGAGATTGAAATGTCTTTTGAGACAGACTCTTGAGAAATATGCCCTTTACAATGGAAGTTTCTTAATCAAAGGTGACTCTTGGGTTTAAAGCAGATGTTTTGTAATGAGGCATAAAAAATTTCACTGCTGTGAGCAATAATCTGAATCAGTAGGTATAACATGTCCTCATGTGGGTTGATTGTATTTTAGTCACTTCTTGGACAATTTTTTTTTTTTTTTGGAGACTCAATGTCTTTGATTAAGAGAACTCTGTTTTCAGAATGTCATCTACACAGCTTCCTCTAGGAACAGTTGTGATTAATCATTGTTAGCCTATATGCTTCTTGAGGGCCTAGAGCTTGTGTTTTTGTTTGTTTTTTCCATGACTGTGACATGGGACCACTCATAGTGCCTGGCACATAATGGTAATAAACCTGCTCATCAGAAAATAAAATCCAGAGCTCTTCCTGTGCTCTGTAGAAGCTTTGCAAGATCCAGCCTCCCTGCCACCTCTTTCACATCTCTTCCTTCCCTCATTCCATCCACGTTGCCTTTTTGCAGTTGCTGGAACACATCAATCCCACTTTACTCTAGGCCTTCTGCTGTTTTTTCTATCTGAGACACTCTTCTCCCAGATTGCTACATAATGCGCTCCTCTGCTTCTTTCTAGTCTTTGCTCACATGGCACCTCTTCATGGATTCCTTCCCTGACCATCATTTTAAATATAGCTGCAGTCCTTCACCCGTTTTGAACCTTTATAGAAGAGTCTTTATCTTGAACTGATTTATTTTGTGGTTGTTTTTTACTGTGTCTTTCCCTTTTCTGTTTTGGTTGTTTAGATCACCACTGTATTTCTAGGGTCTGGAAGAGTGCCTGCTGCTTAATAGGTGCTCAGTAAATATTTGTTGAATATAAACAAGTATTTAATGAATAAATGCATGCCTACATATATGGTAACAGTGCTGTCTAGTTCCATAACAACATCTGAGAGTAAAAGAAAACACAAAGATCAAAAAGAAATTTTGACCTTTACTCTCTTCTTTCTCAGATGTGTAGTCCTGTCCAGGTTCTTACCCCCAGCAACTCATATTAAAGACCTTTTGGGACGCCTGGGTGGCTCAGTCGGTTAAGCATCTGCCTCTGGTTCAGGTCCTGATCCCGGAGTCCCGGGATCAAGTCCTGCATCCGTCTCTTTATTCAGCGGGGAGTCTGCTTCTCCCTCTGCCTGCCACTCCCCCTGCTTGTGCTCACTTACACTCTCTCTCTCTGATAAATAAATAAATCTTAAAAAAAAAGATCTTTCGGGTGCCTGGGTGGCTCAGATGGTTAAGCGTCTGCCTTCGGCTCAGGTCATGATCTCAGGGTCCTGGGATCAAGTCCCGCATCGGGCTTCCTGCTCCTTGGGAGCCTGCTTCTCCCTCTGCCTCTCTCTCTCTGTCTCTCATGAATAAATAAATAAAATCTTAAAAAAAAAAAAAAAAAAAAGATCTTTCATCCTCTTTTTCTAGTACCTCAGATTCCTTGGGTGCCATTAATTCCTCTAACACAAATAGGACACTCTCATTTGTGCCCTCCCATCCCCACCATCCTGGTCCCTTGTTTCTCCATGAAGTGTTTGGCCCTATACTGGTGTTCCTAGCATATCTCATGACCTGGGGAGGGTAGTCATTGTCCTCCAAACCTTCAGAGTTCTTGTCCTTTCTTGGGTTGGGATTAGGCAAAGAACAGGCACATATTGATCAAGAAATTAAGCCCAGAAAGAAGGCAGAAGAAGCCTGTGAACCCAAAATTAATGCCCACATTATATGAATATCTTTGGTTCATCAAGTACCAGATTAATTGGCTCTTTCCAAAGTATTTTAATTATGTCCTTTGTTGTTTTTATCCTCTGTACTTGGTAATATATGCTTCTGTAAGCCTCAGAATACTTGGTATTTTTTCCATGTACTAACTCCATAATGATCTTCATGATATTAGTACAGCCTTTTTAGCGCTATTCATCACGGCAGGTGCAGCACATTAGCACCAAAAAATTAGACCATAATGCAACAATAGCTTATTGGAAACATCCATAAATATCTCGTAAAAGCTTAGAATTTCCTTAAGACAGTAATATCACTTCTAAAGAGCTTTCATTTGTTACCTTAGAAAGAATGATAAAATATTTAAGACATAACATAGTTCTGTATATTATAAACCATGGCTCTTTATGCTAGGTGGTTTTAAATTTATTTAGGTAGGCACTTTTTTTTATTTTCAGACCTCACAAATGGAGCCTTTTATCATTTATAATGTTGTTGTTACCATTTTAGTAAATGAGATGGTTTATGAGCACTGTTCATCAATGAAACAAATGGTTTTTGTATTATTTGGCACCTGGTTAAACAATGTAAATTCTAAATTACTTTTTTATAAATGTTCTTTTTTCCCGCACTGTCTTGTTTTTCCTTATTTGGCTGATGATTGACTATTGAGTAGCTTTATTTTTCCCTCTCTTTCCACTCCCACCCAAGATGGAGGAAAGGAAGTGCTGTCCATGCACCAAATTCTCCTTTACTTATTACGGTGTAGCAAAGCCCTGGTTCCTGAAGAGGAGATTGCCAATATGCTTCAGTGGGAAGAACTTGAGTGGCAGAAATATGCAGAAGAATGCAAAGGCATGATTGTCACCAACCCTGGAACGGTATGTTCTGGTGCTTACATGTTCTGAGACTGAACCACCTTCTTTTCAGTTTGAATGTTCAAAAAAACAGTAACAGAACATTTTAAAAGTTTGAAGTATTCATTCTTATCCTTTGAGTAATTTTTCCTTTTAAATATTTAGCAAATAAAAAAATACTATAATGTAGTCATATTTACTAGTAAGTTTATCTGATTAGTTTTTAGATATGTTCGGATCTGATTTTTTTTTTCTGAGTATAAAAGTAATATATCATCATTATAAAAAGTTAAGAAAATAAAGAAACAGCCCAAAGAAGACAATAAAGTTATCCATAATTCCATTTACCAGAGATGTTACTATTCACTTTTCTAGTCTCCTTAGATAGATACTTTCATATTGTCTTAAAACAAAATTGGCATGATACAGCTCAATATTCATATTTAGACCTTTTTCTTCTCATCCTCTTCCAGAAACAACAATCACAAAATTATTTTTCCATAGTCTTAAATTTCTTTACAAATGTAATTAAAAGGCTCCTAAGTTATTTAATTAAGCCCCAATTATTGGACGGACACCTAGGTTGCTTTCAGATTTTTGCTGTCACCAATATTACTGTATTGAATTTGTATATGTGTATATAAGCACATATATACATAAACATGTATGTATCTTTGAATGTGTGTCCATTTAATTTTTTAGGAAAGAGTCCTGTAAGTGAAGTTAATAGGCTGAAGACAGGCACATTTTTAAGGCCTTGGATACGTGTAAATTGCCTTCTAGAGGGCTGGAAAATTTGCACTTTGACCAAGAGTATATGAGCATGCCCTTTTCTTTGTATTGGTTATACTGTACTAGTCTAACAAAAAAACTCTCTGATAGGGAAAAAAATTATATAGTTCAGTTTTGTATTTATTTTGGTTTCTAACAAAAATTGATATTTTAAATGTTTACTGGCCTTTCATGTTTTCTTTTGATAATGGCCTATTAATACCCCTTATCTAATTTTCTTCTGTGATATTTGTCCTTTTTTGTTGATCCTTTGCCATACTTATTACAAATATTTCCCATTTCTTTGTTTTTTAAGTGTTTTGTATTAAAATTAGCTTCTAATATTAATTTTTGAAGTAAAAATATAAAAAATAAAGAGTAGAATTAAAAGTTAAGTAGGTTTCTCTTATAAAGAAAATGCTGTTTTATATATTTATATGAATTATAATATTTCTCTGAAGTATGTTATTGTTTCATAAAATAGTTATATATTGGCATCTTATCAGGATGAAGTTTTCCAGAAATGGAGAATTAAAATATTTTTATGTAAAAAAACAGAATAATCTATTTAAACAAAGCTGTTGTTTTTAAAAGGCTGCCAAATTGCTTAAAAGCCTTGATTCATAAAAATAAAGACTCTGGATCAACTTTTTGTAGCAAGACAGTAACATCTGCACAAACAAAATGTTACTATTTGCAAAGCAAACATTCCAGCTAATACTGATTATTTCAAACAAGTCTAGAAAGTGAAAGTGTTTAATAAAAACATGTTTAAACATAAAACTTGTTTAAAACTTAAAATCATACAATTTTTGCTATTATATTGTTAAACCATATAACTAATTGTTAAAGTAACTCTAAAAGAAATATACAAGTCATAGCATTATGACAGTATAACTCTGAATTTTATTTTTTTTCTTTAAACAGTTGCATAAATTTACATTTCTTCTGCCAGTTTTATAGCAGGGTCAGAAGATGGGTGGGAGTGAGGGTGGTGGGAGACACACCTTTTCATCTTGGTGGGTCTGCTTGAAGAGTCCCACGGTCTACAGTGCACACTTTGGGAATACTTTCACCCTGGGGCTTCTTTCCATAGCTTGGTTAACATTTCCTGAAATCCTAGAATCAGTTGAAGAGCTTTTGAAAATGTATGAATGCCCTGATCATCCCTACCCCATATATACTCCCAAGTAATGGGGCCCAAGGATCTGTTGTTAAAAAAAAAAAAATCTCCAGGTGCTTTTCTGATTCACCCCTTCATGGTTTTGAGCCATTAGCATAGAGGACATTTATTCCATTACCATGATTATCATTTAGCTCATTTGTTGGGCTATTACTATGTGAGTCAGGTGCTAGTGAAGTCTACACATTATATATGCTGTTTGTCCAGGCGCAGACTCATGGCATATCCATGTGAAAGGAGTCTGTGATGAATTGTTGAGTCCATAGACCAGTCAGTACAAAAGCCAATCAGGAAAGCCTGTATCTGATCTCAGGCGAGATCACTGGACCAGGCTGCCAGGGATACTTTATAAATGCTACAGGGAGGTCTTTAAGGAATCGAGAAATTGTATAACTTATTGGCATGATCAAATGTGTATATTGGGAGGATATATGGCCAATTTTGAAGATAATGAAACCAGATTAGTCAGGATGAAAGGTTTATGTTAGAAAGTAATCAGAAATAAATTAAGAAAGGTAAGTTTGGGTGCCAGACTTCGGAACATGTTAAAGTTAATAAAAATATGTTTAAAGGAGGAAATTATCCTGAAAACTCAGTATCACAAAAACATCCTTTCATTATATCTTTTGCGAATAGAGCAGAGGAGACATGGCAGTATATTTCATCCTCTGCAGTACTTGCTTTGAAGGATTACCCATTGGTAAGAATATTGGGGAATTTATTAAATTTTTCAAGCCATTATGGTCACATTAAGTACTTTATTGCTGCAGAACTTAAAAGAATTAATCTCCCTCCCGAGGCACTTTGCCTCTGCCAGGGAATACTTTGGTCATTAGCGAGAATATTTTTTATTCTTCCTCAAAGCTGGTGTGATGGATATTGTAGGGTGTGGCCAAAGTCTAGAACTTATTTCATCTCTCCCCCCTATAAATTTCAAGATGCTATAGATATTTTAAATCACTGTTTCCTTGGTTGATGCCATAGTATGGTGTTTAAAACCATGAAAACATGAATAATTCACTAACATTTTCAGTTGTGCAACTCTTTTAAAACTGTATCCTGCTGCTTTGATATACAAAATTGGAAGAACAAATATTGTGAAGATGTCAATGCTACCTAGAGCAATCTACACATTTAATGCAATCCCTATCAAAATACCATCCACTTTTTTCAAAGAAATGGAACAAATAATCCTAAAATTTGTATGGAACCAGGAGACACCCCGAATAGCCAGAGGAATGTTGAAAAAGAAAAGCAAAGCTGGTGGCATCACAATTCCGGACTTCAAGTTCTATTACAAAGCTATAAGCATCAAGACAGTATGGTCCTGGCACAAAAGCAGTCACATAGATCAATGGAACAGAATAGAGAGCCCAGAAATGGACCCTCAACTCTATGGTCAACTAATCTTTGACAAAGCAGGAAAGAATGTCCAAAGGAAAAAAGACAGTCTCTTCAACAAATGATGTTGGGAAAATTGGACAGCCACATGCAGGAGAATGAAACTGGACCATTTTCTTACACCACACACAAAATAGACTCAAAATGGTCGAAAGACCTAAATGTGAGACAGGAGTCCATCAAAATCCTAGAGGAGAACACAGGCAGCAACCTCTTCGACCTCAGCCGCAGCAACTTCTTCCTAGAAACATCGCCAAAGGCAAGGGAAGCAAGGGCAAAAATGAACTATTGGGCCTTCATCAAGATAAAAAGCTTTTGCACAGCAAAAGAAAGTCAACAAAACCAAAAGATAACTGACAGAATGGGAGAAGATATTTGCAAATGACATATCAGATAAAGGGCTAGTATCCAAAATCTATAAAGAACTTATTAAACTCAACACCCAAAGAACAAATGATCGAATCAAGAAATGGGCAGAAGACATGAACAGACATTTTTCCAAAGAAGACATCCAAATGGCCAAAAGACACATGAAAAGGTGCTCAACATCGCTTGGCATCAGGGAAATCCAAATCAAAACCTCAATGAGATATCACCTCACACCAGTCAGAATGGCTAAAATTAACAAGTCAGGAAACGACAGATGTTGGTGGGGATGCAGAGAAAGGGGAACCCTCTTACACTGTTGGTAGGAATGCAAGCTGGTGCAGCCACTCTGGAAAAGTATGGAGGTTCCTCAAAAAGTTGAAAATAGAGCTACCCTACGACCCAGCAATTGCACTACTGGGTATTTACCACAAAGATACAAATGTAGTGATCCGAAGGAGTACGTGCACCTCAGTGTTTATAGCAGCAATGTCCACAATAGCCAAACTGTGGAAAGAGCCAAGATGTCCATCAAGAGATGAATGGTTAAACAAGATGTGGTAACATATATACAATGGAATATTATGCAGCCATCAAAACCCCCCCGAAATCTTGCCATTTGCAATGACGTGGAGGGAATTAGAGGGTATTCTAAGCGAAATAAGTCAATCAGAGAAAGACATGTATCATATGATCTCACTGATATGAAGAATTCTTAATCTCAGGAAACAAACTGAGGGTTGCTGGAGTGGTGGGGGGTGGGAGGGATGGGGTGGCTGGGTGATAGACATTGGGGCGAGTATGTGCTCTGTTGAGTGCTGTGAATTGTGTAAGACTGTTGAATCACAGACCTGTACCTCTGAAACAAATAATACATTATATGTTGAAAAGATAAAAAAGAAGATAGTAGGAAGGGAAAAATGAAAGGGGGGGGGAATCGGAGGGGGAGACGAACCATGAGAGACTATGGACTCTGAGAAACAAACTGCGGGTTCTAGAGGGGAGGGGAGTGGGGGGATGGGTTAGCCTGGTGATGGGTATTAAAGAGGCACGTATTGAATGGAGCACTGGGTATTATACGCAAACAATGAATCATGGAACACTACATCAAAAACTAATGATGTAATGTATGGTGATTAACATAACAAAATAAAATTAAAAAAAAAAAACAAAAACCAAAATCTTGGCAACAATTCCTAGACCTAAATAACAGGTTGCTACTGATGAAGGGCATTTAAAATAATTTTATATTAGATTACCTGTGGCCAAAATCTTCTCTAGCTTATTAATTTTGAGAGCAGAAGTCAACTTTTTCAGATACTAGGGACCTTTTGACCGTTAAGTGACATTCAAATATTCTTTTAAAACTTAAGTATAAGTTGTTTTTTAACATGTATGAATTTACAGAAATCTATTCACTTTGTCACCTGCTTGGATTTGTCAGATGGCTGACTGGGGCTACAGCTGGGTGAGGGGGTGACCAGCTTGTTTCAGTTGCTGGAAGGTTTCCTGGTTTTACCATTGAAACCCCTCTGTCTGGACAAACCAGGCCGCCAACGAGACTTTAGTTGTAGGCATTGTTTTATGACAAAATGAAGCTGTTGGCCTCCATGTGGATTAATTCTGTAGCCTTTGGCTCTAAAGCAATTGAGCCAAAGATGCCACCATCTCTTGGTAAGAGTTTAGTTTCTAATTAGGGACTGCTGTGAGAATTGAGAATAAGCAAGGAGGTTGCTAAAACTCTTATGATTTTACCATCTTTTTACAAACAAACTTTTAGGATAAAAGAAAGTTATTTTGTTAGCTAAAGAAGGAACCACTTGTTCACTTCTTCCTGTAAGATTAAAAAAAAAATGAGGCTTTCTGTTAAATTTTAAAAATGACCTACATGGACATAATGAGAAACTTAACCATTTGATTTTTATGTTACCATACCTTCTATTTTAAAGGTGTAGAATTAAAGGAATACATTGGATCAGAACAAGACAAGGATGCCAACTTTTATTCAACATAGTAGCAGAAGTCTTAGCCAGAGCAATTAGGTAGGGAAAAGAAATGAAGGGCATCCAAATTGTAAAGGAAGAAGTAAAACTGTCACTATTTATAGATGATATGACTTTACATATAGAAAACCTTTAAAGATTCCACCAAAAAACTGTTAGAATTAATAAATGAATTCAGTATAGTTGCAGGGTGAAAAAATCAGTACACAAAAATTTGTTGCATTTTTATAATATACTAACAGTGAACTATCAGAGAAATTAAGAAACAGTCCCATTTGTAATTACATCAAAAGAATACGATACCTAGAAATAAATTTAACCAAGGAGATGAAAGTCCTGTACTCTGAAAACCGTAAGACATTGATGAAAGAAATTGAAGAAGACACAAATAAATGAAAGGTATTCTGTGCTCATGGACTGGAAGAATTAATACTATTAAAATGTCCATATTACTCAAAGCAATCTATGGATTCAGTGTAAACCCTGTTAAAATTCTAATGGCATTTTTCACAGAAATAGGATAAACAACAATCCTAAAATTTGTATGGAATCACAAAAGATCCCGACTAGCCAAAGCAATCTTGAGAAAGAAGAACAAAACTGGAGACATCATGCTCCCTGATTTCAAACTATACAACAGAGCTATAGTAATCACGGTATGGCATTGGCCAAAAAAACAAACAGACACATTGGTCAGTGGAACAGAATAGGGAGTCCGGAAATAAACTCATACATATATGGTAAATTAATTTATGGTGAAAGAGGCAAGAATATACAATGGGGAAGGGATAGTCTCTTCAATTAATGGTGTTGGGAAAACTGGACAGCCACATGTGAAAGAATGAAATTGGACCACTACCTTAGGACATACACAAAAGGTAATTCAAAATGGATTGAAGACTTGAATGTAAGATCTGAAACCATAAAACTTACAGGAGAAAACATAGGTGGAAGCTCGTTGGCATCGGTCTGGGCAGTGATTTTTTTATATCTAACTCCACAGGCAAAAAAGTAAACAAATGGAGCTACATCAAACTAAAAAATTTCCATACAGCGAAGAAAGTCATCAACAAAATGAAAGGCCTACCTACTGAATGGGAGAAGATACTTGCATTTCACATATTTAATAAGGGGTTAATATCCAAAACATAGAACTCACATAGCACAATAACAACAAAAAAATCCGATTAAAAAAGGACAGAGGAGGGGCTCCTGGGTGGCTCAGTCGTTAAGCGTCTGTCGTCGGCTCAGGTCATGATCCCAGGGTCCTGGGATTGAGCCCCGCATCGGGCTCCCTGCTCCGCGGGAAGCCTGCTTCTCCCTCTCCCACTCCCCCTGCTCGTGTTCCCTCTCTAGCTCTCTCTCTCTCTGTCAAATAAATAAATAAAATCTTAAAAAAAAAAAAAAAAGATCTGAATAGACATTTTTCCAAAGAAGATATAAATGGCCAACAGGCACATGAAAAGATACTCAACATCACTAATTATCAGGAATATGCAAATCAAAACCGTGAATTATCACCTCATACCTTTCAAATGACTTATCAAAACAACAAGAAATAACAAGTGTTGGTGAGGATGTGGAGAAAAGGGAACTCTTGTGCACTACTGGTGGGAATGTAAATTGGTACAGCCACTACGGAGAACAGTGTAGGAGTTCCTCAAAAAATTAAAAAACATGATCCATCAGTTCCACTTCTGGGTATTTTGAAGAAAACAGAAACACTAATTCAAAAAGATACGCACCCCCATGTTCACCGCAGTATTATTTACAATAGCCAAGATATGGAAAAAATCTAAGTGTTCATCAATAGATGAATGGATCCACACACACACACACACACACACACACACACACACACAGTGGAATACTGCTTAGCCATAAAAAAGAATGAGGTCTTGCCATTTGCAACAACATGGATAGACCTTGAAGGTATTACCCTAAGTGAAAAAAGAAAAAGACAAATACTGTATGATTTCACTTACATGTGAAATCTAAAAAACAAATGAACAAACAGCAAAACCAAACTCAGATACAGAGAACAGATTCGTGGTTGCCAGAAGTGGGCAAAATGAGTGAAGGGGATCAAGAGGTCATAAACTTCTAGTTATAAAATAAATAAGTCGTGGGGATATAACGTACAGCATAGTGACTATAAGTCAATATTGTGTTGCATATTTGAAAGTTGCTAAGAGAATAGATCTTGAGGGTTCTTATAAGAAAAAATTTTGTAACTTTGTATGGTGACAGATGCTAACTAGACTTATTGTGGTGATCATTACACAGTGTATACAAATATTGAATCATTATGTCCAGCACCTGAAGCCAATATAATGTTATATGTGACTTACACTGCAATTTTAAAAAAAAGAAAGGAAAAACAAGATACACAGAGAACTAATGGAAAAAAGGATATAGAGAGGCATCTGTGCATCCTGAATAGAAGTAAGCCATTCATTTGAAATGTGAAATGAAACAGAATAAGCCAGCACACTTCTTCCCCATGATGTGGAATATTTCCCCTGTGCCTTTGGAGAGGTTCAGGAAAAGTTATATCTGACTAGGTGTCCTTTTAAAAGTTTAATTTTTAAAGGTTTCTACGTGGACTGCAAAAAAGGACAAAATCATTGTTCATTATGCCAAATGGCATAGACTCATTTACAGGGATGACATTATAGTTTTTATATAGTATAGCTGCTATGATTAATGGGTTTTAAATGACATTTTTCCCTTGGGGGATGAGGCTTTCCCAGAAAAAATCCAATTAATTTCTTTATTACTTAGGTTAAAGTCAATACTGAAAGACTTCTTATGGGAATAAATGGCTTTGATTTTTCTCTCTAGAAACCTAGCTCTGTCCGCATTGATCAACTGGATCGTGAACAGTTCAACCCTGATGTGATTACTTTTCCGATTATCGTCCACTTTGGGATACGCCCTGCACAGTTGAGTTATGCAGGAGACCCACAGTAAGATATTTCTCGGTGTTTGTCTTAGCCAATTTCACCTTCTACTAACAGCTGAATTAGCAAAGGAATACCCTTTAGTGGATGTTTTCTTATTAAAAAATTAAGACCTGAAATGAACCATGTTTCCAAATTTAGGTTACCAAATGAAACAAGTTTTGGTAGCTCCTGAAGAATTATTTTCTCTCTTGATTTGACTGCAGGAAATTATTATTCAATAGATTATCCTTGGCAATTTTGGTCAACATGAGTCCCGTATATTTTTAACTTTTAAGGAACTTTTCCTTTATTCATCATAATATTTATTGTTATTATTATTATTTATTTTTTCAGTGCACTCTAGAGGAAAGTAGCACCATGTTGGTTCCTAGCACTGCCGGATTTATGCAGAATTCTATTTTGGGAGGCATCTTAATAAGAGCTCAAGATCCCATGCAAAGTCAAGGGTTGCGTTGTAAGGAAAAGGCATGACTTCTGACTCTTAGAATTGATGTTACTTTCCACATTTGAGTTTTTCCAACTGGCTTGTTAGTGTTTTTCTGGGAGAAGATGAGGATGTGTGGGAATGGAAATAGTACCATTATATTCTTCAGAAGTGTTTGGATTTCCTACCTCGGTAAACAAACAAACAGTTTCCTGACTTAATTTTTTTTTTTAAGGATTCATAATGGGAGAAAAGGGCATGGGAGATTTTCAATTCATAAATACAATTCTGGCTGATACATTAGAAGAGGCTAAAGGGTTTTGTTCTTTTTTTTCCCCCTTTGGATAAAAGTATGAAGCAGTGAACCAGGCACTGTGTAAGTACTTCTTTCTTTCCTCCATTCTCTAAAAAATTGTTACCAAAAAGGAGAAACCCAGCTAAGGCCAAGAAAGGAGCAGTTTCAATATGACAGAAAATTCGCTGAAAGTCCCTTCTTGTCACAAATGTTAGTAGAATGTGATAGGCTCTCGTGGACTCTCAGATGGCAGGACTGCATTTCTCTTCATTCCCAGGACGCTTTACCAGGATCCTTTAGACTGATTATCACATATTTGGCTGCAACAAATATGCTTATTTTTGTCATGGTAAATACAAATTGGTGCACAGCATTTGTCTTTTTCCCTCTCCAGTGGAGAAATGGATACAGCTTGGGTATAGCTGGGTATTGGCACAAACGGTGTTCTCTTTTCTAATACTCTCCAACTTTTACTTTCAATGTAGGCAGTTCAGAGACCGACTGTGTCCTTGTTAAGTAAGGGGTCTTTCTTTCAACAACATCAGAAAGTACATATTTAAATAAAATAGGTAATGATGAGAAATGATACATGTTTCTGTTGGTTTTTATGTGTCTTTGGAATTTTTTCCAGAGAGATTCGGGCATATATAGTGACACCTCATTTTCAACACAGATGTATAATTACCAGCTTAATCACTAGGTTCCAGATGACTCTTGGTCATCCTGCCCCACTGCCCCCAAATCAGATCCTTCCTTAGAATGAAGGTTTGTTGCCATTAAGGATATCCAAAAGAATGTAATTTATGATTCAGCAGGCCTATTAAAACAGCTGGTTTTATTGCACTTCAGATTCTCCTACTTTTTGTCTGAGATGTCTGTCTGTCCTTTTCCTTAGGTACCAGAAACTCTGGAAGAGTTACGTGAAACTTCGCCACCTCCTAGCAAATAGTCCCAAAGTTAAACAAACTGACAAACAGAAGCTGGCGCAAAGGGAGGTTGGTATCAAATCCTGTTCTTCCGGGATTAATGATGATGTGCTTCAGATTTATTTCAAGATTATTGCATTACACCATACTTCTAGAATAAGATGGAAAAATACTTCTAAAAAAAATCATACTTTTCTTTCCTTACATTAGTATACAGATTGATTTTTTTTTCATCTTTTAGTATCTAAGGGAGCATCCCCCCCACCCCGCGAAAGTCTTGTTTCTTAATGGATTCCTACCATTGGGAATAAATATATCTTATTGAAATTTTTCAAATTTTACAATTGCCTGGTCAACCTTTTATCATTAATTAGACTGTACATAATAGAATTTGGGTCTTACTCAAATTTCTTGGTCTTAAGGTCGTAAAAGATTGCCTTCCATATGTCTGTTAGTTTAGTAGGGTAAACTTATTTCATAAAGTTTTATATCGCAAATTTCATGTTTTACTAATGAGTAGCATTATCCCTGTATTCCAGGATCATTTATGTTTTAGTTCTTAATTCATAATTTTAAAAATAAATGGATTCAGTATCAACATAAATTTTGTCTCATTGAGGTTTTATTTTGCTTTGGGTAGTATAAGAGAGCAAGGCTTTAAAGCTGGGAAAAGTGTTTACATTCTGGTCCTGTCACTTCCTGTGACTTGAGCCAGACAGCTTCATTTTAAGAGGGAACCAAGGCTAAGGGAGACTGACTGAAATTTTTCTTGTCGTTGCATCTGGGGAAAAGGGTGGTTGTGTGGACTTCTGAGATACTCCATTTAACTTTCCTCCAATGGTATTTGACCTGTAGTAGCCATTTAATCAATGGTGCAGGCAGTGTGATAATTCCTGTTATTATGAATTCCTGTGAGATTTTTATTGAGTAAGTGTGCAAATATAAAATTTTTTTAATAATTATTTGAAGAGAGGTTAAAGGGAAGAGTCAGCTCCTGATTATGTCTTGCAAAAGTTTTAAATCATTGTCTTTTTTAAAATAGAATGTACCGTTGCTACAAGAGGTTTTGTAAGGGTTTTGCAAATTAGAAGGCAGCTTTTAGAATTATGTGGGTTGCAGATTAATTTACTGATTGTCTTTCTTAGATGTAAATGCTTAACATAAGGCTTGATACAAATATAATTTTTACATGCTGATTTTAAGTCCCAAACATCACATTTTGTTTCTTTTATCAGCAAAAGGGTATTTTTTTGTTTAAACTCAACAGAATGGTCGATTTGGTTTAGATTTTTTCTTATCTAGTTACCAGGAAAGGCGGGCTCATACCCAAGGCTTTGACCATCCTGGCCTTCATTTCAAATAAAATATTGTAATTTGGCATGAAGAGGTTTGAATACCTGAACAAAAGGTGATACTGAATGAATCCAGCTTATTTTCTAATGCTTGATGTTTGGCTTAATATTGCTTTACAACTGTCAGGTTACTCATCATAATGAGTTCTTTTCTAGGAAGCGCTCCAAAAAATACGACAGAAGAATACAATGAGGCGAGAAGTAACAGTGGAGCTAAGTAGTCAAGGATTTTGGAAAACTGGCATCCGTTCTGATGTCTGTCAGGTGATGATGCCTCTGAGAACACATTTATACCTGTATACCTCTTTCTTTAGAAGGCATCTGCCACTGAAGTTTTCCTAATTCTGTTAAGTCTATAGAACATACTATCTTGTAGCTATATGGAACACCAACCATAAATTGTTTTCTATTGTTTCGGTTTTGTTTTTGTGTCAGTTTTCATGCTGTCTTGTTTAGTTGTGTGTGTGTGTGTGTGCGTGCGTATGCACGTGCACAGTGGTGGGGTGAGTGGGGGGGCAGTTACTTAGTAATGCTCAATTCTGTCTCTTCACGTTGAGTGAAGGCAAGTGTATTCTTCAAATGAACCTGCCTGTGTGCAGCGTACGTGTGGGTGCTTGTCAAAAGAGATAGTCCGGGGCGCCTGGGTGGCTCAGTCGTTAAGCGTCTGCTTTCAGCTCAGGTCACGATCCCAGGGTCCTGGGATCGAGCCCCGCATCGGGCTCCCTGCTCCGCGGGAAGCCTGCTCTCCCTCTCCCACTCCCCCTGCTTGTGTTCCCTCTCTCGCTGTGTCTCTCTCTGTCAAATAAATAAAATCTTAAAAAAAAAAAAAGAGATACTCCAACAGTTCTACAGGCAGACTCCTGAAGATACTGTGTCCAAACTTTCCAGACTGATGACTCAAACTTACATTGCAGAGAACTAAAGGCATTAATGAACAAAATCAGTATAAATTTCATATTTGAGCCAAATGATAATAGTTTTTCCTTGGGTGAACTAATAGAGGAACATTTCAGCTATATATAACTCTTACTAATAACTATTTTTGTTTTCCCTATGAGTGGATTTTATACCAGATTAGAGACCCCTAAAACCCAGCATATTCTTTGAGTCTTCACTTCATTCTTTTGTTATGATTAATACTGGTTATGCTCCGTGGGAATTACAGTAAAGGCAATGAGTACTCAGGCAGGGGTCAGGTAGTGTAGTTTGCCATGTTCAGCCTTTGGGAGGAACACTTACAGGCTTCCACTCACTCTGTTTTGATGGTAGCATATATGGTAATAAGTTCAAGGTGTCTCGGGTATTTATTTCATCACAGTGAGGTGTTTTTTCTTTAAGTCAGTGTTGGCATTTAATTATTATATTGAACAGTGGGATTTAATCTTATTATTAAAGGTATTGCTAGGTGATTCATTGTGATGTCCAGAGCTACAAAATTTTGTGTTAAGATGGACTGCTATTGATGCCGTGTTACTAGACAGTTTGAGAATAATTCTCTACAGTGGCAGCCAGCTGTGTCTACCAAAGTCTTCAGTTATTTTGCTAACTGACCAATTTTTTTTTTTTTTTTTTTACTGTAAGTATTCAGAAGTGAGTATCTTCCGCTGATTCTTTCTTAGGGCCTTGAAGCTATGTTATCCAGTTTTTCTGTTTCTCCAAAACCGACATAATGTCATCCTAAGGTAGACATAAGAATGCTGAGCAGAATGTTCAACAATCTGCTCAAAATCTGGTGCTCTCAGTGATAAGTCAGGGTTGATAGAGACATCATAAATTGTAGAGCATTATTAACTGGAAGGGACCTTAGAGATCTTTCAGTTCAGTGGGTTTTAAACTTGTGTTTTTGTTAATTTTGAACTTTTTCTTTTTTTTTTTTTAAACAAAACCCTGTAGAGCCCTAATTTGTAAAAAGAAAAAAATAACTGATTGGTGGGTGGTGGGTATGGAGGGAGTATCCTGTTGTACTTGATTCCACCCTATGTAGCAGGCCCTAAGGCAGTTTTGTTTGAAAGCATTGAGCCCTTTTCCCCCTTTCTTTTGGCAAAATGCCTGCATACGGGTGCTGAATAATCTGATCTACTGCAGTTCTGTGTTCTTCAGCTGTGTCACAAATATCTTACTCTGGCTTCCCACCTAGATAAGAAGCAGCCAGAGGACGAGGTTATCATCTCCTTATGTATTATATTTTACATTTTGTTTGGAGATTGGCAGGCAAAAGCACTCAGTTCCTTTGACTAACTGGTCAGAGAAATTGGATCCTCATTAAAACTCCTGCCAAGGTGAATACTCCTTGATCTAATAATAGTCCCTTCCTCTGTAGGACTCCCCCTCTTCCAAAGACAATTGCCATCTGTTTAGAAGCCATGTTTCCAGTCTCCAATCCTCCTATTTTTTACAAGTAATGTTGGCCTTAAAGTTCTTATCCTAGAATAAATGTTTCTTTTTGTGTGTGTCCCTCAAATAAGATGGCAGGTGGCATGTAATAATGCAGTTTAAAACATTCAAAATAAAGGCACTTAGTGTGTTTGGTAATGAAGAATAAGAATCTGAGAAATAGCAGTTAAATGAATACTTTGAATAATCCTGAAGCCTGTGAACAGATAAACTCATGCTTAATTTTAAGGGGAAAAAAAAAAGCACTTCTCTAAAATCCTCAGGGGTGGGGATAGGGGAAGGATTCTCTATTTGGTAATTCATTGATGTAGAACCTACTGTTCATTAGTAATAATTGCTAGTAGGTTGCTGGCAAAAGCCTTGTGATGTTATCTGGCTGCCTCTGGAGATAAAACTGTTGTGATAAATCTAAGTACCAGCCTCTCATTCCAGAAGTATAATTTCCCAACCAGAGAAGTTACTAGGGTTTTTATGAGGTTAGAAAATTCTACCTGATGTCCCAACCAGTGTTAGGAGAAATGGAAATCTAGGGCTGAGCCTGGAACTTGTAATTACATGTGAATTAAATGCAGAACTTGAAGTCATGTTTAGAGACAAACTATTGAAAGATTTTTTTCTGTGTTGCTGTTTATTAAAGTGACTTCTAGGTAATATGGGGGGTGGAAAGCAGGAATTAAAACCTGAAACTGAGGCTGAAAAATTCAACAGTATGCCTCAGAACAGGCAGAAAGGCAATGCTACAGGATCCATATTTTAAGAATGGGGTTCTGCCTACTGAGGTTGAATTGGTATCTTTTAGAAGTAGGTACTTGTACCCTCTGCTACAGTAAGGAGGTGGCTCATGGGAATCAATAAACTGAACCATAAGAATGGAAAATGGATAAAGGTGACAAACAGAGACATCAAAAAAGGAGCAAGGAGGGCGCCTCGGTGGCTCAGATGGTTAAGCGTCTGCCTTCGGCTCAGGTCATGATCTCAGGGTCCTGGGATTGAGCCCCACATCGGGCTCCCTGCTCAGTGCAGGGTCTGCTTCTCCCTCTCCCTCTGCCATTCCCTCTGCTTGTGCTGTTCTGTCTATCTCTCTGTCAAATAAATAAATAAAATCTTTAAAAAAAAAAAAGGAGCAAGGAATCTGCTACCATTATGGTCATCTAACCCACATAAGGCTTATGCTGTATTCGGGGGTACTAACTCCTTGAGAAAACTAAGGCCCAGGTACGTGGAGAATTGCTGTTGGTGCTGGAAAGATGAGCTGAGTTGTGGTCTTGGTATTTATACTGAGTAGACACAGGGCTCTATGTGGACTCGTTTATAGCTGTGCTGTCTTCCCACAGTGACTCTAGAATGGAATGGAAGGCTGCCATGCGGTATCACACTTAACTGATATTCTCGCTCCATGATCTATCAAGGGGTGACTGAATAGTGAAAAGAAATATCTTTAGGGATTAAGAGGTTTTGAAAAACACATTCAAGGAGTCATTTTCTAAGTTAGAACTTGGGATGGAAATGGAGATTTATACCCCTGAGAGACATATGGCTTCACAATTACTGTTAACAAATTTTTGGACCATGTGAGATACTTGATTTTTTTTTTTTAAACCGGAGGTGTAGTGCTTCTTGTAAAGGAAGAGAACGAGATTTTGCTTGAAGGCTAACTGGCCTGATAGAGAGCTGTCAAAATTATATTTTTATTATGTAAATTTCCAACATCTACAAGATGAGGGAGAAAAGTGTAGGGAGCACTGTGCTATCCTCACACAGCTTCAGTTGTTACCAGCAGCATCTCTGTAATATCACAGTCACTGTTCATGTTTTCCTGATTATCTTCTAGATATGTTTCAGTCTGCTCAAGTGGCCGTTCAGACAAAGATCCATACATGAGTTGATGTGGTTTAAGTCTCTTTACTCTTTAGATTCTCATTCCATTTTTCCCTTGCAAATTTTTGTTGTTGAAGAAACTGGATCTTGTGTTCTATGGTGTTCCTAAGGTCTAATCTGGGTTTTGCTGATTGCAACTTCATGGTATCATTCAATATGTGCTTCTCTCCCTTATATTTTCTATAAATTATTATAAACTGCTGTCTGATAGAATACCACTGGCCATACGTGGCTACTTAAATTAATGAGAATTAAATGAAATTAAAAATTCAGTTTTTAGTTGTCCTAGCCACATTTCAAGCACTTAATAGACACATCTGGCTAGTGCCTGTTATAACAGCAGAGATGCAGAATATTTTCATCATCATAGAAAGTTCAGTTGGATGGCAGTGATCAGATTTAAGTTTATTTTTTTGTACAACTTTTTCACAGGTGGTAGTATGGTGTGTCTCTCTCTCTCTCTGTGTCTTTTTATAGTAAGTGATAATCCAAACATTTAATAGTTCTTTCAGAAAGTAAATTCTGTTAATAGAAATCTGACTTAATCAGACCATTTTTCAGTTGAAGAAATAAGTGTTCAAATTGGAATGTATTTCTCAATCATATACCTTTTTTTAAAAATGAAGTATAGTTGATATAAAATTAAATTAGTTTCAGGTGTACAACACATAGTGATTTAGCAATTACTTACATTACAAAATACCAAAATAAGTATATTGCAGTATTACTGACAGTATTCCCTGTGCTGTACTTTTTATCTCTGTGACTTATTTATTTTATAACTGGAAGTTTATACCCCTTAATTCCCTTCACCCATTTCATCCATTCTCCCCAACTCCCTTCTCTTTGGCAACCTCCAGTTTGTTTTCTGTATTTATGAGTCTGTTTCACTTTGTTGTTGTTTTTTAGTTCATTTGTTTTATTTTTTAGATTGTACATATAAGTAAATCAGAGTTTTTTTGTCTTTCTCTGTCTGGCTTATTCATTTAGCATA
This sequence comes from Mirounga angustirostris, assembly GCF_029215605.1. Taxonomy (NCBI): domain Eukaryota; kingdom Metazoa; phylum Chordata; class Mammalia; order Carnivora; family Phocidae; genus Mirounga; species Mirounga angustirostris. Next base: position 129,655,280 of record NW_026991715.1, read on the forward strand.
ATACCCTCTAGATCCATCCATGGTCTCTTTTTTGTGTGTGTGACGTTATTAGTCACTGGTGAATTATGACCTAGACCCAGGATTTATTAAGAGCTGCCAAAGTGATATTTTAATTCTGTCTTCTGTATTTATTTGTTAGAATACTTAAAAAAAGAATCTTCCCCTCGGTACTGATCCCATAAGGACCCCATATAAGATAAAAAAAAATTACTCATTTGATTTATTCTGTGATACACAAACAGTAGTCCCAGAATAACAATATTAATGGCACCACCAACAAAATGATTATGGGAAGTAGTTGTTTGTTTGGGGGTATTCCTTGTCTGTGATTCTCTACAGATACATCACACGAGGCCTACACACTCAGATTACTGTGTTTTTAGGTCACTTGTGCTTAGACCACAAACTGGTTACACAGTTAGATTAATTTATTTTATTTGACTTTTGATTTTAAATGTTTCTTTTAAAAATTAAATATTATTTTATAAATCTGTAAAATATTTACCGTAATTCCAAACTCAGGTTTACAAAGCCAAGTCTGTTTTTGAAAATCTAATTTGTTTCTCTTGCTTCTACCCCATTCTTGCCACCCCGAACCCCTAAGGGTAGCCATCTTTTAGAAATGATTTAATTTTCCTTTTAATACAAGCAAACACACACACACACACACGTTCTTGTTTGGCCTCCCCTCTGTCACACTGTTTTTTGTTATGTGGTCACTATGAGGTCCATTTTCTTTGCTTTTTTATTTTCTTTTTATATCTCTTTGTATTTAGGGACGTTTGTAATTCTGTTCTAATGGTTCTTTATATTAACATCTTTGTAGTCTAATGAAACTTCTCCCTCCGCTCCTATGTGTGTGTGTGTCCCATTGTCCATTACTGAAAATGACTACTGTTAACTATTTCTTGTGCTCCTCTCATCCAGCATCTAATTTGAAGTGATGATCCTTTTGCTGCAAGTTAGTATCTATGAGACACACAACAGCCTCGTCCCTACTCTTCATGGACTTGACATTGTCCCCTCATTTTCTGATAGTTGTACTAATCTGTAGAGTATTAGGCATTTTCTATAATATTGACTCACGATTATCTGCAGGTAAAAACATATTTGAAGGTAATTGCTAGTTTATATGGCAGTATTTATCCCACCACTTCCCTTTATTTTTGATTGAGCTCATTTCTGGCAGATACCTTAAGAAGGGCTTATTAAAACAGTGATCCTTGAGGTCCTGCATGTTCCTAACCATTTGTCTTTAAATATAAAGGCCACTTAAACTGGATATAAAATTTGTGGTTTATGTTTTCTTTCTGTAACATCTCAAATACATTCTCCTTGTTTTCTGCCTGGATATAAAATTTGTGGTTTATGTTTTCTTTCTTCAACATCTTAAATACGTTCTCATTGTTTTCTGACAGCATTGCTGTCAGCCTTTTTTGGTTAAATTTTTCATATATACTGTGTACCCATTCAATATGTACTTTCAGGCCGTCTATTATCTCAGAAATGTTTCCTTGAATTATACATTTCATGATTCTGTCTTGTTGTTTTGGTTTTCTTTAAGGATTCCTGTTATATGCATCATGTATCTTCTTTGCTTGTTTCCTGTATCTGTCGTACTCTCTTTTGATTTTTTATTTCTCTGAAATTTTTCCTTTTCCTATCTTTTATTTCTCAAAGCACTTATGGTTTAATTTGCTGTTGTCTTCATTCTGTTTAGTCTCTGTTCTTAAAATGATTATTTCCTTTTATGTCTTTTCCCTGAGTTTTGTCACTTCTTTTCAAATCTTCCTTTCATCCAGTCATTTCATTTCTGAATTACTCTAATATTTATTTGTAGTTTTCTTTTATAGCTCCTGTTGCTTTCTTGATTTTGTTTAGCTTGTTTTGAAATGTTAGGTTACAGCTTTCATCTGTTTTGTTGGCATGTTTTTCTGGCTTTTTTTTTTTAATTGTCTGAGGAATCTTATTCTATTCCTTTTCTCTATTTTCTGATAAAATCCTTGGGTGGTATTTGATCATGATTCTTTTCTGTTGCTTTTCAAGTTAAATAATGTTAAATAAGTAAGTGAAATATTTTCCTGTACTTTCAGGAAGGAGGTATAAGCCAACTTAGCCCCTCCTTCTGCAAAGTGATAAAAAAAAACATGGCCTTATAATACCTGAGTCCTGCCCCCACTGCTCCCCTTCCCTCTGGATTCTTTCTTTCTTTTGCCCTTTATTGTTCCTCTTCTGCTAAATGTGGCTTTTAGCCCCAGCACTTTCTTCACACCATGGGGCTTTACCCTGGAAGGGAAGTTCAGTTTTTCATTGAGCATTGATGGGGCCTCGGCACTCTGGCACCATTACACTGTCCTCTCATACTCACCCAGTAGATTGGAATCTGCAGAGCCCTCTCCAGTTTTGGTCACATTTTCGATGAATATATGTTAATTTGGGGTTTCTTGCATTCTCGGGGCTGTCAGAAGCCCTGCTGCTCTCTCTCTGTCTTTTCTGTCTCATAGATGCTGAGACCTCCTAGGTCTTTGTCTTATTCAGGCGTTCATGAGGGTACCTTTTTGTCTAGTTTTTATTGTTCATATTGTTTATAGGTCTGTTTTGCTATTCTAGTTACTCAGTTTTTCTGAGAGAATTTAAATAGCTTCAAAAACTACACATACAACCATTTCCGTACAATCTTTAAAGGAGCTTTTTTTAATGAAAACGTTCGCCAGACCTGAATTGGCGGGTTGGGGGGAGATGCTCGTTGATTACATGTATTTCAACATTGCAAAGATTGAGAATTTAAAAAAACTGAGCTTGAGCTATGGGTGCCTGGGTGGCTCAGTCAGTTAAATGTCTGCCTTCGGCTCAGGTCATGATCCCAGAGTCCTGGGATCGAGCCCCACATGGAGCTCCCTGCTCGGCAGGGAGGCTGCTTCTTCCTTTATCTCTGCCTGCTGCTCTGCCTACTTGTGTTCTCTCTCTCTCTGTCAAATAAATAAATAAAATCTTAAAAAAAAAAATTAAAAAACTGAGCTAGAGATTTTAACAGTCTTATAGATAACATTGAGGCTTTGTGGACATGGGTCATATATATCTTTTAGTGGTATTCACAAGTAATAGACTTACCTGGAAAGAGAAACTGGTTCTTTTTGGAGCAAGTTTAGAGGACATAGTGTAGGGACTCAAAGCTGTTTCACATGAGTGAAGGTTAAAGGAAATAAGACTTAGGTTAACAAAGAGAAGATGTGGAAATGTTACCGTTACATGTATTTTGTTTGTCTCCAGGGATACAGCTAGGTTCAAAGGGATAAACCTTCAAAAGAGAGATTTGGGCTAAATGTTAATTAGTACTCATCAGAGTACCCTAAAGAGGGTGTTCTTTCCTTTAAAAAAAAAAAAAATATTAAGGGGACACCTGGGTGGCTCAGTCGGTTAGGTGTCTGCCCTCAGCTCAGGTTGTGATGCCAGGGTCCTGGGATGGAGCCCTGCGTTGGGCTCCCTGCTTGGCAGGGAGTCTGCTTCTCCCTCTGCCTCTCCCCACCACTCCTGCTCTCTCTCTCTCAAATAAATAAAAAATCTTAAAAAAATTTATTAAGTATAGTTGACATACAATGTTATATTAATTTTAGCTGCACAACATAGTGATTCAACACTTCTATACATTATGTGCTCACCATGGTAACTGTAGTCACCATCTGTCACCATACACTATTACAACATTATTGACTATATTTCCAATTCCTTCCTTTTCATCACTGTGACTTACATATTTTATAACTGAAAGTTTGTACCTTTTAATCTCTTTCACCTATTTTGTCTGTTCACACTCCCCTTCCCTCTGGCAACCACCAGTTTGTTCTCTGTATTGTTTATTTGTTTTATTTTGTTTGTTCATTTCTGTTTTTTGTTTGTTTTGTTTTTTAGATTTTACATATAAGTGAGATCATATGGTATTTGTCTTTCTCTGATTGACTTATTTCACTTAGCATAAAACCTGAAGAGGGTGTCATTTTCTTGACAGGTGATGATCCATCCCTCCCTGGAGGTATTAAAAAAATACACAATTCACCAGTTTGGTTCATACTTCAGAAAGATAGATGCACTGCATAGTCTTCATGACCCTTCTACCTTGAGATTTTAGCATCAACTCCCTTGAGCTTTCTGCAATTTAAATGCTTGGAAAGTGGTATTATACTTTGGCCACACATTTTGTTTCCATATTATTGTGTTTTTTAATGCAGCACTTATAAAAACAAAGTAGACAAAATGCCAGTAATTCAGATCATAATGGCATATCTCTGGGAAGCTCTTGAGGGCAAAGAACACGTCCTTACTGTTTCTCTCTTCCACAGCTGTGTAAGCCTTGCACATAGAGGTGCTCAGTATGTATTTATTGAATTGAACTGGAAAGAAGGACTTCCTATTGATTGGAATTCCTACTTGGGAGCACAAATCTTTCCTTATAAGTTAATACGGGAAACTGATATCTGCCGTTTCAAACAAATCCATTTTCGTGTATTTTTAAACAATGCCATCTGAAAATATTTCAAAAATTAAAATGATGTAAAGCGTATGTCAGTCATTCTGTGGGCTGTGCCAGCCTCTAGTTTCTGATGAATAAGAATGATTCCTTCTTTCTCTTGAGTTCTAGGGAAGTGTAATTAAAAAAAAGAAAAAGCTGTGCCTTTTATGAAATTATCTCCCAATAAGGAATCTTTAGCCAAGTGGAAAGTGATTGAAACAAAAGTAAAAGTTCTATGTCCTCAGGTGACTTAACTGTATTGGTGGTTTTATGAAAGTTGTCCTTGGAATATTAAATCATTAAGTATTAAACCTAGAATGGCCTTTTGAGATCATCTGGCTGAGAAATTCTTACCTGGAGGATAGTGATGGGCCTAAAGGGTCTATGAACCCATTAAAATTGCATACAGTTTTTTGCATGTTTGTGCACATAGGCATTTTTCTGGGAAAGAGTAATTTTCCTTAGATTCTCAAAAATGTCTTGACCCTGACAAAGTTTCAGAATTTGAGTTCTAGTCCATTCTCTTAGCATTAAAGATAGACAAGGAGGCACAGAAATTCTGCTGGCTTCGTTGAGGTTACCCTGCTGAGTGCTGATGAAGCAGGGCTATTCCTACTTGAGTGAGGGCTAAGAGGCCTTGTACTAAGCAGTTTTTTGTATTTGCTCATTTAGTCCTTTTAAGCACTCCCACCTTGGAAGTAGCTCTCCTGATTATCTCCATTCTGTAGGTAGAGATAATCCACCTACAGGGAGAGAAGTCAGATAACTCCCCCGCCAAGTCCCACAGTGAATGAGTGAGGCAGGAATCAGACCCAGGCATTGTGATTCCAGAGACTATACCCTTAGCAGCTCATACCCACCATCCCTCAAGAGGGGATTTGCAAGGATGCCACGCGGCCAGTAAACTGTTTCAAGACTTTGGCAGTTGAAATTTGGGATGGGAAAAATGGTTCTTGTTTGTTGTAAATTAAATGAAGCATTATTGTAAGTTTTTATAGAGGTGAACATCCTGAAATTTTTTTCCTAGCATGCAATGATGTTGCCTGTTTTGACCCATCATATCCGCTACCACCAATGTCTAATGCATCTAGACAAGTTGATAGGATATACTTTCCAAGATCGTTGTCTATTACAGGTAAGAATTACTCTCCTGTATACTCACATGATAGCAAAATAGGAGTAATTCATCTTGCAGGTTACAAATGGAACATTGAAATTCTCCATTCTGCGAGATGATGAGGATGTTTAGTAACACAGCTCTCTCCATTACTCTACTCTGGTTGCCACTTTCAAACACTTAGTTTCTCACTTTTTATTTATTTATTTATTTTTGACACTGTCCCTAAAGAAGTAGACTAAAGCTAAAATTTGCCTGTCAAACCTGAGTCCCTTCTTTAAGCCTTACCTTTTTTATGGCTCTTCTTTCCAGGTGATGACTATTCTAATTCTCCTTTGAAACATGTGGATTTTTAGGTTTCTTTTTAGAAAAGGGCTTGCACCAGAGCTCTGGAAATTTGACCGAGAAGATAAGATGGAAAGATCAGGGCAAATTTGACTGGATAAATAGATCTCTTTCCTATTTCATTTGAGATGATATAAAGATGGCACTTCTATGCTGGGTGTTTAACACCAAATTTATTTTGTTGAAATTTTAGCTGGCCATGACTCATCCGAGTCATCACTTAAATTTTGGAATGAATCCTGATCATGCCAGAAATTCTTTGTCTAACTGTGGAATTCGGCAGCCCAAATATGGAGATAGAAAAGTTCACCACATGCATATGAGGAAAAAAGGTATGTTTGGATTCTAAATCTTGTGTTTTGGCTTATGATCCCTATTGTAAATTAAATCCCCACCAGGAAGAGTTTCCTGGTGACTGTTGTATACTCTCATTTTGTAGTGCTTTCTGACCCATACATAACAGCATTCGCTTTGAGCATTATTGTAAGGATGGATGAATTTTTTAGGACAATTTTTTGCTCCTATCAAGTGTTTTAAGTAACTAAGTTGATCAAACTTGTAGACTTGCAGATATCAAACCTTTTGAAATCACATTGGGGTAAGATAGATAATTGTCTTTCTACGTATTGTGTCGTGATCCTAGAATGCTTCTAACAGTATTTCCTTGTTTATTATTTTTTTAAATAGGAATTAACACCTTAATAAATATTATGTCACGCCTTGGCCAAGATGACCCAACTCCCTCAAGGTAAAGTAGCTTTTGTTAATAACAGCTTTATTGAGATATCATTCACGTATCATACAAGTCAGCGACTTAAAGTGTACTATTCAGTGGTTTTTAGAATGTTCACAGAGTGGTGCAGTCATGATCACTACTTAATTTTAAAATGTTTTCAGCATCCCCAAAAGAACCCCATATTCTCCATTTCCCCTCAGTCTGCCCAGCCCAAGGCAACCACTATTCTACTTTCAGTCTGCTTTCAATCTTCATGGATTTGCCTATTCTAACATTTTGTATAATGGTATCATACAATATGTGGTCCTTTGTGACTGGCTTTTTTTAATTATTGATTTATAATCATTTTTATATATTCCAGATACAAGTTTCTTACCAGATACAAATTTGCAAACATTTTTTCTCATTCTGTGGATTGTTTCTTCATTCCTTTGAAGATACTCTTCAAAACAGAAAAATTTTGATGAAGTCCAGTTTATCTATTACTTGTATTGTTTTTGCTTTTGTTGTCATGTCTAAGAAACCGTTGTCTAGTATAAAATCACAAAGATTTACATCTTGTTTCTTTTAAGAGTTCTATAGTTTTTTCTCTTACATGGACATCTTTGGTATATTCTGAGTTAATTTTTGTTAATGGTGTGGTGTAGGCGTCCAGCTGCATTCTTTTGCTGTGGCTATCCAGTTGTGCCATCATTGTTCATTGAAAAGACTAATCTTTCTCCACTAAATTGTTTTGGCACCCTTGTTGAAAATTAATTGATGGTATATGTGAGGATTATTTTTGGACTCTTAGTTCTATTCCACTGATCTGTATGTCTGTCCTTATGCCAGTACCATACTGTCTTGATTACTGTAGCTTTGTAATAAGTTTTAAGAATAAGAAATGCAAGCTCTCCATCTTTCTTTTTGTATTTTTTCCCCGAGATTATTTTGGCTATTTTGGATCCATTACATTTCCACATGAAATTTTGGATTAGCTTATCAATTTTTGCAAAGAAGCCCACTGGGACTTTGATAGGGATTGTGTTGAATCTGTAGATCACTTTGTGAACAATTGCCATCTTAATATTACGTTTCTCAACTTTTAATATCTACATTTATTTAAGTTATCTTTAATTTATTCCAGTAGTATTTTATAGTTTTATTACGAGTACATTTTGTATATCTTTTGCTGAATTCATTCCTAAGTTTGTTTTTTTTTTTAAAGATTTTATTTATTTATTTGAGAGAGAGAGAATGAGAGACAGAGAGCATGAGAGGGAGGAGGGTCAGAGGGAGAAGCAGACTCCCTGCCGAGCAGGGAGCCCGATGTGGGACTCGATCCAGGGACTCCAGGATCATGACCTGAGCCGAAGGCAGTCGCTTAACCAATTGAGCCATCCAGGCGCCCCCTTAAGTTTTTTTTTGATGCTATTATAAATGAGATTGTTTTCTTAATTTCATTTTTCATTGATTTTTCATATGATTTTTCATTTTTGGATTGTTCATTACCTATATAGAGAAATAGAATTGATTTTTGTATATTGATCTTGTATCTTGCAATCTCGATGAGCTCATTTGTTAGCTCTAATAGTTTTTTAGTGGATTGCTTAAGATTTTTTTGTGTATACGATCACATTGCCTACAAATAGAGGTAGTTTTACTTTCTCCTTTCCAGTCTGGATGTTTTTTATTTTATTCTCTTAACATAGTTGCCCTACCTAGAGCTTCCAGTATAGTACTGAATAGAAGTGGTAAGAGTGGATCTTTGTCTTCTTCCTAAAATTTTTAGGGGAAAGCATTCTTTGGCATTGAGAATCATGTTAGCTATGGGTTTTTCATAGATGTCTTTTATCAGGTTGAAGAAGTTCCCTTCTGTTCCTAGTTTGCTGAATGTTTTTTTATGAAAATGTGTAGAATTTTATTAAATACTTATTTGTGTGTCTCTATTGAGATGATCATCTGGTTTTTTTCTTTATCATTTATCCTATTCATATGGTATGTTATGTTCATTGATTTTTGGATGTTGAACCAACCTTGCTTTCCTGGGATACATCTCACTTGGTTATGCTTTTTATATGCTATGAACTTAGTCTGCTAGTATTGTGATGGGGATTTTGTGTCTATATTCATAAGTTATTGGTCTGTAATTTTCCTTTTCTGTGATGTTTTGTATGGTTTTATTATTAGGATAATACTGGTCTTACATATGGGTTGGAGATACCTTCATATATTAACATTCTTTTGTGTGGCCTTGAGCCCCTGAAGAATCTGGGAAGGAAGTGGACTGGTTCAAACTCTTTAACAACTATGGAAAACTGAATAGAAGCAAGGCTAATGAAGCTCTGATGTTGCCCTCAGGAGGCTTATCTGTGTGTGTGAAACATAGCAGGTTACATTCTTAAGGCCAGTAGAGGAGATTGCTGGAGGGCATGTTTCTTTTTTAACCCGGCAGTTGAAAAGTTGAATAGCCGGGCTTGCCCCTCTTGGGTTCCAGGCTTAGATGGATTACAGGTGGGTTGAGCGGAGTTAGAAGTGACAGACAGTTGCTGCAGCTCATAACTGGCATCCATGGCCAAGAGAATGACCAGCCATAGCTAGCATAGCTTTCTTTTCTACCTTTTTTTCATCTGTCACTTCTCTTTTTAAATTGGCTTGCCTTGAGTTGCTCTCTTGAAATTATCATAGACCATCCTATCTTCCTCTTCAATCAAGAAGTAAAAATAAAGGCAGGATGAAACTTTAAAATTCCCGTTTGAAGATGTGCGCCTTACTATGGTATTCTGTGAGAGTCTAAGATCAGAAAAGAGCTGTCTAATTAAAAGAGCCCTTAATCACACCCTCAGGGACAGTGTGGCCATGGTTTCATTTTACCCTGCTATCTTGTAGAGTCTCCAGATGACCAGTTTTGTATTTTAATAAGTGGAACCCTGAGTTCCCTGCAGCCCCATTAGCAAGGCTACGCATGCCCTACACGTGTACTTTTCAGTGATGAAAGCATGAGCTTAAATTATCTTTGTCTCATCCATCCCAACTATAGTTGTGGTATATAAATTGTCTCTTGATAGCGCTGTTCAGATGTCATGATATAGGTTTTCTTTTGCTCTGTCCCAAAGAGATGACTTTCTTACTGTGGCAGAAGGAATTATATCTGAGAAACTGTGTTCTTTTTGAATTCACCATATTGAAAATGATAGCGCATAAACAAATATGTGCTTGTCCTTTGCTGCTTGTGTTGAGAGCCTCTGGCTGTGTACCTGATCTTACTGCTGAGGCAGAATTGAGCCCACATTTCTGTTCCGGAAGAGCCTCCTCGATTCTTCGATGGCTAGCTCTGCTGTTGGTTGCCTGCGGCCGTCCAGCAGTCCCACCTGTGCCCAGCTGTGGGAGCTGTACCTAAGACTCTTCATACAAATTCAATTCGACAGAAGATTGATCTAGTGCTTTTTGAGTTTGAGGCAGTTTATAGGTCTTTTAGAGGAATTTAAGGCAAGTAAGACAAAGCTCCTACTCACCAGGATGTGTGACCACCTCAGGTGGGATAAGAGTGCTATAAACATAAATAACTTAATGTAAGGGGTCCTCTGCTAAGTACTTCAATGAAGGTCAAAAACAAAACATACATAATCTGCTGTGGGGCTGAGGATAGCTCTGGTGGTTGTTTAGGGATTATAGGTCAGTTTTATATTGTACACTTCAGTAATTGAATTCACTTGAGGTGATTTGCCCTCTCCCTTCTTTGTCTCTTAGTTTGCTATTATAAAATGGGATGCAATTATTCCTACTCCTTGGAAGTGTTTGTAGATCTTTGACACAAACACTATCAAATTGCAAGTGTCGGTGGTTGTACCTCCTCTCAAGCAGGCTTGCTCAGAACTTCAGACCTGAGAAAATAAAGAGGGAGTGAGCTACTAATGGAAGTGGGAGTGTGGAGGAGCAAGGCAGGCAAGAGAGAGGACTGAGGGAAGGGGCTCTTGACCGAATTCTTTTCCTGGTCCTCCTGGAAACCACTCCTCACACCCCTGCCCATCCTGCTCTATAGTTAGTGACCACATTTTGCCAGTTCTACCCTCATACTGCCTCTGCATTCAGTCATCTTGCTATTTCTGGAGCCTAGATTCTAGTTTTTAGCTATAACCTGCTTGAAAGCTTTAAGTGATGTCTTATCGTCTACTGGATAAGCCCAAACCTCCCCAGCTGAATCCAGCAACCGAGACCTGGCCCCAGGCCACTTTTCCAGGCACGTCTTGCCTTTCCCTGTGGCTGCGTACACACCAATACCACTGAGGTACTGATTGTGCTATCAGGCTCACTCTTTCCCTTCCTCAAGCGCCAACAGTCATTGTACATCTCCCCCTGGAATGCCCTGGAACCTTGTTTTATGGCCTGATTTTCTTTACTGTAAGCATCTTGAAGGTCTGTGGTCAGACTCTTTCCTTTTTCTTTCTTTCTTTCTTTCTTTCTTTCTTTCTTTCTTTCTTTCTTTCTTTCTTTCTTTCTTTCTTTCTTTCTTTCTCTCTCTCTCTTTCTTTCTTGCTTTCTTTCTTTTCTTTCTTTCTTTCTCTTTCTCTCTTTCTTTCCAAATAGTACTTTTTACAGAGCAGAAGCTCAGTAAATAAATATTAAAGGAAAGAATGCCATTCATGATATTATTTTCATCTCAGGTTATTGTTTACATTTCCCTAGAAATAGGGAAACTTGGATGTTAAATAGGAAAACTTGGATGGTTAAGAACCATCAGCAGAGGTTTAAATGGCAGGTTAGTATCTTACTTAATCTGATTTGGCACCAGCTAGGATTTACAAAAAGGCATGAAGTCTTAAATAAATAAAAATCTGTCTGTCTATCAAAACTATAGAATAATTAACTTTTATGGTGGCATCATCTCATGTGAATATGCCACCCATAGTTTTTTAAAGTGTCACTGTTTAAACACATAAATCTCAGTTGTATAATTATATTTAACTTGTATAAATTTCAATGAATTGTTACCACAGAAGGGGTCTCTGAAGGATTTAGGCTTTTGGTGGCATTCAAGTAATCCATGTATTATCAGTAAGATCTTTGGGAAAGAGGGGCTAGAAGACTGGTAATGGAAAAATGAGCTGCCTGGTTTCATTTTGTTTTTTGATTGGTAGAGTCATTGGTAGACATCATGTTTAAGAATCTATTGGAGCAAAGAGTGAGACACATGGACTATTTATTAATGTCTCTGTGTTTAAAGAAATGGTAGTTGCAAATTTCAGTTAGTTATACATAAGTGTCTTGCAGTCAAGACAATAAAATATGCTTGAGTATATGTGAATTCCACTGGGTAGATTTGCTGGCTTAAAAATTCACGTTAAATTCCAGAGATGCTTAACCTGGATCCCTAGGTCCAGCGGGTCTCAGATCTAGTAGCTCTGTGACCTCCCCTCCCGCTAAGTGTCCAGGTAGATGTAATGAATAGAAGGAATTCCTGAACTGGGTGGAAGGTTCAGCTGATCTCCAGCACCCCTTCTAGCTTTATTCCACCTGTCACTGGTTGAAGCCTGGAATGGAAAGGTGAGAAAATGTCCATACCCTCTCCGTGGTAGTTACCCATCCCAAGATGGTTTTCCATGGAGTAAAGGAAACCCTACAGTAATTACTGTTACAGGGAGACTGTTATGTTTTATAAAGTGCTTTGAATTCCTCAGACCAAATGTGCTATATAAATGTTATAGTTAATCTAGATTTCATAATGCCTTTGTTGATTCAGTTCTCAAAAACAAATGGAGTGTTTATTGCTCAGTAAACATTTCCTCTTGGAGCTTGCTAGTATTTATAAAGAGGGTGATTAAAGAATGTAGAAACAATAGAAGAAGGAACAAAAGCTTTGCTGCTGCACTCAACAGTGACTAGCAGCTCACTCTGTCCATATTTTCCAGATAAACCACTGGATTAGGAATTGTCCAGTATAATAATAAACTGAAGTGGTATTTCATCCCCATTTTTGTTTGTGGCTTATTGCCAGGGTTTAGTCATAGTGTAGATACAGGAAAACATACGCTGGATATGGGCAAATTATTTAGCGGATGGCAGACTCACTATTGAATAAACCTGTTTGGAACTGTGACCTTGTATTTTAACATACTGAATAATAGTCTAACTTTGTGGTTATTAAAATCCTAGACATAGTTCTTGTCTCCCTGAAAGTTTATAAAACAAATTAAAGTAAAACTTATGCCAGTATGAGTTCATTCAAATAGTATATGACTCAAAGCAGCTATTATTCTTTGATGAGATGTCTTATTTTTTAATAAAGCATAAGACAATCCAAATATGGTTTGTCCCCACCCCAGGTGCAGTTTCTGGCTTTCCATGTTAAGTAGATTTTCCTGTACAGTACTTTGAACTGTTGGGAAGAAAATAAAGTCTCTACCACAGAAAATACTATTTTCATTTTCCTGACTTTTGGAAAAGAATAGGGTAATTCTAATTTCTTTCTTTTTAAAAACTCACCATTTCGGGGCGCTTGGGTGGCTCAGTCAGTTAAGTGTCTGCCTTCAGCTCAGGTCATGATCCCAGGGTCCTGGGATGGAGCCCTGTGTCCCCGCTGGATGGGGATCCTGCTTCTTCCTTTCCCTCCGCCCCTCCCCCGCTTGTACTCGCTTTCTCTCAAATAAATAAAATCTTTAAACAAAAACAAAACCTCACCATTTCTTTTCTTTGTTCCCACTGTCTCTTAGGACAACAGCTTATTAGGTTTCACGAAATTAATTTGGCAAGAAGTCTGAGGGATTAACATGGTACCATGTTAACCAGGGCCTCTGTTTCTTGATGCGTTCTCCAAGAATGATGACAGACACTTTTGTTGGAATTCTGCTGTATTTGACAAAAAGCAAAATGCAGTATTGAGTAACTTCTAAACGATATATATATATATATTTTTTAAAGATTTTTTTTTTATTTATTTGACAGAGAGAGATACAGCGAGAGAGGGAACACAAGCAGGGGGAGTGGGAGAGGGAGAAGCAGGCTTCCCGCTGAGCAGGGAGCCCGATGTGGGGCTCGATCCCAGGACCCTGGGACCATGACCTGAGCCGAAGGCAGACGCTTAACGACTGAGCCACCCAGGCGCCCCTAAACGATATATTTTTTAAATATAATGTTTAGTCAGGGGCGTCTGGATGGCACAGTCGGTTGAACGGCTCTTGATTTCGGCTTAGGTCGTGATGTCAGGGTCCTGGGATCGAGGCCTGTGTCAGGCTCCTCACTCAGTGGGGAGTCTGCTTGAGATTCTCTCTTGGTTTCTCCCCACCCCCCCCGCCCCACTGTGCTCTCTCTCAAAAATAAATAAATTTTTAAAAAATATATACTGTTTAGTCACCTTGGCTAATGGAATAGCAACAAAAAGTCTTTTAAAATCTAATATAAATTAGGTAAGACTAAGAAAAATATGTTTGAGGGCCTAATTTCTTTCTTTCTTTTTTTCTCTCTTTCTCTCTCTCTCTTTGTAAGCTATTAGATTATGAATTTCTCACCACAGCCATAAATTGTTCACTCTTTCTTTTCTTCATTTTCCATTATTTGCCATTAACTGCTTTCCAGAATGCCTTTTTCACATAAGTAAAGGCCATATATTGAAATGAGTGTTCAGAATCACATCTTTGTTGCTCAGATCTTTCTAGTTTTCTCCTACTATATTTGTTTTCCTTTAAAATTCTAAACTGTGGAGGAATGTTAGGGTGAAAAAATTAACTTAGGAGATATGTGAGATAATATAAAATTGAACTCAAATTACCAAGTAAAAATTGGGTAGCCAAGAGTCATTTAATTTGGAAATAAATATTTTTTTATTTTCCGCATATACTGAAACCATAAGGTCACTTTAAATATGGAAACTAAACTGGCACACAAAAATCAGAGAACAATAAAAGATGGTATATAATTTTGAAATAAATTGAGTGATAAACATTTAAATCATGTGGGGATGGGGATGCAGGTGTGGGGGTGTGCCAGCATTGCTGGGGGCTCCAGCAGTTAGGGCAGATCGCCAGCTGACGTTAAGAATGAGCAGGATTTGGGACAAGCAGTGGTGTGTCTGGTACAGTGCAGAGGTTGGTCAACCGAGAGTTGTAAATGGCTGTTGAAAATAGATGAGGGGCGCCTGGGTGGCTCAGTTGGTTAAGCGTCTGCTTCGGCACAGGTCATGATCCCAGGGTCCTGGGATCGTGTCCCGCATCGGGCTTCCTGCTCAGCGGGGAGTCTGCTTCTCCCTCTGCCTCTGTTGCTACCCCTGCTTGTGCTCTCTCTCTGTCAAATAAATAAATGAAATCTTTTAAGAAAAAAAAAGATGAAATGGGTGACTACCGTGGAACTAGATAAAGAATGGCCTTGAAAACCAGGCAGGTTTGGACTTGATAGTCAGCTATTGAATTTTTGGAGAAGATGAGGGTCAGTGTCAGAGATATTTAAAGAAGTCTCTGGAGTCAGGTGAGATCCTGCTCAGTCCCATGCCTGTCCCTTGCCTTCTTTGCTTAGGTCCCAGGGGCTCAGTGTGCTCTCCTTTCCCTGTCACTTTTGTTACCATCCTTTCTGGTTTCCTCCTGTTATAATCCCCCGTCCCCCAGTGGTTTGTCTGTCCACCGTTGGCCCTGAAACAGGCACTCGGCTTCTTCCCATATGCAGCTTTGGACGCATGTCACTTTGTAGCCTGCTTTGACCAGAATCAGGTGTGTCTTCTTCACTTCACAGAGCTGGCCCCCGGTGGCCTCAATAGCGTCCTCAGCACTGCTGCATCAGTGCTTTCTCTGCATCTTACTTGAGTCTGTCTCTTTCTTGACACTTGCCTCCTTTTCTGCAACCCCCCACCCCCCACCCCCCACCAGTCCTCTTTCCTTTGCTGGTTTCCCTTCTGCTTGACCTCAAGTGTGACCCTCCCCTGGGCTCAGTCCTGGGACCCCTCTTCTCTAGCTGCATTCTCTCCCTAGGTAGTATCATCCAGTTCCATCACCCGAAATCCTGTCTAAACATTGACCACTCCTACTAAAGATTTTTTATCAGCTTTGTTCTTGCCCACGAACAGCAGGTTAATATATATCCTGGATTTCTCCATTTGGTTGTTTTGTGGACATTTCAAAGTGAACATGCCTAAAATGCAACTCCTGGGGCGCCCGGGTGGCTTAGTCGTTAAGCGTGTGCCTTTGGCTCAGGTCATGATCCCAGGGTTCTGGGATTGAGCCCCTCGTCGGGCTCCCTGCTCCACAGGGAGCCTGCTTCTCCCTCTCCCACTCCCCCTGCTTGTGTTCCCTCTCTTGCTGTGTCTTTCTCTGTCAAATAAAAATTAAAAAAAATAAATAAATTAAATGCAACTCCTGCTTCTGCCCAAACCTGTTCCACTTTTGGTCTTCCCTTCACAGTAAATGGCACCACTGCCTTTCACCCAACTATGGAAGCCAAAATCCAGGCATTGACCTTCATTCTTTCTTTTCTCCCCTCCTCCATCATCGCCTCCCAAGCCCGAGCCTCGGGCATGTCTCCCTGGAGAGCCACAGTACCCTCCTCAGTGCTTGTCTTCCCTCACACATTCTTTGCATAGCAGCCAGGGTGGCCCTTTAAAAACCTAAACCAGATCGTGTCACATCTCTGCCCAACCAGGGATAGTGATCTGCTGGAGCCCCGAGGGAAGCTGGCTGTGCCAGACTTTCTGAGAGGCTGAGGGAAGTTGTTTGTGGACCACCTTCCTGGTCCTTCAGCCTTCTACTTGGATGTGAGGAACTTAGCCTCCGAGATGTGCCTTCCTCATACAGTGAAGGTGTAAATAATGTGTGATAGGCGCTGAGGGGGAGGTATTAATTTTGATGAGAAGAATCCGGCAGGGATTCGTAGAGAAGCAACATTTCACTAGACCTTGAGGGATGAGTAGGTTTGTGTGGCTCTGTGCACAGGGAAGATGGTGGAAAGTTTCAGGGCGGATGCCCCTTTCAGAGAGTACCACGTAGTTTTGGGACAAGAGCCCAAAACATAGGTGGGAGAGGATAGCAGTGGTTACCGGGACTTAAAAAAGTAGATTAGGCCTCTTTTAAAGGACTTTAGAAGCTAAGTTAAGTTTAGAGTTTGGGCAATGGGAAGCTGTTCTTGGAACGTTGTACCAAACGGATTTTTCAGTGTTCAGTTCTAACTCATTAGAGTACATTCTCCTTTCTCTGACCTACCTGATAGCAGTGTGGAAAGATTCATTTGTTAGGGTGATAGCTCCTCACTTTAAATCTGATTCTCAGGGGAAGGAAGCCCCCAGGTTGGAAGGCCCGAACCACATAGTAGGATAGAATGCTCCCTCCCTTCCCCAGTAGGTGTCTCATACTCCAGCTGAGATGGCAGTCAGTGCTTTTGATTGTGAGGAATAAGGTGGGATGTTTCAATTACAAAAGGAGCTAACTCTTATATGTCTTTTCTTTGAGAAGAGATGGAAGGAATGTAAATGTTTCCCATTTTAAGTGATCTTTTTAATTCTCCTATAGGATTAATCACAATGAAAGGTTGGAGTTCCTAGGTGATGCTGTTGTTGAATTTCTGACCAGGTAAGGAGGTTTTTCTGCTGTCCCCCAATAATTACATTTTATAGGTAACATACTTACTATATTACCTAAATTAGCTAAATAAGGCATTGAAACACCATATTTTGTCCTTTCTGTAGAGCTTGAAAGCCACATGTCTGTGGCTCTTGCCCTGATAATTTGTACTCACTGACGCAGTAATGCACAAGATTGCAAGATGAAAGGCTACTGTCTTTGTCCTGTCAAGTTTATGTTCAAGTTGCCACAGCCACAAGAGATCAGCTTGTCTTGGTCTAGATGCTTCAGAGCTTATATTCAATTTGTAGAGAAAGGGATGATATTTTAAAATGTCATTTCATTTTCTAGGATTTGTCTTTGATCCATTTCTCACTCTTTCCAATCTCAAGGGAAGTAAAACTTACAAGTAATTTTAATGACGAGATTTTGGTGTGTGTATGTATGCATTTATATGTGTTTTCTCCCCAGAAGTGTTTTCGTGTCCTTAATTTGGTGATAAGGGTAGGAAAGTGCATTTTGTGTTTTCATACCCACATCGTTTCTCTTTTAAAGGGAGACAATGCATGCTTCTCTGGGAGCGGTCTTGAGCTATTTGTATTCTCTCTGGGTCATTTCTTTTCCCAAGAAGGACATAATGAGGCAGAGGGGCTGCTCTGCAAGCCTGTTCTCGCTGGACACAATAGGACTACATAAGCTTAGCTGCCCTGATCAACAGTGGATCTTAAAAACTGGTCCGCGATTTAGAAGAGGCAGTTGCGGTCATGGTCCGAACTGGCTTTCCATGGGGCCTTCCTCCATATCCGAGCACTTTCCTCATCAACCCGTTTGGCTTTCGTCAGGGCACAAGCAACCACGTGTGCCACTCTCAGTTCTGCTCCTGTCCCTGTCACACCTGTCAGGGACACGCTACCGCTGCTGCCCCACCCAGGCTTCTCTTCAGAGGCCAATCATAATGCAGCCCAAGCAAAGGTATTTGTTTCCAGGCCCGATTTCTGAGTGTCACATCGGTTTGCTCTCAGCAGTATGTGACCAGCCCTTCAGGTCTTTGTCGCCAGATTTGCCAGAGCAGTCTTTTAACAGAAGTAAATGTGAAAATAGTAGTTAATGGTGTTGTTTGGGTGTTAGCGTACTCAGATACACTGTGCTTACTAGTTAACTTTCAAAGACTTTTAATCAAACCCTTCAGTTTAGTTCAATTCAGCTGGTATCTATTGTGCAGATATTGTGTGCCAGGCCTATTTTTATGACTTGGAGCTACAGACAGGATGTTGTGATGCATATTTATTTATATGCCTTTTTTTTTTTTTTTGCAGTGTCCATTTGTACTATTTGTTTCCGAGTCTGGAAGAAGGAGGATTAGCAACTTATCGTACTGCCATTGTTCAGAATCAGCACCTTGCCATGTTAGCAAAGGTATGTCAAATGTCTGACACATTTGTAGTAAAGTCTGACATTTTCGTCTTCAGTCCATGCATAGTTTTGCATTTGAATAAGTAGCTCTTTAGGGTGTATTAAGAGTTTAATATTTTATAGACCAGGAAGGATTTTTTTTGTTTGGGTTTTAAAGATTCAACCTTATTAGTTCTGTTACATTTGTGGGTTCACCAGCAGCTAATGAACTCCATGGTGAAGTAACTTGATAACAGAAGAGGAGAAATTTGACAGATGTGTGTGAACAGAGTTAAACATTTGGGGAAAAGAATAAGAACAGAGCAAAAGAAATTAAATATTTTGTATTTTCCCTTTGTGTGCTATTTCTGTATTACATTTGTCTTTGATTTACATTAATAAGCAGCATTATAGCTTTGAATAGAATATGCCTGCCCATTCATACCCACAAGGGATACTTTATCGATCTTTGAGAATCCCCAAACATCACAAATCCCAGTAATGAAGATTTAGTGTTTAGGCTGTCCAGCTAGCTGACTTCATTGTTTGACTAAGAGAACCTTTTCTCAATTTAGATTCATGGTAGACATTTTACTTATTTACATGATCTCATTCCTTTCTTTGTGCGGTGTCTTAGTATAGTAAGTTATAGCAAACAGAACACAGGCGCTTGGATTGGCCATGAGGATTCCAATCCATGCCCCTCTTACAAATTGGGGGGCCATAGACAAATTGTTGTCTCCTCCAAGTCTCTGCTTTCTCATCTGCAAAATGGAGGTGGCATCAACATCTGCCACACAGGGTGGTTGTGAGAATCAAATGAGATTATTTGTTTGAGTTTTAATAATTCAGTTTATAAAGTGCTTGGCACAATCCCTGTTTGTAGTAATCACACAAACAGGTAAATAAATTAGTAGGAGTTGGTTGTTTTTATTGTGGCTGCCACTGTTCTCATTATAAATTATTACATTTTATAGACCTGTGGGTTTATTCAATAGTAGAGGAAACCGTGGCCCTTAAATCCCCCAACACCAGTGATTCACTGGAAAAGCTTTTTTGGGTTTTCCTTGATTTTTCCTTTAAGTATTTTTTTTTTCTTCATTTTGATATAAATGTTGGAATTTGATAGAAAAGACTAGATAAAATCTAGTTCTTAATTTGATCTTGCTGAGGCATTAAGTATATTCCAAATGGTTTATTTTAGACTCTGGTTTTTATGTTAGCAAGAGTATATTATTTTATTTTAGGTAACATCGTAGTCATCATAGTGATGGCATTTGAGAATGTAAACAATGATGTGTTAATGAGAAACTATAGGCAACAGGGATGCTTCTTTGTTTTAGCAGCTTTACCATGAATGAAATTCCACAACTCTACCTAAAACTGCTTTAGTGTTCAGTTGATTTAACTGTCAGATGTTTCCTGAGAGGACACGTAAGTGTTCATTGGAAATACATGTGAATAAGTTGTTGTCAACCTACTCCCCCCACTTTTTTTTTTCCAGTTTAAAATGTAATGGAATTGTATAATTATTTTTCAAACAGTTGTAGGGAGGATATTTACAAAGCGTGGAAAATTGCCCTAACAGGAAAACAGACACTGCTCTGTGACACATTAGGTGATGAGTTATTTTGGCCAGTTTCTCCCTTGAGCTTTCTCTATGATCTTCCTCCACCCCAAGTACTGACATTCCTATAGCATTCAACACCCGTCTGCTCCAGTAGAAGGTAATGGTGGCCTTGCCCTTGGTCTAGACTAGTGGCTCTTAACCACTTGGGAAGGGGGCACTTGACCAAGGATTGCTGAGAATCTTTAAGAACCTAATGAAAGCTCCAGGTCAGCTCTCCAGACAAACGAACACTTCCATACATATACCAGTTGAACACCACTCTCCTTTTTAAAAGTTCCACTAATGCCTACATGAAAAAGTAAAGATGTAGAGCAAGGATTATGAAAAGTTGGAAAATTCATAGCATTCCAGAATAGTTGTTTGTAATATAAAATATGGCTTGCAGTCTATTCCCAAACAGGGCTCCAGAGATTAGCAAACAATTGGATTTTCCCAGTGAAGTTGTGCAACAGATGAAATTTACATATTCTACCATAAGTTCTTGCACTTAGGGATCAATTTTTTAAAAGAGGTGTTTTCTGCTGTTGTATTTGTGGTAGTCAAAACTCATTTGAATATATTTTGTACTCATGAATTCCTAGCAATACAGAATACTGATAGCATATATCTCTTGTTTTTATTGTCTCTACCTTTTCCAGTGTAAATGGATATGGATATTTTTAACATGCATACTGAGACACACAAAATCTGAGTATCTTATCTGAGGACTGATGAGACTTATATTATCCTATGTTGTTCATTGACTTGTGACTTGGTCCTTATTATGTAACATGTTACAGCTTAGTAAGAATTTATTGAATTGAATTATAGGGTAATGGAAACAGATTTATTGCATGCTTATGCAATGTTTGTTTTTTTCTCCTTTTATGGAAAGAATTATGATTTCCATTTATTCAGTCTCAGGAGTTTTATTTAAAAAAATCATTCATACTGTGTCTAGTTCTTAAAGGACTTGATTTGTATATTATAATACAATAGGATAAGAAATAAGTAGGTACTGAACTCAGAGTAAAGAGAAAATATGGTTAAGACAGAAAAAGGAAGCCAGAGGTAAAGTTATTATACACAGATATATTCCAAAGTCCTACACAATTTTGACCACAAATTTGGTTCTAAACTTTTCTGAGGCCAAATAAAAAAAGGAAGCATAATTCATTACAAACAATATTCCAGAGCCCGTAAGATAAATCCAACCCCATTGCTCAGAAGATCTCACTGAGCCTTCAGAAAGATAAGTATGGAGACCTCATAAAGGGGACACAAGTACAAAGATAAAGAGCTGCAAAAATCCTTACCAAATTAAAAAAAAAAAAGATTTAGAGGTATAAGGCATTTAGAAGTCTTCTGAGGACCCCCATTTATTCTACCACATAGAAATCTGTTGTATAGTACAAATATCAGTACCACATAACTCAGGAATCAAAGAGGTTAACTTTGGGTTGTGTTCGTGTCTCTCTAGACATGTTGGGTGAATCCAGAGGCCCATGGTCTTATAGCATAGTCTTTTTCCAGCTTGGACTAGTGCTTGGTCTGAACTTGGAATTGGACTCAGGTCTGATCATTTCTGAACCATCAGAATTGAAACATCAGAGTTCATAGAAGCCTACTTGGGGAAAGGTTGCGGTTAGTCAGATCTGAACCATATGTAAGGACTCCTAATGAATGGCAAGCTAAACTCTCTTAATATACTGACACAAGGCCAATTAATTTGTAACCATTACTCCTTACCCCCAGGAGAGGTTGAATTGTTACAGTTATGATTTTGCCAAATTCTTTCTTACTTGTCATTTTGAATTTTGTAGAAACTTGAACTGGATCGATTTATGCTTTATGCTCATGGACCTGACCTTTGTAGAGAATCAGACCTTCGGCATGCAATGGCTAATTGTTTTGAAGCATTAATAGGTAATTTCTCTTTTTATAATCTAGTTTCTTACATATTTAAAATGTTTGGAGAGCATATAAAATTCAGTGTGGAGACTTGGGACAAAATTATTTGTTTCCAAAGCATGTGAGGTCCCTAGTATAACACTAACTTTGTTGTATTGTGGTTAGTGTAGCTCTTCCAGAGCGAGCAGTCTTGCTTTCTTTTCTTGCATTCCTGATGCCTGAATTGGTGTCTGATGTCATGTACGTGCATATTTAGTATATGCTGAATTGAACTGAAGTGAGTTAATATGTAGGTGGATTACTTTCCAGATCCGATTCAGGATCACATACATAAATAAACAGTAAGTAGGTTGTTCATGAGGCCCTGATATTGTTTTTGATCATATTTTAAACTGTTCACAAGATTTTCTCATTTAAGCATCTTGAAAACACTGCATCTTTTAAATCCCAGGGCTTGAGTATGTATGACTATAACTTATTCACTCGAAGTAAGACTGAGGCAGGCACTTTACTTCCTTGGTTTCTTTTTTACTGTAACTGGAATATAGTCAGCTGTTGGTACAGGAAAGTTATGAAGAGTTAATTAGCTGATGATTGCAAGTATGCTTTACAATGAAATGTTACAGTAGATTGACAATTCCTTGATTTTTTTTTTAAATAAATGATCAAGTACATTTTATTTTTTAAAGGCCTTTGTACTTCCTTATCAATTTTCCTTCTTCCTTTGAAAATGAATATAAAAGCATCCCATTATAGTTTTGTGCTGATGATGGTAACAGGAGAATGTTTAATAATTATTATCCACAGTCTTTTCACAGCTATGTCTGTTTTGCACAAATATGTCTATTTTCAGAGAATTTGTCACATGGAATTATTGTGCTCTGTACACATAATAATTTTAACAGTTAGTTAGTGTTATGGTTGGCTCCTGAGCCAGGTAGACATGATTCAATTCCTTCTTGCTTTATTTATCAGCACTGTGTCTTCACCAAGTTATTGAATCTCTTTGAGCCTCAGTTTCCCCATCAATGACATGGAGATAGTGTCACTTACCTCACAGAATTGTTGTAAGGATCTTAATATCCAGTCTTGGCAGCGTCTGATTCAGAGTTCCATTTCCTCAAACCCTTCCCCAAATCACCTACTATGAACCCAAATCCTATAAAACTTCTGTAATACTTTCTTACTGAGGTGCCTGTGAAGGTAAAGATAAGAATGTGCAAATGCTTTGCACTGTGCCTAGGGCATGAGTGGCCCCCAAACCATGACTGCTACTACTATCATCATCATTATTATTAGCATTATTATTATTATTATAACTACAACTACTGATAAATAATAAATAATAAATGTATTTATTCATCAAAAACCCTAAGTATCTTAATATTTTACATTTAAAAATGCCTTTCTGAAGACAGATATAAAAATATGATTTCAAAGCTATATGACTACCTTACTCTGGAGTTATTTGATACCCAATTAAAATGTTACTTGATTTGATATCCAATTTAATGTTAAAAGTTATTTCAAATTAAAGGAAAAAGTTGTCCTGATTTTTATTTGCAGAAATCTTCATTGATCTGAACTCGGGTTTTATCAGATTTTCTTATGGTCTGAAACATAAACTATAAATAGAAAGCAAAATAAAATAAAACCTAACATGCTCATAAAGCCAGGGTTTGTGCATAGTTCCCTTAGTAAGTTCATACCCATACCCTTCATGATAGCTCAGATTAGCCCTCTTTTTACTTAAAATTATTGGGTTTAGATTTCAGTAAATTGAATTTCATATTTCAGTCTAATTTAGAATACAAATCCTGGCTAAAAGAGGGAAAATGCTACCTTTAAAACAATTGCTTCTGGTCTTGTCGGTTTTTTTTCTGTGAGTGGGTTTTGACTTGCCTTTTGGTTTTTATAGAGATATGTAATATTCTGTGAATATTAATGCAGCCTTCCTTTTGGCGTTCCCATCCTTTTATCTAGGAGCTGTTTACTTGGAGGGAAGCCTGGAGGAAGCCAAACAGTTATTTGGACGCTTACTCTTTAATGATCCGGTATTTATCCTGAATCATTTGATTTTTCTCAGTTATATATTATTACAGAGGATTTTATATCAATTAGTGATTGTGTTTAAAGAGAGTGTAGGAGAAACAAAGTCCCCGAATCTGCTATAGATGGTAGACTTCAAGGACATCAGAATAGCTTACTCGGCTCTGTTGCAAAAGGGAAAAGTGCTGTAGACACTTACACGAGGGCTTGTCCTCTACCTGAAACCCTGTCTCTCCTCGGGGCCACTTACAAATTCAATATGAATACTTTGCTTTATTTTGAAGTGTCTTGAAGTTAATTATGATTTTCTGTTTCATAATCGTTGGGTACCTACCCCATGCAGGCTTACTTGAAGCTATCGCCTTTTTGGCTTTTCTGCTTATGATTTGTCTTTATGTAAATTATGTAGACTAGATAAATGTACATTTATTTTAGAAAGTCAGTTCATCGGGAGTTTCTAATAGGGCTATGAATAAAGAGTATGGAAGTACTTTTTTTCTTAAGCAAATTATAGTTTAAGAACAAATGATAGATTCTGAAATAGTTTCTGTTGTTACTAAAGTATTAAGCTATTAATATTGCTAGAGCTACCTTTTTAATCCTGCATGTAATAGAGCATACTAGATGCTTTTTGTACCAAAACAAGTCAATTTAACATTTAAAGGGAGAAGCAACTCTGTATTCCAAACTGAAATGTCATTATAATTGAGTGAAATAGCCCTCATGGAGCAATAAAGAACATAGGAAGCCAGTGTTTTAAGCCTTTCTGAAACCTTCAGCTTAAGTGGCTGTCAGATGTTATTACTGTATTACTTAGGATAGTTTAAAAAAAAAATCAATAGTTTTGAAAAATGTGACCTGGATGAAGTTCATATCTGAGGATTTGATTTTTTATATTTGTTTTTATAGAGATATGTGATGATTTTATGTGTGTGAATTCTCTCCTGATGGGAAAGTTATCTACAGATGTTCCCTGTTCCCCCATTTTGCCCTACACATATTAAATGAGTGTGCATCTTGATTTATATCTGTAACAGATGGCGTGTATTTTAAGTCTTTTTCTCAAATCTTAAAATATCTTTGTTCTGGCCTTTATCTTTTGTTGGCAATTTCAGCAACCTCTTTACTTTTTTCTTCCCCCAGTCTTGCCTTAAACTGGTCCCCCTACCTACCCCAAGCTCCCCCTAACCCCCCCAAGCTCCCCCACCCTCTTCTCCCATCTTACCTGCATCCTCCCCATCCATTCTGTGTTCTTCTTTTCCTAAATCATATGCAGTTATACACTGTGTGTTCTTAATTGCACCAGTTTTTGTTTAGATTCTTTTCTCTCTTTTCTCTCTTTAAACTGCTTTTCTCCCACTTGTCTACTTAGCAAGTTTATCTTATATTTCCAGTAGCGAGTGCAGTGCTGGCACTATTTAATAAATATTCGTTAAAGGAATGAAATGAATAAGTGACTAAATGAAAAAGCAGAGTCTGAACATGGTCTTACAAATGGGACGGCTGAGATTCAGAATTCATTTTACTGTGTCTTTTATGAAACTGAACAGTGCTTAGTAAGATATGGTCTTTCCATTTCAGCGTTTTCAAGTGCACACACTAGAACAGTCTAATGCATTTGACATCTCCATTTTGGTTTACATCTGTTAGGTGTGGCGCATCAGAGACACTGGTGAACCGTTGAACTTTTTTTTTGAGTAATGGTAGTGTGAAAGTCTAATCAGCTGCAGACAGCCAGACACAAACCTGTAGACCCACAAAGTCAGATTGATTGAACCCATGTAGTCAGGGAGGCGCAAGTCCTTTCCTAGGCCTGGGTTGGTGCTGGCAGATTCTAAGGGGGGGGGGGTAGGAAAGCAGGGATCAGTTCTCGGTTGCTTGCCTTTTCTGAGGCTGGATCAGAAGGATCCAGGGATTAATTTGGAATTGGGTGCTGTCAGGAGCCAAGGGCAGGTTAGCAAAAGTGTCCCCAGTAATCTTTATTTAGAGGATAAGACATAGCAAAGCAGGTCAGAGGGCAACATTGGCAAGAAAGCAGTAGTCCCTCAAAGAGGCGATATGTTCTGACATTTTACAGCTGCTGTAAGACCTTGAGGGAAACAGTTTCCTGTGAACTTTGCAGCGGGCTTTAACTGTGTCATTCCTCTCCTGTTCACAGCAGGACTGTTTTTCCCTTCCCAGCCTGGTCTGCTGTTCATTCACTCTTCAGCCCAGACCGTTTTTCCTGGTTCCAGGTTTTTATCTTTGTGTGACCCTTCATGGTTTCCCAGTACCTTCAGATCCATTGTTGCAAGTTGACCATCCCAATGGGCCTCTTAGAAAGATAGGGAGAGATTACTCTGTAATCTTTCATATTCTCCCACTCCCTCCCCACCCCCTTTTGGTCTTTACATGTCTGGCCCAGTATCTCCGACCCTGGCCTTTCTCTGGAGCTCCAGAAATTAGAATAAGTGTCTTTTCAAATGGCGCCTTGGCAGCTTCATGCGGGTGTTCCACAGATACCTCCTTTCAACATTTTTAGCATTTCAGCTCATCACCTTAATACCAAAACATATTTCACCTCCCTTACTTTTATCATCTAAACCCAAACCTTAGGATCTTCTTTTTGTCTTGAAGCTTTTTTCTTCCCATCTCCATTCAGTTGCAAACTCCTATCAGTTCTGTCCTTAGTATCTCTTGAATTGGTTCACTGTTGGCTATCCTATTGCTTTAGTGTTTACCCTCCTCATCTCTCACATGAAATACTGAACTGGTTGTGATTCCCCACGACTCCAGTCTCTCATTCATACTACATTTAGTGTTGTCTTCTTTTTAATGTACGGATTTGATTATGGTCTTTGATTTCTTTACTGTCTGCCAGAGTCTGTATTATATAACAGAGTATTTAATAGTTTTCATAATCTGACTCCCATCTATTTTTTGTCTCCCATCTTCTAACTTCTCCTTTGTGCCATTCTAGGAATTCCCTTTTTTAATTAAAAAATTTTTTAAGGCTTGATTTTTTTAGAGCAGTTTTAGGTTAATAGCCCAATTCAGAGTAAAAATTTCTCATATATCCCTTGCCTCCACACATTCACAGCCTCTCCCATTTTATCAACATCACCCATCAGAGTGGTACCTTTATTACAATTGATGAACCTATATCATCACTCAAAGTCCATAGTATACCTTGTATGTTCTGTGGATTTGGACAAATGTATGATGCCATGTATCTATTATAATATCATATAGAGTATTTTCACTGCCCTGAAATCCTCTGTGTTCTGCCTATTAGGAGTTAACTTTTTGTGCCTATGTTCTTTGAGACATACTACTTGTGCATTTATGGTGCTCTGCTTTTGATTCCCTCCCTCTGCTGATTTGCCAGATTCCTCATGTTCTTCAGGGTACATCTGAAGAGTTACCTCTTCTTTGAAGCTTTATCTCACACCCCCCAAGCAGAGTTTTCCTTGCATTTAGTACATATCTCTATTATAGAACCTCTCTCAGTCCATTAAATTATACTTACCTTCATTTTTCCCCACTATGCTCCTTTGAGGACAGGAATGGTATCTCATTTGTCTAAGTAAGCTAATACATAGTATGTATTCAACAAAAATATGTTGCTAAACAATAAGTGTTGGCAAGGATGAGGAGAAAAAAGAACCCTCGTGCACTCTTGGTAGGAACGCAAACTGGCACAGCTACTGTGAAAAACAGTATGGAGAGTCCTCAAAAAATTAAAAATAGATCTACCCTATGATCCAGTAATCACACTACTGGATATTTACCCCCAAAATATAAAAACACTAATTCTAAAGGACACATGCATCCCTATGTTTGTTGCAGCATTCTTTACGATAGCTAAACCATGGAGCAACCCAAGTGTCCATCGACAGATGAATGGATAAAGAATACACACACACACACACGCAGGAATATTATTTAGCCATTAAAAAGAATGAAGTCTTGCCATTTACAGCAATGTAGATGGAACCAGAGATATGAGGCTAAGCAAAATAGGTCAGTCTGAGAAAAACAAATACCATCTAATCTGTCACTCATATGTGGAATTTAAGAAACAAAACAAGTGAGCAAAGGAAAATAAAAAGAAAGACAAACCAAGAAATAGACTCCTAACTATAGAGAACAAACTGAGGGTTACCAGAGGGGAGGTGGGTGGAGGGATGGGTCAAATAGGTGATGGGGATTAAGGAGTACACTTATCATGATGAAAGAAATAAAATAAGGAAAAAAAAGTTGCATTAATAAATGTCAACGGTCAATGAACATTTTCCAGAACACACTGAAGGTAGAGGTTTTGCCTGGAGCTAATAAATGCTAGAGCTGGGATTCCAATCTGGATTTTTTACAGGATATTTTCTCTGGCACCAAGGTGTGGCAGAACCTGATCTCTGAGTAGGGTAGATGAAAGGAAATGGAGGCAATTGAAATAATCTAGTCGTGAGGGGTTAAGCAGTTATACATGTAAGACATCTAAGGAGATATCACAGTGTCACTGAGTGAAAAACAAAGGAGAAGGGAGAAAGGAATCAAGTTGCTGAGAATTTTGAATTTTGGAGATTGGAGTTGGTTGGAAGAGATGGCTGTTTATTGTTACTGTTGATATGACCAACATTAGTAGTAGTGTCTTCTATGTGCCAGCACTGGGCTCACTGCTTTGCGGAGGAAAAAAGCATGAGAGAACATGAGAAAGTTGCAAGAACGGA
This sequence comes from Mirounga angustirostris, assembly GCF_029215605.1. Lineage (NCBI taxonomy): Eukaryota > Metazoa > Chordata > Mammalia > Carnivora > Phocidae > Mirounga > Mirounga angustirostris. The sequence continues at coordinate 129,684,169 of NW_026991715.1, forward strand.
GTGACACTCAGCGTAATTCATGCTACAGAGAATGCAAGGAAAAGGTTATTGAATTGGTTAAGAGAAGCTCTCTAAAGTGCCTTAAAAGAACAGTTTGATGTTTAGGTTTTTTTTTTTTTTTTTAAGATTTTTTAAATTTATTTATGTGGGAGAGAGAGAATGAGAGAGAGCAAGCACATGAGAGGGGGGAGGGTCAGAGGGAGAAGCAGATTCCCTGCCAAGCAGGGAGCCCGATGCGGGACTCGATCCCAGGACTCCAGGATCATGACCTGAGCCGAAGGCAGTCGCTTAACCAACTGAGCCACCCGGGCGCCCCTGTTTTGTTTTTATTTTAATATTGGCCAAAAAAATCCCCCAAAACCCTCTAAGTGGGATGCAAGTTTTCCAAAAATATTGGGTATTTTATTTCATTTTGTCATCATGTGTGTCACAGTGATAATAAATATTCTTATACTTCTTCCCCCCCCAAATTTTTAAAAAATATTTTTTCCCTCTTTTTAAAAATCTTTTGTTATTTGTTTGAAAAACCTAACATCAAGGCCAGAAAGTAGATTCAGTCAGAGGCTCCCTAGAGTCTAAAACTGAAAGAAAAACATTTTAATCCTGAGGAAGTTCTAATTATAACTGCCTCTAGATTTAGCTCAGTGGATAAAATAAGGTACTGGGCTTCTCCATAAAATTCACTCATTTTCATATTTCAAGGAAACATTTGTAGTGACCTGTGGTAAAAGTGTGGTCTTATAGATCTGAGAGTTTAGGAACTAGATTTGGATGTTTTCCACCCCACCTTAAAGCAGCTGAAATGCTGATGAATGAGTGCCTAAAATAAAAGACATCTGAGATGAGTTTTAATTACAAAAGGCAGAGCTGATGCACATTTCTGGGGAATGGTAAACTAAAAAATATGATTAAAACAGCAACTCAGTCCCGTGTATTAGGTTAAGCAAATGTGTAACTGAGTTTTAAAAGGTATCTTTGACTTCTGGGGGTGGAGGTGGCTCTTTTCCTCCCCAGCTTAATAGGCTAATTAGAGTCACTACAGGCAGTTTGAGTGGTGAATACCCTTAAAAAAAAATTAGTTTGCTAGCACTATTGAATTTGCAGTAAGTGGAGTCAGCATCTGAAATAGTTCACTATTTCAAATAATGGCATTTTATTTAGTACTCCAGAGTGTGTTAAATGGCTCCCTGGAGCATTAAAGGCATCACTCTATTTTCCAGGACCTGCGCGAAGTCTGGCTCAATTATCCTCTCCACCCACTGCAAGTAAGTGCGACCTTCCTGTCTGCAGTGAGCTTTATAGCTCCGGGTAGTCCCGTTACTTTAGTTTGCCTATTTTTCCCTCCTGCTTTTATCAACCTTTGATTCCCTTCAGTGACATTATGACTTTAAGCTGGGGTGTCAAGCAGAACTGGAAAACTTTGCAACAAATAGTAAAATGAACCCATGTGTTGCATTTGTGCTTTGGGGTGGGGTGAGGGGAGCACTGGGGGTCACCTTCCCTCATAAGACCAGAGGAATACTTGTGTGGTTGTGGTGTGGTGCCCTCTCTCCCCCAAAAAAGTGATATTCAAAGCTTAATATGTTGTTTCTAGTGTATCTCCCTGGCTGCTATTAAAGAGAAAATAATGTGGAAGCAAGTGTGTGTTTAGTAAAAAGAACAAATACAAAATTAACATTGCTAAATTGTAACCTAATTTAGATCTTGGAAATTGAGGGCTTTGACTCAGATTGCTTAAAACATATTGTAAATTAAAATTTTAGTACAGTGTGATGACTTTTTACTCAAGATTTTGGTATTTAAAAGATCTGTATGTGGTGACATCCTTTTTCCCAGTTGGTTTAAAAACTCTGTGTATTCTTTCCTTTTATTTCTGTTTTACCTGGAGACATATATGTATGCATATATATATATATATATATTCTCATACACATTTTTATATGTGCATGTATGTATATGTACATTATACATATATAAGAAGCACTAGTGGCTGAACTCTAATGAGAGGCTTTACAGTAATAAATGGCATTAATTCAGAGAACTTTAGAAACATTAGTATGAAATTGTCCAAAGTTGTTGAAAATGTTCACTTTCATTACTCTTCTCGTATATACTCTCACTTTTGCATTGAGTTGTTCAAGACTTATTGTTTTGTGGAGCACCTGCCGGGTGGTACAGTAATCTCCAGTGTAAGCTAAATCCAGCTTTAATCATGTTCATTTGCCAAAATAGGCTGGTCCCTAGAAGACACACAGAGGTCATATTCCCCTCATAGGGTGGTTCTCAAAGGTCAGTCTCCATACCAGCAGCCTCTGCCTCTCCCGGGAACTCGTCTGACAGGCAGATTCTCAGTCCTTACTCCAGACATACTGAATCAGAAACTCTGGGAGTAGGGCCCAGCCATTTGGATGTAATAGGCTCTATAAGGGTTCTGATGAACGTGAAAGTTTGAGAACCACTGCATTACTAGATATACATATTCTCCATGAGCAGTTCTTCACTTTGCCCATTCCTCGGGGAGTTAGTATAATACATGGGATTTTGAACTATCTGTGTACAGTACTTGGCCTTGAAACTTGATAGAAGATTGGAAAATATTATTTGAGCCTTCTTTAAATATTAGGTTTGTTTGCCATTCTAAGGGATGAGAAAGAAGCTTCCGTGTTTTATTGGCATTTCAGAAATTTCTGCCCATGGGAGAAGGAATTTTATAAAACACTATCCTAGAGTTGATAATTACTCTTGTAACCAAAAACTGCATGTGATTTTTATTTATTTTTATTCTTTTCCTGCAGCTACAAGAGCCGAATACTGATCGACAACTTATTGAGACTTCTCCAGTTCTGCAGAAACTTACTGAGTTTGAAGAAGCAATTGGAGTAATTTTTACTCATGTTCGACTTCTGGCAAGAGCATTCACTTTGAGAACTGTGGGATTTAACCATCTGACCCTGTAAGTTAGATTTAACCGTGCAGTCCCAGTGTGACCATTTAGACAGGTAGTCCCGAACCTTTGCTGCATGCCTTTCAAAGGAATTGAGATTTCAAACATATTTCTAGGAAAGTCACATCATGAGATGGGTGAGTAGCCAGACACTGGTGTGGATCAGGGGATAGGTTCCAATCCAGTATTTTTGGTTTCATTGTCATGCATCTTATTTCTTCATAAAGTGTAAGAAAAGCATGAAGGAAGTAAAAATTTTATCTGTAAAGGAACAGATACTAAGTATTTTAGGCTTTACAGGCCATGTGGTCTCTGTTGCAGTGATTCGACTCTGCTCTAGTAGCGTAAAAGCAGCCACAGAGAAAATGTAAATGAGCGGGCATGGCTCTGTCCCAGTTAAAGTTGCAAAAACAGACTGTGGGCTGAAACTGGCTCTCCATCCTAGCTCTAGATGAATGATTTGGATATGAGCTAATATAATAATTAGGAAAATAACCAAAATGTTATTTCTTTGCCTGTTGTTTTTTATTTAGTTCTTGGCTTCTCTCCCCCAAATCAAATATTCACAGCTCTCTTTAAAGTGTAGAGATTTAAGATTCTTGTCAGATTTTTTTTTTTTTAGTGTCCTAAAACTGGATTCCAGATTTGAATGATAGAGTGTGTATTTCAGTAAAGAAGTAAAGATTTAACAAAGAAAATTCCTGGACCATTTTGCTTTGTTTTATCTATACTTTATTTTTCAACTGATACTCCTTAAGTTCTGACCAGGCACTATTTACCAGTCTTCATTTACCAGTTATTTAATCCTTAGATAGTAGTCCCTGTACTCTTCTTCGAAACTCAATCTATATTGACTCAGGTCTCTTCTCAGTTGAGGGGCCTTAGGGGATTGTATTTAGTTTTGTGTTTTAAAGCAAGGTGAACACATTGCCTTCTAAAACCGTGCCTTTTTAAAAATTCTGCTTCTTTTTTTTAAATATACAAATGCTTATTGATCTCTTTGCATTGATGTTGTTTTTTCCAGAGGCCACAATCAGAGGATGGAATTCCTAGGTGACTCCATAATGCAGCTGGTAGCCACCGAGTACTTATTTATTCATTTCCCAGATCATCATGAAGGACACTTAACTGTGAGTTTGTGTTAAATCATTCTCTCCAGTAAGATTGCTATGTAATAGAGTGAAGATTAGAGTAGCTAAATATATATTTATGTAATTAATTACTTAGTTCTTGACTTTAGCATATCATATGGTTTTGTTCATTTCATTATGCAAATTGTATACAAAACAGTATATGAGAAGAACTTATTTTATGAACTCCCTTCATTTAATGATTGCATACTCTGTGCAAGACATTGACTTGAGCTAGGCTTCATAGGAAGAGCAAATATTAGTTGACACCTATCCATAAGGAGTTTAAAAACTATTAGCAGAAATGAAAAATATAAATAGCTACAAATACTCTCTCTATGTATATATATATAGGATGTATGTGTATGTGTTATGTGTGCATGCATACAATACATGTACACTGTGAAAAGTAGTAAGTAAGTAATTGTAACTAAATATAGGAGAGAACCATGTGAAATATTATGAAGAGGCATAGGTAAACTGATGCACTTGTGCTGTTTAGAAAAAGATAAGATTTCTTTTAGCTGTGGATTTCCAAGAAGGCTTCATGCATATGATGATGTTTGAGCCTTTAAGGATGAGTAGGATTTGGCCACTAGGATTAATGGGAAGAAATTTCTATGCAAAGATATGCCACACATTGGGCCTGCTGAAACAAAGGCACAACATGAAAAACCAGAAGATAGAGAGACAGTAGGGAATCAGTTTGGCTGGATCCAGGGCAGAGTTGAAAGGGACTTACAAAGACAAGGTTTGATTTATGAACAAAGTGAAACAGTCCCCATTTCTCTCACTTTTGTTTCATTTTATAAAATTGTATTGAGCTTTTCTATTTGTTGCATACTATTTGTACTCTGAAACTGATCAATAATATAGCCAGAATGGTGAACAAAGCATATCTGGAAGCCAGTCATGATGATCTCTCAAGGCGCAAGAATAACCTTTGAGAAGACCCTCTAGAGTTGGGCATTGAGAAAGCAAATACTTTCTGGGCCAAGAAAAATAGTAGTGTGCTCTAAGATATTTTGTTAGTGTAGCCTTCCTTTTGTATTATACTAGAAGCAAATAATAAGTCTTTCATACTTTGCATCTCCACGATTTTTATGCATGTCTTGCTTTGAATAGAATTGGATCTTATCTCTGCAACTGTGAACCCTGGAAATAGTTTATGTGAGACACAAATATTGGAATTAAGGAGAATATGGTGACTTGACTATGTTTAGATATAATTTTTCAGTGAAATTTCTAAGCCTAACAAAATGTGATTCTTTCATTCGCTCACTCAATGAGTATTGTGTTCTTACCATGCCCCATACTATTATATGGGAAATCAGTAATACTATTCTTTTAAATTTAATTTAAAGTTAACAGTTTGATTACCATTTAAAGTTAACTATTTTTGGATGGACAGGAAAGTATTTCCTCTTGAATTAATATTAAATTCTTAAGTAAGAACATAGGAGTATTTACCAAAAATAAACTAGTGTCTAGTATCTTGCTGTGCATTAGGGAATCAATAAATGCTTGTTCAGTATCTTCCATTAGGGAATAGACTTCATCGCTGTCAGATTATCTGGTTGGTCTGAGAAATGGCCAAACCAAGCCAAGTGGCTTGAAATAGTAATTCATTTTTTTGGCCATATAGAGGCCACTGGTAAAAATGTGTGACTAAATACACACATTTACCCCTGTATTCCTGCAAAACTAATTGTGAACTCTAGGATTTTGTAGAGGTGGAATGTTCTAGATCACCAAGTTTACTGCTTCCCATCTTGGTCTAGATAAAGGGAAAACCAGGACTATGCTAAAGACTCTAGTTTTGTGTTCTTTCCAAAACTGCTTCAGTGCCATAGCTGTAGTTTGATCCAAAATGTATTTATCAGCCTTGCTGTCTTAAAATTAGAGAATTTTTGAAGAGCTTCTTAGATGGTAAATGACAAAATTATGATATGACGGTTTTATTAACTATATTCATAGAAAGCTTTGGTAGAAATCAATAGGACTGACAGATCTGCTGGTAAAACAAAGATGATCTGTCATCCACTGAGTACATATTGTAAAGGATATGAATATGAACTCTTGTCGGCGCTGGCATGGTTGCTCCCTCCCTCCTTCTTGAAACACTGTCCTTCATTGGCTGCTGTCAGCTTTTGTCAGCTTCTGTCAGTTTCTGTCAGCTTCTGTCACGTGTCTGAAAGGCTCCCCTCTAGGCCCTTGTCTCTTGTCACGAGAGCCCCTCCTCGGCAGTCTTTTCCACGTACACACTCGGTTTCACTCTAGCCACAGTGACGTCCACACAGACCTCTTCAGTCCCATTGCTTCCTGAGCTCCAGTAAGTAGCTGCCCCCTCGGCGTCTCCCCGTGGCCAAGACCAAACCTAGAATCTTCCAGCAGCCGCTTCTCTCCCAGCGTTCCCTGAGTAATTGAGAGGCAGTGGCAGTGGCTGCCGTCCCGTGTTGCAGGTCAGAAACCCAGGAGTCATCTTTGATTCCTCCTTCCACCCACGGCCCTACATTCTAGACCATTCACATGTCCTGACATTGTTACTTCTTGAGTAAACACCTCGTCTTCATCACCTAAATCCTCTCAACCAGCCTGGGTCACCTGGACCGCGGTAGTAGCTTCTGCGTCGCCGGTTACAGGAATATGCTTGGCAAAGAAACCCCATTAGAAGGGGGGGCATTTATTAAATTGCACAGCATACGATCTTCAGGTTGTGTTTGTACCAAGCACTAGGCAATGCAGCGTTTTCAGATTTCCCCGAGCTGTATGCTGCTGTTTGCAAAGCTGGCCTTTGCAGTTCCGTACTCTCCCCCAGTAGACAGTGTCCGGGCAGAGACCCTCCGGTCGGCCCGGGTTTCAGGCCTGTCGGCCGGGTCGTAGCTTCTTAACCGGTCTTCCTCTGTTCTCTCTTCCCTGATCTGACCATGCATTTTCACGTGGCGGCCGGGGGTGTGTTTTCACAGCAGAGCTTCTGTGACCGTACTCGCCCTTCGTCTTCAGTCCACTCTGGTTATTCCTCTCATCTCCCCAACCACTAGGTATTGGAGCACCCCCGTTCTCAGACCTCTTCTCTTTTCTCTTGACCTCCTTTCTGGGAGCGATCTCACGGCTCTGAGGACTTCTACACACCACTTCCTCATGCATGTCTTACGCCTGTACTTCTCGCCCTGACTCCGGACTTGTGTCTTTATATCTCCAGATATACTTGAATACCCAGGTATAAGATATACTGGAATCCCTAGTTGGATTTCTGCCAGGCATCTCCAACCTAACATGGCCAAAACAAACCTGCTTTTCTCTAGGTGTTGTCCATATCAGCAAGGATCTTTTCATTTTTATGATTGCTCAGGCTGAAAACCTCAAAGTCATCCTTAACTGTCCTCTTTTCTTCATGTTATACTGTTAGCCGCTAGCATATCCTATTGATTATGCCTTAAAAATTTGTCCAGAACGTGACTACTTTTCACAAGCTCCACTGTTACTGCCCTGGTCCAGGCTACTATTATCTTTTCCCTGAATTACAGCCATAGCCTCCCAACTGGTCCAAACCACCCCACGTGCCCCACGCCCCCCAGCCCTCAGTCTTGTTTAGCATATCATCTAGAGGAATTGTTTTTAAAGGGAAGTCAGATTACAGCCCTCCTTTGTGAAAAACCTTCCAAAGATTCCCTGTGTCAAGGGTAACAGTGTTGTTGCCTACTAGACCCTATGACCTGCCTCCCTGACACTGTCTTTGTCTCCTAGACTCTTTGCATTGGATCCTGTGCCATTCCCGTAGGACACTAAGCAAGCCTTTGCCTCGGGGCCTTTGCACATGCTGTGGCCAAATTCTTTGTCTCCCTTAGGTTTTGGTTCAAATGCTATCTTATCAGTGAGGCCTTTAACTTACCCTGCTTAAATTGTGACCTCTTCCCCTTGTCCCTAGTTCCCCTCTCCCAGCTGGGAAACTCATTTCCATTTTCTCCTGAGCACATACTATGTATTTTACTTGTTTACTGTCAGTTTTCTCTCGTCAGAGTGTAAATTCCTTGAGGGCAAGAGGTTTTGTCTGTTTTCTTCATTCCTGATTCCCTGGGTCCTTGGCATTCCTGGCATATCAGTGCTCAGCAGATATGCTGAATAAATGATCGACCTATCCTGGTCCAGGGCTCTTTGTTTATTCTTTGGATAGTGACTAAAGAACAAGGAAGGTCTAGCCTGGTCTGGCCTGCCCACCTGCCTGCCTTGTGCAATATGCTCTTCTTTTCATTGTGCACCTCTATACTGCCCTGTTCCATGTTCCTCCAAGCCCCCTCCGGCCATCAGGCTTTACATGTGCTCTTCTTGTTCCTGGGCAACATTCTGTTTCCAACCCTTACTCTCATCTGCCTGGTCTCTCCTACTCTTCCATTAGACATCAGTTATGGCTTGACATCTGGAAGCAAGGAGAACCTTTTCAGATCCTCCCCCCGCCCCACCCCGCAGCCCAGTCAAAATTCCACGTTCTTTTATTTCCTGGCACTCACTTATTTCAGTTTGCCTGACCCACTAACCTAGAAGTTCTGTGAGAGCGTGTTTTTATTTATCACTCTGTGCCCAGCCATATGGTAGGATTTCAATACATATTTGATAAATAAATAAAAGAAAGAGTTTTGCTGGCAGCTAAGTTGTATGGAAAGGGAAGTAGAAGTGGCATTGGAGGGAAGTGCCATGTTGTTTTACGTATGAAGAAGGAGGCTGAAAACTTATTTATGAATGTCTCAAGATTAAAATTAGTTGAAAATTTGTGGAGGATTACTTACTACAGTTGCATTTGTATGGGGGGTGGCAAATTATTTATTATTGTGATTAAAAAACACACAACTACATTTAATTCACACTGGGAGGCATTAGTTAGCTTTGAGCTCTTTGTGCACTTGTTTTACAGAGAATAGACAGTTGAACAAATGAAATCATGGATTTGAAGTTTTGAATGCTAATGGGGAAAAACATAGTGTTGTATGAGTTGGATATTAGGGAAGGCCTGCTTGGGAAGGAATATCAGGCATAGAAAATTGTTCTAGGATGACTGAGGTTGATTTTGTAGACTGAAGTATTTGGTTTTTAGGGTAGAACCTAGAACCTACCCAGTAGGGGTTAGGTAAATAGTGAGAGGGTCCCAAAGAGCACTAGCTCAAACCAGGATGCCTGTCTTGTCACACTTGCAAGTTTTTGTTTTTTTTTTTAAAGATTTATTTATTTATTTTGAGAGAGAATGAGAGAGAGAGAGAGAGCGTACATGAGTGGGGGAGGGTCAGAGGGAGAAGCAGGCTCCTCACTGAGCAGGGAGCCCGATGCGGGACTCGATCCCAGGACTCTGGGACCATGACCTGAGCCGAAGGCAGTCGCTTAAACAACTGAGCCACCCAGGCGCCCCCACACTTGCAAGTTTTAACACCTGCATATCGTTCTTCCCTCTGTATCATTCCTCCTTCTTAGCCTTTACCGTGTGCTACGGAGCTAAAAATCGTTGTTAATCCTATGCCTCTACTACGCGTAACACACCGTGCCCACCTGTGTGTGCATCAGTGAGATGAATTTGCAGAAATATTTGTTTATAGAGGAATGATTTGGAGTAAGGAGAAAGCAGGGATTACAAATAAAAAGTTTGAGAACCAGTGATCTAATCCCCGCCTGCTGCCTCCAGACAGCACTAAACATAAATCATTTAGACAAATGCATATCTCATCTACAAGATCTCTTTGAGAGGATAGTTTCCACAGCCTCCTGTTTGAGAATTTCTCAGTCACTGACATAATTTGGCTCTTTGTATCCGACCTGCATCCCACCCGCCAGCATTTGTGCACCTTTTCTTTAGTTAGCACAGGAAATGGAGACCATCTGGTTACCTCTCTTGGTATAACAGGCCTGTGTGGCACATCGCTGTCACTCTTAAAACGATATTCTGCTTTCACTCCATGCTCTCATATTAAAGCCCTTAAAATAATAAATCACAGTCTACTTACTTTACACTAGGTGGCCCTCTTTGGTTGCTTACGTCCTGCAGCTGTGGCTTCCTCTTTGGAATCAAGAGTGAATAGAGAAGTTGAAGGAAGCATGCCAATATGTTTCTTTGTTTGTTTTAAACCAATAAACCTTTTTCCTAATAAAATTTAAGTTTAGTCATGAGAGACTGCTGTGCCAAGATAGTAGAAAACACCCTGGATTCTCAAAGTCAGAATTGGAGATGTGTGACACTTATATTTGTCCTGCCATTGCATCAGGGACTCGGCCATCTTTTTTTCAGCCTCACAGAGAGTCCTGACTACAGCTTTCTGCATTTTTTCTGGTGATTTCAAGTATAATTTTGTCTTTGGGGGATGGGGGGGTGGTTAAAGAAAAAGTTGTGAAGGGCAGCCTAGCACTTGGTAAAATGGAAAGCTTTGAAGACAGTACATAGACCGGTATCTAGACCATCTGTGTTGAAGAAAAATCCAGAGGAATTCCTAGAACTTTCTATAACCCTTTTCTTATAACCAGACAGTGAGCTCATCTTGCCTAATAATGATGATGCCACTGCGGGTAAGAACAGCAGCTAACATTTCATGTGTGTTGATGATGTGCCAGGCATTGCAGCGTAATACATTACAACCCCATGAAGTAGGTACCTCTTGCTCCATTTTATAGATGAGGAAACTGAACCTCAGAGAGATTTAGTAACTTACCCACGGTCACTTAGCCAGGAAGTGGTAGGGCCACAGTTTGAACCCAGGAAGCTTGGTGCCAAATCTCTTGCCTTTCACTACCACATCTAACACAAGGCCTTGTTTGCAAAACAGTCTAATAACTATCTCAAGCTCAATTGGGTACTTAATACTCATTTTCTAGAATTCTACTTAAAAATAAAAAGCAGATATTTCCTCTTTGTAAAATAATAATTGATAGCATCAATATCTGCAGGCTTTCCAACCATATAGGTCTTGCCCCATTCAAATCCATCCATCAAAATGATCTTTCTAAAATCAAAAAACTACCTTGCTACTTCTCCCAGTTGACACTTTTTGGAATTCCTTCTCCCCTACAGGAAAGTACAGACTTCCTTACATGACCTGCAAGACTCTGCCCAGAGACCAGCCAGCCTTGCCTGCATCAGCTCCCCCTGAGTCTGCTCTGACCGGTCTTCCAGTCCCCCCGCAGTGATCACCTTGCTGTGTCATGGCCCCTTGTTTTGCCAAATCTGTTCCTTTTTCCTGGAAAACCCTTTCCCACCATCTTAGTCTGTTCAGGCTGCTAGAACAAAATACCACAGACTAGGTGGCTTAGGAACAGTAGAAATATATTGCTTACAGTTCTGGAGGCTGGAAGTCCCAGGATCAGAGTGCCAGTCTGGTTGGGTTCTGGTGAGAGCCCTCTTCAGGTCATAGACTTCTCATTGTACCTTCACAGGGTGGAAGGGGCTAGAGATCTCTCTGAGGCCTCTTATAAGGGCATTGATCCCACTCTTGAGGGCTCCATCCTCATGACCTAATCACTCCAAAGGCCCCACCTCCTAATGCCATCATCTTTAGGGGTGAGGATTTCAACATAGGAATTTGGTGGGGGTGGGGGGACACACAAACACTCAGACTGTAGCACCCACCCTTCTGGCAGACTCTTTTTTTTTTTTAAGATTTTTTTTTTTTTTTTTTTTTTTTTTTTGACAGAGAGAGATACAGCGAGAGAGGGAACACAAGCAGGGGGAGCGGGAGAGGGAGAAGCAGGCTTCCCGCGGAGCGGGGAGCCTGATGCGGGGCTCGATCCCAGGACCCTGGGACCATGACCTGAGCCGAAGGCAGACGCTTAATGACTGAGCCACCCAGGTGCCCCTGGCAGACTCTTTTTTTTTTTCAGTTCTGACTCTATGTTCATCAGAAGACACCTACATGAATTTTTTTTTTAATGCATATGTCCCAAGTTATATCCCCAGGAATACTATGCCTTGGTTCTTGGAAGAGGCCTGAGCACCAATGTCTCAGAAGCACCTTATGATTCTGATGTACCAGCCAGGTCAGCGAGCCTCGAACTGTTTTTCCTCAGGGGTCAGGTCGTCCAGAAGAAGGCTGGGGTAGAAAGGGGCACCTGTGTGCCCCGTGTCCTCCATGCCGTCACGGCAGCTACCACAGTGCGTCACAGTGGCCGCTTTGTGTGGCTTCCTTTGGAGATTAGCAGCCATGGGGTGTCGATCATCTTGGGGTCTGTCCGCTGTCAGTGCAGTGCCTGGCACAGAATTGGGCTCCACAGCCACTACACTGAACTGCGGTAACTCCAGGTGGTTTTCTGCCCTGTGACCCCCTCTTGCTCCCACTTGTTGGCAAGCAGTGTGATGCCTTCTGAAGTAGAGTTCAGCAAAGGCTGAGGGTGGAAGCTGTCACTTAAAGGACTGCTGTTCGGACTCTCTTGTTTAGGTAAAGAGCAAGGTCTTCTTTTCAATTCAACTTCTCAATTGAAATGGACTCTACAAATATGGATGATTTATGGCTTCCTTCTTCCCCCCCTGGGTTTTGGTTCAGTCTCTGAGTTTTGGCAAGAACTTCAAGATCACTTTCTACTGGCCACCCTGCAGCTTCAAGACCTGTCGGGGCGGATCTTAAATAAAACTAGAAGCATTTGTTTCCATCCTCAGTGCTTTCCTCCTCCTCGGTCCATCACCATTACCGTGTAATACTAACGAAAGAGCCCTGACGCTGGAAGGCAGCTGCGAGGGCCTGGTAACCTGTGATGTATGGTGTGTTGTGTGGGCTCATGGGGTGTACTTCTGGCTTATTGATTTTGAGGCATGACATCCCCATGTAGGCAGCCTGAATTAGGGTTCTGTCTTCTCACCAAAGCATATACCGAGAGAGAACTCAACTTGCTCAGCGTAACCGTATTCTCAAAATAGCCCTCCTATTCCATCCCCCCCTCCAGCCTCTACTTTGAGAACTGTCTCCCCCTGTCTCCCCATTGGGAATCCAGATGAAAAAAGATCTCTCCCTTCCAGTTCAGTTATTCTGTAATTACAGGATACTAGGCTGATAGGCTCCTATTGGTTGGGTCTTCTATTAACGTTATATGGTAGGCCTTTTTAATTTTGAGCTTCTCTGTGGATATTAATTTTAATGAAACATTTACTATATTGAGAAAAAAGATAGAGTTGGGGGAAATAGGAGGCGGAAGGGAGCAGAGACAAGCAAAGAATAATAGTCTTAACTCAATAGCAAGCATGGCTTATGAAGATCAAGTTGTCTTTCTGCTTCATGCATCACTGTCAGACAAATTAAGAACATATTGTTTCTTATTTATCTATTGTCAAGGATGCAATCTCAGGCATTGAGAATAAATCTTGATTTTCATAAGCTCGGTTGACACTGGAGCCACAGAGCATAAAACTTGCCTCTAATAAAGTGCAGTGTGGAACGGCAGGGGGTCTGACACCAGTGCAGCCACAGCTGCTTCCTGCCCCGTGGCCCTGGTGTCAGGGCTGTTCCTTAGCAGGAAGGGATTGTTGCAGGAGACCAAGAATTTGTTAGAGCTGTTGTAAGAAGAGTTCTAGTTTTAGGTATGTTATTCCCCGAAGTCTTGGGTTTGGTCCCTCTCTTGGTATCTGTCTGCTTCCCCTAGCCTTCCTCCTCACTTCCTCTAGTCAGTGGTTCCTGAGTGCCAAGTTCCTAAACCATGCTTGCTGGACAGGCACCTCTGAGATGGGTTTGTTGTATAATTTTCATGCACTGTGTAATGTTACTATTTAGGATGGTGCTTGGAGGACTCTTTGCTGACTGAAATTGCTACTAGAAATTTTTGTTTTGAATTCTTGAAGTTGAAATATGAAAATTACATTTTAATTTGATTAGAGGTGAAGAGTCTCAATTTGATAAACTATACTTCAGGATATATAGTATACGTCTTTAAAATAATAAAAGTAAAAATTAAATAATTCAAATATTTTAAATAATGTTTACTAAAACATTACTTCCCCAAATCCTATAAACCAAAATTAGCATCAGTGCTGTGAAACTTGAAATTTATTTTAAACTTGTTAAAAATGCTCCTTTGAAACTAATGTACAGTGACCGAAAGCAGGTCGAGTTTGCCTGGTGGGTGGTGCATCAGATTGATTGATTGCAAAGGGGCACATGGAACTATTTGGGGGCGACAGAAATGTAGAAAGTTGTCAAAACTCATCTAACTACACTTGAAATGGGTGCATTTTATTGTCTGTAACTTACACTACAGTACAGTTGATTTTTAAAAATGTTAATGCTCCTTACACTTAGTAGCATTACAGTTAGTGGAAGCTATGATCTTTAATCATAGTATAGTACCCTCCCCCCAGCATGGCTCATTGCTACTAAACAACTAAATAAACTATTTAAATAACAGGTAAAATCCAGGAGCAGAGTAAGTTATTAAGGAGAAGCTAGAAGCATATGGAGTTTGTCACAGCAGCCTGGGTATAGTGGTTGAGGACTTAAACCATTGCTTACCTTGGTGTTCCAGTTAGTAATGTGGTCTCAGTCTGGTTGGGCCCAGCAGTGGAGTGGGAGAGATCACAGTGAAATGGTTGGTTCCTTCCTTCCTTCCTTCCTTCCTTCCTTCCTTCCTTCCTTCCTTCCTTCCTTCCTTCCTTTCTTCCTTCCTTCCTTCCTTCCTTCCTTTCTTTTTTTTTTAAGATTTTATTTATTTGAGAGAGAGAGACAGAGATAGTGACAGCACAAGTAGGGGGAGTGGGAGAGGGAGAAGCAGGCTCCCCGCTGAGCAGGGAGCCCGACGCAGAGCTCAACCCCAGGACCCTGGGATCATGACCTGAGCTGAAGGCAGACACTTAACCTACTGAGCCACCCAGGTGCCCGGTGAAATGGTTTCTAAACATGCCTCAATTCCTTCTGGCCAGTTGTTGCGAAGCTCTTTGGTGAATAACAGAACTCAAGCCAAGGTAGCGGAGGAGCTGGGCATGCAGGAGTATGCCATCACGAATGACAAGACCAAGAGACCTGTGGCTCTTAGGACCAAGACCTTGGCAGACCTTTTGGAATGTGAGTCTTAGGAATAGAGCTTTTCTCTTAACCTGCAGATTCAGAATGTAAATCAAATGCACCCACACTTATCTTACTTCTCATTATTATTATGTTGTAAGTAAAGAAACCTTTTCTATTTTAATTTTTATTTATGCTTTTCTCTGAAGTTTTTTAGAAGGAGAGTATTTTGGAATTAAGACATGCGAATAATGAATTTTATATTCAATCTGTGTTCAGTGGTACACCCGCCCCCCATCCCTGCTTCTGCACCCCTCCATCCTAATGCTTAACCATCACATCCTTTATGGGAAACAGTAGCAGAATATGAAGATTGGTAAGAGTGACTCATAGCTTTTCTTGCCACCCAGCAGCCTTTATACAGGGGCGTAGAAGAAAGAAGGCTAATTTATTCGCTAAATACTAAAACTATTATCTGTTGTTTTGAATGAGCTCGAAACTCTATGGACAAATGTTATCATCTTTGGCAATTTCTGATATGGTCTGGAAGCATTAAAAATAATCCTATTATGGCTAACTAAAGGATTATATGCATAATTTTATCGTTTTTGATACTACTTTAAAATAAGTGGACCATTCACTGGGCTTTGGAACTTTAAAAAAAAATATTATGGTATTTTTGACAGTTGGAATTATATACAAATATTAAAGTCTACCATGCAAAACCAGCTCATTTACAAAATGCAAAGGCAGTCTGACTAAGGAACTTAAAAGAACCTCTTTTTCAATTAAAGAAAAGTAACTTAAAGATTAAAATTACAACAAAGTTGAGTAATCAGTTTTACTGATTTTTGTTTTGTTTTTTTAAGCTCAGTGAAAGCTATTTTTATTACCTTCTTTTAAAAACTCACCGTTTCCTTGGTTAAAGTGCCTTTTAATGAAATCATCATTCGGGTCACCATTTCTTAATGCAAAGTTTGATATATTGTTATGTTGTCATTAAGCCCAGTATTAAATTTTTCTCTGTTGGGCAGATTGACTACAAAATTCTGTACGTGAAATGTAACATAGACCCTTGTAAATGGCTAGTCTTCTCAAGATTGGTGTGGAGAATGGCAGGCCACAAGAATGTGCTCATTCCACTGTCATATCTGATCTTCAGGTTTTCTTTTGATTTGTTGTTAATGTGGTTGTATTCCCACATATCATTCTCTCCCTGCTGTACAATAAATAGCATTTTGTGTACCATTTAACTATTTATTTAGCTTTTAGCCAAATGTAGTTTGGTCTTTGTACTCTTTGATTTTTGCATTTTAATCACACATCTGTACTGTTGCTTCTAATATTAGTGATGAAGGGAAATTCTTGTTTGAAGAAAGAGGATAGGATAATTTTAAAAAATAACGAGGGCCTGGGAGTTGAAAACCTCATTACAATGTTTCTTAAAAGTCTGGTCTCTTACTCTTTCTGGGAAATGGCAATGCACTGTGGTTTTATTTTTTAAATGTTCTGTTTTTCAGCATTTATTGCAGCACTGTACATTGATAAGGATTTGGAATATGTTCACACTTTCATGAATGTTTGCTTCTTCCCACGATTAAAAGTAAGCTTATATAAAATTTAAATTGGTCATATACTTGATGCTTGGTGATTCCAGGACCCATTACTGAATATTTCTTGGGGACTTGCTACAGGAGTTTATTTTGAATCAGGATTGGAATGACCCCAAGTCCCAGCTTCAGCAATGTTGCTTGACACTCAGGACCGAAGGGAAGGAGCCCGACATTCCTCTGTACAAGTAAGTACTTGCTACCTCAGGTGTCGAACCGCTGAGTGGTGAGTCCATGCTCCAAGGGGTCTGGAGGAAGGACGAACCACGGGGGGAATCATGACGAGGGGCCTGGATGTGGCCTCCTGGACACAGACTCTGGGCCCAGCACAGAATCTCTTTGGGCGTCTCCGTCTTTTCGTTCTAAGTAAGTGGGTCACCTCTGATTATCTGTGCTTTTTATGTTTATCTTATTTCTCGTAACCTCTGCTGGGCTGGGCATCTCGATGAGAAGGTTGTGCCTGTTGGTAACAGTATTTGGGTGTCTCTCTCCACTCCAGTCTGAAGCCTGCTGGCCTTCTGTCCCTGCTGCCGGACAGCTTCATGCCCTGTCAGGCAGCCACTGCAGGAGGCGGGGCGCTTCACTGCCCCTGTCTTACCCACACATTTGGGGTTTTTCTTCTCAGAATGTGTATCAGAAACTGCGGTGGGCTTTTGAATATGTTTAGTGACAAATCGTTGTCCTTTGAGTGGTAGCCAACATTCATGCCAAAAGAATGCAGGTCACTACTACACACAGAATACCAGTTTTGGTGAAAACAGCAGATTTGACTCCGAGGTAGAGTAATTATCTTGAGACTCTCCTTTGTTGATTCAGAAGGTGTTTTTAAAGAGGAATTACAAAAGGAAAGGATTATCAAAATAGGTGGATTGCCTCCCAAGGCATTATCTGGGTATGTGTTTTTAAGGATGTTTAAAAATCTAGTTAGAATGCTGGTTTACCCGTTGTCTCTGCACACACATTTGTGAGAGGGTTCCATATGGAATAAAAGCCCCTCTCTGTGGACTTTCTCAAACTTCAAAAGGAAAAACACCAGAGTGGCAGCTGGGAATTTTAAATCCTTCTTTATGTGTTTAATAGTCACAACACGTTATAGGCTTTTTCTCTAAGAGAACTGAGGCCAAGAGAAGTTTGAGTCACCCCACAGCAAGCTACTATAAATTGTCCTAAGAAGCTGTCACTGCAAAACAATGTTTCCTTTACTTATTGGGAGAAATCCCCAAATGTTTAGAAATAGGACTTTAATGTGTACCTAATAAGCATAATGAATATCCAAATTGTATTACATGAAAGGCTCAAAGTGTTTCCTCATCAAAGTGGTAATTAAGGTCCAGTAAATAAAATGAGGATGATAAACTTCTGATAGCACAGGCATGATTACTGCCGGAAGTGCTCCCTTAAAGGAGCCACCATGTGCTTTCATCCCACAAAGGAAATGACTCTGCTCCCTTCTCATAAATCCCCCAAATGCAGGTACACAATGAGCTTGTTCTTTTTTATCAAGATGATAGGGTTGTTTTGCATATTTTTTTTTCAAGGTTACTGTGTTCGTTCCATTATCTTTGTTGGCTACTTTTAATTTCCCTTTTCCATAAAGTTATCAGTTTTACTGCATGAGAAATCTGCACCATGTCATTAAAATCCAGAGTACCTGGAGTTTTGTTTTTTGGCAGTTGTGTACTTGGCGTTACAGTGTACCTTTGAAATGATCTTAGATGTTTCAGAAATTAAATACATTTTCTGATCTTTTTGATAAGATGCCAGGCATTGGAAAGAATTCATAAAGGACAAGACCATTCAGATGTGGCTTGAGATGTACTGCCCAAATGCTTTCATTTTTGGTTGTGATTAGCACTGAAGAACAATGAACAGACTGAAAGGGTTAACTTTTCACTGCTGCAAGTTTGTTAGTTTTAGGATACTTGGAGTATGTACACTTTAAAATTGTTTTAAAACATTTTACACTTCTCTACCAGCCTTCAGATACTACTTCTAATGCTTTGGGAAAAAATACATAAAAATCCAGTGTAGAATTTTAAAAATTTCCTACTTTAAAAGCTCTCTCTAGATTTGTCAGCATAGCAAATAAACTTACTCCTTTAATTTTCTAATTATTTTTACCTTTTTCTGTCTAAGTGAGAAGTACATGGTTTTTCTTAGAGTTAAGTGTTAGCAATAAGAATGAAATAACACCTTACCATAATTAATGTTCCTTTTTTTTCCTCTCAGGACTCTGCAGACTGTAGGACCCTCCCATGCTAGAACCTACACTGTGGCAGTGTACTTCAAGGGAGAAAGAATAGGCTGTGGGAAAGGACCAAGGTATGAGAGGAGATCCTTTTAATTTCTTCGAATGAACATCCTGTGTGTCTGAGAAGTCCCTACTTGGTATTTCCAAACTCTGCAGTCTGTCTTTTTAAACTCAGAGTGTAGAATGTTCAAGGGTAATAGCAAAGTGAATCCTAAGGATTAATGTCCCCACCAAGTCCAGCCCCAGACTTGAGATGGGCCTTGGATGGTGGGAATGCCTTTACATAAGGGGCTTAGGCTTCCTTGAGAAAACCACATTACCTGGTGCACAGGTAAGGGCCGTCCAGTGTCAGTTACCCAACAGGGTACCCAGCGTTGCTGTAAGCATTTTATAGGACACGTTGTGCGTGACCCAGGCATTAGACATTGACGTCTTACTGCTTACTCACTTGAGCTTTGTTGGAAATGCTAACTAACATCTCTCAGGTAAAAAGAATTATGTATATTATCCTCTTTCTTTGAACTCTCTAATTTATATCTTAAACTGAGAAGTGATTGGAAGTCTGTCTATACATGTATTTTTTTTACTCTTTTCTTCTTTAAACTTTATGCTAAGGATGTTCAAACTTAAGAAATACTTCAGACCTAATATAAGTGGAAGGCGTTTTATTACAGCATTCAAAATGTGGAACAAATAACATAAATAGTCTTTGTGCAAATAAATGATGTTTCTGCATGGCCTTGTGTATATTCCTAACTTGTGCAATTCAGTATGTGACAGAAGTAATCAGATGAAATATTATGCACGAGACATGAAAATCAACCTGAATAATGTGTGGCCATAGCTTGTGTTTGTGAAAAAAATCTTTAAACTGCACCTTACCTTTATTTTATTTAATAGTATTCAGCAAGCGGAAATGGGAGCAGCAATGGATGCACTGGAAAAATGTAAGCCTATTCCTTTTTCTATAATTATATGTTCATAATGTGTGTTTTATGGAAAGAAAATGGGGAGATATAAAAATGGTAAGTACTGATAAAATGTGATCTTTTTTTCTTCATAATTACTCTCCACATAGAGTGTAGTAGAATATAAGATATGTATAAAATGGGCTAATAATTTTTTTGAAACGTATTCCTGAATGCTTTTTGATTTTCACTGTCTTTTCTTGCGTGGAGTCCCACTCAGCCCAGGTAGCTCGTGTGAATAACCCAGTGTATCTTTTTCTATGTATTTCTCTATGCTTCTAAAATCATATACAGGTGACGGTTTTTTCTTTTTGTTTTTGGCTGTTGTTTTATGAGGGTGAGATATTTACGTACTTTTCTGCATCTTTCTGTTGTCGGCCCCCGATTCATTCTTTCTTAATGGCTGCATAGTATTTCATGCTGTGGATTTGCCATATTCTAGTCAGCTTTTTTAGTTTTGGTGGACACTCTTTCTGTTTTGTTTTGTTTTTTAATCACTGTTGACAGTAAATGTCTATCTATTGGTCCTTTTGGTTCTGTGGGATAGATTCCCAAGAGTGGGATGGCTGGGTGGAAAACACTTGAATTACGTAATTGGCCAGGTAGGGAACTGCATAGTCTTTTGTAAGTTGAAGAATTTTTCTTCTGAGGTCTGCTGTGCTGCACAGTGGAGTATGCCAAACACCACAGTGCAATCCCATTGTGCTCCACGTACCAGCTTACTGTGGGATGGAGCAAAGGGCGAGAAGCTAAGTCAAGAGGCCCAGGATTCTCTCCAGGGAAGGCAGGAGGGCAGGAGCCAAGTGGAAATCAGCAGACCGGGGCTTCCTGGGGTGGGGGGAGGGAGGACAAGTTGGGGGCGGTAGCTGATATTTCCAGGTTCCTGGATCCATGGAATCTTCACTGAAAGTTTTAAGTTAACTCTGTTGGGGAATCCTTACATTCATTATTTACAAATGCACAAGAACATACTGAAATGAAAGTGAGATTCCATTTTCTACCTGTAAAATTGCGAAGGTC
Organism: Mirounga angustirostris; assembly: GCF_029215605.1. Taxonomy (NCBI): domain Eukaryota; kingdom Metazoa; phylum Chordata; class Mammalia; order Carnivora; family Phocidae; genus Mirounga; species Mirounga angustirostris. The sequence continues at coordinate 129,705,044 of NW_026991715.1, forward strand.
TCTTTGGATCCAAAGCTTTTTTTGTTTGTTTTTTAACGATAAAACAGTCCTGGAGAGATGGCTTGTTTGGAGACTGACCTCCACATACCTACTGGCAGGAGTGAATCGTTTAAACTGCTGGAAAGCAGTTTGTCTGTATCTGGTCCTTAAAGAAGTCCATATTCTTTGATCCGGAGACTTCATTTCTAGGAATCAAACCTAAGGAGTTAATGAGCTCAAGTTCACATGCCATGATAATAGTGACAACTTGATTTATAATAGCCAAAAAATACATAAGTAAATCAAACTGCATGATTAACAGTAGGGAAGTGCTTAAATAAATGATACTATAGCCCAGGGGTTGGCAAACATTTTCTGTAAAGGACCAGATAGTAAATATGTTAAGCTTTGCAGGCCATGCAGTCTCTGTCACAGTTAGTCAACTCTGCCAGTGTAGTGGCAGGAATGAATAGTATGCAGATGAGTGGGTGTGTCTGTGTTCCAGTAAAACCTTATTTACAAAAACAGGTGGTGGGCAGTAGTTGACCAAGTCTTGCTTTATCCAAATGCTGTAATATGTTGCAATCATTACAGCAGTATTTTTGAAGACTAATGATACAGGAAAATACTTACACTAGAATGTTTTAAAAAGTACCCATAAAAACGTACCTATGCTGTTCTCTCCCAAAGTAAGGGTGGGTGTGGGAATGATTGAGTATTCCTATGTTCATATAATATATACACATTTACACTGTGTATGTGTGTGTGTGTAGCATAACTTCATAGGAGACTATGAGGATACATTCTAAAAGTTTATCAGTGGTTAGATCTGAGTGGTGGGATTTTTTTTAATGCAAACTAGGTTTTAGAATAGAATTTACTGAGGAAGTAGGGTTCATTTTGTAGAAACTTGCTTTATAGCTAGCTGTTTTGGATTTATTTTTTTAAAAAATACCTAGAATACTTGAAACCTCTGTTTTATACAATACATAAGGTCATCTTGATATCATTGAGGGAATAGGATTTTGTTCCTGTGTCATTTATACAGATGTCATGATGTATCTCTTCTGTTTAAAATCAGTGACTCAGATATACAAGGTCTTTACTGATTCACCGCCTGCCTCTCAGATGCTTTTCCTACCACCCTGTTCCTGTCCCTTCTCTCACTTGGGGGGAGGATGGAACACTATATAAAAAGAGGGGGAATAATTTAGGAATTTGCTATATATTTATATCCACTTTTATTATGCTTCAATCTTAAAAAACAAACGTGCTCTTCTCCAAACATGCCATGCTCTCTCACATCTCTGAATCTTCATATTTTTAAATATGAAGTAGGAACTCTTTTATGTAACAACCCCTTACCTGGTTCGGGAGAAGAGTGTCCTTTTCCCTCTGTGTTACCAGGTAACTTGGGTGGCTCTCATACATGCATGCATCCCTCTGTGACGTTTGCTGTTGAAGTATGTGCTTGATGACTAAGTGTATAAATGACTCCTGTTATTGTTCCATCCTTGATTTCTACTCCGTCTCTGTACTTGGTATATGCCACAAAGGACAACTGAGTCGTAGAATGTTTAGATCTTAGCCAAGATTTCCACTGTGTCTAAGATTCTTGCACAGGGTCAAATATCAACCTAAATGTAGCTTAAACTATACCATTGAGTGACATATTTCCTTTAACCAAATAAAAATGCTCTACCTGCATTGCTGTTGCTGACATAGCCCTGGGTATCTCATGGTAAACTATAAAAATAGAATGATCAGAAATAATGACAACGCTTCTGTCCATCAAATCTTTTTCCTTTTTCAGGAATTTTAATTCTTGGTAACTAATGGTGTGATAATACCATTATTTGTTTGGAGTTTTTGGTTTGAGCTTTGCAAAAAATACACAAGTCCATCGGACTACATTCTGTAACCTCTCTGACAATCACTTCTTACTAGGAGAACCCTGTTAAAACACTTACCTACCTGGAACCATTCTGAAACCACACATCTGTGTTTTAACATTCTTATATGTTTTGCTGCCTTTTAATACTCAAGTTCACATCAGATACCGCAATCTAGCATTAGGGTGCTGGTGCAGACTACCAGTGGGTTTCTGAATGACAAAAGACTGAGGGAAGACGCCGAGCAGTTGTTTGCCTCTTGCCTTAGAATATACAACTCTCTGTTTCTTGTGAATGTGTGTGTGTTTAGTTTGCATCATTCTTTGCACCAGAGGCTACCCTTTATTGAGTATAAAATGTATCTCCTCGTGTCAGATAACTTTCCCCAGATGGCCCATCAGAAGCGGTTCATTGAACGGAAGTACAGACAAGAGTTAAAAGAAATGAGGTGGGAAAGAGAGCATCAAGAGAAAGAGCCAGATGAGACTGAAGACATAAAGAAATAAAGGAGGGCCCGGAAGTGGTGGCGTATTTACTTGCTTAACAACTGTGACTGTTGCCCATCGAGATCTAGCCTAGTTTTCCTACAGACAATGAATGAAGTGTGCCTGTTGAAATAAAACACAAAGTCAAATCGCTATTGTTGTTTTACTGATCTAATATGCTGTTTTTAGCTGGATGGTCTTTTACAAAGTAATTGATTTCTCTTCTATTTAATGGAAAACTTCACTTTGGTGGATGTGCATATTCCCTTTTATTTTGTTCTTTAAACAATAAAATTAAAAAAGCATCTTCTATGTGGAATAGATCCTGTTTTTCTATCTCTGTCTGAGATGGTGACACAAGACTTCAGCTGACAAGTGAAAAATTCACCTCACCAGATATTTGGGCTACACTCAATTAACATCTGTACTTTTGGAAATCTCTGGATTATTAACTAGATTTTTCAGCTTTCATCTGGATGTTTATCGTCTTCTCAACTGCAAACACTGAACTTACCCCTCGTGAAGCAGTGGATCCTTTGAAGAAGGGATCCCTTTAATGTTTAACTGACAGGTGGGAGTGGGTAAAGACATATTTGAGTCACATATATTCTTTGAATCGTTAGAATAGAGGGAGAAATCATGATTCTAAGCCAGATGACACTTTAAATCAGATACTCTAACCCTGGGGTCAGTGGACGCTTTAAGAAGTTTATAGACAGACTTGGAAGTCTCAGAACCTCCTGAAATTGTGTTTGATTTTATGTGTGTGGGGATGGGAGAGGAAGGTTGGGAGCGGGCGGGGAGCAAGATGAGGAGTCTTCATAGCTTTCATCAGCTTGAAGTGGTCCTTGCAGCAAAGGGCTAACATTACATTAAAAGACATGACATTTTTTAAAAATGTTATTTTAAACTGAATATCACTTGTTTCTTATTAATAAAGGCAAAACCTCTTTTTTAAAAACAAATGTGTTTTCATTCATTATTTTAGCAAATGTATAGTGAGTACCTTCTGTGTATCAGGCATTGTTCTAGGCTTTGGGGCTACAGCAGCGAACAAAATAAAACCCCGTGCCCTCAGGGAGCTAATGTGCTAGTAGAGGAATGAACTCAGTTAGACAAGGAAGTAAAACATATGGCATATGGTGGTGTAGATGATGGCCAAAAAGAAAGCAGGGAGGTGGGATGGGTGCAGTTTTCAGTCAAGTGGTTCAGGAGATCCCCCTGAAAGGGTATTGTTTGAGTTAAGATCTGAAGCTGGAGACGGAATGAGCCTTTCAGATATTTGGAAGGTTTCTTATTTATGTGACTATTAAATGGTACATATGCATGATTGAAAATTTGGAGAATATATTCCTTTTATTAGCAGGAGAAAGAAACAAATGCTACTTTGGAAATACTGTGGAGAAGGTAGAAAGCATAGGCAGAAAAATAAATCACCCATGATTCCATCACCCGGAGCTTTTGTATATTGTCAGACCTTCTGTGTATAGACACATGTACACACATGCACTCCCATGTGCCTTAACAATTACATACCACACATATGGTTTCCATATCCTTTCTTTTTTATTAACTAATACATCATGCATATCTCTCAGTGTTGAGTTCATATTTACATTTATTTGATGGCTGCATATTAATGCATATCCTAAATACCAGTTATGGATGCACTGTAATTTATTGACTAAGGAAAGATGTATAGGTTGTAAGCAATTTGTTGCTGTCATAAATAATGCACACATGTGTACACACATGTATTAGAGAAAGGAGTGAGAGAAGACCTCTCTAGGGTTTCTTAAATTGCTAATCATAAAATGTAAGATAGTACCTGTATGAAAAGGTTGTCCTGGTGCTCCTCCTCCCTACAGATAGCAAGACTGGAAGGGAAGGAATGCTGGATTCATCAGTGGCCTTGAAAATGTTACAAGGGAAAATATTTGAACTTTTTAAGGGAGATTTTATGTATTTATTTGAGAGAGATAGCGTGCCCAGATCATGAGTGGGGGGAGGAGCAAAGGAAGGGGGACAAGCAGACTCCGTGCTGAGTGCAGAGCCCAACATGGGGCTTGATCTTGGGACCTGAGATCACGACCTCAGCCGAAATCGAGTCGGACGCCCAACTGCCTGAGCCACCCAGACGCCCCTGAACTTTTTTTAAACAAGCACTTTCACTAGTCTTCCATATGCATCAAAATAATGCCAAAGCCAATATACTGCTTGGGACTTTTTATCGGACCTTGACTTTTTCTCTCTGTGGTAGTCTGACCTCTTTCATTTTCTTTCTCCATATTAATAGCTCTTGAAACCTGAAGAAATTAAGTCCATAAGACACTAGAGTAACTCACAGTGAAACACAAACACACCATGAGGGCAGGTTAGCTCCAGGGGCTCTATAGAGCAATAATGAGGCCAGCAGCCAAATTCTGTAACTAGGCACATAGACCAATTCAACGTAGCAGGCCACTCTGACCACAGTGTCCCTGCCTCCTACCCAACCCAGCCCAGCCTTCTTACCTTCTAGTTCTGATCATGAGAAGTGCCAGTGAGAGTGTACATTGTTACGTTACTTCAACTGTGCTGTGTTAATTACTCTTGGAGGCTGAATATAAAGGTTCCTTCTCACAGGTCACTTGGGTCCAGTTTGGGAAACAAGTGGTGGTGTGTCTACAGACAGAGGGTCTCCAACTGAGACTGGAGGGGAAGGAGGGAGAGTAGGTCACACAGGAAGGTTCACATAAGAGTTAATATTTGTGAACCTTAAAGATGACAGAGAGTTTGGAACATGGGGGAGGACATGTCCTTCCAAAGGAGCAACAGGATTGGGTGGCAAGAAAATGGGTTAGGATCCTCTTGTATTCCATGGGGGATGTGATGAAGGGCTGTAACATGGCAGTGGGAATGGGACAGAAGAGATTTGAAAGTTACAGAGGCAGTAGAACCTACAGGACATGGAGTAGGGCAAGATGCCTCTATCTCAGCACTGTCGGCACTATTGACATTTTGAAGACGCCACTAGCATCCCTTCCCCCAGTTGTGACAACTGAAAATGTCTCTGGACGTTGCCAAATATCCCCTGGGAGCAAAATCACCCCAGGCTGAGAACCACTGAGGTGAGAGAAAGGAAGTGAGAGAACACCAGGCTAAACTTTGTACAATTGAGTTAAAAGCTGTTTATGGAAAAGCAGAATTAGAAAGATGTTGAGCTTAGTTGGCTGTTGAACTTGAGGGGCCTGAGGAATGTCTTTGGAGATGTTGAATAAGCAGTTGGACATGTGGTTTTGTAGCCCAGGATATTTGAGCTGAAGTACAGATGAGACGTGGACTCAAAGCCTTCAGGGGCATTTGTACCTCTACAGAGGAGAACGTTGGCTTTCCCATGTTGGAGACAGGACATCCTTCCAGTGACGTAGCACTTTGAAACCATAGGCTTCACACCTGAGATAAATGTATACCAGAGAAGGAACTCAACACTCATCCGAGCTATTTCATCTCTAGATGAGATTTTTCTTAAACCAATAGGCTGTTTCGGAATTATTTTTATCATCTTCTTTAAGTTTTGTAAAGTTTTTGTGACATTTCTCTATAGTTACCTTCTACAACGTGAAGAAGGCCCCCTGCGAATTATTCAGGTTTCATGAGATGTTCTGAACTGGGAGTAACAACGTATTTATTAAAGCGTTGCAGCCAAGTTCCCTATAGCTGCTAGCCCCAAATTCTTCACTAGACCTTTATTATTTCTTCTATTTTATGAGGGATGAAATAACGTAATTAGGCATTATAATATTTCTTTTGTATAAATGTCAAAACATTTAAGAGAACAACCTGTGGAAGAGATAAACTTAACTGGCCACCAAGGATTTTTGTTCTTGTAGAATTGTTGTCAGGAAGTCCCTGCCCCACTGGGGACCACATTCCAGCTTCTTTGCATTGAAATGAGGCTGAGTGGCTGGTTCCCACCCCTCGAATGTCAAGAGCTCCTCTTACTCCAATTTACTAACTAGATGTCGGTAATCAGGGAGGGTGACTGAAAGCCACCATCAGTGAGAATGTGAATGGCTGTATGGAACCGAGCCTTTACCCCCACCCTACCACTTGCCCTCCCTTGATAGCGGGGCTCCTGCTTGGACTTTATATAAATGAGAAACAGCAATGTGTTACGCTGTTGAGTTTTGGGGGCTTATCTGTTACAGCAGCTAGCATCACCTCAACTGACGCAATTAATTCTGCGGCAGACACTGAACAACCCAAATCCAATATTTGCCAGCCCAACCACATAAAAAAGAACACATTCACCGACCTGTTACTGGATACTACACTGAACCAGTGCTGACATATTCCTTATTTAATTTTGGTGGGTTTCTTTATGATTCAGAAATGCCCTACTCTTCTATTTTATGATGTTAAAATGTAACAACCATGAAATAGAGTAAATTCTTACCTTTGACTTAGGGGTTGGGGAACATTCATTCTAGGGATTATCAGTGTTTGTAGCATCTACTATATCCTAGGCATGGAAGATTAAAGCAGAGTCCTTGTCCTCAAGGAGTTCACTATTTAGAAAAGGAAACACATACACCCATGTGTGTAAGGTACCAGATAGAGGATCCGAGAGAGTGACTCATTCCTTCTGGAGGAAGGGTGAGAGTTGCAGGAGATCGAACCTCAGTTTGATCTTGGGAAATAAAGTCGGCCTCTGTGACTGTTGAGTCTCCTCACCGTGACAAAAAGTCTCTTTTCAGGTCAAACATAATCGTTCTATTTTTCAACCAATGTGACACCTAACAAAATCATCAAAGACTCCTTACTAACTCCTAATAACCAGTCCATATTCAAATGTACAGCTGGTTTGTCCAAGTAATTATTCAAGCAGGATCCATACATTGCCTCTGGTTTTTATGCCTCTTAAGTCACTTTTAATCTAGAACATTCCTCCACTCCTCTTTTCATAACTAGTTGAAGAAGCCCGGCCAGCTGTTCTGTAGAATGTCGCACATTCTGGATGTGATGCACTGCCTTCTTCTGGCATCGTTTTCTTTTCCCCTTTATTCTCCGTATGAGATCTAAAGGCTTGATTTTAGACTTAGGTTCAAAATTTGTGGCAAATACGGTAATTTTAGCCCTCCCCCGAGGAATAATGATTTCAGCAGTGCCAGTTCTCAGATTCTTTCGGGGTAATAGGTAGTTGCGGTGGTTAATTTTACGTGTCAGTTTGGCTAGGCAAGGGGTGTTTTTTAGGCAGCTTTGTAGTCATTTGTTATATAGCAATGGAAAACAAATACATTCTCATTCTCATTCTCTTTCTAAAGGGTTAATCTCTTCATGTTACTATCTTGTTTAAAATATTTCATGGATTCCCCATTACCTATAAGATAAAGATAAAGGCTGTTAAATTCCGTTGCGACCAGACATCCGCACTTCTGCTGCGTCTTCCCACCCCCGACTCCATCCTGACTGAAAGGTTGCAGATGTTTAAACACATTTTACGTTCCCCTCCAGGATTTTGCACTGCCTGAAATAGGCCACCTCCTTGCTGATTATCTCACTTACTTTTTGGGCACCTGCTCAGGAACTATATCTCCAGCAAGCCTTTCCTTGGGCCTTAAATTTAAGTGTACATCCTTGGGCTCCTTCCTGAATCACTTTGTCATGCCATCTTGTTATAATCTCTTGACTCACACATCTTGCCCCGCTAGACCACCAGCTCCTGGCAGGCGGGACCATCGCTAATTACCGCTGAACCGTTGGGCTCTCTGTCACCATCGGCGGAATAAAAATAACCAGATTCCTCCTTGCCATTCTTCCACAAGGCTCAGCTACCCTAAAGCAAAACTCCGGCTTGCTCCAAGCACCTCCTGCAGGAACTCTCGGGCCAAGGCAGAGAAAACGACCCCTTGGAGACGGCATCTGCACCCTCTCTGGACCTCCTACACTTGGACTTGGTCAGGAGCCCGAGGCTAGAACAGGACGGCACGAGCCCAGGGGAACCCTGCAGGAAGCAGAGGAACTAGCTCATCCTCTCTTGTCTTCCCGGAGCTGTTGCTTTCACCCCCTCTCCAAGGCGGGGGGCTCACATACATGGACAAGACAAAAGAATAGCTTCAGGAGTTTTATTCTAGATGATGAGATAAGCCACAGAAGCCCAAGGAGAGGCATGGTCATCAGTGATGCCACCAAATGGGTGGCTTGGGACAGGCGGTAGTCCCCTGACCTTATAATCTCCAGCAGCAGCTCCCTCTCCAATATCCCTTGCTATGGACTAATGATATTATCCAATCTCATATAATAGTACTACGTAAGCACAACTCCAGTTGTCACCTCCAACTAGATTGCGGCTCCTGTTTGGGACTTTGGGAGCTGCTGTAAGCAAATGAGGGCAGAACCCCCAGTTCTCCCTCAGTACCACCCCAACTAGATTCTGCATCTCCATCTTCCACTGTCACAGACCCCAGAGACATCCCTTTGAAGAGTCCCCCTGTCAGATCTCTGCCAGTAACCCAGTGGTGAATGAACACAGCTGTCCCATCACCCAGATAGCTGCTTCTCGAACTTTTCCCTTATTCCTACTGAAATATTTGTCTGGTTAAGGAAGAAGCTTTGAATGAAATTTAAAAAACAAAAAACACAGCTAGCTAATCATCTGTATGCTGAATATTAGCCCATCACAATAGAAAACTCCCAGTTAAAACAACTCATAATGAAAATGCAGCAAGACCCTTAACTGTAGCAATGCTAATGCTCACCTCTATTATTATAATAATAGGGGTCTCAAATGGAGCTGTTGAGCACAGTGGCTGCCCCTGACTAGAATTCAACCAGAAAGATCAAGAGAGAGCCCTAATTGCCTTTCTTCTCAGATCAAACAATTGACTTAATTCTCCAGGCCTACACACCGAAATGTGTTTGAGGAGATTCAAATAGGTTACTGTAGAGGATTAAGGTTTTCTCTGCAGATTATACTTTTATGCCCTGTAGTTCATTGCTTGAAGTGTTAAGTAGTTTTGTCAAAATAAGCAGGGCTGGAAGGATTTTTAGAATCTTACAAATCACCCACTCTTGCTGAGTAACACAAGGGATGTCTGTTTTTTTCCCCTCTCTGTCTTTATTATTATTATTATTATTAATTTAATGGTTGAGGCTTGGGGGCGGGGAGAAATTAAGCATATGAAAGATTAGCTGGAGCTTGCAAGAGGCATCACAGATAAGAGCAGTACAAGTGTGGGGGGTTATTGTGTTTCGTCTTTAAAAAATTGTTTCACAAAGTGATGCGGCTGAAGAAGCCACATAAAGAGAAGGGATTTTCTTGGGAACGCTTAACTGCCTGAAGTGAAAGTCCAGAGGGGCTGTGAAATCAGACCCTTGAGGCTTCTCCGCAGTGCTGTGCTAATCAGGGTTATTTTACTCGCTAAGACTTCATTTCTGCTTAGAGAAGTTGGAGGCAAAATAAGCTTTCGTTTTCTTACAATAGACTATTCCCAGGAAAGGGCACTTGTAGGGATGTCTTCAGGGACATTCTGTCCTTGGTTGCACAGGTGGCTCAGTGGCCCTCCCGGCCCCCCCCCCCCCCCCCCCCCCCCGCCCCGGGAGTTCATTCCTCCCTAATCAAAGGGCTGTTCGGTGCATTTGCGCAGGTCGTTAGCTGCCATCGCCCTTTGCAAAGCTGCATTCAGTAGCTTCACTGATGTTGCGACCTTGCACACCATACCTAGCAAATGTAAACTGCGTGCGAGGTAAAGCCCTGATAACGACTGGACATCCTCAGGCTTGCCGGCAAGGAACCACGGCAAGTCTGGTTTTTGTCCCACGTGGCTCAGTGACGGTCACTCTTGGGTCACCTCTTCAGTTTTTGCCAAACTCAGCTCCATGCCCTGGGTCTTGGCAGGTGCCAGGGAGATTACGCCTCTTGGTTTGATCTGTCCTCTCTGTCATGGGTCTGGCCCCACTTTACGCAGCCACGGCTATCTTCCCATGTGTACGAAATCAATCCAGAGACAGCAGCACTTGCCAATACTTCCAGACAGCCGGTGGGGACGCTCACAGAACCACCACGGTCCCCAGTGTTCCGTGGGCCAGGAGAGCTCAGGGGTCATTTCTGATCCCATCACCGCCCTCATCTCCATCCTTCCCCCACCACCCCCAGGAGGACGCTTGCTCGCAGACCTCAAGGAAGTCAGGCTGTAAGTGCTGGGATGCGAGATAGTCTGGACAAAGCACAGGAGATGTGAGGAACCAAAGGCCTGGAAGGAAGGCGAGACTGAGGGGGCCTGCAGTTCTTGGAGGCTGGGAGCAACCTGCCCTGAGAGAGGAAGATGAGCGGCTGAGTGGAGGAGGGCAAGGAGGGGTGGAGGTGGTGCTGGAGAAAACTCTGGTGGAGCACTAGGGGGTCCCAAGTGCTGTGTGTTCTGCATTGCAGACTCCCTCCTGTCTCCCTGGAGGGAGGAGCATCAGAACCCTCTGTTGCAATAGAGTAAATGGTGTTGGGTCCAGTGCCCAGACTGCCCACGCAGGGCAATGAGACCCCACACACCACCTCCTTGTATGTGGGCACATCTCCAAGGGCACTGACGAACTGGCTTCTTCCACTGCTAGCTTTTTACATCTCTCTTTTTCTCTGTGCCACATTTCCTTTTTTTTTGGCCATTCGCATCCTGATGGAGTCCTAAATGGACCCATCTGCTCTCTCAGTCCCCAAGCCTCAGTCTTCTCTGTATATAGAACATCTCTCCTGTAGAGTCTCAGCACAAATGGAGTCTCTGGGTGGCATGGCAGTGTTCAAACTGATGAGGACCTTTGAGTCCCTTGGACTCCAGAGCAGAATGAGTGCTTTAAGACAGTGGTCAACAAACTTTCTGCGTAAAGGGCCGAATAGTACGAATTTTAGGCATTGCAGACCAACAGGCAAAAATCAAGAAAATGATGTAGGTACTTATAGAATAAGAACAAATAAATTCTCAAAATTCTTTATTGGTAAAATGAAAAACTACAGACACTGAACTTTGAATTCCATATAATTTTCACATGGCACAAATGTGATTCTTTTGATTTTTCCCCCCAATTATTTAAAATTGTAAAACCTATTCTTAGCCTGTGGGATGTATGATCATGGGGTGGATTTGGCTCACTGGCTATAGTTCACTGACTCCTGTTTTGAGAAGAATGAAAAATGTCACTAAAAAAGGAAGCTGCACTCATGCACCCTGTCCCATCTCTACAGACTTATTTGTAATGATCTGGGTAAAAATGCTGGTCATCAGAACCTCAGTTCCAAAATCAATGGCCGTGATTCATGACAGGTAGGCAAAGGGACAGAGTTATAGAATTTCCTAGTGTCCTTCCAGATAACTGCCACAGGCCCAAATGCCTTTGTAATGAATGCTGGCATATCCCTTAAGCACGCATCCTTTGTCAGGCATGATGCTTGACACGGTGGCGACCTTACATTTTGATGCAATAACACATGGTTTTCAAAGCACTACAAAATCTCATGAAATCTAAACAACCCAATGGGTGGAAAGGGTGGTTATTATCCTCATTTTATGATTGAAAAGAAGCTTAACAAAATCAAGTCTTCAAGAAGTTGGGGAGCTACCTAAGATCAGGGATCTAGTAGAGGGTGGAGATCAGACCTCAGCTGTTGCTAGGAGTAAGGGACAGAGCAACAAAGACAAACTTGGAGCTTCAGGTGAGAGGAGCAATAAGCAGCAGAGAAAATAAAATAATCCTACTAACATTAAAAGCATATATTAAGATGAAAAAACACTCCCTCTTTGAATACTTCCAGAAATATTTAACCTTGTTTATTGTAACCTAAAAGCATATCTTAAGACAAGATGCTCTAAAGCTGAATAAATTCAAAAGATAAAAAGAACAGGCTTCAAGGTAATAATTAGACTTCCAAAAGCAGTCCCAGGATGCTTCTAAGGGCCGGTCCCTAGAACGCGTGTTTTGTTATTACCATACGTGCTAGTCTTAAGGCCAGCGGCAAAGAGAATGGTAAGAAAATCACAGGGCACAGGTTGACCGTAAGGAAAGCATGAATTGGGGGACGCAAAGGTGGTGATTATGACCCTTTCTCTCAACCGAATGAGATCACAGAGCCTGGGACTCTAATGAGCCGCAGCAGGTTAGTGGTGTAGGCTGTCCTGCTGCCCACTTAGAGCCGGCTCCCTTCTGGCGAGAGGTCAAGGAAGCGGGGACAGCCTGCTGCTGCTGTCTGCTTTCTGTCACAGCCACGTGGTGACATCACACAAGTCCAGAGTCCTTTGAACGTTGCCCTCAGGAAGTGTCACTTGGTGACGGAACTGATGCATGTAGAGGGTAGTGGGTAAGAGTGAGAGCTCCTGAGTTGCAGTAGACTGGGTTCAAATCCCAAGTCCTCCCCTTATTGGCCTCAACCTTGGGGAGCTTGCCTTTGTGTTGTTCATAGTTTATAAGGGACTATTACCCTATTAGCATTGGCTTGTGGGGAGCACTAAATGAGATAATGCATATGAAATGCCTGGCACATAGCAGGTGCACAATAAACGTGCACTGTTGTTATGGGTGTTATTTATTAGGCCCAGCAGCAAACCTGAAATGGCTCATACTCTGGAGAGGCAGCTCAGAGGCAGAAGAAAAAAACACTGGGCTGGGATCTCAAAAACTTGGGTTGCACGTCAAATTCTGACCCTTGGCAGAGGTTAAGTAATCTGAGGAAGGGCACTCATAGAGCCCGGGTTGCCTCCTCTCAGAAATGGACTTACTAATGTCTATTTTACAAGGTCATTGGGAGGATTAACTAAGATTGCTTTATATATTATTATATAGTTCCACAAAAATGTTCATAGCAATATCTCTAAACATAGTAATGCATAGGTATTTATATATATATATATATATATATGTATATCACATCTCATTCCATAAAAGATTTGAGATGTTCTGCAAACCTCAAGCAAAGCTCAAACCCCACATCAATAAAAAGAATCCACACAAAATAATGAACCATAAACATGACTTAAAAATGAGGACTCAGGAATAGGTAAAAGTAGGAACAAAAGATCCAGGAGAAATAAGCATTCAAAATTGTAGGTCAGAAGATTTTTATCTACTCTTCACACTGAATATTCAATTTATCTCTTAAGTATTCTGAGAGTCAAAGGGAAAAGAGGAGATGTGCTTTTTCATTCTTAGTGAAAAAAAATACATCTCTTTCGTGCCCTCTCCTCCCCTCCCCCCTCCATTCTTCAAGAGAAGCCGTAGTTTGCAACGCTTACTACAACCTTGTCAAGGTAAGTACTATTTATAAATGAACAAACCAAGGCTCAGAGAGGTTAGCTAGCCTGCCTAAGGTCACGCAGCTAGTAAGAGGCAAGGTAAGGATTCAAATTCAAGTCCAAAGGCACCAAAGCCTTGCTCCTTCCACTGTGCTATAAGTAAAGTTGTTCAGCAGGGATCCCTCCTGAGCTGTAGCAGCCAAGGACGCGGTTTCCTAGGGAGTTAGCTGGAGTCTGTCTTGGTGCCCCAGCTTTCTGCTCAATGTGCGACTCAGTAGAAAATTACTTCTGCGAGGCAATATATGCAAAAGTAAACCGTCTCGTGTCAATGCTGGGCCAGTAGAACCAGCCTTCGTGGAGGGTGTGGATTGGAAATGCCGAGGAAAGAAAGAGGCAGTTTGCCCTCCGTGAGCTCATAAATGGACTTGGCCGGGGACACCTGCAGAGGTGCCCTCCTCAGCCAGTAAGTGCTGAAGGCTTGTACGACATAAACATGAGCAACAGCACAGAATCTCACAAGAAGGTGCTCAGAAACAAGAAAGAATTTCAGCTCAGCCCTGAGGGGCAAGAACAGTGGTAGAGCACATTCGTCCACAGGATGGGAACAAGGCAAGAGGAGGAGGAGGAAAACAAAGTGATTCTCGAAGTCCCAAGCAGCCAAGCCTTTTATTAAGGTCCGGTAACTGATACCACAACTCCGTTGTCCAGAATTCCCAGTCGTTGTAAATAAGTGAAGTTCAAGTTTACTATATAGTATAAAGTATATAGTTCCCACTGGTTGTTTTAATAGACCCATAAAGTCCCGAGTTAAGGAGCTCCTCCAGGTGCCATCATATTGATATCTGGACTGGAGGAACCTACTCATTATTGCAGCCCAGACTCAGTGACACCCGTGATTTTCACAAGGTTTATATCTCTTCGGGTGCCTATAGATTATGTTAGCATGGATTCCAAAGTGCATTTTGTGGTAGGTTCATAACAGGGTCACTGAGTGACTGCAAGTGCAGTGTCTTCAAGCGACATTCCTACAGCAAGTGTGGCATCTGGTCTTGCAAGCCTTCCCCTCTACGGTCTCCCGATCAAAGCTGAGGGCTTGGCACCTATGGTACAGTTGGGAAGGCAGTCCTGCGGAAGCCAAGACCACTTGATTCTATTCTCTGCTTTCTGCTGTCAAGTTCGATCAAAGGATAGACTTTATGTGCCGCTGGGTCATATATTCTAAATAACTGTCCGTGGACATTGCTTTTCTAAACCTAAAGTTTTGGTAAGAATTGGACAGCTGATAGTTTGGTGTTGTATTTTTGGACACTGTCTTTTAAAGAGAGACAGTATGGCAATTGAGGGTGGAAGTATGTTCTTTGGAAATAAAAAAACAAACGGATGGCCATTTTATACTACTTTACAAAATGAGAGTAGGCAAAATATGCTGTCTACTTGGATTGATAGCCATTGGACCACTGCATGGAGGCCAAATGCAGGAAACTAGCGTAGTTCTTAGGAACTAGTTCTGGGGCTTTTCTGGTACTTGAAGAAAATGATTTAAGTCCTGAAAATTTTACGCTATAGAGCATGGAAGAAGCTTTGGGCCTGTAAACAATTGTTAAGCAATTGTTTCTAGTTCCCCTCAATGACCACATAAAACCCAGTTAATATGCCCACAGATAAACACAGTTTTGATCAAAGCAGTGTTCTGGTGAGACCTCCAGGATGCATTAATTAAAAGACATACTCGTTTTAGCTTCTAAATAAATGTACCTGTTGTATGAGATAATTGAATACGACCCAATTACATTTTGGACAATATCTGCCAAAAATTATTTTAGATGGGCCCTATAATTAATTAATTAGAGGTCCTCTAAATCAGAAGGGTTTGTTTGTTATCCAATGTAATTTGGAAGAATCTTGGCCATAAATCCTTGGCCGTGGGGATTATTCATCTTTGGTCATGGTATTTCAGAGCGGGAGTTGCTGTATTTAGGAGAGGGCCCTAAATGGAACCCTTGCCTCTACTTGGCATGACAAGCATTCTAGGACAGGACCCCTGAAGGAAGATATCAGGGGTGACCATGACAAAAAAGAAACACGAGGGGATGTTTTCCAGGCCCAACATTACCCAAAGGAATTGGAAAAACATGTAGTAAGTCTAGATGTATCAGGCTTCGCAAGTAAGTCAATAACCACTCTGCTCACGGAACTCTGGTTTTGACAGTAAGGTTGTAATGGTTACATATTATATTTCTCTCCTTTTTGTTCATACATTTTTGCCCAGCGAAGCTACCACCAGCATAACTAGACATGAGAGAGTCTTTTCAGACTAGACCATTCTCAGACACTAGAAGGGAGAGCTTATCAAGGAAGGGCTTCAGGTAGATGATGGCCTTCAGGAAGCCCGGTCTGCCATCAATAAACAAATGTCGTCTTCGTCCTTTGGGATGCCGTGTGGTTACCGAAGGAATGTAATATCCCACTTATCTGCCTTACATCTTCCACTGAAAAATATCAACTTCAAAACACAGGTCTGGCTCAGAAGTGAGTATTAAAAAGCCTCACCTCAGAAACTCTGCCCCAAATGAAACCATGTATTTACTTCCTTAGTTCTTCTCTCGGATTTATTGGATCTTCTGGATGAGGGCTTCTTAAACACATGAGGCTGGCTTATCCCACTCTTCAGATGAGAAGCAGTGTGCTGAGACAGGAAGAGAAAGCAAATGTCTCAGTAATAGCTAGAGATGTGGTCAGAGCCAGTGAAATGTTAAGTTCAGAAGTAATAACAATAAAAAAACCAATTCTAGACATGGAACCATATTTTATATAAGAATAAAATATTGTGTATTCATGATAACAATCCTGAATCAAGATCTGGCCAAAATGCTGTTTTCCAGGGCACAAAATAATAAATGTTAAAATTGAGCATAAAATATATTTGTAAGCTCAAAATAAAATATTTTATCATGAAGCAGATTTTACCCTATGAAGGAAAACAAGTTTGCACCAAAGACCAAACAATAAGAGAATAATGAAAAAAAAATAAAGAAAAGGAAAACACTGATTTAATAGCAACTGCTTTCCATAAGTCGTTGCAGAAAGCAAACATCAGGCTTCTCACAAAATCCGGATCACAGAAGCTCAACGTGGTTGGCACACGTTACTTAGAAGAGATCACTGGCCATTAGGCTTTCCATCAAGGAAGAACCACCAGGCCATAAGCCAGGAAGCTCAGGACACAACGCCACTCTTGGGAAGATGTATTTGTACGAAGAGGGGCCTGCACAATGAAACACGGGCATGAAGCCAGCAGCAGTATGGAACTGCTGTGGGGTGCTACAGGCTATGCTGAGAGTGTGCTGGGTGGAAACCAGTTGTATAGTATACAAGTCCACATATGTATGGTTCTGAACATTTAGGAGGGGAACCAAGTCAGTGTAAAGAGAGCAGTGCAGGCAGACCAAGGTTCCTCTTCCTTCTCATGTTCACCCATCGGCAAGGGCTAGGGGAGTTCATTTGAAGATGTGTGAGTTAAATTGGGATCATGCCATGACAGCCACTGTTTTTGTTCAGTGACTAGGGAGTAGAAATGAGGGGCTGTGTTTAGTTTTCCCTATTTTTGAGTCTGTGGAAATGTATGCTCCATTTCTGAAAGGTTTTCATTAAGATTTATTTAGAATAATAAAAAAAAATTTTGGACCTTTATAGAGGTAATACTGTATAGTGGTTATATGTTCGACGAAACAAGTTCAGGTCTTGCCTTTGCCTCTTATTAGCTGTATGACTCCAGGCAAGTTTGAATGAATCCTGAAATAGGGGACAGGTTTGGAGAGGCAGAGGATAAGTCCCCACCTGGCCAGCTGGAATTTATAGAGACTGCCAAAGCAGCTCTTCTCCTGTGGGCAGAGAACCCCTCAAAAGGCATTGTTTCTTTCTGCTGCTTCTCAGAAGTCTCATCCTCTCTCAGTCTCAGTTTCCCTGAGAAAAAGGCCAGGAAGTGCAACAGTTAGAGAGACTGACCTTAGGCTGCATGAGAAATAAGGACCATTTCCTGTCAACTTCCTATTGCTTCAGCCACACTGGATTCTCAGAGTAGAGCCGTTTGGAGAGTAGGCTGGACTGAGAGTGTTTCTTGAGGCTAGTTAAGGCTGAAGTCAACAACCTCCTACTCTGGTTCTCTTCCTTCATGGTGGGGTCTAGAGAAACTCCACTTTCCCTTCTGTCTCCACATTCTTTGAGTCCATTTGTCCTTTCCTTGCCCGTAATCTTGAATGCTGCTGCCAGGGTCATCAGAGGCAGGAGGCAGCTGGGTCTTTCAGACCTAGTGTGCTGTCTTCAGCTCCTACCAGTGGATGGACATGTGAGAATCAGGGCTGCCTAGAGCCTCTCCTTGCCCTGCATGACAGAACACCTGTTCCTGGGGAACACCTGGTGGCTTGCCATGACTCTGTTCACATCCTGTAACTCACGTCTCATGACTTGGTCATCTCTGGTCTGAACCCCATGGCCTTGGCCTTGGAAAATCCACGTGGTCACATTCCTTAGCCAGTGGCTCCTTTGTTGCTGGCCAAGGTGCTGATCATGTGGGGGGCAGAACTCCAAAGTCTTCCCACAAATGCAACTCCTGCAAGGGAATGGAGCTGGGCACTTGTCCTGATTGGATGACCCAGTAACCTCCTGCTCCTTGGGAAGGGCAATTATCACTATGTTTCTGGGGCCTCCAGTGGTGATTCCCCCTTTAGCTGGGGTTGGGAAGGGAGAGTGGGGGTAGGTGCTCTAAGGGCAACACATTCAGCAAGAGCATGGAGTTTCATTTTGGGTAGAGGCACAGATGGGGTGGAGGATGAGGAGCTTGGGGTTAGGACACAGGAGACATATGGTTGGGAAGGACCATAGAGACTACCAAGGCAGCAAGAAAGGCTAAAGAGTAGAGGTAAGGCAGAGGTGGAAGATGGGGCAAGGGATGGGGCCAGTAGGGTTTAATCCTGGACTATGGCAGAAAAACCTGTAATGATGGAAGGAACATCAGGGTTGGGGGTAGGGTACTTGTCCAGGAAGAGTCTTCTAGATGTTGCAATATCATACATGGCAGAGAGTCCCAGGGAGGAACTACTGGGGAAAGACAACAGCAGAAAGAAAAAAGTGCCTTTTGAGGGAATCTCCTCCCATAGGAGAAGAGCTGCTTTGGCAGGCTCTAGAAGTTCTAGCTGGCCAGGTGGGGCTGTAATCTTATGTGGGGACCCATCCTCTACCCTCTTTCTGTAAGTGCATAATAGCTATCTGAACTGTTACTCTATAAGGCAAAATCCTTGTTTTCAAAGAGTTTACAATTTGGCTGATGATATATCATGTTCACTCAATGGAGGGTTAAATGAAAATCTAGCAGCACAGAGTAAAGTGACGAGTAAGTGGTATTCAGAATGAATGAGTGTTCTAAAAGGAATAAATGAAAATTGGTCATCCCCGTCAAAGTCTGTCAAGAGGAAGGGAGTTTTATCCAAATGATTTCTAGTCTTTTGGTGTTATTGGTAAGAGCACCACATGGGCAAATGTCAGCTTCAGAAGATATGAATAGCTACTCAATTAGATGAACAAATAAGTGATTGAATGATCTTATCAAATATTCAATTAATCTGATTCTTCCTCACTTTTCTTCTTCTCTTTTTATACTCACCAAGCGTTCTTTTGATTATAACTTAGCATTCCTTTTAGATTTGTCTACAGAGAGACAATGACTGATCATAGATGTCTTAAATATTTTAGTCTCTACCACAAGAATTTCCTACCGTAAAATAATAAACTGGCATTCTGGTTTCCTACATTATACTCATGAGTTTGGCTAATGGAAAAGATCCACTTTTGGTTTCTGAGGCTATCGGACACTGGATGGTGGTCAGTTTGCTGGCACAAAAACATCTTTGTGTGAGGTTTCTTGAGGATAACCTTGCCATAGGTTGAGTAAGTGCTGTGTGCAGCTTGATTGTGAAGGGTGTTAAGTGACAATGCGATGAGCATTGAGTTTATTCCATAGGCATTTGGGTGTGGGTCAGGTCAATGAATAATTACTGAGCACTTGCTACCGGAGAGGCACTGTTCTGTGGGAGAGGAAAGCATGGAATCTACGATTTAGTAGGGAAGGCAGCTCCTCACAAAACCATTTATGATGAATACTGAGCTAAAGGTAGAAAATAGACTTCAGGGAGGAAGTGGCTTTCAAACTGGGCCTAAAAGAGGAAGGATAACTTTAACTGGCAGGACTAGGGGAAAGACCATTTTAAGATATGGGAGCAACCTAAGAGATGACAAAAATCCCTTGTACCTGAAGATGGGTGATGAGTATGGAGAGGAGAAAGGCTAGGTGAAGCAGAAATGATCTTGACCAATGGGCTATCCTGTAATGGTGGTTTGTGAACAGGTAAGTGATGCAAATAGATTATATTTCTTTTAGAAAAAAGTTAAAGGATTATGAATAATGAATTTGAAAAGGACATTTGGGAGGAGAAATATACATTATAAGACAGTGTTATATATCAGATGAAAGATGAAGAAAAGCCTGAATTACGGATATAAAGGGAAGGCAGTGGGAGTGGAAATCAAAAAGCAGGTTTAAGGGCAGAGTTTTTAATGGTGGCCGAGGGGCCCCTACAAGTTCCGTGGATGACCTAAGGGGATGCATGAACCTCAAAAGCTGTGTGTCAAATTTTGTGGGAGTGCAATTGTGAATTTAACTGGAAAAGAATTCTGTTAGCCCACATCCCCCAACAAGCGGATGACAACATGCTATTAAACATTTAAGAATTTTCATATGGGAAATGCCTGTGGGGGAAAATGGGGAGGGAACGGGCAGGGGCTGGGAAAACGCTCACAGAAGGAAAGAAGAAAGGAAGCTTTGGTGGAAGATTTTTAGAATGCTGTGCCACCTAAAGAAGGTTCAGCAAAGCCATGGGCAAATCCTCCCGCCAAATTACTGGTTGAAGGAGTCCCTACTCTCGCAGGAATGGCCATACCTTAGTGTTCCTGCTGTGTTTAGTAATTTTCTAGGCACAGTCTGTCAGGAGCATAGCTGGGGCACAAATGCAGCAGCTCTGTTTCCAAGCACAGAAGCGGGGGTGGTTGGTCAGTGACACTTTGGCAGTTGGAGATCTGAGAGGTTCATTCTCAAGACCACCACAAGGGCACACAGCCTTTACTGGATTCCCAAGAGGTTTTTACCAAAATAGGGTTAAAACATTACCTTTTTAGAAAATGTTGAGGTAAAACTAATAATATATGCAAATATTTTTCTGCATACCAGAAGAATGGGGGTGCCATTGCCTGATGCATAACGTGCAGGATGAAGCACAGCGCAAGAATAATGTGCAGGATGAGGCACAGCACAAGAAAATGTGTTGTTTCTGCCATGTTGTGTTTGAGATGCTGGTGAGAGCCCATTAAATATCTGCTGAGCAAACAGAAAGCTCAGATGGCGCAGTCTCAGCTGCGACTCTATGAAAGAGAGCGTTCATACAATAATTGAGGCAACAGTGGAAACAAGAGAAATGAATGAGGTTCCCTCAAGAAGAGTATAGACTGAGCAGAGCAGAGGGTTAACTGTTTTTGTTTTAGATGGAGGTACTGTATTGGTCCTCATACATGGTTGAGAGAAGCCAGGGTAAGAGTGAGGAAGGAGTGGTCCCAAAGGGAAGGAGATGATCACTAAAGCACTTGTATCCTAAAAGCAATGAGGAGAGGCTCTAAAAAATAGTGGGGTTGTCAAAAATGCCAAATGCTACCGGAATATTAAGTTGGGAGAGGTCCAAGAAAGATAGTCTTATTTTAAGAAGAAAAGAATCATGAAACAGAGACCTCATGTTATCACTATATTATCTCTGT
Source organism: Mirounga angustirostris (assembly GCF_029215605.1). Classification (NCBI taxonomy): domain Eukaryota; kingdom Metazoa; phylum Chordata; class Mammalia; order Carnivora; family Phocidae; genus Mirounga; species Mirounga angustirostris. Next base: position 129,726,509 of record NW_026991715.1, read on the forward strand.
GTTTGGTATCTCCCTGCATTTTTGTGAAGAACTATTCACTACATTCAATTCCTTCTCAACTCCAAATCATAAAGAAGTGGGTGGAGTCAGGAAGGTTGCTGGAAGAATCAGGGTCTATCACAAAGAAATGAATGGCGCTATTTGTGTATGTCTGAGGCATTTTTTTTCTCTTTCTCCTTCTTGAGAAGTTGTCACTCAAGCCCCACAAAACAAAAACTAAATAATCAATACCTAATACATCTATTTTATATTAAATATTTTAGATCTACTACTGCATATTTGTTTTTGAATGTTTACAATAGCATTCAAAAAATAGATGATTGGTATCCTCTTCCATCGAATTCACTTTTGAAAAATATATTTTCTAGGGTGAAGATATTTTTCCCCATGTAATATTGGGACTAGAAACTTATACTATTGTCTGAGAGTTCAGAAATGCTTCTCGGTGCCAGTTATTTATCCACATTGTTTGATGACCAAGACTCTAATTTCTATAAAGCAGAAGTGTGTGGAGGATTGATTCAGTGTTGTCCATTTGAACAGCATGTCTTGTTTTTGGCAATATCGATAGTAGTTTTAATTTTCTCCACTGAGTAGATTTTTGTTACATGATTTTTGTTCTGGGAATATTTTATTTCTAGGGTGAAATTTATAGTTTTAACTGTTCAGGAAATGCAAACTTTGTACTGTAACATATTTCCCCTTTCCTCTTACTGCTAGAGCATTACTCAATACTTAATTGTAATAGTGGCTTAATCTTAGTCCTAGTAAGTGCCTGGTGTAGTATATACTTGGTGAATTACTGAATGAATGGATGATCAACTCAGTTCTATTTCTGAAACAAATGTCATATTTTACATTACACTCTAGCTGGTAAATTACTTCGGGTTATCTCGGAAGTAGACTGAGAATTAATCTTGAATTCAATCTATAAAACAAAGAAGCAAACTGCACCTACCAAAAAAAAAACAAAACAAAACAAAAAAAAAACCCAAAAGGAGACAATGAGTTTCTTTGATTTTTTTTCACGACTTAATGTAACATAATGTCGTCTATAAGAGTACAACTAATGTTGGTTTCATCTTTAAGGAAGGTCAAGAAGAAAAATCACCATTTCACCATTTTTAGTTAATACTTTGAATTGGTTCAAAGAAATAAGGTCAAGGGAGAAGCATCGTCTCTGAAGTCAGACAGATTATATAAAACTTGCTAATGTTGTGACCTTGGAAAGCTAAATAGCTTCTCTGAATTTCAGCCTCTTTGTAGAACTGAAGCAATAATGCCAGATATCTCCTAGGGTAGCTTATGAGTTAAATGAGATGAATTATGGGAAGGCCTGGACATATGATCAGTTAAGTGTTCTGAGGACTTCAGATCCCCCCCTCCCTTTCCTGAGTATCACCATGAGCAGAAATTCAATTATGGGAGAAGAAAGGCAATCAAGGAACACTCCACTTTCGTAGCTCTTATAAATCAAGAACATATATATTTATGAGTTACATTTTAGTGTGCTTACCAGAGAAAATGAAAACAACAAAAAGAAAAAGCAGGTACAAAATCTCACTGTTCCCTTGTATTCTCATGACTGTAAAATGTCTATGGGTATTTTTTGTTTGGCATTTAAAATCGGGTGTGTGTGAGTCCTCCGAGGAAGTCCACAAACCACTCACCCGACTTCAGGTATTGACATTCCTGTGAAGAACTGATATTTTTTATAGGATTATTACTCATCATGACTGAAGTTCAATAGATAAATTAAAAACACAGCCACTCCTCAGCCCTGGAAGTGACTCAGTTCTCAAGTAATGCTCTGCGTTCACTTCGAGATGGGCTTAAAGATGCCCTGAATCAGAAATGCTCATTGTCAAAGTGGCCTCTGGACCATTCCCAGAAGAATTTGTGGGTTGTCTAATAGAACTGCACAGGCATTTGGCTGAGTGCTTTCTGGAGCTTGTCCTGCAAATTCCTGTAATTTGCACCAGGTCACTTGTTATCCATTTTAGCTGACTGAACAGTTTGAATCACGGGTGTGAAAAGGCAGTAGTTAGCAGAGACCTTCCAGGAATGTGCTCTTGCCATCCTGATCATGTGTAAGCAGGGCCATGAACTACAAGCTCTTCACTTCACTTTGCGCATGCACACACACACACGCACGCGCATGTGCTTTAAGAATAGTTATTGAAGACTATGGACTCTGAGAAACAAACCGAGGGTTCTAGAGGGGAGGGGGTGGGGGATGGGTTAGCCCGGTGATGGGTATTAAGGAGGACACGTGTTGAATGGAGCACTGGGTGTTATACGCAAACAATGAATCATGGAACACTACATCAAAAACTCATGATGTATTGTATGGTGACTAACATAACATAATAAAATAAAATTTAAAAAGAATAATTATCAGTTGCTGTGAAAACTGCCTTACAGTGAGAATCTGAAACAAACAAACAAACAAACAAAAACAAATCTAAGCCTGCCTGGAAAATACTTCAACTAACTGAAAGCAAACACTTTAAACTCTAATGGGTCTCCAGCCTTGTTTTGGATATTTTCTGTGTTCTTTTTAGATTGATGAGAGCTTAAACAGTTCAGTGTTTGTTCTCTATCTATGTACATTGCGAATGTGGTGTTCAGGTACTTATTTTCCAGTTTAGCATTTCACTAATAGTCTGTTATTTTCCGCCTAGGTTGCTTTGTGACAGTCCCATGCAGAATTTCCTCTTGTACGGTCTTTTCTCTTTTAGATATGTCTTATTATACATTAAAGAGTAATGAGATAAATAGGTGCCATCAAGTTACTGTAGGGAATAAGTGCCCAGCACAACCTTGCAAATAAGTAGTTGCTCTCTCACCTGGAGAGCTTTAAAAATATGTCCACACTGGAGACGTTTTAAAGGGCTGATTTAAAAAAAATCTTTACTTAGTATTGCATCTATACTGTTCTCACAGAAGCTTTGTTAAAACTCTACTTATCATGAATAGACGTGGGTGTTTATAGAAAAAGAAAGTGAATATGAAATGGTTTTCCTATTGGGCATGTTTCATGCACGTTGTAAAACACAGAAGTGACCAGAAATGCTAGATTTCTTTTTTTTTTTTTAAAAAGATTTTATTTATTTATTTGAGAGAGAGAGAAAGCATGAGGTGGGGAGGGTCAGAGGGAGAAGCAGACTCCTCGCTGAGCAAGGAGCCCGATGTGGGACTCGATCCCGGGACTCCAGGATCATGACCTGAGCCGAAGGCAGTCGCTTAACCAACTGAGCCACCCAGGCGCCCTCTTTTTTTTTTTTTTAAGATTTATTTATTTATTTTAGAGAGAGTGAGCAAGGGCAGGAGGGGCAGAGGGGAAGGGAGAGAGAATCTCGAGCAGACTCCGGGCTGAGTGTGGATCACCACATGAACTGAAATCAAGAATTGGTCACTTAACCGACTGCGCCACCCAGGCAACCCAGAAACACTAGATTTCTGAAGGGGAAGCCAGCTGCTCAGCTCAGAGCCCTGAGGAATGGTGTGGTGAGAGGCAGACGTGCTATGACGTGAACAGCTATCTGCTGCTGCCATCAGGGCAGGGCACTTCCGGGGGGGAGGAGGGGTTATTGCAGGAACCCTGGGGACCTGACCCTCTAGGGTGGAAGGAATCATCTGTGGCTCACCGTTTAGGAAAAAGGATGAGGCTAGCTGCCAGCTGGGCCTTCTACATGCTCTGTTGTTAGGAGGTGCTTCATTAGAGCAGGAGGTAAAAGGATCCACCTACAATTCCAGACACTATCCTTTGCTTCCTGCTGACGTGTCCTATAGAGCTGCCACATGATCTGTGGCATTCTCTGACCTCTGTGCTGCATGGTCAGTGTCCAATCCTCAGATTCCTTCCCAGGTAAATTTGTGAAATGGACTTCTGAAGCTGGAATAACTCATTTATTACAGTCCTAGAAACTTAAAAACAATTCTTCAGAAAATCTCTCACATCTCCTCTATCCACCTGAGTATCATGGGGATTCAAATTTAGAGATTAGTTTCTCCTAAAATCAGACCTAATATTCATGTTGCTAATGAAAGAGAGTTTCCATAAGACCCATTTGTCAAACATTGCTAATGAAAGAGAGTTTCCATAAGACCCATTTGTCAAACTCTGTTCCAATGACAAGGGCTGGATTTATAAGCTTCATAGACTACTTCAACTTTATTCCTCCTCTGCAGATTCATATATTATTTTTACAGGCCGGCAGCAAACTATGTAGCTGGATTAAAAATTAATAAATGCTATGACTGATAGGCTATCTATTTGAGACAAATTAGAAAGATCATGGTCATCATTGTACATAGCCAGTGTTTTCTTTGTTGAGTTCATACAAGCTTTAGGGGCAAAATGTTTCCAGATCCTGCCCTTAGCCATGATATGAAGACAGAGGCCATCAGTGCTCCCCAGTCCAGAAAAAAAAACCAAGATGTTCAAACTATTGGAGCTTTGGTAAATTAAATCCCAAACTCAGATTTTGACTTCAACTCCATTCTCAGTTTGATGTTACTAATGTGTGATGCATTCTTCAGAAATGATATGCCAGGTGTGATAGAATATACTCTGTAACATACGTGCTTCAGTTTGAAGAAAGAAGATTGAGCACATATTTCCCAAATACCACTGGGGAAAAAAGGATAGAAGTAGCCAACCCATAGTGAGAAGACCAAGATAAGTGGAAAGAGAGATGAACCACCAATGGTTAAGGAAGTTCAATGAGGGTGCCTGGGTGGCTCAGTCGTTAAGGATCTGCCTTTGGCTCAAGTGATAATCCCAGGGTCCTGGGATCAAGTCCTACATTGGGCTCCCTGCTCGGCAGGGAGTCTGCTTCTCCCTCTCCCCCTCCCTCTGCTTGTGTTCCCTCTCCTGCTATCTCTCTGTCAAATAAATAAATAAAATCTTTAAAAAATAAAAAAAAAAGAAAGTTCAATGAATTTCTAGGAGATAGAGAATGGAACTATGTGGATGGAAGGAAGCCCAGAACACGCTATGGAAAATAGTGGTGCAAGTGGGTGCCAAGAACCTTGTAGAGACTCTGTGTTCTGCATCGAATTGTGGGTTAAAACAGGAGTAAAGGCCACTAGTCAAAGATAATATTATGCACAGGTGGGTCTCACAGTTCTGCATGTAGGCTAGAACTTGCCTGTAAACCAAACCAACCAACCAACCAACCAACCAACCAACCAACCAACCAACCAGCCAAGCAACTAACCAACCATCCAGTCCACCAACCCACCAACCAATCAGCAAGACAAAGGGCTGTTTTCTAAAACAAATATAAACTTTGAGGAAAAAGTCAAGGTCCCAGCCGTGTTAGTGCCTAGAATGGAGTCCTCTTCGTTCGGCCTCTGGCTGACCTGCAGCCTGGCAGAGGCTGACCTCTCATTCATTGTAAAGCAAAACAGGCAGCTGACATATGTCATCCATGTGAACAGACTTCCCAATCAGAATTCCCTCAGAAAAGGAGAAGGCCTGTGAGGATATAGATCTACTTATACAACAGCAGAGGAAAGCCACTCTGGTTTCTGCTCTCAAATATGAATTTACATTATCAGTCATAGGACAAAATAGGATGAATCATTAGTCCTGGACAAAAACCAGTCACATGGAAAAGAAAGACCAAGTAACCTGTATTGGCTAGGATGCATTCAGCTGTGAGTAATAGAAAACCCAACTAAAATGGACTTGAGCAAGGAAGATATTTATTTTCTCATAGAAAGAAAAATCTGAAGATGGGAGGATTCTTAAATGGAGTACCTCCACAACGTCATCAAGGACTTGGGATTTTCATCTTTCTACTCCACTTTCCTCAGCATGTTAGTGATCTCTTTCCTCGTGGTTATGGCTGGCAGGACGTATTACATGAATAAAGTTGCTTTTAATTAATTTATTATTTTTTTTACCGTGTGTTGCTTATTATTAGTGATACTACCTTTCCCATAAATGCTGAAGGAGATTTTTCGCTAGGGTCACATTGGATCTCACGAATTGGGTCTCACATCTATGCCTATAAAATCACTAGAAATAGGAAGGAGACTATTGTGAATGGCCTAGACTAGGGTCTCCCAACCTTGGCACTGTTGACAGTTTGGACCAGATAATTCTTTGCTGTGGAGGGTTGTCCTGGACATTGTAGAATCTTTAGCAGCATCCCTGGCCTCTACCCACTAGATTCTAGTTGTACCTCTACCCTGTTGTAACAATCAAAGATGTCTTCAGACACTGCCAAATGTCCTCAGGGGGGCAAAGCCACTCCCATTTGAGAACCACTACCTGATGGTAATTCTCAGACCTTTGATTTTGCACCAATAGGAAGTGGGCTGCAAAGTTCTATAACATTCTCGAGGAGTGGACTGTCGATGAGTCTCAAGTAGGCCATGAAAGACAATGGCCAACAATGAGTTTCCTAGAGAGCAGAACCCGGGGTAGGAGAAGGACCATCAGAGCTGCATACAGAAAGCAAAAACAAAGATCAACTTTGCTATAGTGGGATTTGATATACACAGCAAAATGGTGACCTCCGCACACCTCCCATTCTGCCATTTTCCAGATGGGTGGTGTTTGTCCTATATTGTCTTATTTTTTGGTTTGCTGTTTTTGTTTTTGTTTTTCAGTTATTCTGCTTCTTCTCTTCCATTGTATATCAGATGTATTGTTTTTTAGCACAGACTGTCTAACTCCAAGGAGAACCATCTACACCTGGCAGAGGATAATCACTTAGAGGCTGAGAACTTCAAGCTTGATGCCGCATCTGAATGAGACTCTGTGTGTGTGTGTGTCTCCCTTGGTGAAGGGATGAGTGTTTTCCACTAGTGTATGTGGATATTGACGAGCCAAAGGGAGGATTTTGGCAGATGCTGTAGATTGGATTACTCAACATCTATTTCCAACCTCCTTCACTTTATAGACTTTAGATAGAGGTTGTACTTACCCAGTCACCCACACAACTAGTGGTAGCCACATGACGCAGTTCTGATCAGTAAGACATAAACAGAAGTTTATGGAGGGGACTGTTCTAGGGCAGCATTTGCTTTGTTGTTAAGGGAAACAGATGCAGATGGTCCCAGCCCTTTCTTCTCTTTTCCACTTCCTCCTGCCTGGATCCCAAATGTGATTCCTGGCTCTGCAATCATGCTGCAGCCATAGGAAAGCAAGCCAACATGCTTAGAATGGCACACTGGGAAAAGAGAGTCTGGATTTTCTATGATCTCATTACTATTCTATCAGTTCTGGCTTGTCTTCTGTGGACTTATTGATAATTGAATGATTTATAAGTCAGATATTTGAATCATTATAAGTCAGGTATTCTGTCATTTGAAACTGAACAACAACTGATTAATAACATGAAAGTCAAGTGAAGGAGAAAGGGTGGAAGGAAGGAGAGGGAAGCTAATAGCTTCACTTTATATATGGTGGAATTGAGATACTGACTTCTGTCTTTGGAACCTGGTCTGTGATAATATTTGGTAATTCCCCATCTACCCTCACCCCCCCTTTTTTTTTAATCTCAAGATCTTTTCCCTGTTAAATATAGTATATTTGGCTGAGGCATTCTGGGTTTATTACCTAGAGGAAGGCTGACATAGCCACATGCCTCAATCAAGTTCTTGGCTTTTGAGATTCTAAGTATGCTTTTGAAATTCATTTTCTTGAAGTTCATAGATTTTCAATTTGTAAGAGCCAGGCTTCTTGAGGAAGAATATGTCATTAAATTCCAGAAGCTGGGTTTTAAGTATCCAAAAATACAAATCTCTGAAGGAATCGGGACATAAAGGAAGGTGTGCCTGACGTGAGGGAGAAGGCCAGAGATTTAGGGGGCTAGGAGGAAAGCAAGAACTCGGGAAGTCGCCTGTGCTCTGCCCAGCACTCTTCACCCCAGTCCTGGGGCAGGAGAGAGTGGGCCTGAAATGTAAGAGTGAAAAGGAGCAAAGCATTCCTTTCTGCATTCAACTCCTGGAAGGCAGCAAGCCAAACGCAAACCTCTCAGAAGTCCCCTCAGTGCTTAACCGAAAGATGCCTTCACAGTGGGAATCATAGGGGGCAGGCCAAGGCAGAGCATTAGATAGCCTTGCTGAGTTTGCTCTGTCTTCATATGTCATAGAGTCAGAAAACTGCTCATGGCCCAAAAGAGGGTCAGAAAAGGGTTAGGATGGCTAGTGGATCTAAAGGGACCTCTTATCAGAACACAGATATACAATCCATATAAACTAGTAATCAGAGGTCAGGCTGGTGCTTGGATCAGCTCAGTGGATGTCCAAAGAGATGCTGATGACCAAAGATCAGGAGATGCCAAGGAGGACAGGGGTCAACCATAGATGGAAGCCTACCTCCTCCCAGAGCTCTGGCACCGCATAGATACCTCAGAAACAACCTGCACTCCCATGAACGTAGGGAAGGGAGGAATGAAATCTGACAACATAAGAGTTTACATGTAAAATGACCAAGTTTGCTTGGAATTGGTAATGATTAAGGTTTCTGCCAGCTGGTACAAGGGGATGTTTTAGTCATAGAATGAAGTTAATCCTTTTTATGCCCAAGAACGTGGCCTGAGAAAATCGTAATTGCTACATAAGAAACTGAGGCATAAGTATATTATTTAAAGTAATTACAGATAAACAAGCAAATAAATAAAAATGATACGTAAAATACTATAAGGAGGAAGAGGTGGGAGAGAAGAGAGAATGATTGTAAAAGTTAATTAAAGCCTCATCTTTTGTTTCTGGAAGACAATAGGCTAAATATAAAATTTGATACATTCAGAAATCTCATATTCATGTTGTTTAGTATTTTGAAGGTAATAAGTGTAAGAATCAAAAAAAAAAAAAGAATAAATTTTTTTACTGGGAGAGGGACTGGGGGTAGGCAGGAGACATTCTTTTCATCATTAATTGTGCTTTACTGTTTCATTTTTATTCTTACAACATACTCATGTTATTTTGATATAAATTAAACTAGATCAAAAATAATAATGAAGCTGTGTTTCTGCTATATGCTGTAGTAGTATATGCTAATAGAATATATATACAAAAGATAAAATCAGCATAGGGAATATGGTCAATGGTATTATAATAGCGTTTTATGGTGACAGATGGGAGCCACACTTCCGGTGAGCTTATCATAACCTAGTATAGAGAAGCTGAATCACTATGCTGCACACCTGAAACTAATGTAGGATTGTGCGTCAACTCTACTCAAATAAAAAAATAAATAAAAAATAAAGATAAAAGTACCCTTAAGTTCTGACCTATAACAGTGCCCTTAAGTTTTCTAAGAATATGGAATATCATGCACTAGAAAATGGCTTTGCAGAGTCCTGTAAGAATTCCTAGACTCTCGGGGCGCCTGGGTGGCTCAGTTGGTTAAGCGACTGCCTTCGGCTCAGGTCATGATCCTGGAGTCCAGGATCGAGTCCCGCATTGGGCTCCCTGCTCAGCAGGGAGTCTGCTTCTCCCTCTGACCCTCCCCCCTCTCGTGTGCTCTCTCTCTCTCTCTCAGTCTCACTCTCTCAAATAAATAAATAAAATCTTTAAAAAAAAAAAAAAGAATTCCTAGACTCTCTGGGGAAATATGGCAACCACTAGGCCATGAGGAAATGGATACTGTGGGTCAAGAAAGAGAAGAGGACAAATATGTGTGAAGCTTAGGTAGGGAGACTTTTCAAAACAGTTATTGTGAGAGAGATTGTATCAGAGGCTGTGTCCTAGCAGTTGGAGCTGTGAGGTAACAAATGTGGAATTGGAATGGTCTTGTGTGAAATGTACTAGGAGCGGTTTTTAAGGCATAAATATACGCGTGTGTGCATGTGCACCCACCCACACATGCACACACACTCATAATGGGTTTAGCTTGTGCTCTAGCCCACTAATCATCTTTTTCTCACTTGGCCTTCAGATCAGATCCTGGGAGGCCAATTAGAGGCCTCAGAAATAAGTCCGTGACCCTCTCTGATCTCCCTCCTTCCTCCATGGCCCTACACAGACAGAGGGCTGACAGACAGGGGCTACGGGGTCAGGACTGAAACCAGTGGTCATTTGACCCAAGCTGAAACATACAGTTCCCGGAACAAAGGACTGAGACTTCATGGGGGTCTAGGAAACAGACCAGCAATTCCTTGTAGTGTTAAGCATATGACCCCTGTACAATCACATCAAAACCACTCTTTTTTTCCCCCTAGTCTGGGTAACTCTTTTACCAATAACTCTGGTGAGTAGCCTTCGTTATTATCTTTGGGCTGATATGGAGCCATAAAAGTAGAGAAACATTCTGGGACAAGTGAATTATTGATGTGGATGGTGTCCGCTAATTGCTTCTTCAGGCAATACATGCAAAGTAGCATCTCCAGCATGCTCCCAAGTTCATTCTCATAGGGTCTGAAGAGACAAGTTAGGGTTATATGTATGTGGATCCCAAATCAGTTCAAATTGATTTATGGCTGGTAACAACAATTAGTGGGACTAAATAAAATTTTCAGCCTGACAAATTTCCTGAAAGTATTTGCAAAAACTCTTAAAAATCAGAGAATGAGCCAAGATTGTTTTTTTAAAATTTATTTCAACTCGTGACACCAAGGGTATAATCATGCTGTTCACAACTAAATTATGGTCCCACCAAAGAAAAATTCTGTTCATATGGGTACAGAGAAATGAATGGGAACTTCTGACCTCTAACAGCAGTGCAGTTTTGCTTTCCCAATAACAGCATCCTGGGAGCACTGGGGTAGATTGCTTTCACCAGAATGCAATACCTGAAAACTGGCCTTTGCTTTCTGGCCATTCATTCGACCACTTAGGAGAGGGCTTATTCACAGCTGACAATACAGAAAGGGATTTAATCAAAATCAAGCTCCATACACGTATTTTATACCTACAACAGGGTGCTTTGGTTGAAATTCAACCCTAGGATTTTTGAAGTCTTGATGGGTAGGAGTTGGAAAACCTATCATTTAAAAACCTCCAGCAGCTGTCTAGTTCAGTGGAGGCGTTGGAGCTCCTTTCTGAACAAGATGCTTCTTTTGTTCTCAGTGAACCACCTGAATGGGCAGCCTAGTCTACGAGGTGCAAATACACCTAACCCTCTTCTATCAGTTTGGATTCTTTCCCAAAACCCCTGCCATTACATGAAAACCTGCTATATGAACAATATTCCCATTAGTTGTAATGAATTCTGTCCTCACCCGAAGTTCTCAAACAATTTCATCAGAGAGAGAACTAGGTCAACTGGATGACAGTAAGATTCAATAGTTAATGCACAATCATTGTAAAATACATAGAATTTACACACAAAATGTAACGTAATGAAGGTTTATTGCACTTTTTCTTCCTATGCTATTTTCTTCACCAGTTTTCCAACCATTCTAGAGCTCATGGTTATCTGGATCTCAAACCACCTTTAAAAATTAATTTAAGCCCAGACGAATATCTTTAGGGAGAAATAAAGGCTAAACATGAGAGCACTTTGAAAGATATGGAAGTATGTAAGACAAACATCAGCAGATGCCATGTTTCCATTTTTCTTGCTCCGTGTAAGCACACAAAGCAAAGCATCCAAATGTGTGTGCAGTTCACATTTGTTCCAGATAATATTCTCTAACCAGAAGTTATTGGCCTAAGTAAATTAGTGAATGTGTCTTTGCCTGAAAAAAATATCGCTTCTTATGGCTGATTTCTTTAGTATGTTTTGGGATACAAAGTTGTTATGCTGGAAAAAAAGAGTGTGGTGGGCAGTATAATGGACCCCCCCCAAAGATATTTAAATCCTAATCCCCCAAATCTGTGGATATATTACCTTACAAGGCAAGAGATTTGCAGATGTGATGACATTACAGATCTTGAGATGGGAGGATTACTCTGGATTATCTGGGTGGGCTGGGTGTGATCATGAGGGTCCCTACAGGAGGGAGTCGGGAGTGATGATGGAAGCAGAGGTCAGAGCGATGCAAGGAAGGAACCACCAGACAAGGTGCAGAGCAGTGGCCTCTAGAGGCTAGAAAAGGCAAGGGATTGGAAGCTCCCCTAGAGCCTCCAGCAGGAGCACAATACTGCTGTTCCATTTTAGATTCCTTCTTTAAAAGTTGTAAGATAATAAGCAACTTAAGTATTCATCAGTGGGTTAATGGATGAAGAAGATGTGGTATATCTAAACAATGGGATATTATTCAGCCAGGAGAAAGAAGGAAATTCTGCCATTTGTAATAACATGGAACTTGAGGGCATTGCATTGAGTGAAATAAGCTAGAGAGACAGATATTACATGGTATCACTTATATGTGGAATCAAAAAAAACCACAAAAAACCCCAAAAAACTCAAACTCAGAAACAGAGAGTAGGAAAACGGTTGCCAGGGCCTGGAGGGTGGGGAAAATGGGGAGACATTGGTGAAAGTGTGCAAAAGTTCAGCTATAATTAGTTACTGTTGTCCACTAGGTCTGAGGATTATCTTCCATTTTAAAAATTTCTAGTTTAATAAAAAGAGTCTGCTGATTACTTTCCTAAATAACCAGAAATTTAAAAAATGGTTTTGAAAGCTATTCTCCATAGCTTTTCCTGGGCTTGATACAACATGGGCTTGATAAGTATCAGTGTATCCAATTTAGTTCAGCAAACCTTTAGTGAATATTTGTGCTATTTTCTCTTCCAAAATTCTGTCTCAGGAAATTCATGGGAACATTTATTCCTATTGCACAAATCGATCTCATTAAAAGATGTCTGTTAAAGAGCTGCTATGCGAGATACTATGAGATCCACCACTGTAACTTTAAACCTGGCCCAAGGAGAAGATACCATATGTCTAGTATGAGGGAGAAAAATTTATTGCTGGAGTCAGAAAACCAAACTCAGATAGGCTTAAGCAAATTTAGAAGTTTATTGACTTAACTGAAAAGTATAAAATTAGGCCTGGCTCCAAGCACTGTCTTCCCAGAGTTTCAAAATATCACATTTTCTTCATGATTCTTTTAGTTGTCCCTCCTCTTTGCTCCAGATTTATCTTCAGGCTGGCTCCCCTCATGTTAGCAAAATGACTTCTACAATTCTAGACCTCACACCCTCAGCACACCATCTGAGAAAGAGAGAATATGTCTTCTTGGAGTTCCTTTGGAAGATAAGGGAGACTTCTGTTCTCAAAGCCCCAGCAAATAGCTCTTTATGCCTCATGGCCCTTAACTGGATCATATCTTCTTTTCGAAACAAAATATCAAGACTTGGGGATGGGGGGCAGGGTGGGAGTAGTGGATCATTTATGTTCCACTTGACAATAAAAGAGGAGTAAATTCCACCCAAGTCACATGGCTGAGAATAGGACAGGAGCAATCGTCCAAGGAAAAATGTGGTTGCTGTTAGAGGGAAGAGGTGAATCAGTGTATGTCCATAGAGTAGAGTAAACAAAATGCAGTTAGATAAGCACAAAGTGCTATGATGCTATGGTATCAAAAAGAGAAAGGCTCAATCTTTTGTCAGGGCTGGAGAGATAAGAAAAGATTACATTAAATAGTTGTCGTTTGCCTGTTGATTCCTACTTACCCTTAAAGGTCCATCTTAGAGAGGAGAAAAAAGACATCTTTTGAAGTAGGAGCACAGCAGAAAAGGAAGGAGGCAGAAAACCGTAGAGTTGTGTTATGGTGACACTAATTAATGCAGCACGACTGCAATACAAAACACGGGAAGACAGCTGGAAAGGGAAGCTGGAGCCTTATTGTGTAGGATTCCCTTGAATTCCAGCAGGAGGAGTCATATTTAATTTAGAAACCAAAGGGGAGCCATTGACAGGTTTTGAATAGGGGAAAGATAGAACCAAATATGCCTGCTGGAAATATTAATCTGCCAGGAGTGAATTGGATGAATTGCAGCAGAGAGAGACACAATTCATGGCGAGCAGTTAGGAGGCTCTTGTAGTATTCTGATGAAAATAATGAAGTAGGGTGGCAGCTAAGGAGTGGGAGGAGATGGTGGGCATGAGAAACTGAAGATGGTGGGATCTTCATGACTTGCTAATAAATTCGTTGCAAAGGGCTAAAGGAGGAATAGTAGTGACCCAGAGCTCTGATGTCACCGGGATTAGCAGGACAGTGGTATCGTTCATGAAAATGGAGAACTCAGAACCATAAGGTGTTCTGCTGAGCAATAAGCTCCCTGAGGATGGAACCACGAGACTGCCTGCCCCCGTGCCAACGGATACTTAATTGCTTGAAAGGCAAAGGGCCCCTCTGCTACAATTCACCTCTTCTATGAGCAAAAGTAGTTAAACTCTGACCTTTTTTACTGTGTTGATTCATTAGCTCCTAACATCACAGAGCCATAACCCAGGGGCAGATTCACGAGTCTTCAGAAGTGTTGGGGTTTGAGTGCATTAGAATGACATCCATTTTTTTTTTTCCTAAGCAGATTCAGATTTGAAAGTCTAGACTCAGTAGATGGAGATCAAAATGTTATCTTCAGTGCTGAGAAAACTGTAGGAGAATGAGGCTTAGTGTGAGGGTCAAATGGACTCCCTTAGATTGCCCCTGAGAATTAAAACAACTGACTGAATTACCATCAGTGCTTGGGATGCAGGGACGGAGCCTCCAAATGAAGACTTACCCCAGGTCCCAGAGAGAAGAGAGAGACATATGGGCCCATTTCTTTTATTCACCAGTAGGTCCTTCCTCTTCCCCTGGGAGGAATGGGAGAGGGGGGCGGAGGCAGGCCTGGGGTTGTGTTCTCACTAACAATGGGACTCTCTTGTAACTATGTGCAGAACTTGTCTTCACTTTCTTCATCAACAAAACTTGGTGTCCCTGATTCATGATGGGCTCTGGATTCTGACCGCCCCTGGCTCTGGCTTGACAGAGATATAGAGGAAGCTAGATTAGGCAGATTTCCTAGTGACTGCATAAGGAGCTTGAAAGATTTGAATTTATGACCTGTTGTGGTGAGATTGGGGTTTTAGAAGGTTCACTCTGGTGACAGTGTAAGAGAATAGCACATGGTGGAGAGGCCTGTTAAGGAGATTGGACTGGGGGGTGCGTCTGGGTGGCTCAGTTGGTTAAGCATCTGACTCCTGATTTGGGCTCAGGTCATGGTGAGATAGAGCCCTGCTTTGGGCTCCGCACTCAGTGGGGAGTCTGCTTCTCTCTTTTTCCACCTCTCCCTCTGTCCTTCCTCCCACTCATGCTCTCTCTCTTTCCCTCTAGTAAACACATAAATCTTAAAAAAAAAATTAATAATTAAAAAAAAAAAGGATATTGGCCTGGAATCCAGAGGGAAGGTGATGAGGAGAGGTACCAAAGCATTGACTATGAAGTTGGAGAGGGGAAACAGATTCAAGAGCTATTTAAGAAGAGGAATCCACAAGACTACAGGTAGACAGAAAGAAAGAGACAATGAGATAACCCCAGGTGACTGCCTTGGGCCCACGGTTGAACAATAATGTCATTCTTCAAGAAAACTATAGGAAGATGAGCATATTGAAGGGGGGCAAAGTGAGATTTCATTTTGTGGCCTTTTACTTGCATATGGTGTTTCCAAATGAAGATGAACAGAGATGACTTTGCTTCTTTTTGAAGTACAGACGAAATAAAGCTTGAGATCAGCTTGAAGTGGGAGTTTGGAGACACTTATTTTTCACTTCTCACATTTCCCCAGAGAGGAGGGAGTTACACTGTCCCACCCAGAGGAAAAAGGAACACTCCCAACCTCTCTCTAACACCTTGCTCACTCCTTCACAGGGCATCTTCCTTATTCCTAATTGGTTCTTTGTGTCCTCTTTCTTTCAGATCCATCTACCCAGCCAGACAGTGCTTCCTCAGCTCCTCCATCTGATATGTTTGCAGGCAAGGCCTGCTGCTTTGGTTTCAGCGCAGGCTCTATTGACTACTGATCCAAAGCCACATTCTTAAATCAGTTTCGTCAGTAATATAGCTTTGATCCTGTTTCCTGTCTCATGTTTATCAGTTGGTTCAGAGCTCTGGGGGAGAGTGTCTTAGCTTGCTAGGGCTGTTCTGACAAAGTATCACAGACTGGGTGCCTTCAACCACAGAAATTTACTTTCTCACAATCCTGGAGGCTAGAAGTTCAAGATCAAGTTGTTGGCAGGTTGAGGCCTTTCTCCTTAGCTTGTAGATGGCTGTCTTCTGTCTTCACGTGGTCTTCCCTCTGTAGTTGCTGTGTCCAAATTTCCTCTTCTTATAAGAAAACAGTCACATTGGATTAGGGCCCACTCTAATGACCTAATTTTAACTTAAAGGCCCTATCTCCAAATAAAGTCACATACTGAGGTACTGGGGGTTAGGGCTTCAACATCTGAATTTTGGGCATGGTGGGGGGGGGGTGTCACAATTTAGCCAAAACCGGGGAGAGAATGGTATTTATTGACCCTCTAAAACTCTATCAGCTGCCCCTATCTTGTCTTCTTTCTTAAATACAATCTCATACACAATTTTAAGACAGATTCTTCTTCCCCCCCAACTCCATTTATTTCAGTGCCAAGAACTAAGAAAATTTTAATCAGGGCACTGTTTAGTTTCATTAAAGAAAAAGCAGGGCAGTGATGCTCAAAGGCTGGTTCCCAGTAAGGGGAGGGTTGCTAGGTTGTGTATCACCCAGAATTGCTTCAAGACAAGACCTGATAAGGACCTGACCCCCTCATAATCAAGGCATCTGTAAGTCTTCCCTCAGGAGTAGTGTGGAGCAATGAGATCAATGTTTGTACAACCCTATGGAATTTACAATTTGCCAATATACCCCAGGTCAATGTTGTGTGCATATTTAGGTTCACAAGTAATTATAAGTCTAATCCAAGACTATGTTTCTCCATTAGTTTTGTTCTTTGATATTTCTCTCACCAAGTTTGAGCTTGAATGGTTTTCCCAAGGGAAATTATGCATCTAGAGTGATGGCTGATTTTATGGAATTCTGTTAATATCCTATGTGACTGAAGATGGTCATTCAGAGCTTTGTTTCAGGGACATAAAACCTTTAGGCATCTTCGCAAAATGAAAGGAAGAAATGACAGATCTGTGGCGAGGAAGCACTTTTTTTTATCAGTGTGATTATATTAGAATGCTCAACTTGGATATATTGATTTGTCTTTGAGAGCGCTTTGTGCCACATAAATCTCATAGAAATATCTTTAAGGAGCTGCCCCAGAAGGCCACCACTTCCCTCCTCAGCAAACAGAAGCAAAGCCAGGGAGTCATTTGTCAAAGTTTCAAACAGAATGGTCCATTGATGAACTGACACTGCATGTTTCCTATTCTGACATTCATGGGATTTTAAAACAAAGATGCATTTTACGATTAACCTTGGTATATAGAAGCAAAGAGCTATATTTGTCTCTTTTGACTTCAGCAACCTGAATTTTTAAAGAATCACCTTCAAGGAAAATCATATTTATTATACCTTAAAAATTCAGTTTATATGCACCATTGTTCAGAGCAATTTCTTTCTTCCTACATTTAATAGCCAAGTGGTCATTTGTTTTGGAGACGCATTCATGCTTTGGAAGATTTAGTCACCAATGGAAAAGAACATTCTTGAGGGTGTTTTTCCTCCCCCACTGCCTTAGTACAGGGAAAATAGGTCTAAAAAATTACACATGAATTTGGGTTGCCTGGGTGGCTCAGTTGGTTAAGTGTCTGCCTTCGGCTCAGGTCATGATCTCAGGGTCCTGGGATCGAGCCCCGCATCAGGCTCCCTGCTCTGCGGGGAGTCTGCTTCTCCCTCTGCCCCTCCCCCTGCTTGTGCGCGTGCTCTCTCTCTCTCTCAAATAAAATATTTAGAAAGAATAAAAAATAAAAAATTATACATGAATTTAAAAATATTGATTAGAAGTTTCTCACCTGCTCTGGATTCTGGGACACATAACCTCAATTTTCTAGTTTTTAAGGGCTGTCATGGAAACATCATCTTTTTTCTCTCTCCCTTTTGAATTGGATGACCTTGAGCAAATTACTGAATTGAAATTTACTTTTTTTCCCTCATAAAATGAGTATTGTGATGTTCATATTACTAGGCAGGCAGTACTGGAGAAAGGGGGGAGGTAGGTTAGAACATTATTTATTTGGAACATGGATTTGGAGCAGAGTGGCTTGGTAAATCTGTTACTTGCCGGCTGGATGATGCTGGGCATGTGACTTCACCCCCTAAGCCTCAGTTTCTGTATCTGTGAGGTGGGCATAAAATAGCTCCTTCCTCATGTGGTTGTTTGAAAAGAAAATGAAGTAATTTACAAATACAGTGCCTAGCACACTATAAATGTGAGATCATCATCATCATGAAAATAACAACCATTAACTGGTTTAATTACTTTATTTCCCTTAACATGGTGAGTAGGATACAGACCCCAAAGGGAAGTAAAATCCATAAAATTCAATCTCTGTGCTGGGCAAAGTGGATTGAAACTAGATTCATATAATTTGGAATATATCTCTTGAATATCCACATTCATATATACATATATATGTGCACATATATATACACAGACACATACATAGATTTTATATAGAAATATAAAAAATATATCTATAGTCAATTGAAATTTCACAGAGGTTTTAAATAACATGAGATGTATTGACTGAGATTTTTTTTTTTTTTAAAGATTTTATTTATTTATTTGACAGAGAGAGAGATAGCGAGAGCAGGAACACAAGCAGGGGGGAGTGGGAGAGGGAGAAGCAGGCTTCCTGCCGAGCCGGGAGCCCGATGCGGGACTCGATCCCAGGACCCTGAGATCATGACCTGAGCTGAAGGCAGACGCTTAACGACTGAGCCACCCAGGCGCCCTTGACTGAGATTTTATATTATAAATACTTTCCCGTTTCTAATGCAAAACCATTTTCTAAATAAAAAAATATTTAGTCACAAGTACAAAATTGGAATAAGATTTAATAATCTCCCCTAGGAACTGATTTTAAGGTTTAAACTGTCCTTTTATGAACACTGCATTAACTCTTAAATCCTTCTTATAATGTCTTCATATTTAAGCTTCAGTGGAGAAAGAGAGGGGTGCACCATTCTCTCACTTATTTAAGAATATTCCTCGATTTAAAAATATTAAGAGCTGCTTGGAGATGGCAGCATAAAGATAATTGTATTAAGCTCCACTCTCTAATATCAACTGAAAGCAACACAAATTCTAACAAAAGAGTCTAAGTTTAATGAAACCAGGAGACAGATAAAACCCCAAAGTATGAAGAATTGCTTCTAAATATAGGGCCATTTGGCCCCAATTCCAGGAGGATGCCAAAAGTGAACGCACACTTGACAGTCTATGCACACACTGCAAATGGTTCCGATAGCAGGTGCCATAGCTCGGAAGTGTTCACCAGTCATCCCTTCCTGGAAACCGTCAATTCCACATCCCACACCGAGGTACTGCACACCAGACGGGATTGACAGGAAAGGAAAAAAGTCCATTAACTTGGCAGGAATCATCCTGGAGGCATATAATGGGAATGATAACACCACAAATAACAATAACAACGATAACCATGGCCGGTATTTATTGAGTGCTTACTACGTGCTAGGCACTGCTTTAAATGATTGTCATATACCAACTCAGGTGATCCTCTGGAACCTTATGAAGATACTTCTGCTATCTCAGTTTTACTCCTCGGTTATGGAGCCTGCACTTTTAACCTCCATGCCCTGCTGCATTTCTGCGGTGTGCATGGAGTCAGCTCCCATCAGTGGCTCAACATCAGTTGAAAATAAAAATAAGTATCAAGTCCCCAGACAGGAACTGGATTCTGCCAGTAACCTGAATGAACTTGGAAGCACATTCTTCCCCAGAGCTTCCATATAAGAGCCCAGCCTGGCAGACACCTGATTTCAGCCTTGTGAGACCCTGAGCTGAGAACCTAGACATGCCATGCCAGACTTACATATATATATATATTATATATATATATATATATTTTAAGATTTGATTTATTTATTTGAGAGAGAGCAAGAGAGAGAGAGCAGAAGTGGGGGGAGAGGCAGAGGGAGAAGCAGACTCCCCACTGAGCAGGGAGCCCAATGACGCTGCCCTATCCCAGGACCCAGGGAACATGACCTGAGCTGAAGGCAGACAGCTAACCGACTGAGCCACCCAGGTGCCCTTGCCACGCCAGACTTCTGACCTTACAAAACTCTGAGCTAATAAGCGGGTGTTTCAAGTCACCAAGCCTGTAATAATTTTTACACAACAACGGAAAACTAATACATAAACATCATTCACTAGCTTAATATGTTTCAGAGAAAAATATGATGATAAATTCTGGATGGGAGGAGGTAGGGAATACTGCAGTGCTTTTGCAAAGAGTGACTAAGCCAAGATAACTCTTTTCCTCCCTGCCTGGCCGTTGTCCTCATGGTCACCAGACCAGAAAAAGCTGGTAGTCATCTGAGCCCCCACTTCTTCCTGTTCCTCAGTCTTAGGCAACAGGTTCTCTCACATTACATCCAAAATATTACCTAGTTTTCATTCTCACTGAGTGGCCTAATTTAGAAAACTACTTTACTTTTTAAATTTTATTTTTTTTATTGAGTATAATTGACATATTATGTTATATTAGTTTCAGGCGTGCAACATAGTGATTCGGTATTATGTATATTGGGAAATGATCACCACAATAAGTCTGATTAACATCCATCCCCACACATAGTTACGCTCTTTTTTTCTTGTAGTGAGAACTTTTATGATCTATTCTCTTAGCCTTCATTACTTCTTGATTAAATTAGTATAGTAACCTCCTAACTCAGGGCTATCCTCGATTCTCTACTTTGCTCTTGTTTTGAAGTTTCCGAATGCCTAATTTGACTACATAACTTTTCTACTTCAACTCCTTTAAGGACCTCTTATAGCTTTCAGATAAAAATTCAAATTCCTTGGCATAGTAGTGCCAGCTTGAATTTCTCCCACACTTATCATTGGCTGTAGTCATACTAAATTACTCACCTTTGCTACAGGGAAGCATATTTTTACACCACTCCATGCTTGGAAGACTACTGCCAATTCTTTCGGGAAAATTGCTATTCATCCTTAAAACTCAATTCGAACATCATCCCTTCTAGAAAGTGTTTTAAGAGTTAGATATGGACACTTCTTTCACAGAGTCTTCTTCATTAGATAGTTGGGTGCCTTCATGGGGCCTTTCTTCCCTTCCTCACTCACAGATTCTGACAACCACTTTCACAACAATCAGAGAGACCCTGGATTCAGACCAGGGTCAAGCAGATGTGCATCCGACAGGGTTTAGTCCCGGTCTGAGAGTGTAACTCAATGTCTCTCGTCGTTTTAGGGGATGACCAGCTTTGGAGCAGAGATGAAGAAATTTGTGTAGGCAACACAGAGGTGTTGGGAAAGATGGTCTAATCACTCCTCCACCCCTTCTCACTGAAATTTGATTTTGTAGAGACATTGGGGTTTACAGGCTTTACCCAATGAACGTCTAACGATGGGGAAGAACAAGGCTTTTCGCATAATGTTAGTTTGAGTCTAGAGAGAGTTGTGAAAGGTTAACACAAAAGGATGGTGGTTCTGGTCTATTAGGTGCTGCTGAAATGGCCTTGAACAGGTTCGTGTGGGTTATGAGGGAATGGAGAGGACTGGTCATTCAGGCCCAGCAAGGCATGGCCCTTTGTGGTAGACAAAACGAGTCACCTTCCCTTGAAGAATGTCCTGACAAGCACCATGGAGCAGGGTACATAGCATAAGACGGATGTTCAGTTGCTGATGGCAGCCTTATACCTGTGTAAGTGGCTGAAGAACAGAATGAAAAGGGGTGCGATGTGAAGGTCTTGGCTGGTTTCCTTCATGCTGAGGGAACACTGGGGAGTAGGCAGGTTATTGCTTTGGTGGTTGGTAGCTTGGGGTCTTTGTTCCACCTGTGGTGCTTTGGATATGATATGCCCTAGCCAGCTTCTACTCCTCAGCCATGTTGCAGGAAGACAGGATGGACATCCCTCTGCTGTCAATATATTGGTGTTTGAGCAAAGTGCTCTGTGATCTGACCATTGCCTACTGTTTGCACCCCAAACTACCACTTTTATTGGTTTTCTTAGTAACATTTTGTTGGGTTAACAGAAACAAAAATAACACGTTTACTTTCCTCACTCTATGCAAAATAATACAAACAAAACTATGTAAGTAAGTCTGTAAGTAACAGAAACAAAGCAGGAGCTACCAAAAGCAAATGTCTAACCAGCTATGGCCAGGAGACCCCAGTCATGCCGGGGTGGGATTGTCAGTCCTCAACCAATCAAGGCTGGGCACACATCTCAACAGTCTACAAGAACACTGCCCTCTCTTCATTGGTTTGTCTGTTTGTTTATCCAGCCAGCTTATTAGCATTTTGAAATAATTTGTTTTTTTCTATTTCTAGTGAGTATCTAATTCACAATAGACAATTCAAAAAAATGTCAAACCAATTTTAAAAATTCAGGGTTTTATAACATGTGTTTTTGTTCATATGTTTTATTATACCTGGTTTTACAGATATAACATGCATTCTCAAAGGATGATGAACTCTGATAATTAAGTATGCTCCTTAATTACAAGTTATTTTGATACTTGAGAAAAATATTTGATGCAGATTTGTTGGTAACATAATTTTGTTTAATCAAATGAACACTATGAAAGTTATAATAAAAACACTGCTCTATTAACACATTTAAGGTGTACAGTTTTCCTCCCAAATTTGAAAATTATCTAAAAAAAAATTACAAAGCTTTCCTCCACAGAAAATACAGAAACAAGTTAGCAATAAAAAATATATATCAAATGATTCTACTCCCCAATGACATGTAGTTACATCAAATGACATGTGCTCACTTTCACATCAAATGCTATTTTACACCAATAAGAAATGCTTAAATATTTATTTTTTGTCATAATTTTTCCTCTAATTTTATGAAAGGAATTAGTAATTCAAATTCAAATGATAAAGGAGGAATTCTAGTAGTTTGGATTATTAGTCTCTTAAAAATTTTACTACAGATGGGAAAAATGTCAACCTTTTTTTGTTTCCTCACTCTAAGCAAAACAATGTAAAGTAAAAGACTTTGAAATACTTAGAAGCATGATTCAATGTATCCAATTCTACAAATGGAAAGATAGCCTATTAATTTCTCTTTGGGGCTTTATTAACTCAAGCCACCTAACAGACTAGTTAGAAGAGCATCCATCATAGGTAAAATAGCTAGAGGTATCAAGTAATTTTTTCTTCTAACTGGTGAGAGTATATACAACCATTTTTAATGAACAATGCTGAGCCATTCCCAGCCTGAAAATATTTAACAACTCTTTCGGATAAACAAGAATCCTACTCTCTTTGTATTTCTGACATGGCTTTCTAAGAACTTTGCATGGAGCAGGTGCATGACAAATGCTTTTAGAAACAACTGAATAAATGGATGTAGAAACAAAGAGAAGTTAGTACAAGACTTTGCTGAAAGCAAAACCCACATTAAATGTCTTGGATGTTTGGATTGTTGAGAGTAAACTTAGAACAAAATACTTTTTGCATGTAAAAAGTTATCCATTTCATTAACGCTTTTTTGGAAAACCATTATTTTTATCTAAACCAGTGATTTAAGACATCTTTTTCCTGGCCTGAACTTTCTGGTGTTGTGCCTCAATTGTTTATCCTTGTCACACTCTCCAACAATACACCAATAGACATTAAGTAGCAAAATTCAGAAAACAATGTTTTCTTTTCACAAAGGGCCTCAAATTCAGAAACAATATTCATCCCAAATCTTTTTAAAAAATAACCTATGAAATTTTAAAAAAGTATTTTCAAAGCTGCTAGATGAGACTTTTTTTCCGTCAGCATTGCTTGTGCAGCATTTTTTCAGGATCCACACTAATATCCTGAACATTCTGCTTGCTCAGCACCGTTCTCCTCTCCATTATCATGTATTCAGAAGAGATGAGCGTTGCCTTTCAGTGTATGTATAATACTTGTCCCCCAGGTATTCAACCTCTTTTCTCTTTATTAAGTGAACCAGCTGCAATATTCAACATTTTACAAAATCTAATGTCTTTCCCTGAGTCACCAACCAACATTGTACCCAGGGATTTCAAGGTCAATGCATGTGCTAGCCCAACACTGAGAATCTTGACGATGTGGGATCATTGCAAACATGAAAAAGATGCTTTATGCACTTGCTATCTGAAAGTGAATGTGAAAGCATGTAAAATTTAAAGTACAAAAGTAGCTTAGGAAAATATTACAGTTGTCATACTTGATTACTTTTAGCACAGCTTGATATTCCTGAAGAATAGATATTAAAGAGTAACTCTTCTTGAAAGATATAAAAATTCACTCGTTCAGGTATTCAATAAATATTCATTGGGAGCCTACTGTGTACATAACGCGGCAGGTACATTGATGGGTAACAAAGACATATAACATATCATATTGACCGTGCATATCATTTCCTAGAGGGCTTTACCAATGAGGCAGAAGCAGAGGACTGATGACGTATTGTAAATGGTGTTGAAAATTATTCTTTATGTACCGTAATAACATGACCAGACATACCTTTAATAACCTTTTCCCCCCCCAAAGATACATTACATATTACTCACCAATAACAAAGGAGAATCTTAAAAAGACTCTTTTATGATGGAAGTAGACCTAAACCGAATTTGATTGAGGATAGATAATCTGAGCACCAATGCTTTAAAAAAATTTCCAAGTGAAATGAGATAAGCCTGACTTTATAGAGGTCATCTGTTTTCTGAAATCATCATACAGATTTAAAACAAAAACTGTCAGTGTGGTCAAGATTAGAAGGGGGGATTTTGCCATTTAGAGGAAGCTGCTCATTCTTTAAGGACCTAATGAATAGCCTTTGAAACTAAGGGAACAAGAATAATCAAATAAGTTGTTTAAGAGAATCATTGAAAGGCTTTTTCTCTGAAGAAACATGATCTTCCAAACTGTGAAGTAGATTGTCAGGAGACTGAAATTTTGACACTGTGGAATATGTCACTGAATTGTTCTGTAAAATACAATATTACTATTTCCCTAAATTTTCTATGTAGCTTAGAAGTTTGATGGAAATGTGAATGGCTTTATATCACATTACATCTTCCAGGCTTTTGGAAAAAAGGAAATGGTTCAAATTTAATCACATCAAGCTAGAGACTGGAGTGACTACAAATTCATGGTCTTGAACAACTTGGACCTTAATGCTACCTGGAAAGCTTTCTCTTTTTATTCATCTCTTTCCCCTATTCTCTGCAGGAACTCTAGAAGCTCCTGACCCCAAATCTGTCATCTTATCGGTCCCCCACATCCTCACCATTATACACTCACACTAGTTCTTAATTTCTGGAGTGAGTCAGGAAAGTTCAGGACTTCGCATCCTTACCCAACAACCTGACTAATGTCCCATCTCCACTGCAACTGCTGTATCCAAGGTCATTTACTCCCTCTTTTTCTCTATGTCCATCGGAAACTTGTCAGTTCTTACCGAGTTAACCCCTGGGTAACATTTTACACTGTTGACCTATCTTTGTTATAACCCTTTCCCTAAGTTGGAAACACTGACACCCCTGATTCCCTCCTACTTCTTGAGAAAATATTTCTCAGTCTACATAGCGGGTTCTTTTGTTTTTGTTTATCCCTTAATTGCTGGTGTTCTGATAGGTTTTGTCGTCTATCTTCCCTTCATAGTCTGCAGATTTTCCCTGCACAGTCTCATCCATTCCTACCTTGAAATTGTTACCTCTCTATAGCTGGCTCTCAAAGCAACAGCCGTATCCCAAATTGCTTTTCTTAAACTTCAGATCTATATATTCAACTGCTGCTTGACTTCTCCTCTTGAATGTCACACGAATACCTTAAACTTAGCACGCTTGCATTGAACAGATTGTCTTCCTTCGAATCCTTTCCTTTTATGGGACCTTGTCTCTGATGGTGTCACAAGCCACATACCTGCGCAGTCCAGAAACACATAGGGATGGCCCACAGTCCGGTCAGGCAGTAAACCCTTCTAAGTCTCTCAGGAGTCCATGGATGCAAACATAAAAGCACTATTACCCCTGCGCCAGCACCAGCTGTTTCCACCCCCTGTCTGAAGGACCACGCTAGCCTTCTGTTGTGTCTGCTCGCTTGTACTTCCATTGGCCTTTCAAGGCTTTCTCCACACTAGAGCCAGAGGTAGCTTTCCAAAGAAAAGCTTATTGCTCCCCTTTTCTAAGTCTTATCATGGCTTCCATTATAGAATAAAGTCCAAACTCTTTACAGTGTCTTGTTCTGCTCCTTATGACCTGGCCTCCACTCTCCTTGACTTTCCTGTCTCCGTGTGCTTCTCCCTCACATGGTGCTCCAGTCATACCAACCTTTAAAAGTTACCTAAATGTACCACGGCCTCTGTCCATTTTGAGTTCTCTTACGGGCTGTTCATTTCATGTGGCTCTTCTTTGTCTCATCTCATAACTGACTCTTGTTCCCTGTTTAGCATCCTCATTATTCCTCTCAGAAGCCATGGTTTATGGTATCCATATCCCTCATACTTGTATCATAGCATTTTATTACAACTGCTTATTTATCTCTTTTCTGCTCTACTGTAAACCCCAAATTGTTCATGTTCAAAGTGGTAGTCCCAAATATTTATCACAATAAATATGTATTCATATTCACTGATGGAATAAGTAGAGGGAAAAAACACTAAAAAAAAACCTTTAAAAAGATGAAAAGAAGATAAATGAGTGGCAACTTACTAGCAGAATGGAGAAACGGAAGCCTAATTTTTAGCACGGAATCCAATAAGAAGCAAGCTGATTCATAATGACCTCAGGCAAGGTCAAGAATTAGAGGTGCTGGGGACCCGTGATTGCCAGGGTGTGGGGCGTGGCTGAAAACAGACTCATTGTAAATCTGGATCAGGAGCAGGTGGATCCCAGATCCTCTTCCTACCCTGCATATCCAAGTGACTTTTTTTTTTTTTAAAGATTTTATTTATTTTTTTGAGAGAGAGCACAAGTAGGCAAAGAGGCAGGCAGAGGGAGGGAGAGAGAGAGAGTAGCAGGCTCCCCGCTGAGCAGGGAGCCCGACGCTCGATCCCAGGACCCCGGGATCATGACCTGAGCCGAAGGCAACCACTCAACTGACTGAGCCACCCAGGTGCCCCCCAAGTGACTTTTATTCACTGTTGTTTCCCCATCCCAGAGGAAGGCAGGAGATTTACTCTCTAGAACAGGTGAGTCAAAGAGACCCTGCACTCAGGAACAGCAGGTACAGTTGAGAGCTGGGGGAAGAGCTGTCCCTCAGGATATATCAAGTGAAAAATCTAGATTAGAAACATTGGGATCCTCCCAATTCCTTCCCCATGCAAAGCTCTCTGAATATTGGCAGCCAGGGTTGGACCCCCAGGGAGGAGGTCGAGTATCCTCTCAGTGGAAACTGATCCAAGACAAAAGATTTACGAATGCTGACATCTGGGTGCTCCAGTGAAACCACAGTGTCCTTCAGTGACCCTATGGTGAGGCCCACCAGCTGACACACAGAGCTTCTAATCCGCTTTTCAGGACCTCACTATTAACTATGAACAGACAGCTAACAATCACTAGACATTTGAGGAGGACTTTTAGTGTGGACGAAAAAGACCAAAGCAAACGTTGAAATGAAATTCAGAAAAAATAGAGGTGAGCAGCAGAAAGTAGAAGAAAATGTTTTAAGAAATTATTCATGACATCAGAGAGAGAATTTCTGGAGTGCTATTGCAAGCAACAGAAAGCTACTGGAGATTACCTTACATGGTTGAGAGGAATTTTAGGATCACGTCAGGAAGTTTGTGACGGAGTTATTTTTTTAAAATTTTATTTATTTATTTATTTATTTATTTATTTATTTATTTATTTATTTATTTATTTAAGATTTTATTTATTTGCGAGAGAGAGAATGAGAGACAGAGAGCATGAGAGGGAGGAGGGTCAGAGGGAGAAGCAGACTCCCTGCTGAGCAGGGAGCCCGATGTGGGACTCCATCCCGGGACTCCGGGATCATGACCTGAGCCGAAGGCAGTCGCCTAACCAACTGAGCCACCCAGGCGCCCCTTGTGACGGAGTTATGACAAGAATGTAGAACATTAAGCAAGTTTTAAAAAAGGGAATTACAAATTTCAGGAAAAAATTAAGTTGAATGAGAAAGAAAGTTAAGTTATAGTATATGATAGGCTCAACTGTAAGCAATATATACATAGGGTAAATGTGAACTCTTAATTACTAAGTGTACTATAACTGTAGTGGAAGGATGGGGGAGAAGTGAGCATATGTGTGTGAGTGCACATGTATACATTGAGGGTGTTGTCATAAATCTAAATTTTTATTCTCCATAGGAGGAAGTCAGTAGACGATGTTCAAAACTGTAAACCCAACAAATAGTAGCATTAGTTTGAACCATCTGAGGTTGTTATTAACCACTTTTTACCCACAGAAATGACCATTGCTTATGATTTAAACTAATGTGAGCATTATTTAAAAATGAGGGACTAAATACTAGAAGAACTATCTGGGAAAGTGGAAAGGGATTACTTCTGGGTAAGGGAATGGGATCGAGTGGTAAGTTTTTGCTCTAAGCTTTCTAGAACTATTTGGCATTTTAGACAACATACATATATTAATTTAGTAATAATTAAAATTAATAAAAGAACGAACAGGTGGTTTACTTCCAAAGTACTTAAGTGAAAAGACCCAACTCTACTTCCAGGAATGATTAGCAGTGGTAATTGATCTGATTATGCTCACCTTTTCTCCTTTAAGGATTTTTACCTTTTAAAAAAATGACTATTAGGAGAGCTTGCTCTGAAAAGACAAAAATAGCTGTTCTAATAGCTCCTTTAGAACTTTAATTGGAAATTTGGTTGTGTCTTCTTCCAATTAAGCTAATTGAAGTGGAACTCTGATTGAGCCCTGGGAGAGGAGGCGCTCCCCAGCTGAGGCTCATAGAATAACAGCTGACTATAAGAAGAGAGAAATAGAAGCAAATGCTTGGGAAGACTGGTGAATCAACTCTAGAGGGATTTCAATTATTTACTTATTGACTGACACATGCAGGGAAAGTAGCCAGAAAAGTTCTGGAAAAAAAGGTGGGGGGAGTGGAGAGCTTCACCTGAGGTTTTAAATAGATATGTATGAACTACTCTTGGTATTTTAACTGGAAACTTGCAGACTTTTCTAGGGAGGGCACCTGTGTTAACCCCTTTATCATTTGTTTAGACAAGTACACGCTTTGCATCCAGTAGGTAAAGGATAATTGGAAGGCATGTGCAAGAATATTAGAACTTACATCTCTCCTCATCCCTTCCAGAGCCTTCTGTGCTAGTCAAGCTGATGCACCTCCAGTTCCTCGAGCATGCTTTTGCCTTTGTTCCTTCAGTAGCTTCACGTCTGTCTCAAATTCTGGTGTGTATAAAAATCGCTGTGGAACTTGCTGTAAATGCAGATTCCCAAATCCCATCTTCACTTTAGGATGTCTTTGAATACATTAGGCATAATACCCACAGTACCTATTTGCTCTCAGATGAGCTATAGCCCCCCAAAGCCCACATTTTAAAAAGGGAGACTTCAAAATACAGAAGAAAATTGCTAAAAAAAAACCCCCAAAAACCCAAAAAACAAAAAAACCAAACAATAAAAGTCCAATGGTGTATATAACAATATTTTGTAAACTAGTAAACTGCAACTTGATTCATTTTACCGCATAAAGTGTGGGTACATTTTAATATGTTTCATTTAAAGATGGAGCCTCCAAAGTTTAGAATGGCCTGAGGCCAATGCAGTACATAAAATAGCCCCTCCTTGTTTCTGGAGTGGGACCGGGGAATTTGCATTTTAGAGAAGCAGCCCTGTGACTTTGCTGTAGGTTTCAGGGCTCCTTTGGAGGCCCAGCTCAAGTCTTAAAGCCAAAATCAATCAGCCTCTCAGCCTTTCTCACCCGAGAGCTATCATTTGAATTTTGGTGTCATTTTGTCAAATTCTTTTAAGGTAGATATATTTCTTTGGATCCAAAGGGAACCAAACAGTCTGGATTTAACATGTTTATTGTTTTCAATATAAATTATTTGTTAAATATATATTCAGTGGTGGTTTAATTTTTGTAACTGTGCGAGATTTTTCATGTAAATGTATTCACAAATCAAAGAACACTTTGTCATGATCTTCTTGATTTATGATAAAGAAAAAACGTATTTTATGTATCAAGTAGGTAGGCAAGTTCTCATCATGTAGATGTTCAGAAATCACTGAAGACTGGCTGAGGCTTAACATATTATTTAATATATTTTAATAGTATCAATGAATACTTTCTGTAATGCTTGAGACAGTAAAGCAAAAGAAAACAGTGTTATAAATGTGCATTAAATTTGAAATAGTGACATTCTGAGGTAACTTTCAGCTCTTTCTGAATCTCTGCTGCAACTGTAAGTCAGGAGAGAATCAGTATCTTTCTTAAGCTTTTGATTCTGACCTTCTGAGAATGAGAAATAATGACAATAACAAAGAAACATTTCTGATCAATAAACTTCAGCGTCCCCATTTTGTGATGGGTGGGAGGACCAATGGGGAGGGCTAAGAGAATTCCTCTGTTTTTTTCTGCATTCCATCCAGTCTTCCCAGCTCTCTGAGCAGGTTGGCTTTAAGCTCTGACTGCCCCCTCTTCCTGTTACCCCAACTCTTTGTCCCCTCAGCCTCTTAGAATTCGCCGTAATCTCAGGAGGGCTTGTGGAAAGAAACCCCAAATGACTAAAGTTGACTTTCTGTTGCTCACAGGAATCAAGGTTCAAAACGGAAATTAAGCTCAGTTATAGAAAAATATGGAACATACATTACTTGTAGTTTACAAACAAAGATTTGTAGCTACCGAGTGCTCTGCCACACAGACACCACCTCACTGGACAGTTGGATTTTTGGAGGGATATCACAGAGGACACCATGTTACTGAGGAGGGTACCAATATTTAATGGGTGCTCATGGCCCGAGCAGGTCCGCCTCCTTCTTCCTCAGCTCCTGCCTCAGTTATGGAATCTGAATTGCTTAAGGAGCCACAGGAAGTCCTCATTCCTTGCCTTCTCCCTGTCCTGTTATAGGGCATTGCTACCCTACAGAGGGTTTACCACAATCTGATGTCCAAAATACCGATATTATCAAGATCATTATCACATAGACAACTTACAGCCCTTGCTGTCTTGAGTGGAATTTTCTATTTCTTGGGAATACTTTTCTTTGGGAACACTGTTCTAATTTTACAATTGAAATCAGTTGGATAAATTAGGGTCAATAGGCACAGTTTCTGCTTTTCAGGCTTTTTTTTTTTTTTTTTTTCTTCACAGAGCATTTGAACTGATCTTATAGATAGGAGGGCCTTGGAGGCTACAACCATCAGCAGAATCCAGCCTCATCTGAATTTGTATAAAGGAAAAAAGAATCTTTTTTCCCTCCCAATAAATATTTCTCTCAAATGGATGAGATTGGACTATGTATACAAAGAGGAAAATGTAGAGTTCAGTGGCAGGCTTGCAGTGCCCGGGTGAAAAGAGTGATTCTAATTCTAATTCCTGTGATGAGACCTCAGGACAAATGACCCCTCTATGTTTGTTTGTGTAATGGGAATGATATAGCCTATTGTACAGGGCTTTTGTGGGAGTTAAATTAAGTCACATATATAACAGTTATTTCTAAAGGGCTATATAAAAGTAAGGCATTATTATCAGGCAGCTAAGCAAAGTTAAAAGCTTTAATAAAACCTATCCTTTACTGACTATAAGGAGACATTTTGTTACCAATGTGCAAACAAGACATATTTGCTATTAAAAGTTTAGTTTTTGAGACTAAATGGCTCAGGAAGCAATAAAGATGATCTAATATGTCAAGAGAGACATTTAAAAAAAGGAATAAGTGTATTATAGACAGAAGTAGGAGACAGTCTACTTCTTTTAAAGAGCCATATCTATTCATAGCATATTTAGAAAAGTATTGGATTCAAGAATATGAGTCCTAGAAAAGTGATCTAAAGAATCAGGGTGTCATTCAGTACAAAATGTTTAGTCAGGCAAACTAAGATTAATAATGGGAGATTAAATCATGGCAGTCCTTGAGAGAAGGTATGTATAGAGCAGAGAGTGTAACTGTCTTTTTACCCCTATATCCCTATCACCTTGACTCGTGCCTGGTGCATCATAGGTTGTCAAATGATTTTTGCAGAATAAATGCAGAAGTTCAGGGGTATCGCTGAGGGGAGATGCATCCCCCAAGCTGAAACTAGTATCTGAACTGTTCAAAGAAAGAGACACTTGCTTGTTGGTTCAGATTTGTGAAATAAAGATGTGGGCTAATTATAATGGCAGCTGAGCTTTTTAGCTTCCTTAATTATTCCAAATTTTTGACAATCTCAGGATTGGAATGTTCTTGACAAATGTCAGTGGTGGGTAGTCAACAAAACTTAGAATGAAAGAAAACTAGTCTTTCACCAGAGAACTTAATCTCTTAGGTTTGGGATAGCAAATGGGTCAATATTATTCTATTATTGATGGCTGGTGGGGCATTCCTGTTGGGGGTTCTAAGGTTATATCTGGGAGATCTATGAGTCAGTTGATTAGAAATATCTACCATGGGCATTGAGATCAGGGATGGTAGACAAACTGCTTTTAAAGGGGTTTTCAGGTTGAAGGTTGAATTTGTGGATGATTTCCTATCTGCTCTTTTGATAACAACCTCATGATTATTATGAGATGTGGCTTATTATGAAGACTAAAACTCTAAGGATTTGGGAACTGAACCTATAAGTGGCAGATACATATTAAGTGTATCTTACATGTAAGTGACACTCACCAGAGTGTGTCACCAGATACACATATATTTGTCTGTCTACATCTCCCAGCTTCTGTCCAGTTAGTGTGGGGCCATACGACACAGTTCTGGCCAATGAGATGTGAGCAGAAGTGGTATAGCAATGAGTAGGCCCTGCCCGCTTAGAAACATCTCCTATGATCACCTAGCAAACTCTCCTCCCTTGCCACGTTAAACCTTGGAGGCAGTGTACTCCAAATGGCGTGGCTACAAGGAGAAAGGCTCGCAACCACCCTGAACACCATAAGAGTGAGGCAAACTTTATGGAGATTTGGGGTTTTGTCTGTTGCAGCAGTTAGAGTGAATTACCCTAATACCCACTGATAACTGTTATGGAAGTGGTGTGTTTTGGTGATGGGAAATGGCTTAGCCTCTCTAAATGTTTGCAGGAAACTGCTTCCTGAGCTGGGTCCTTGAGACAGCACATTGCCCTTCCTGCCTACACTACCATTAGGTCAGGGAGGTCTCCTAGATCCTGCCGACTCAGCTTACCTTGGGGTCACGAAGAGCTGGGGGCACAGGAGGGGGTTTAGCTCTAGCACACCGTGCATACTACCGTGCAATGGACATATCCTTCAAAAACATGTGTTTCTAATACCATCATTCCTTCCCATGGGTTTCTGGTTCCCACCAAGCTAACTTCAAACCCAATGGCAAAAACCCCACAAAAAACAACAAAAATCAGCTGCTATGGTATTAGCGACCCTCTGTGTTCTGGTACTGTGTGACTTTTCCAAACCTAGTCCTCTTCAGGGAACCTCTGCTGAGATGAGGGGCATTGCTTAAACATCCCTCTCTCTTCTTTCTTTCCCCTGCTATTCTTTTTGATTTCTTATCTCCCTTTATCTCAATCCTACCAATTCCTAAACCTCTGTTTAAACATCTCTCTCTCTTCTTTCTTTCCCCTGCTATTCTTTTTGATTCTTATCTCCCTTTATCTCA
The DNA here is from genome assembly GCF_029215605.1 of Mirounga angustirostris. Classification (NCBI taxonomy): domain Eukaryota; kingdom Metazoa; phylum Chordata; class Mammalia; order Carnivora; family Phocidae; genus Mirounga; species Mirounga angustirostris. The sequence continues at coordinate 129,760,278 of NW_026991715.1, forward strand.
ATCCTACCAATTCCTAAACCTCCCACACCCTCCTCCACCTGGCAGAAACAGTTTCCCCTTCCTATGAACACTTGGATCTCTATCTCTCTCTGAAGGCATCTCCCCGCCACCTTCTGGTGGACACTATAGCTAGGAGTTTATGGCAGCCCTTCCTCCTGGACCATGAGCTTCTGGAGAGAAGGGAAGATATGTCTATTTGGCTTACTGTCAGATATTTCATGGCACACACTGGATTGCCCACTGCTTGAACAAATGAATGAATAAATGAAAAATCTCCTTTGCAAAGCTATGAATTCTCTCAGTTAAAAAATTATGATATAGCCTCTGTAGAAATAGGAGGCAGCTTAAAAGAGAACAAGCATATGAAATATTATAGCTCTGAATATGCTAAAAACATTTTATTTACTCATAGTATCAGAATGCTGGAAGGATTTTATCCTTATTTCCCTCTGGTCTGGCTCTTACTTTTTCTTTTTCTTTTTTAAATCAGAGATCCATAGACATTTTTTTTCTATGGGAGTGAAATAAAGGATGGAGATTTGGGATGGACAAAAATATAGAACTGTCTTTTTTTATCTAAAGCAATTACCATGAGGAAAAACAGCTTTCTTCTTAATACAGCAATTCCATAAATAACAGTAAAATTCTTGATGCCCCAGCAGTAAGAAGTCTTCAGGGCAGCACCAATGATGTATAATGCTGGCTGGGAGAAACTATTGTTTACAAGCTAATTATTGTATAACAAGTTGGCTTTAGTTAGCTGTTTGAGAGGTTCAAACAGCAGATTTGGAAAGATAAAGTGTGTATCAGCATGTACATTTTTTTTAATCTCTGATTAAAAACAATAGTTTGAGAGAATTGAAAAAAACGAGTTAGAAAAAACAGTTTATTAAGTAATATCATATAAATAACTTGTTACAAAAATTGATTTGCAAAAGGCATATTTAACTCTTTGTGAGAAATCACTTTTTAAATTGCATTCTTTTCAGATGTATACGTCTAAGAAAACAAAGGAAAATAAAAGAAGTCATTTCAAGGAGCGTGGCTTTGCCATTTGACTACCACAAAAGGCCCGGCTACACTGAGCTGTAAGGTAATCATCTTACCTCTCCTTCAAATACAGGAAGCTTTCTCATGTAAACTGTGAAGTTATGAAAATCTCCCCAACTAGAAATGTTGATGAAAGCTGAGCAGTGGTTGTTTCTATCAGGTGTTCTCATTGCCTCATGAGAAGAACCATATGACTGAGCATTACAGCCAGCAAATCTTCAAGGGTGGCATCAGCTTCAATTTATACTTGGGAGTATTTTTAATTAAAAACAATCAATACCAAAAAGCTTTTATTTTCTGGGTTTAAAAATCACAAATCACAGTAGGAGAATGCCAAATTGTCTTAGCTTGGTACTACTGAAGACGCACGTAGCATTTATTATAAGGCCTATTCTTAGGCAGTTTACTTTCAAAGCAATGAAAAGAATCACAAACAAAACAATACGGTGGTTTCCAAGCATTCCTACGTTTCTTCTGAGCAGATCGGTTGGTTTGCTACACAGCATTCTCCCTGAATGCCTTAGCAATTCTATACATTTGATTCCTTAATAAACACTAAACTAATAGATCATAGAAAACTAAAAGCTTATAGAAGGTGCCTCTAGACATATTTACATAAATAACATAGTCTCGCAAGAAAGACCAAGATCTCATTATAGCAGAATGCTTTTTCCACAACACTGGATCCATGCCTCATTTGTCAAATTAACCCCATTTGAAGAGAAATTTGAGTTTGTGGTCCATGGGTTTTAAAAAAAAAACTGGAATTAAGCAACTTGTAAAAGCTCTTTTGAAATTAATCTAATAACCCAGTGGCTCTCAGGCTAAGTGCCTTGGTCCTGTCTGAAATACAGTGGGTAATGGGCTTTGTTTCCATTTGACCTCCTTTTGGCACTTTCATCTGCTGGCTCTGTCGGGCTAACATTCCCCCCAAATTAAAAAATGAAAATGCATCATAAATAAGGTATTACAAAATGGGGAGTAGATTAAAGATTGTCTCAACAATGCTTAAATTAAATTGACGATGCAGAGACCATAAACTTCTGGCTTTAAAAATGAGCTATCTCTTTATTAACTTTTAACAAGTGTGTGAGTCAATGTATTTCCTTTCTAAGAGGGTATTTCTCTGCACACTGAATATGATCAGGGTCTGATTTTTTTAGTAGAAAATTGCCCCTTTAGAAAACTATTCCATAAAGATGCCAAAGGGAGATTAAAAATGCTGCAAACATAATAGTCACTGAACTTTTAAGGAGACCATACTGTGATTCTGTATTCTCTGGAAAAGAAAGCTGCTTGTCAGACTTTGGAAAATAGTTCATCCTCCTGAAGATCCATACACTAAGTCTTAATCTTTCCACTCTTAACAATCTGATAGAGGGGCCTGGGTTTTAGTGTTAAATGTAAATGCTTGACTGTTTAATCCTCTGCAACAATTCAAAAAAGATTTCATCTAGACAAAATCATAAAAAATAAAATTACACTAAAACGATCCTTTTTAGAGGATACCTTTCAAAATAGTGGGGGGATCATGACTTTCTAGAGTGTTCTTCCCAAGTAATTACATTGCTTTAAAACTAGTGACTAGGGTAAGATAATTGATTTGGTGGTTTGGTTCCTGGGGAAAATGAATTTAGGTGTGCCTGATTTAAATACTTAGTTTGGGCCAAGAACCAACTCTGTTCTTCCCTTTCAGCTGCATACTTTTATGGTCCTCAAGTATGTAGAATTGAGGAATTCTTAATTCATAGTTTATACATTTATCTCCAATGACATACCCATTTCAAGGCAAAGCATTTGATGGAAGGTATTGCTCAGCAAATTGGGTATCTAATATTTATGCACTTAGAAATGAAAGTAATGGAAACTTTCTAAAGTTAATTTGGATTTGTAAATTTTGGGTGCTCCTAAGATAGAGATTCAACTTTTAAGAAATTTTTATACAACTTTTTTGGAGCTCAAAATGAACACTAAGCCAGAATTTTTTTTTTTAATGAGTTAAAATTGAATTGCCAGGTTTTGTTTCATTTGAAAATGGAGTCAGTTTGTATCTGAAACTCCCTTCACACAACTAAACTGTAAAGCTAAGAAAGCTCTGTAAAAAACATGTATTTACTGTGCCCAGAGCCCCTGTCTTATGGTTCCATGGAACCATCTATTCTTCTCTCCTATTTGATTTCATTTTTTATTTGGGGACAAATGTTTATGCCTTTTAGCAGAAAGTGGCTATGAAGTGAAGGTTGTAAACTTATGCACGGTAGTTTAACATTTTAAAAATCCCAGCTTATTTTAGGGAACATCTTGGTGGTTTGAAGAAACTCTCCTCTTCGAATGGAGGGGAAAAAAATTTCAGGGGCTCAAAGTCCTTGAAGCAATCCACAGAAGTGATCTGCTTATAATTAAGGAATTTTAGTTTCATAGTGACTAAAGCAAATATTAAATTTTACCTCTTCCCATTTTCCTTCCATCCTTCTTGTCACTAACATCTAATATCAGGACAGAGACTTTGTGAAAACTGAGCTGAAAACTAGTTTTTTTCTCCAGTAATCATTCATGTTGACTGGGGTCCTTGATGCGATATCTTGGTGGGAAGGAAGTGAGACCCACACGGAATCATGGAAGTATGGCTCTCTATATTTCCATGACATCAGAGAGTATTAATTATAGTAAAATACTTACAGAACCATAGTACTAAATATTCAGCTCTAGTCTTAAATTATCCAATTTCTTAGAGATTCACTTTATCATCAGGTTTTGTGGTAAGAGATTAAGCAGTAATTTCAATATTTAGTCATGTTAACTTGTTCTTGGCTCACTGTGCCATCTTCAAGGTGGGATAATATACCCTGCCAATTGTATCTCAAATGTTCCACTACAGAACTACTTACTTTCACTTATGAGGAGAGAATAAACCTTACCCTTAAACATTGGAAGTTCCTAGTGTCGACCCTCAGACATTCCAATTAACCCAAAAGTTCAAAAGGAAGACTTCTGATGATATCTTTCTTTTTACAGGACTATCTTTCTTGATACAATTTATTACATGATGTGAAACATAAGGACCGAGAGCTCTTTGATTTTACAGTAAGTCATGTGGTTAAGGTGGTGTTCTATTGCTATAAATAACTAGTTCTTACTAATTAACTTTACTAAGCTATCTTTTTTCAACATTTAACTGTGACTATGGTATTCATTATAAGTGAAACCCTCCTGTAGTATTTTGTTTGCATTCCTGTGTGTGTGTGTGTGTGTGTGTATGTGTATGAAGAACTAACAAAAGAAACCCCTGAAAACATGAAATACTTGTTAGTACACAGGGAAGTCCATTACAAAATAGGAAACCATTCGGTAACACAAAGAAGAATATGGATATAAAACTTTTTCACTCTAATTGGGTAACCCAAAAGACTACATTTCTCTTATTTTAAAGGTGCCATCTTTACTTCCTGGGTAATACACCTATTTAAAACTTAACAACTGTATGTTTCCAAATAGAAAGTATGTACTAATATGACAGTATCCCCAAATGGAAATAACATTATCTGTAGAAAATTAACATTAATTAAAAATAAATCCCTAAGACTAATAATTGAAGTCAGCATATTCATAAGTACATAATATATATTTATATATATATGTATATGTATATACACAGAGCCTGGGTTTGCTTTTTTTTTTTAAGTTTTCAAAACAACGATGTTTTCATTACAGTACTTTGGAAATTTCTGATGACTGCACAATGTAAGATTCTAATGATACAAATCATTAGAACAGCCATATGAAATAAATGATTTGAACCTACCAAAAGGATTAGTTCAGTTCAGTTGGGTCTTCTGGAAAATAACTACGATGCTAATTGCATAATTAGAGAAATAATAGATTGGATGGCTTGTACATTACTTTTCCGTTGTAGTTTGAGACCATCACTTTATCATTATAGTTCAAAGACAAGGATGGCAAGGTTGCCATAGCAACAGAGTTAAAAACAATGAAAAAATATTAATGCTTTTGAAAGTCAACTATCATTTTAATACAATCTTAAACACTCTTATTGAAGGGAATCACATTTTTCCCTTCGTAAGTGTCTTCCAAACATGTACTATGTAGTTTTTCACTATGATCTCAACAATATATCTATATCTATCATGTCATATAAATATATAGATGTTTCCAGATGTGAAGGACAGGGTTTCAAGTTCAAGTGTGGCTGGCTGTCATTTCCCCATTAAACTCTGAGGGCGGGATTTGAGTTTTATTTAATCTATCTTTACTAATGCAACTTAATTGTGTACAAAGTCTCTGAAGAGTATGAGTTATTGTACTTCACGCTGCTATTTTCAAGTATATTAGAATAATACTGACAACAACTACAGACAAGGAGTTAAAATTTGTCTCAGAAAAGTTCCTTCAAGAATTTTAAACAGTTAGACTTATTTGTAATTAGCTTACTGATGGTTGAAATAATTTTAAGTGATCTGTGGTACATTTGGTGGCCCGAACTTTAAAATATGCTAAATATTTCCTTTGTCAACATCATTAGCTATTTTCCCTTTCTCTTTATATGGTACAAGGGCAAACTTTCACAGGTTTAATATATAACAAATTATGAGTTAGTGGCAAGGAATGAGGTATTACATTTTGTTTGTTGTTTTCCAACGTTACCATTTAATTTGCTTCTAGTCCAAAAGAGGAACAAGAATCTTAAAACGTTGGTGGATTTCATGATTTGAATAGTCATTGGTGCCGGATAAAGTTCTTGAAGAACAAAAAGGATGGGCAAATGCCATTTTAAATTCTTTGTGACACACCCATAATACACACCCATCTATATAGTTCATTATCTCCTTGTGAGCTGATATACCAGGACCAACTTCACAGTTGTTCCTCCCTCACTTCTCTTACTAAAACTATATATGTATTTTTATCATTAAAGCACAGTCCCTCATCCCATTAGCATGTGAAATGTACAGCCAGAGCGACCAGCTGACCTGAGTCAATGGAGTGTAGCAGGGAGACCAGGCCAGGGAAACTGAGCCCCTTCGGAACTCGCCCTAAGAGAACGAGGGAAAATACCACTCCTGGCGCTCTCCTCCAGCACGGGGCCTCTTGGGCTGACTGACATGGTTAACTGGATGCGCTAAAAAATAAACATTTGCCTATTGGAAGCTCATAAAAGTGTACTAGAAAAAAGTCTCTAACATTGGATCCACACCGGCTGCAGCCATTGACGTTTGGAACGGGTAGAACAGAGAACCCTTCACGGAGCGGTGGATAAAGTAGAAAGAAAGAGCCACTTCACCTATTTTCGGTGTCGTACTGGAAAAGGAAAAAGGCAAAAGGCAACGCATTAGGAGTCTTTGTCACTGTCCAGGCCTCCGTACATGTCTGCCAGCTTTTTGAACCGGGGGCCCCAGTCACTAAGGTAGTCGTAGTCTTGGTCTCCATCCGTGGTCACCGACTCCAGCGAGCTCAGCGAATTGGCCACCGAGCCGGTGCCCTCGTAGGCGTAGGTGGCCAAGGAGTCGTAGGGCGGGGCGGTGGGGTCCGTGTCATTCTCCTTTAACCTTTGGTTAATGAAATCCCGGACGTCGGTGTTGTCTCGGGCTGCGGGAGTCCGTCGGGGCAGAAAAAGGGCCTCGGGCACGATGTCCCTGCGTAATTTGCTGTCCTCTATGGCTTCGGGGTTCCTCAGGGTGCCGATATCAAAGGCCTGGGTGTCCTCCTCGCCACCACCTTCGTCGTTGTAACTGACAATGTTGTCTCTGATGTCCTCTTTGGAGATGATCAAAGGTTCTTTTTTCCGCTGCCGCCTCAAAGCTGCGAACAACACCACTGTCACTGGAAGCAGAAACAAAGCAGAACGGAGAAGGGAAAGTTAATTCGCCGCCCAATTAATGTCAGCAAGACACACCGTGCCCCAATGTGAAGTTTTAAAACTTCTCTAGGAAACTGCAGACTCAACTTTATTGCTTTGAGGTTGCGCTTGCCTCCCTGCATGATCAAACCAGGACCCCCCCAAAAAACCAGAGTAAATATTTGAAAGAGAGCTACGATTTAAGTAGAGGATAAAACACCTTCATATTTTGTCAGTAGTTCCCTTTTGCTTTGAAACGGCAAACTTGTTTTCAAGGTAAGGAAAAAATAAAATAATAATAAAAAAAGCTCAAACAGCGAGAGTGCGGCAATAAGAGTGCAAATTATGCCGAACACCTAATGCTCTGAAACTGCTTATAAGCACAAGGCTGGCACCTTCGGGATGTGTTGAAAGTTTGCATAACTCCACAGCTAAAATAACTTTTGCACTATGCCTTCTTCTTCTTCTTTTTTTTCTTCCCTGGGAGAAGTGTAAAATTAGTTTGAAACCCAAAGTAGAGATGTGAATGTCTGCATACCTTTCTACATAGAAGAAATATGATTATAGATAATACCTGGAGAGGCCCAGACACAATTCAGAAAGCCATTCTGGACTTAAAGATCAGCCCATTTAAAAGGGGGCAGGTTATAAGACACGCACCAGCTTATTTCTGTTTGAGCTAAACAAAATAAACACATTTAAGAGGGAACTTGAAAAAATTATTTCAGAGGCTCATATCCTGTAAGTTTGTTGCCTGGAATGTTCGTTCTTTGGATTTTTCCTCCTTAACTCAAATTAGAGGCAAAGCAAGGATTGTGTTTAACGAGCTCCTAATGTTTCTTCACAGCTGACTGGGTCGAACACAGCTGACTACCTGTAGAGAGACACATCTCTGAATGGACATACGGGTGGGAAAATAAAAACACAGTGACAGATTAGAGAGGAAACGCCATCTGGGGCAGAAAATGCATTGTTAAACTGGGTTGGTCCAGGGGTGTTTACTACAGGAAGTACTAGTAACGTGTTTTTATTTTCTCCTCCGTAACATGGTCCAGATTTTATGAGCCATAAAGATTGAAATATTGTAGTAAGGATTACAGAATAATGGCTTTTGGTGACTATGTATATCTACCTATATAATGATGGATATATGCATACCCAGATATCTATATATTAAATTTTCAGGTGTTAATAGTGTTATTAATAATTGGTTATCTATCCAGAGAGTTCTATATGCCAAGCACTATGGCAAGTGCTTTACATACTGAATCTCATTTAATTATCACAGCAGCCCTACAAAGTAGGTACCTTCATTTTATAATGCATATATATGTATTATACAATATAGTAACCATTTTTCATAGAGGAAATTGAGGTTTAGAGATGTCCCATATGCAAACAATTGAAATCCAGGTCAGACTAAAAAGCCAACACTTTTAATCACCAAGCATGTTTGGATTATAGACTACTTCTAAAGGCTATCCACTGTTGCCATTTCAAGTGCGTGGTTGTGTAATTGTACGTATTCTCTCTTGCTGCCAAAGAGCATCCTCATGCCTCATTTGTCCCAGCCATTCAGGGCGTTTATGTATTTGTTCATTCATGAAATATTTATGCAGTGCCTACTCTGTCTGTGCCAGGTCCCGTTCTAGGCACTATCGGTGCAAAACCTTAATCAGGAGGGGGGCAGGGGTGGTGGTGGGGTGGATGGAGACTGACAACGAACAATGTGTAGCATAAATAAGGCAATTATTGGGGCGCCTGGGTAGCTCAGATGGTTAAGCATCTGCCTTCGGCTCAGGTCATGATCCCAGAGTCCTGGGATCGAGTCCCGCATCGGGCTCCCTGCTCTGCGGGAAGTTTGCTTCTCTCTCTCTCTCTCTCATGAATAAATAAACAAAATCTTAAAAATAAATAAATAAATAAGGCAATTATTAGAAGGTGATATGTACAGTGTAAACAAAGAGTAGAGCGGAGGGAGGAGGGTGAAGGGCACTTCTGTGTATGACTGAGAGGCTGTGTATGTTTTGTAGGAGGAGATTGCCTCATTGAGGAAGTGACATTTGAGCAAAGGTGTGGGGAGTCAGCCAAGGGGTTGTCAGGTGAAGAGGACAGAGCTAGAAGAAAGGCCCTGGGATGGGAGGGAGCCTGGAGTGTGTGACAAACAGCCAGGAGACCCTACGGCGGGACCTGAGGGAGCCCCGCCCGGACAGGAAGGGAGTTGGAAAAGGCCATGTCATCTGGGGCCTGGAGGCTTCTGTATGTCCTCACTTTACCCTGAGGTGCTGGTGGGTGGAAAATTGCAGCACTCTGGGCAGAGGGATGTTCATAATCTATCCTTTATGCCGGATTCCAGTGTGACCAATGGCAAGGATTTGCAAAGCAGAGGATTGTAACTAAGGATGGCCTCTGGGGATAGCGAATAGAATCAAGACTAATGTCTCCCAAAGCATTCAACCTTTATGTACCACGGTTGGTGTCATCATTTAAGGCAAGAGAGCAGGCATTTATCACTACCTAATTCTGCCCCAGTTGAAGTGATCTGTATCTTTTGTTTTGGTCCTTTGCACACCTGAAAGTGCAATACCTAGAAGAGAGGGCACGTTGGGTAATTCCAAGGCATTTCTTCACTGCCTCATTCTCCTACAGCTACAACTGCCTGTATCTTTTCTTTTTAGCCCAATGTACATCTGAACAGAAATTCTAGAAGGGAAATCTTTCTCAAAGCTAACTTTTATCGACTGAAGATGTGAGTTCTGAGCACGTGGAAAAAAAAATACATTCTGAGAAAGTAATAGCTTTCTTCTCAGTAACTGACCTCTTCTTCCCTTTTCTCTACCCCCTGAGGCCAGAGGACAGCAGTGAGATTTTGGAGGGGTGGGGGAAGGGGGATGCTTGGACCAGTTTGCTCTCAAATCCCATCATAAAGCTAGAAGGTAGCAAGGCATTTGAAATCAGCCTGCCTAGGCTCACGTAAAGGATTTGACCCTTTTAAGTCTGTTTCTTTCCATGAAAGAGAGGCAATAACACAGTGCCCCAGTGTTGTCATCAGGAATGAGTTCGTAAATGTGGAAGTTTCGTAGACTCTAAAGCACCATAGAGACACGAGATGTCGTAGTTTTCACTGTGGTTTTATTTTTGTAAATAAAACAAGAGATGCCACAGGATCCACTTTATTGACTGCAGATTTCCTCCCACATCGGTGTGGCTTTTCTCTTACAAAATCTCGGGTTTGCTTCCACCTTCTTCGATTGTCTTATTTGCAGTTCGGGCTCTCTTTCAGCCTGGACATTGCCCTGCCTTCTATGAGCTCACAAAGAAAGTAGAATGCAGTGTGGAAGCACAGGGCTCAGGGGGTGGAAGACCTGGGTTTGGAACCTTGTTCTACCACCTGTTAGCTGTGTGACGTGCCTATAGGACTGCACTTCTTGGAGCCTTGGTTTTCTTATTTGAGATGCAGATAAATATATACCAGATGGTTCTGAGGGTTAAAGGAGAAGAACAGTTGTGAAGCATCTTGGCCAGTGTGTAGCCCACAGTGTTAGCCTAGTAAAGGATCAGTCCCATTGAGCTCCTTTTTTAATTAGGTACAGAATTCCAAAGACACTAGACCAGATGTAAGGAGCAAGGAGACAAGTTAGGAGTCCCGAGGAAACAGCAAATTTATTGGAGGAAGGAAATGATGAAGAGAGGATAAAGGTAGTTGGTGAGGAGGAAAAAAGCCGGCGGGGGGGGCGGGAAGGGAGAGAAAATGGGTAGATGATGAAGGAAAGGAAGAATCACCTCTTTGAGATGAGAGTCAGCTCTCCTTCTATAGACCACGGAAGAGTCCATGGAATTCTCCCTGACTACAGCCCTGCCAATTCAGCCCTTCTAAAAATAATCTTTTTCCCCCTAATCAAAAAGAATATTTGTATCCTTCTCTTCCAAAACAATTTTTACAGACTCACACCATTAGAAACACTGATTTGTCTTTGCATACTGTCAGCTTTTATTTATCTTCATATCTTAAAATACTTTTCCCAAATCTTCGTTGACAAAGAGAATCACAGTTCTGTAGTTAAGTTTCAAGACTTCTGTTATAATTAGCAAAATTGATATGGAATGTGAAGCTCTTAAGCAGGGATCCCTAGGCATTCTCTTCTTGGAAAAATGTAGGTCTTTTACTCTTTATTCTTCTCAACGCTATATTGTAATTTTTAAAAAGAGTCCCCCCCTGGCCCCATGCAATCCAGGTTGACACTTAACTTCTTACCTTTCTTCCCCTTGTGTAGCAAGCTTACTTTGACTTTTGGAAGGACTGAGTTAACTAACATTTGATTTCTTAGTTCACAACAGTCAACAGTCTGTTGAGCATTTTGAGCTCAACCTGTGTGCTTAGTTCATGGGTTGGGGACAAAAATTTCATTTGAATCATTGCTAGACCTCGATTTTCACCTTGATTGCATTCATTTCTTTTAGGTCCCAGATTTATTTCCTCAGTCACAGAAATTGATAATTATTGAGAATCTGAGAAATAATAGACATTGTGTATGTGGCAGTTGGGGAGCAAGGCTAAGAAGTTAGTGATTCAAAGGGGTAGCCCAAAGCAAGTTGGCTGGGTGGAAGAAAATTTCATCGCTTTTCATTTCCCTGTATGAGAGAGAAAAAGTCATCACATTTCTCTTTCCACTTTCCCATTGATCTTTTTAAACTTTACCTTCATAGAAAGGGCCCTCAGCACACCCTCCATGCCGGATGACTTTCTCTCTTTAAAATTTAACAATGTTTGCCAGGTTAAATGGGAAACAACAAATGAAATGGAAAGGGCACATTGAGAGTGCCCTCCAGTCCCCCTGGGATTCATTCTCTGTCTGATAGACAAGAGATGCTTTGGGTGGACTGATTCCCAGGGTATATGAAGACATGGGCCAGTTTCACATCTGTTCATTCTCCAAAGCTGTTTTCAAGCCAAAACTAGTTCATGGTTGAACAACACAGATCCTCAGCATATAACTCTGCTCACCTAGATCGGGCTGTATGCCTTACTGGGGGAGGCGGATAAATCTAGGGTGTCACAGTAACAGTGTGTGCCCCTCAGCATGGGGAGATAGGAGGCAGGGAGAAGCAGTTTACCTAGTAGGGTCACGATGCACAGAAGGATGGCGATCAGGGCCCCCGTGCTCAGGCCCGTGGGGTGCACGAGGGCCTCCGCATGGCAGGACTGCATGTTGCCGTGGTGGTCACATGCACAGACCCGGACAGTCACTGTCCCTGTGCTGCTCTGGACTGGGTAGTCGTTGTCTGAAATCACCACGGGCAGGAGATAGGTGCTCATCTCGTGTCTGTTGTAGCCATTTTTCCGAGTTAAGATTCCTGCCGTGTTATCTGCAACCGGAAAGCAAAGTGGTGAATGTCACGTGCATACCACATCGTGGATTGGAAAAATTGTGACGCTAACAGAGAGAGAGTGAGAGAGAAAGCTATCAATATATAGACAGAGAAGATAACTTGGGCACATTTACCTTTGTTGTCGTGAATGGTAAAGTTTGAACCACTGGCTGCTTCTGGGGCCAAAGAGAAGGAGAATTGGTGCCCGCTGTAAGGGTCATCTTTGTCAATGGCTCGTAGGGTCTGAATCAACTAAAATCAAAACCATAAAGCTGCTATGAAGTTCGGCTAACTCAAAAGTGTTCCTTACAGCTTTGCAGTAAATTGCCTGACTACGTGATTTCTCATTTTATTTATTTTTTTATGTTTATTTTTTAACGCATCTTTTTTTTTTTAAAGATTTTGTTTATTTATTTATTTGACAGAGAGAGAGGGAACACAAGCAGGGGGAGTGGGAGAGGGAGAAGCAGGCTTCCCGCCAAGCAGGGAGCCCGATGCAGGGCTCGATCCCAGGACCCTGGGATCATAACCTGAGCCGAAGGCAGATGCTTAACGACTGAGCCACCCAGGCGCCCCTGATTTCCTATTTTAATTTAAAAACAATAGCCTCTAGAAAATTTACAATGAATCCACTTTATGCAATGAACAAATGGGTTGGAAATAGAGCCGGGAATAATACTTTGTTGTAGGGCTAGCCCCACTGGGCACTGTAGGATATTTAACAGCAAGCCTGGCCTCCACCCGCTATATACCTGTAGCACACTACTCTTTGTGACAATCAAAAATGTCCCCAAACATTGCCAGATGTCCCCTGGGGGCAAAATCACATGGGTTGGGAAACACTACCCTAGAGAGATACAAAGCTATAAAATACCACAATGATCTATGAAAACATTTCAACTAAAAAAATCAGGCACTCTTTGGACACAGCCTGTTTAGAAATGCAGTCTTGACATATACATAAGCCATCGACTTGCCTAAAAGCTAACAAGAAAGTTTGTACATAAAATACAACTTCAGCTTCCTGCTTTAATATGTATTTTAACAGTGCACTTCTATTTTGACAAACTGTAACATAATTTTTATATCACTGGCAGAAAAGACCTATTTCAAGTAGGGACAAATGTGTAAAACAGGAAAACATTCACGAATTTGTATTACTTGTACAGATGGGCAATATAAATAAGTGAAACTATGAATTATAGACATTTGTAAAATATGTTCTGGTTATTGCTTTCCAGTATATATGGTAATTAAAAGTAAGCTCACCAATTAAGATTTTTCCCAATAAAACCTGTGACTAATCTATTTTAATGAAAACTTAAGACTGATCTGAATCAGCATCAGTCTCTGAGAATGATGAACTTCCAGTTCTTAAAAACTGTTTGTTCTCTTATGCAAGTTAAACATTCATTCTGGTTCTTATTTATAGTATTAATTTTGTTAGCATATACTTCATAGATAATTCAAAAACTCGCCCTCAGCTCTGTGTATTAGAAGATCTAAATTAATCTGACTGAATTAATTTGCTTTCTTATGAAACTCACCTGATCTGCTTTTGCTTTTTCGCAGACAAAAGTTTCATAGAATTCAGCAAATTCTGGGGCATTGTCATTGACATCTAGAATTTTAATATATAGAGGGACTCGGCTGCTTTGCTTTGGATTATCTGCAACATGCCAAAAAGAAAGAAATAGGCATTTATGTATTGATCGCCAATCCCCTTTAGACAATTGTCACTCACCCCTTTCTCATTCATACACAGATTCCCCAAGGCTGCTCTGAGTACCACAGGGCATTATGTACAACTTAGTCACCACAAAGAATAGATTGGTACTTCTGGAGTTGGATACACCTGTTGGAGATACCTGTGAGACAAAGCTACTTGTGGGGATAGAGTACAACTGGATAGCAAATCCCAGAGTTGCACAAAATAAAGAAAAGCTATCCAGGAAAGGCAGTCTAGAGGCAGATTTTAAGAGAAGCCAAAGAAGCAAGGAGATGGGGAAAATTGTACAAAAGAAAGATCGAGGGAAATGTGAAGGAAACCAATGGTTGTTTTGGTCTTAGCTCTTTAGTTTTTGTGCTGAATACAAGCTAGATGTAGTGCTCAGCACTTTGCTATATTATCTTATTTAATCCTTACAAACTTTTGAGGTAAATACAGCTATCGTCCCTACTATAGAGATGAGGAAACCGAGGCACAGATAGGTTAGGTAATTTGTCCACCTTCACAGAGATGATAAGTAAGAAGTAGAGCCTAGATTTCAACTTGGGTCTGTCTGACTCCAAAGCCCAGGCTGTTCATCCAGGATAATGAGAGAGCAGCATCCATGTTGGAAGACTGGAGGTGAATGAGTATTTTGGGTAGTGTGGAAGACAGATTCTTGGTCTAAGAATCAGGGATTGGAATCTCTGAGCTCAGTGCTCCTCATTCACTTCACTTATATATCTGTTTGTTCACAACATAAATATTTAGTGAGCATCTCATTTCTAATACGTGCTAGCCACTCTCTGGGGTGCTGGGACACATGGGGGACATAACACAGATCCGGCATCCTGGAGCTTTATTCTACTGGGGGCAGATAAACTGTAAACACATAAATAGATAATGCATCAGATGGTAAATGCTATGGAGAAGTTAAAGAGGGAAAGGGATGGGAGAGAGGTGGAGGTGCTACTTTGAGGGGGATGACCGCTCATTCTCATCCAATGAGATGCCATTTGGACAGAGACATGAATAAAGAGATGAATTAAGCCATGTGAATATTTCCGGCTCTCCAGATAAAAGGAACACCAAGTGCCAAGGCCCTGGAATGGGAGTGGGCTGGTTTTATGTAAGCTCTGGGCTTCTGTTGCATCAAAGATAGTTAAGAAGTTTAGACAATAAGATTCTTAAGCTCCTTTGCATCTAAAATGTTGCTTACATTATTACAAAGTTGGAGTTGCCGAAGATGAAGTTTTTTTTTTAAATTTTTTTATTAACATATAATGTATTATTTGTTTCAGGGGTACAGGTCGATAATTCATCAGTCTTACACAATTCATAGTACTCACCATAGCACATACCCTCCCCCCCAATGTCCATCACCCCGCCACCCCATCCCCCTCCCACTAGCAACCCTTAGTTTGTTTCCTGAGATTAAGAGTCTCTTATGGTTTGTCTCCCTCTCTGGTTTCATCTTGTTTCAAAAATGAAGTTTTAAAAGGTCTTTATCACTAGTGCTTTCAAATATATCACAGAAACATTAAGTCTTAAAAAAAAAATTTTAGGCACAAAGCTTAAAAAACACATGAAATGACTACTTCAGTAAAACATAAAATTTCATGATGTTAAAAAATGGTCCTTTTCAGTGTGAAAAATAATTTTGTAATTTTAAAGCTTTAAGTATGCTCTGTCATTGGTATCTGCATTAGTCCCTCCGCATAAATTCTGGAGAGCAAATTCCTACCTAACAAATTTGTAATTAGGAGTTCTTAATGCTATCACAAAGCAATTCTTCATTTTGCCCATATTGGTTATTTATTATTCTGCTCAATATTCTTCAGCTATTTCAAATCTCATGAGTTAGGTTGACAAAGAATACTACTGTAATATACCATTAGATATGGAATATTTCACACTAGATACCCAACTGAGCTAAAAATATTTGAACTTTTAAAATCAAAAACAAAAACTAAAAAATGAGCTATAATTTGGAAGCTTATTTTTAAGCATTTAAATGTTATTTTAAAAATACTTTTTCCTTCATGTACTTAGGCCTACACATTGTGTTTACATTACACAATTTTCACTGTGTATAATAATTTTATTTGAAGCATTCATTTGGCACTATTTTTCTTTGCCTTCATTTTCATGGGGACTTCCATAAAATCTGCTCTAAACATCTTATTGATTACTTGGTGGTTTGGATTGCTCACTTTGGTGTACAGTGGAAAAGCTAAAATTTATATCTCTTACTTCTGTAATGATTTTGAACTAGAAATTCTATAGAAAACTGGAGAATAGATATCTGAAAGATTTCTAAGTAATGCCTACATTTTTTAATATACTTGATGCCCCTCCCCTCCCAATTCCAACCATGAGCCCATGTTTTTCAGCTGCTTCTGTTATGTTCTGATTGATAAAGCTTTTTTGGAATCAAATCCAATATGTACCAATTCAACCTCATTTGAGAGATGCATTCTCATTTTATTATTTCTGAACTACAGATCGTCCACAGGTGCCTCTGCATTTGTGAATGAAATAACACGTGCCCAGAAGAAACATTACTGCAAATCATTACAGGGCTGTTTCCCTCAATATGTATTGAGTAGGATATCAGTACATGGTGATGAATTTCAGCCTCGCTTCACCAGCCCTTGCCGGGACACTCACTCCGTGCTCCGTCCCCTGGGGACAGCTGCGGTGTGAGGTTAGACTTACTGATCTCTGTTGCGATTACTGTAATGTTGTGCCACAGCAGTGTTTCTCGGTCAAGAAGTTTCGACGTAAAAATGGAACCATTTCCAGAATCAATGTTGAATATTCTGTCCATATCTGTGTGTCGATCAACAGAATACCTAAAAATGCAGAGTAGAATTTAGAATGGTTTTCTTTTCTTTTCTTTTTAAAAATGAAATATAGTTGACACACAGTTACCTTAGTTTCAGGTGTCCAGCATAATGATTTGACAAGTCTACATGTATGCTGTGCTCACCACAAGTCTAGCTACCATCTGTCCCCATACAATGCTAGAAAGGTTTTCCTTGTATTTGTTATTCTCACATCCTAAAACTAGTCCCAGAATTTGTTACATGAGTTTTTTCTACTTGTAGCACATATTTGCATATCTATAACTCAGTATTAAGCAAAATATTCTGGGAAATTAATTCTTTACAATTGAGGTCCTAATGGTAAACCCATTAGACAAGTTACATGAGTTTGAGAATCACCAATAAAGTTTCTCTTATATGTAATTTGTATCAAGTTTGTATAGTAATTGTCACATTTTAACTCAAATTTTTAGAACCTTAGAACCTTTTTTTTTTTTAATTTTATGTATTTATTTGATAGAGAGAGAGACAGCGAGAGAGGGAACACAAGCAGGGGGAGTGGGAGAGGGAGAAGCAGGCTTCCCGCGGAGCAGGGAGCCCGATGCGGGGCTCGATCCCAGGACTCTGGGATCATGACCCGAGCCGAAGGCAGACGCTTAACGACTGAGCCACCCAGGCACCCCAGAACCTTAGAACTTTAATGTGTATGCAGGTGTTCCTGTGCATGAGTAGGGTTATTGTCTAGTTTTCTGTTATCTACTTTGTTTTAAAAATCATTATGTAAAAAGAAGCAAAAACTGGGTAGTGTGGCTGCAGTTAGTGAGGTGGGAAAAGAGAGAGAGAAAATGAGGTTGGGGAGAGATTCAGGAGTCTGGACTGTGGAAGGATGGGCTGGCCATGGCAAGGATTTGGGATTTGTTCTAAGAGCAATGCGAATCTACCACTGGATTTAAGCAGGCAAATGTTCCAATCTAAATCATGTTTAACAAAGATCACTGGTTGAATCGAGGAGAATGGTTAGCTGGTGCAGTCACAAACTGGTAGAAGAAGAGAAGAACAGGGTTTGGGGAAGAGCCTAAGTTCCCGATATATTAAAGCTGAGGGTAATCAAGGAAAGCCTGGGAAGGGAAAGATCTGGATTGACAACTTAGATTTCCAGTTCATTTGTCTAGGAAGAGAAGGTCCAATGAAGGGAGAAAAATATTAAGGAGAGAATCACTTAAGTGGAGAAAATGGGGACCCACAATGCCCAGAGCAGTGCCCAGAGCAGAGTAGGAACTGGAGAACTATTTAAGGAGTTCAGAGAATTCAAAGAAAACCAAGAGTTGTCTTAAAAATCAAAGGAGGACAGAGTTTTCAACACTGAAATTGATGGAAAACTAGCAGATTTTGAGAAATGTTATCTTCTTTATCAATTTATTACCAGTTTTTGGAATAGCTATATATGGGGAAAATATGTATGCATTGTTTTATGTAGGGGACATTAAAGAGAAAACTCAGGAGACAGTTGATATGTTAAGGTCATTAGGGGGAAAAATTGCCCATTTCAGCTGGAGTCTCAAAATTTATGTTATGATGGGAAATTTAAAAATATTGGCTTGGTAGAAATACAATTAAGTAGATGACCAACAAATCATACACATGTAGACTTATTATGAATGCTCTAAGAAAAATAAGCTGTTGTTACTAACTTGTAATAGTGTACCATGTTCAAGATTCTATTTCAGTTGATTATTTTACTTCAGAATGTAACTGGTGAATTATAATTTAATTCTGCTTAAATATAATTTAAACCTGCTATTAAAGAGAATTAAGAAGTTCAAAAAGGATATCTATATATCTCAAGTCAGGTTAGAATTTTAATTTTAGTTTATATAAACCTTATATTTTATTATTAAGGGTCCATCTCTTACAGATAAAACAGCCATTATTTTTGCCATTTTATGTCATGAATCAATGTTTATTAAGAATTTAGTCAATAGCATTGAACTTGATCACCTGCCTTCACTGTTAATTTGAGAATGATAAATATTTATAGCACATAACTACCCAAAAAGGAAATCTCAATATTCATAGATTTTGTAAGAAATTTAATGACAGCCTACAAATATATTTTCCCCTCATGAAAAATGTCAAGCTTAAGATATGCTGCTTATTGCCTTTATAAGCTGTTACAATTATATATAGCAGTAATCTTTTCTTGTTCTTTGTCTGTTTTCTTCCTGCTGTAGTTTTAAGTTTTACAAGTAATCATATTTTCCTGTCAAGCCTTTGAAATAAAGAATATGGGATGAGGAATTTTGAGTTGAAGGTGGCTATTGATTTTAAAGAGAAACTACTTAGGAAAAACCGAAATTGTACGTGAGTTTTTCCCTTAATTGGGAGATTTAAAAATTAATAGGAAATTTCAGATGTCTACATTGTTTAGGAAAGATGTTTGCACATGAAGCCTTATCTGTCTGTTGTTTTCTTTCCAAAGTAATTTCAATTCATATCTAGTATATTTACTGTCCAGTCACATTAATTGTAGTCACAACAGATAAGGAACAAGGTAATCAATCTTAACATGATTATAGCAGATTATTTTGCTAGGTAGCTCTTTTTTTCCCCCCCAGTAATTTGTTATATGCTGTGATTCAATAATTTGTCTTCTAATATATCCTCTCAAGTCAGGGAGATTTGTGGGTCAGGAAAGGAAGTATGTTTGCATGTAAATTTTTCATAATATCTCTTCAGAGTGACATTTTATAAGGCTCTTCCATGGAATTGTCAAAGGGCATTTGTGATAAAGTTACTGGAAGAAAATTATTTTATGTAATTAAAGAATTAAAGATTTGTGCCTGCATAATGATAGATCAATGTTTGGGGGGAGAATTCTCTAATATTAATTGTGTACCTAACATATTGTCTAGCACCTTAGTTGTTCAGTACTTACATCTTGGATAACCAAAAACTATGTGTGGATGTACTTTCCCAATCTGAGAATCACTTTTGTCCTATAAAAGGACTCACTGGAATATACATTTATATACCAATATATCCTTATTTGTATTTTTACCCTTCAGTCTATATCTATATATGAAATCCATATGTACCAAGAAAAGGCTGGTATAAAAAAATTCAAAATTAGCTGACAGCCAACCCAGTCTGACAAGCTAACTACTTCCTTTAATAAAACATAAAATAATGCAGTGGGTTAAAATGGTATTCATTATAAAAAGTAAAAGAGACATAAAAATGCAGCCTAAATTCCCAGGAGACATTATCTTTTTCAATTAAAAGTATGTTGACTGATCAAAGAGGTAACAAAGCTCATATTTATATGAACTTCCAGCATTAACCCTTTTAAATTGGTCTTCACATTGACTTGCTAGATCTTTCCCTTACACAGGACAAACTCTGAGTGAGAGAATCGGTTGTGAAAGTACTTAAAATTATTTGTGTTGTACAAACAAAGGCTGTCGTTCATTTTCCATATTAATAATATTAAATGTATATGGAAGGACACTTGATCCGTGGAGCTTACATTGACTACTTTGGGTTGACTATAGTCCAGTTCATGGAGTCTACAGATATTCTCATAGATATTCTCGTGTAAAACAACAAGAGTCTATTTTCCGGTTGATTTAAAACTATTCCCTGAGAGTAAACTAGGCATTTTTGTGTTTTAGATGTGGGACTTGCCATAAGGTTTCATTTGAACAAAGAGCTCATGGCTGAAAAGTTAGAAAATGATTGCCTTAGAATCTCAAACTCTTTCATCTGCAATAATATTCTTCATGGGACCACCAGTGTGATCCTCTTAAACAGTAGTTTTAGATTAGGTTAATACTCCTATTCAGAACTTTGCAGTGGCTTCCTCCCTCAATCAGAATAGAATCCAGTCTTTACCAAGGCCTGCAAATGCCGTGTAGGACCTGCCACACTCACCACTTACTGTACCTCCCTGTTGCCTCACAAACTACTCCCCACCTTGCTTGCTCTCTTCTAGCTCATAAACCTCCTTGCTACTCTCTCTTCATGCCAAGCAAGCTCTGGTATCAGACCTTACCCTGATTTTTCCCTCTCCTTGGAATGTTCTTCTCCCAGATATCAACATAGTTCATCCCTTCATTTCAATCAAATCTTTACTCAAATGATTTCTTACCAAAGGCAGGCCTGACTACCCTATGTAAAATGGTACCCCAGATACCCTCTGTTTCCATACTCTGTCTTATTTTACTGCTTACACTGTATTTTACCTGGAATACTTCATATTTGTTGTTTGCCTATTTCCGTCTGCCCCAGTTAGAATGTAAGCTTCATGAGATCAGGACTTGATATTGTTCTCTATTGTGTCTCTAAAGCCTAGAACATACCTGGCATATGGCAGGTGCCCTGATCAGAATTTATCTGTGGGCTCACTGGCAAGAGTTCCTCTAGCTTGTCAGTCTGCTTACCTTTTTTCTTTTTTTTTTTAATGGGGGCTAATTGATAGAATGATATTCTGATTTAGCAGTTTTCTCATCTAGTCAACTAAGCTACTGACTCAAGGCTGGAAGTTGTTGACTCCAGTGCTCTCATGATAAAATTCTAGAATACTAAAGCATCTGTGGTTTCAAAGGGCAACGAGGCCTCCTTACAGCCTGATTTACAGCTAAGGTATACGGAATGTATAGGGAAAATAGAGCTTGCTTACACAGTATAAATTAGAATTCAGCTCTGTTGATTTCCCCAGGATTTCTCAGACATATATCATGAGATGATTCTTATTTTTATCCATGTCTGACAAAGAAAAACATTATGCATCCAAATGGAGCATAATTCTGCTTCTAAGTGTTACATAATATGTTCTTATACACTTGAGAAACAGACTCAGCCCGGTGTCTTGTTTATTAAAAGTCACAGAGTTCTCTCCATGCTACTCTTTGACAAATCTAAGACCTTAAAGAAAAATTCCAGGCCATTCTGTTGTATTTCCTTATACCATTTTCATGTAAGTTGTCAATTCCTATAGATCATTTTGTGTGTGTCCCCCCGCCCCAATTTTGTGTTTTTTAGATTTACACTGTTGCTAAAGTAATGTTTATGTTGAGCAAGGAGAGTAAAGATGCTGTTTAGAGTAGTTTTTCAGGAAGACACAAGTGTCTCATTGGAAAAAAGGATTAATTTTCTAACTTGCAGGTGATACTTGCATAGCAATCGGCTAAAGCTTCTGAAAGAGGTTGCAGGAGTGTGCTTACTTGACAGGATTCCTGGCAGCATCTGGATCTTGGGCTGTGACTGAGCCTATTGTCGTGTTTATCTGAGCATCTTCTCTTATCTGTAGGATGTAGGCCAGTTTGCTGAAGACGGGGGGCTCATCCACATCTTCCACCATAATTCTGACCGTAGCTGCATCTTTGAATGGACCCAGGTAGAGAAAGCGGGGTTCAACATGAGGATTGGAGGCTTCCACCTTGAGGGTGTACACTTTCTTCTTTTCAAAGTCCAAGAGCTTGGGGAGGGGAGGGGGAAGAGACATATTGGAAGCAACCAAGACACACAGAAAGACATGAGCCATTTTTAGCGCAAATCTAGGGTAAATGAATATGACCGTATTGCTTAGGAACATCACCACACAGTGTGAACTTGGGCAAAGGCATGGGAGTCCAGATGCCACGCTGTCCTGATGAAAAGTGTGGGCTGAAACCACAGGGCAGTCCACAGAAGTGTGGAATAATTTAAAACCAATAAGCCATGTGCTTCAAAGCTAATAATTAGTTTTGGTTACTTTTTTTAAGGATTGCACTTCCATCGTGTACGGTGTGATAGTTTCTCTTTCCTTTAGCACGCTGTTACATGTGTGTATCTGTAAGGCTGCTGCCTTGCAAGTGGGTACAAGGGTGCGAGGTGTGATGGACAGGGAAGGGAACCTGGAGGCAGGAGTCTTATAAGACCTCCTTTAAAAAAAATTCTTGTATTTGACTAGAGGGAGCCCTGTCAGGGGCACGTTGGCAAATACGTAGTAGATTATCATGTGTCAGATGTTGTCACATCTGGCTGTCCTTGAACACTTCATGAGTGTTTTAAAATTTGCCAGTACCTGGACCCCACCCTGGATCATTAAACCAAAATATCTGTGGTGGGGGTGGGAATCTATAGGTTTAAATGCCTCCCCCAGTGATGCTGATGTGCATCCAGAATTGAGAACCGCATGTTTGCATCATGACTCCCTTTTCCTCATTCAGATAAAATAGATTTAATATGGTTTTGTGGGGGTTTTTTTGTGTGTGTGTGGTTTTTTTTTTGTTGTTGTTGTGCATGTGCATGAGTTGATAAAATATTTCGAGTGATATCCTGATAAGGGCATCGGGCTAATTACTTGCCAACGAAAGTAATGATCATTGCTGTCAGAGGTCTTTAGGAAAAGTATCTCTACTTCTTGAGACATAGTGAACCCAAATGCTTATTGCTGACTTTTAGTTTTAGATGATGATATGACAAGGCTCACTAGAAACACAATCGAGATATTAGTGAATGTGATTTAGTTGGCTAGGCAAAATTTCAGTTTGAATCTGATAATGCACTAAGAATTAAAAAGGTTAATGCACACTAATGGGCTTCCTAGTTATATTATAGTATAAAACGTTGGTCTGAGTGTCGCTTAAACATGTTTTAATGTGTTCCCAGGTATTAAGACATGTAATCCAAAGCTTAAGAGGAAAGAATTTTCTCGTTATTTACATCCACCTATGCTTGTATTTACCAGCGAATATAACAGTGTGCTGTTATATTAAAGAAGAGAGAAAATATTACACTGTACATGATGGAAGTGCAATCATTAAAAAAAGTAACCAAAATTAATTATTAGCTTTGAAGCACATGGTTTATTGGATTTAAATTTTTCCACACTTCCGTGGACTGCCCCGTGGTCTCAGACAATTTTGGGGGGTAAATAGTGAGTGAGGACATAGGGCAAAAATTGGAATTCAGAAATATAAAAAATTTATTATCATGTTCCAAAGAGTAGCTAAAGAGCTCATAGGAAATTTGTGTTAATTTATTTCTGTGGTCTTTTTATATCCTCTCTCTCTCTCTCTCTAATTCAGGCCGTCTTTATCACTGCTTGTGTTATTCTCTTCCTTCAAAGCATGTATCAGAATTTATAACTACACACTTGTTTGTTTGCTTATTTGCTTCCTTGTCTCTTTTCTGCCTTAGATTGGCAGTTCTGTGGAAGCAGAGACCATTCTGTTGAACGTACTATTGTACCTCCTGCATCTAGAAGAGTGTCTGGCACTGTTTGCTTATTTTTCATTGACAATATTTATTTTATGTACTTTAATGTATATTATTTATTTGTGTCATTTATTTACTTATTAGGAGGTTCTTAATAAGAATATATTGAAAGTATGAAATTAATGAATGCATCAGATTATCAAGGACCTCTAAAAGCCAACCATTAGATTTGGTGTTTTAAAAAAAAAAATTAGTAAAATAAGAATCTAGAGGAACGTTCATGTGAGATGTAATTACCCCGGTTACTCGGGGACTGGAGAAAAGTGAATGTCTCATTTGCATGGTAGTTAACAAATGGCATTACCTTTTTGACAGTTATAACCCCTTCCTGGGTTTCCTGGTCAGTGATGACATCAAACATGTCCAGCCCCTCTCCCTCTGTAATGCTGTACTCAATTTCAGCATTTTCTCCCGTGTCAGCGTCGCTGGCTTTGATCCTGCCAATCGGCGTACCGGGCGGAGAAGATTCGGGGGTCTTAAACTGGTATGTACCTATTAATCACCAGACAGATATAAGTCAAGCACAGATGAAGGATGCTCTATCATAATAAAGACAAAACTTATTTTCTAACAGTTCTTTCAGACATTCCTACGGATGCAATCAGATTTGTACTTTCCTCACGATAATTAATGGTGCTCTATCCTCCTTACATCCTTACTTTCATGATTGTTAAGAATATTTCTTCTGTCATGACCTGTCTCTTTGCAGATGGAGAACACTTTTTTTGTTCTCTAAATAGGCCTCCAGGTTCATGGGTATGATGGCAGGAAAGACTAAGCTGCTGGGGGTGGGGGTGGTGCACAAGGTTTCGAAGCCCCCGTTGAATAATCTTAGCAGAAAGAATGGGAAAGAATTTAACCTGACCTGTGACTTCAAGCCAATTATGAGGTAGTTCTTAAAAGGGTTCTTTGTGTCATTGCTAATAACAACTGGAGGTGAAAATAAATGACAGCGATCTAGAGGATGTATCCAAGCAGACACTCACTCACACAGGGAGCTGGTCTGGCTGCAGTTAGGGATACTACATTAGATGCATTGAGAGAGAAAGCACCTAATTGTTTCTTCGACTAATCTTTTCTTTTAAATTTCATGACAGTATTTTTTCTATGCATAGGTTTCTCCTATTCTTATATCTGTATTGCTGATTTAAAATCTGTATTTCATAGATGTACACTTTTCTTATGTCCTCATGTTGCAAAATTAGTTTAAGGAGACTGCATATGAGTTTCAAACTTAGATCCACCAGACCAGCATGTACTTAGGACAAAAAAAAAAAAAAAAAAGAATAAGAACAAAACCTATTTTACTCTCACCCATTACATTTTGCCAACCATCCATGCAAGTTATTTTGGAAAAGACATAGACTATGAGACTATGACACCACTAGAATATAGTCATGCAATAATATTCATCCATTCAGTAAATGTTGGGCTCATCCTTGGCAAAATGATAACACAAGCCAAGGTTTTCCTCTAGAGTTTTTCTCCCCTCCTGTGCTTTAGTACATTATTCAGTAATGATCACGTCATCCAAGGAGAGAGCAAAGTGAGGTAAGGTCCCTGTGGTATTCCAGGTGCTGGCAAATCCTTTTGTTATCCTTCCCCGGGGCATTCCCCTATTGAAAAGGAGGTTTTGGGGCACTGTATTGCTGAGTCTGATATTGTCATTTCAGGCCTCTGTGGGGGAAAGTTTTAGGGCCTATAAAACTTTTCTTCTACTCATTAAATCAGAAATTAGTTTGATGCTCTGTTTTTTGCATTTAGCTGTGGTTAAATACTTGAAAAAACTAAAAAATAATTTAATGATTTCCTGTTGATCCATGTGTATCTCCATTATAAAAGAAGCCCCTATTAGCTGACCAACTTTAAAGAAATGCCATGATTGGGTAAGTGGGCATTCTTTTTAATAGTGGGCAGCTATTTTCTCCTGGAAGACAGGATTCAGGTAGTTTACTTAGATCATGGTCAGAAATGAATTTTGTTCCTGGAAGAAAAATCACATTAAAACCAGTACCCACTTGAGGTGCTCTATGTGCAGGGCTCTAGTGTACTGCCTGATACAAAGTGGGCATTTAAAAAGGTCGTTTTTCCTTCTATCGAGTCGTGAGAGTTAATGATTGCAGAGAAGACTCTCCTATCTCAATTAACCATAATATAGAAAACTGTTTGTGATTATAAATGGATTAAGTACATGGTTATTTCCCCGATTGTATTTTTAGAAACAGTAAAATGATAAATCCTCCCCTTATAAAGCTTTGTGAGGATTTAAAAGAGATTACATGACTGATTAAATTCACAAAACATAAAGTCAGTTTTTTTTTTTTTTTTAAACAAATAGCAGCATGCTTGTGTACATATGTTCTGCACAAGCAGATTTATGCCTGGGGTAGTCTTTTTTAATAAGGAAAAATAAAACAATGGTGTTAGCTTTACAACAATAACCATATCAGAAATTGCTCAGCTAATAAAAGTATGGTTCTTACTGAGGTCCCTAATATTGATAATTAATAATAATGGAAAATAAATATCATTCTTAAAGTTAGAGTTTTACAAAAGTGCACAGAAGAAATTCATTCAATCAAATGTTCCTACTCTGGGGAAACCGGGGAGGATTGTCGTTGACATCAGTCAGCGTAATGTTCACTGTGGTCGTCCCAGATAATCCCCCCATCTGGCCACCCATATCCTTGGCTTGAATCACCACTTGGTACTGCTCCCTGTTTTCTCGATCCATGTTGAGCAAAGCTGTCTTGATGATACCTATGGATGTGAAATTCAGAAGTGAAAGGGGATGTATTAAAAATACTTTATCAAATCATTTATTTATACAAACATGGATTGTTATCCACAATATGCAAAACACTATACAGATGTCATGGGTGACTTAGAGATGATTCTAGGTAGCCCTTATACTGAAGGAAATTAAAATCACAAAGGGGAGATAGATCCATTAAAACAAACAAACAAACAAACACCTATCATACAAGGAGAGTAGTACAAGCCAATTCTGCAGTAGTATAGATTGTAGGTAGTATAAATATCATGTGTTATAAGATTAAATAGCAAAATATAACTTGGAATGTGGTACAGTGTTATCCTACTTTAGCTGCTTGATAAAAGACATTTAAGTGTACTATGAGGAAATTGTTAAGCCATTTCCTTGAACTGACTCTTGAGTTTCACTTTACTGAATCGGCTAATTGCCCATCAAATATACCTACCATAATGAATGTTCGGAGCATTTTCTAAACCACAAAACTATGGTCTTAAGAAAACACAGCATCAGTTCTCCCATAATTATCATCTGTGTGATCCTAGAAAATTGAAGTTTTCCTAAAGCTGATGTGAGCATGAGTTCAACTGGTCCCAGCAGTGACCAATATTCTTATGTTAGGTTAAATTTATCTCTATTGTCAGGTAGTTATAAAACAAGTAGTTGAAAGAACTAAAAGTTTGCCTAATCTCTATGTAGGCTTTATGCTTAAATTAACAACATTCTTTCAAAAATCTTTATAGGCTTTGAAGGCTTTGAAAGCTTTAAAGGCTTTATAACCTTCTCTGGTAGCACATTCCAGTGCTTAACAACTAACGAAGCTCAAAATATCTTTTTTTTTTTTTTTAATTTTTAACACGAATACCTCAGACAACAGGTCAATTTTATTCCTAGAGTCCTGGCTTCAGTGAAATTGCAGCTGCATCCTGTTCTCCAATCACAGTACTTCTCCATTTAAATACAGGAGATCCCCTTAGCCTTTTGTTCTTTACGTTAGATATTTCTAATTTTTCATCCTTATTGTTTTTCAACTCAGCATTTTCTTTCTCCTTGGGATTCTTGCCAAGTTCATTGCACCTCTTAACACATCAATTTCCAACTGGATCTAGTAATCTAGAAAAGTTTTGATTTCTACTAACAATAATGGATGCTTGAAAAATGTATGGAAGAAACTCAACTCCTATTATGATAGCAAAAATATGTGTAGAATTTAATGTACAGCACAGACAATATTTCCTAAGAAATAATTCATCATAAGATAATATGCTACTCTGTGGAGAAAATGCAGAAAAATGAGATGTTAAAACAAGGATTCCATTAAGGAATCCACTTTGTTTATTAGGATGGTATCAGTTAGGATGGGCTAGACAATGTCATAACAAACAAGGCAAAATCTTACTTTCTTAACACAGCTAACATTAATTTTTTTTCATGCTCTGAGTAGGCCAGCAAGAAGCTCTGCTCAGGATAACAGACATCCAGGCTGGAGACCAGTGTCAACATTGGTTTCCATCTGTGATCTCTGTGGCAGGAGGAGAGGAATGTGGATTGTGCACCAAGTCTAAAAGTTCTGCTTGGAAGTGACTCAGATCACAGCCACATTTATTGGCCCCCACAAATCTCCTGGCTACCTCTATCTTCAGAGCAGTGGAAAGAGATACCAAATAACTAGAAAAAGAAGAATTGGAATATTTGTAAATAGCCCTAATGGCTATCAGAAGGGACTGGTCTTTAACTTCACCCCAAACTGGAAGAAAAAATAACATTGTAGAAGTTTTTCTGAATCTACCCTATGTAAACATAATGGATGAAACATCCATTGTCAGATTTCTTGATTGAAATGATGTGGATTTCATGTTTACAAGTATATTGCTGGTACTTGGCAGATGAATCTAAGAAAATCCAATTACACTGATTGTTTTTATTAAAAAATATGCCAGCTCAGTTGAACATGTCAATTAAAATTACAGATTGTAAAAAGAAGATCAAAAAGGAATTCTAACCTGTTTCTGATTCAACTGAAAAATAGGGCTGCCCCTGTAGGATACTATACACAACTTTAGCACTGTTCCCATAAGTTGGATCATCAGCATCAGTTGCAGTAACTTGGACAACAAATGTGCCTGTAATGATAGAAACATGAATTGAAAATAAATTAAGGGTCCATATGGATCCTTGACCCACACACAGAAAGGGAAAGCATGATCTTACTTTTGTACAAAACTATCATGGCAAGGGAGTGGAGAACTTCAGGACAGTACTAGGTTAAATAGCCTTGGATTTCTCACTCTGAAGGAGTGTGATCAACATTCTAAATGTTGTAAGGGTTAGGTTAAAGAGAAGCATGGGGATGGTCATGACCTTGGGTGGAACCAATTCCAATCAATCTCCAAAGGTTGAGATTTGATTGGATTCTTGGTATGGTCATCCTTGGAGGTTATCCAGACCTAAGTCAGTCAGCATCTTGCATTACTTTGTTTATGGGGATTAGTTTCAGGGTTCTCCAATCAGGAAGCCACTTGTGATTTTGTTGGGAATTCTGTGTCACAGGTGCTCTCTCTCCTGGACTGTAATGTGCTTATCGAGGGCCTGTCAGTGCAGCAGCTACTTTGTGACCTCAGAGATGCCAGCCTGAGGACAAAGCTGAATAGGACAGAAAATTTCAGAGAAATAATTGAACCTAAATCAAACCATGTCCAAAGCCCACTTAACTTTTGACTTAAGTCTGACTTAAGTCAATAAATACTTTTATTTGTTTAAACTAGTTTGAGTTAGGTTTTCTGTTACTTGCAAATAAAAGCACCCTAAATAATAAATCTACCTAATAATTCTAAGAGGTTGAAAGACCTTGAACCTTAAAAGAGATAGTGTTGGATTAAATGATTGATTAAAACACCAGAGTATTCACATCTGGAGCCTGTAACTCCAAAAAAAAATTATTATAATTAAATGCACAAAGAAGGCTATGATATTTTAGATCAGCATTCTTGTTTTAAGGACTGCAGTCGCCTAATAACCTTCAAAGTATTCCTAACCCCCATGAAATTCCACACAGATTTTTGTATTTATGCTTACATGTCTATTTCATTGAAGAGAATATCCATAGATTTTTATCTGATTCTCAAAGGAATCTGTGATTTCCAAAAAGGGTAAGACCCTTTGATGAAGATCATCTCATGGCTGACTTTTGGTATTCATATCAGATAAATGGTAAGCATACTGTTAGAGGTCTCCAGTCCATGGAAAGGACAGGGAAGTTACATTCAGGGAATATTAGAAGTTTTACATTGCTTTTGTAATATCTGACCAATCCTGTTTTTTGAACAAATATATTGCACTGTGTTAGGGTTGGATGCTCTGGATGTAGTATGTTGACGCATGAGATAGAGCTCCCGTCCTTGTGATGTGGGAAGGAAGGTGGGGAGAATGAGAGCATTATATAATTTTAGAGCGAGAGCTAATAGTAGAAGTCAACAAACACCCACATTCTTATTTGACATCAAAATAAAATTTGAATGCGTTTAGAATATGATTATCTGGATGTTTGGGGCACCTGTTAGTTGCCAGATATTATCCTGGGGGCTCTGCACTTGTTTTCTCATTTCATCCTCATGATAATCCTTAGGAGTTGACCTTTATTATTTTTGTAGATATGGAACTGAAGGATCAGAGACATCAAGCTGCTGCTTGTTAGTAGAATTTCAGACTCAGGTCTGTTTGACACCAAAGCCCATTTATACCACCCTGCTGCTGCCCCACAATCATGATGTAATTTCTTTAAGATGCTTTTTTATATCATCATAATGATATGTTAATTTATGATAATGGTTAATACGAACATAACTGTGCCTGTGTGCAAATGAGAAAGCCTTCCCTTCCTCAAGACATGTTACTTCTAGCTACCCCCCAAATATTGGTAGTACATATTAATTCTATAATGGCTTCAAAAGTGAATGGCACCCCCTAGAGTTGTGCAGTGACACCTTGCACATCAAGTTTTGTTTTCTGGAAACTGTTTTACTGGGTGGTGCTGATGATGAGAGGTGCTTTGTTAATTCTTCCTGCCTTTTACCCCATAGAGGAAAAGTACTTTTTTCCTAACAAATCCTCCTTTTAAAAGAGTTCGAATCCCTCTCTTTTGCTTTGCTGATGGTTTGTGGTTTTTCTAACAAAACAGAGTGGCTTTAAGTAATGAGATGAGCAACTTCTTGATGAGAAAGATTTAGAGGGTTTACAATCATTTCCCTAGATTAGGTTTTTCCAAGTCTTGGAACTGTGACCTAAAATGCCTCTGATACCTGACTCACAGGATTATGGAAAAGTTATTATTATGTAACTTAGCCCTTCTGAAGTTGACACTGAATGAAAACAAAAATAAGCCTTTATACAGGTAAAGTAGCTTAAAATTTGTTACTGTCTCCCATGAAGTATTTTAATGTGGCTAAGAGTGATGTCAGTAGGATTTTTTTAAAATTTGAATTCTGTTAACCTTCTCCCAACTTAAGCAAATTAAAGCCGTACTTATTAACTTTAAAATTGGTAGTAGAATTGTGCACAAGATATTAATTCACCATATTAATGTCATGAGAATCTTTTAATTTCCATCACTTAGTAAAGGATATATCCCCTAGACATCATCATCTGCACATTGTTTATGGATTTTTTTTTTTTTTAAGTTTTCTTTGGGTCTCTTTCCCAAAAACATAGTTAATTAAAGCAAATGTCATTACTCTTCAGTCTGGATTGTAGATTCAGGCTTTTGTTTTACACTGGGGAAATCCTCACCTCAGGCCCAGTACCAATATGTGCTAAGAGAGGTGGAGAGGGCTGCTATCTCTCAGCCTGAGGACGAGAGTGGGCACCTGGGGGGGGGGGGCAAGAAATAGATGAGGTGATGTCTCTTTCTTCCTCCTGTTCTTGCCTGCCATTTTTCATCCCTTCATCATTAGAGGAAATGCTGTTTTCTTAAAGTAATGATAAAATGAGACTAGTAATATTAGGAAACACAGGTGCACTTACAAAAAAGGTCATAAAGGCAGTGTTTGAAATAGGATAGTTTTGGAATTTAGCATCTAAATTCACTCAGCTCAGTAAATTTCACTCATAGGATCCTTTATTCAGTTGATGTACTAGAGGAGAAACATTGTATGGTTGAAATCGCATCTCACTCACCAACATCAGACATTTCAGGAACAGTGGCCGTGTAAACATCCTTGGTAAATATTGGTTCATTGTCATTGATGTCATGGATCTTGATGATGAATTCGGATTCAGGCTCCACGGGCCTCCCTGTCCTTCTGTTTATAGCTTGAGCTCGAAGGATGTAAACCGGTTTTTCTTCCCTGTCCAGCCTCTTGGTGGCTTGTATATCCCCTGTGTTTTCATTGATAATGAAGAGATCTCCTGCTCCATCTCCTGAAAGGATATATTTAAGTGATCCATCTCCTCTATCCTGGTCTGAATGTAACTAGTGTAGAAAAAAAAAATTAAAGAAAGTAAAAGTCAAGCATGTGATTCTAAACTGTTTGTCTTTATGACGCTTGCTATGTCAACTTTCATTTAGTCCTTTCTGAGGGATGCAGGTTTGGGTTTTGTTTTGTTTTTCTCACTGTTTACTTAAATCCTCAATAGTAATACCATTCATTAATGAATATGTTGCCTTATAATCACAGAAATTTCCAAAATTGGAACAGAGCTTATAGAAAATGTAATAATCCTTGTTTTGGAGAAGGGAATTCTAAAGGCCAGAGTAATAGCAAGATGCCCAAAGACATATTAGCCTGGTTAGAATGGAACTATTTTAACTATTTTCCTGACAGCATTCAGATTTTACAAATACACTATCCTCCTCACTTTTATGTATCTGGACATGCAAGAGAAGTGATATGCTATTGAGAAAAGGAGTTTGGTTTTTGAAACAGAGACCTGAGTACATTCTACCTCTATATATTCCCATTTTGGTGAATTTAGGGAACTACCCACTCTCCTTGAGTCTTATATGATGGAGTTTATAATCACTTTTCTGGGAAGGTGTGGTATTTATTTAATTACTTATGAAATTCAACTCAAAGCATTTGAGAAACATCGTAAGTGTTGTCATGAACAGTGCCTTGAAAACCCCTTGACTAGGCAATTTACAAGGTCACTTAGAACAAGAATATTTACTACTCAGAATTTCATTTAATATAGGTGAGAATCTTCTAAAAAGTGGAGCCAGACTTAAAATGGAATAGTCTGCATTATGAAGTAGTGGGTGCCCTGCTCCTGAAGGTAATCCAGCAGAGGCTCTGATAAGACTGTCAGTGAAAGGCGTCTGGGTTAAAGGTTGAAGTGAATGCTAATATACCATTGAAATGGAAGATAATGATTCTAACTTTGATGACTTGCCCATGTTACCTATCTCAGCAATGATTTCTAGAGTGCTGAGTTCCTGTTGTGTCTTTGGTTCCCTTTTTCCCATTAGAAAAAGTTTAGAAGGAATTTTCTTAGGTCTTCAGATAAGCTAACCCTATTCACAAATTTGCAGAAGTGAAAATTGAGGAGAACTATTTTAAAATCCTAGTTGTAAGTATCAGCTACATACAGAAGAGATAGTTTATTGGGAAGGTAGCTAGTCCTTAAACCTATTTCAGCTCTGTCTAAACAGAGTGTGGGCCACGTTACGACAAGATTAGCAACAATAGCCAGGGGTAAGCCGACCCAGTGTCCTGTTGATGAATATCACACGAAATGCTTGAAGTAGTGTCTTCAAGCACATTTGAAAACAGACTCTTGAACCAAAAAGGGACTTTTAAAGTAAGCAAATCCAGCCTTTCTGAAAGTGTATCTCGTGGACTATCATTTATACAAAATGCTGAGGAAAAGGGGTTCTGTGCTCCCATAAGTTTGGGAAATACTTCTACTTCTTTTCTTGGGCGTCACCCAGTTAACATATTAAAGGCTGTGAATGCCCACAGTTCAGAACTGTACTTGATTTTATTTAATCTAGCTTCCCTGAACACTCCTGGGTGAAGAATCCTTTTTGGATGTTGGCATTCCCGAGGAGACAGTTTTCCAAGAAACACACTTTGGGGACCATGAGCCAACTGAATCCATTATCGTAGAATCAAGAAAACCAAGGCTCTGGTTTATGTAGTGCTTTCAAAATCATACACCTTGTGTGAAAGTCAGAAGACTAGAACTTGAGCACAAGAAGAGGCCCTATAGATTCTTCGGTGCAACCCTCCTGTTTTTATAGAGATTGGGAAACTGTGTCCAAAGCCACACAGCTAATGCTAGTTAATAGCAGAGTTTGAGGAAGAGAATATTATTCATACAATTAATAGCCTTGAAAGCAATTTGGCAGAAATAACGGAAGATAAATGGGAATGGGGAGGGAATTGCGTAGAAGTGAGACAAACGCCATAAGAAATGTAAAACAAAAGAGGACTCCATGATTTGTGTAATGTGATATGCTAAGGAAATGTTGAAACCGTGATTACACAGAAAGAGCCACTGGGGAAAGTTTAACTCTCCATCGTCAAATTCGAATGACTGAAGAGAGCTCTTAAAAAGCTATTTCATTAACTCATGAGTAATGAAACCAACATCACTGCCCATTGGATCTGGCTTCCGGGCAGCCATGGTCAGCAAACCTGGCAGAGTGTGGGGGGGCACCGCACCAGAGTTCCAAATAGGAACTGTGTTCATTCTCTCTCACTCACCACGTGTAAGATCATAGCAGAGTCAATTAACCTCCCTGAGCCAAGATCCTTATCAATAAAATGAGGATAATAGAACCACAGGACAAGTGGATCAGGAAGATCTAATTAGAGCCTATGTACAAATTCTATATTAACTCCTACGTAAACATGCCGTAAAAGCACATTTTAAGATACCATTCCTGTTAGCTTCTCATTCATAATAAGCATGTTTTGACTCTTATTTTGACTTTGAGAACTTTGTTGTAAGGACTTTGAAAACCCAATTTTACAAACACATGGCCTCTCTAAGGCAAAATCTGTCATCAAAAGCTAGTATTCTTCTACTGGGTGGCAGCTGCTGTCTTTCCATGTGATGTATGATACTCTGCCTTCCACTAGATTGTAGACTTCCCTTGCTGGTTCTTTCATCACTCTCAATATGTAATTGTTGCACACTTAGTAGGTGAATACCACATCTGGTCACAAGATTTATTCAGGTAAAAGTAATCAGAAACTTACTTTTAGCTGTCAGGAGAGACCATTTCGGTGACTTATAGAACAAACACCCGAGACGGTATGAAAGGGCAGTGGAGACACCGACTAAGAGTATGAACAGGATTGCTCTCCAGATCCCAACTCTGATTTATCAATATTTGAAAACTAGTGGGAAAATGCATCTCTTTACGCAGGTGTTGTCTGATAATAAAACAATTTAACCTCATCCCCCTCAAAGTGCAGTGCCTGTTTCTGAGAGAGTGCAGAGAGCAGAAACCTCCAGAAGCCTTGGTGTGTTCTTTCCCTTTCCGCTGAACTCCCCTGGGGCCAGTTCTTTTCTCTCTTCTTGGGGAAAAGAGGAAGCATAAGACATCAGTGCTAGAGAAAGTGGCGGTGGCAACCAGACATTAGGGGTTTATTGAGCACTTAGATTTTAATTGGATTTTTTCTTTTGTGATGTCATTCATCATGGCCACTGTAAAAGGCAGAAGTTAAACAACAACAAATAAAAGGTTGTAGGCTGCCCGAGGCATGTTTTTACTAATTTCAGTTTAATGTGGCTGTTCCATTAAGTTTAATCATCTGGCTCACTTTTAACGATTCACCATCAAGTAAAAATTATCCGCTTTCCTCAGAAAGTCACATCTCATTGGGGGCTGGCAGGACTTTTTACTACTGTACTTGCAGCATTTTGTTCCAGAAGGGGCTTGTGGTCTTTGTTTTTCTGTTGATTTATTGTTATTTTCAAGTGCAACACACTGACAAATAAAGACGGGGATTTGGGGTTGTAGACATGGCCCCACGGAGGTCACGCCAGAGCAGCGCCGGGCTGTTTTTACTGGCTCTATGTCCCAGCTCTCAACTGGATTTGGACTCCAGTTCAAAGGTATAACACTAATTGTGCTGATTTTTAGTGGTTTATGAAACGAGCTAATGCCGCCCTCTGCCTCCCATTACCTGTGTGTCACTGAATCACTGTGTGGGTCAGTAATCAAACTGAGTCTTCTAAGCATATGCATCCCTGAGACAGAAAACAGGCTCTAAACCAAAGGAATGACCCACAACAGCCTGAAAGGGGTTATAGGATTTTTTGCTGAGGTAAAAAAAAAAAAAAATTAGATTATGGCGAATATGCTTGTAGAGTGTAGTGCAAATGTTATGTGGCCATTTGTGAAAGGTAAAGGTTGGCAATCAGCTATGTCACAGGGAAGTCAGAGAACAGTTGTGAAAAGGTGTCCAAATGGGACTGATGTGGAGAAACTGGAGTGATAGCAGAGAGAGAGAGAGAGAGAACACCTTTGTGCTAACTAGACTGACTATTATTTTAAATTAAGAAAATAAGTCTACAGTCAAGTTAGGACAAACTGAGGCTTCACTGAATTCAATATATATATAAGTATATATGTATATATACATACATCTCTCTACACAATGCATGATACATAATGCGAGCGTGAAGGCTTGTTGGGTAGAGTTTACACCAGGAAGACATTCAACCTTGCTTGAAGTACGTGGCAGGAATTAGAAGTAGATTCTGTTTTAGAGATTATAGGGCCAGTAAATAAAAGTATCTTTCAATAAAATTTTATGTTACATGTTTTAATATGCTGTATTTGAATGCTAATGATTTAGTATAAGTTAACTAATTTATATCTGATGACTGCTTTACAAATGAAAACGCTGATGGTAGCATGTTATTGTGGCAGGTTGTTGGAACTAGTTAGAAATGGGGCAAATTCTCAGGCCCCACCCACCTCCAAAATCAAAACAGAAGTTAAAGGCAGACACCCTCAAGGGGTGTCATCCAGCAATCTGTGTGTGTGTGTGTGTGTGTGTATTTAAAGATTTTATTTATTTATTTGAAAGAGAGAATGAGCAGGGAGAGCGGGAGTGGGAGAAGCCGACTCCCCACTGAGCCGGGAGCCCAATGCGGGCTCAATTCCAGGACGTTGGGATCAGGACCCGAGCTGAAGGCAGACACTTGACTGACTGAGCCACCCAGGAGCCCCCAGCATTGTGTGTTTTGAGAAACCCTCCAGGTAATTCTAATGAGTGTTCAAGTTTGGGAACCACTGCCTTAACTATAGACTTGGGCAGGGGAAAGAAATGGGCATAGGGGCGCCTGGCTGGCTCAAGTCGGTGGAGCATGCAACTCTTGATCTCAGAGTTGTAAGTTCTAGCCTCATATTGGATGTAGAGATCACTTAAAAAATGTAAGATCTTAAAAAAAGAGAGAGAGAGAAATGGGTGGAAATGCATGCTAGGTACTAGCTGTGTAACTTTGGGGAACTTAGCTAATCTCTCCACATCTCAGTTTTCTCATCTCTATGATAGGAATAATGACGATACGGAGTTTACAAGTATGTTGCTCTGAAAATTAATAAAATAATGTATGTAAAATGCCTCACAGGAGGCCTAACTCAGAGAAATGCTTCAATAAATCATTCTCGCATCATGAAGTATTCAGAAGGTGGAAAGATTGGACTCTGAATTCTGACTTTCCTGCTGATTAACTAAATTAGTTAGATTAACTTAGTTTCATTCTGTCATCTCTAAGATAGAACCTCAGAATAATGAACTTTTCCAGCGATTCCTCCTGTACTTGTCCCTTACAAGTTGGTCACCATTAGGCCCATGTCTTAGGTCCTTGTCTTTCCTCATTTCACATATTCTCCCCTGATGAGATCATCTCTCTATTTTCCTGTATTCAAATATTATCTGTGTGCCCTTGATGCTCAAATCTATAGATGACCCCAGGGCAGACCATTTTCTCAAGATCCAGAGTCAAAGATGCATTTGATTTCCAGGCGAGTCTCTTGGACAACTTACACTCAGGACTTCTCAACTGACTTCATCACCTTCTCTCCAAACCTGCTTCTCTGTATGTCCCGTCTCTGTGAAGGCCACCAGAGTCATCTTAGACCCTCCCTCTACCTCCATCATCCACTTCATTAAGCCACCAAACTCCTGTCAATTCTACCTCTTATCTTGACTCACCAACTTGTCTTCCTTTCCACCACCCTGGTCCAAGTCACCGCCATTTCTCCCTGGTTTGTTGCAATGAGGACCTCCTAACACACACTCTGTCTTGCTTCCTCTTAGTCTATTTTCCTTTCTGTAACTAGCCCAACTTAAACAGTAACAACACCAACTCTAAGGATACCATTCTCTTCTAATTAAATCCTCCAGGGTTTTCTCTTTACTCTCAGGATAAAAGTGCCCATCCTCACTCCTTAACACAGTCTCCAAAGTCCACCATGGTCTATGCCCCTTCACTAGCCTCCTCAGCCACCATTCTCTCCCTGACACTCCTTATTTCAGCATCCTCTGCTTATTGTATTGAAAGGATGTGTTAGTTTCTTTCATATCTAGGCCTCCCTGCATATGGCCCCCTTGGCATAAAGTCCTTTTGAACAACTTTACCCGGGTGATCCCACTCATATATCAGGTCTGCATAATCTCCATCTCCTCAGGAAAGCCTTCCCTAAGCTACTAGTCTAAGTTAGATTCCTCTGCTATACATTCTCAATTTATTCCCCACTTAGCCATTAGCGGATTCTGTCTTTTTGATGACTTGTTTTCATGTTGCAATCAGCAAATAGCTAGACTGTAAGTTTCATGAAGGAAGGCACCCAAACTGTCTGGTTCATTTCTATATTCTCAGCGCCTGACATACTAGCCCATTATAGATCCTCAATAATGAATGATTTTAAAGAATGAGTGAATGAATCTTGTAAAGATAAAATTGGACAAAATATCAATAATCAGTGAAGGTTTCTGACACATAGAAAGCAATCAATAAATCTTGGTGTCCTCCATCTCCTGTCTTGCTTGATTTTAGTATAACTCTATGTACCAAGGTTCTACATTCCTGAAGTTGCCAGATCATTTAACAATCACTACCAAACACTAGGCACATGATCTAATCTGAGCAATCTGAGGGAGGAATCCAAGTTATTGCCTCAGATCTAAAAATACTTCTTTAATAACTAATGAAATCTTAATAAAATAATAAAGCCAACTTGTATTGGCTTTGTTGAAGAGAGTAGACAAGTTATAAGTATAGCAGGTACACTAATCATTATAAGTCCACTGAGTCTTGGGGCAGAAGTCACCTGTTAAGGGTGAAGAAGCTTCAAGATTTATTGTGCTATATTTCATATATCCTCCTATTGCAGAAACTAATGGATAACAAATTGAAAATGCTCCATTTCACAGAAACATTGTTCCATAATAAAACTAATTTAACTTTACGAACCAAGACCATTTAAAAACATGTATGGGCCTGCAGAGCTGCATGAGACGGTGAATAAAAAAGCATCACACTCGCCTTCTGCAAACTTGCAGTTTAGGCTTGGAAGTACTGACTCAGAATAAAAGCAGAAATTAGACACTTGAGCACTCTTATTAAGTATTAGGAATAATAAGATAAGTAAAAAGCTGGAGAATGGCATAGAAGGCACTTGTAAATTGGACAAGGGGAGTCAGGGAACATGTCAGCCCTTTGAGGGTTTATGAAGATTTCTTGGAGAAGGTAACATTACTGATAGGAGAAAAATGACTGAGCATCCAGCATGAGCATGTGGCAAGGTTTCCAGGCTCAGTGTGGGAGAAAATCAGAGGAGGCTTTGAGAATGTGCCTGGGGTAATAAAAGCAATAAAGTCAGCTAAAATAGAAACACGCCTTCCCTGGAGTTGCTGGCCACATATTTGCGCACACTGCACTCAGATGTGCAAGGGAAGATGCAGCTTCCTTATTTTTTTAATAGTTTATCCCTTAAGCTCTAATCCCATGGAGTATTTGGAACTCAATATTAGGTTGCACATCGAGTCAATAATTTAGTGCAGTCCAATAACGTCTACCTGATTCAATAGTAGAGTCTCTTTAGATAACTCTTTTAGATAAATCTTAGTCTTTTTGGCTTCTGCTTTCTCCCTTTGCCCCGATCCAGTCCAAGATACCATCTGGGTGTATAAAGAAAAGAGACTCACATGCCCTGTGTCAGAGGGAAATTTGGGGGCTTTTGGAGCCGAAGGCAGTCCTTGTATTGCCCTCTGGCCCACTGGTTTCTAGACCATATCTCTCATCCATTACTTTCCTCAGTGGCATCTGTGCTTTTTAGCAGGTGGACCTAGCACATGACTCGGTTCTCCAAGATCAAAGCTGGGTAGCTCCATCCTGCCTGCCTCATTGTCATCAGAAAAACCCTCTGATGTCTGACTCTGACTCTTCCATTGCCCTTGGCTCCTGTGGTCCTGACTACAGGGTTGCTTTTTCTTTGATAGGTACCATCTATGATATCATCCATCCTTTTCTTGCCCTGGAGAAGCCCGGGAAGTCTTCTGGGAGCTAAAAGGGGCTTCTGCTTCACCACATGATTGCCTCAAAAGGAAATGGACAAAAACCAGTGTGCTTTCACCTTTAACCCACGAACTTGCCACTGTCCCCCCGGGACTTCAGATGCATAACCTTAAGGCTGTAGAAAGGACTTCAGATACACATAGAACTGTGTGCTTCTGTGTTTAATAGCCAGGACTACGAAATCCCTCCCTTGGTTTTAGGAATACCCCACCAAATAGGTTTCAGTGAGAGGAAGAGCCAATTCTTACTATAAAATCAAGAAGACAATGGGAGTGGAAGCATGACCTGCAGCCCAGAGCCTGGCACCAATAATTTTTGGTGACTGTATTTATAAATGGAATTCATAAGTTTTGTTCTAGTTGGTTAGGCCCATCTCTTAATAACATTAAGTGGGCTCAAAAAGAATCTAGAAAATCTCTTTTTCTCTAACAAAACTTAGGATCAAACTGCTTCCATATCCCATGTTCTTTTTCAAGTATACTATGTTGCCCTGTATAATGACCTAAAAAATTATATTCTATACAATATAAATAATTTGACTGATTTTTGTAACAGTGGAAATACTTTATCTTTAAAGCATTCTCTTATATGATTCATCAATTTGACAACCAGTCTGGCTGGGATTTGGGAAAAAAATAATAGCAGACATCTATTAAGCCTGTTCTATGGGCCAGGAAATGTGCTGAACTCATTACATAGATTATATAAATTGTTACTCATCATGACACTCTTCATATTTCCTTTTAACTGATGAGGAAACTGAGGCAAGGTAAGAGTTAAGTAATTTCTTAGCATTATACGACCAACAGAAGCAGAATTTGAGTCCAGATGATCTGATACCACAGTGTATTCGGTTAACCATAACACAAATATTATCTCTGAATGTTTACATTCAGGTATATGAACATTCATTTAAGGATTACTTTGTACCAAACAATATTTTAGTTAATTAATTTATTTTGGGGGGGAGGGACAGAGTGAGAGGGAGAGAGCGAGAGAAGCAGACTCCCCACTGAGTGAGGAGCCCAACTCAAGGCTTGATCTTATGACCCTGAGATCATGACCTGAGCTGAAATCAACAGTCAGATGCTGAACCACCTGAGCCACCCAGGCACCTCCCAAACAATTTTTTAAGTGCTGAATTACAAAGATCTATCTAATTCAGGATTTTCAACCTCTGCACTATTGTCATTTTGGGCTAACTCTTTGTAGTGGGACCTATCCTATGCATTATAAGATGTTTAGCAGCATTCTTGGCCCCCACCCATTAGATACCTATAGGACTTTTTAAGTTATGACCATCAAAAATGTCTCCAGATGTTGTCAAATGTCCACTGGGGGACAAATTGCCTCCATTGAGAACCAGTCTATCTATTCATCTATCTGTCGTCTATCATCTTTCTATCCTTCCATTTTTTTCTCATTTGTGTACCTTGTAACTTTTAAAATATATTCAAATAATACCATACAGATTCTGCATTTGCAGAGATGCCCCATGACCCCACTCAATTCAATCTTTTCTCTTTTGTTAGATTTAATAACCATTGAAACAGACCTTGGGTTATGTGGAGGAGAATTTCTGACAAAGTGCTAAAAGCAAAAGAATTTTAAATCTAAACTCAGGAGAAATTTATTAATTCCCTTGACATTTATCTTTTACACTCAATACCTTGAATTTAATGTCAAAAGTACCAGAGTAACTATAAAATGAACAAAACTTCACTGCTATAATAGTTGTGGTAGGCAGAATAACAGCTCTCCCAAAGATATCTATGCCCTAATTTCTGGAACTAGTGATTAAGTTACCTTCCCTGGCAAAAAGGATTTTACAGATGTGATGAAGGTAAAGGTTTTTAGACAGGGAGATGACCCTAGATTAACCAGACGAGCCTAATGTAATCACTAGGGTCCTTATAAGGGAAAGAGGTAGGGGAGAGTTGGAGTCACATGGTAATGTGATGATGGAGTAAAGGTCAGGGTGTGTGTGTGTATGTGGGTGTGTATGTGTGTGTGTGTGTGTGTGTGTGAGAGAGAGACAGAGACAAAGATTTGAAAATGGTATGCTGCTGACTTTGAAGATGGAGGAGGAGCCTATGAACCAAGGAACACAGGCAGCCTCTAGAAGCCCAAAAAGTCAAGGAAACGGATCCTTTCCTAGAGCCCCCAGAAGGGCATCTTGCAGACACCTTGATTTTAGCCCAGTGAAACCCATTTCAGACTTCTGAACTCCAGAATTGTAAGATAAGTTTGTACTGTTTTAAGCCATTAAGTGCACAGTAATTTGTTTCAACAGCCATAGGAAACTAAGGTGGTAGTTCCTTATCTTTGGAATTCAAGGTGGACTGAAACTAAATGTGGTCCTTCAAGAATCCCAGGGAAGAGTGGAGAACACTCACCTTTGATGAGCACTTACTATGTGTCACGTACTGCAAGAAAGTGTTGT
The DNA here is from genome assembly GCF_029215605.1 of Mirounga angustirostris. NCBI lineage: Eukaryota > Metazoa > Chordata > Mammalia > Carnivora > Phocidae > Mirounga > Mirounga angustirostris. The sequence continues at coordinate 129,803,103 of NW_026991715.1, forward strand.
GTGTTACATCAGTTAATTCTCATGACTCCAGGAGCTAATCTTTATTTTCTCCATTTTTTTTTTTTCCTGGAGAAACTGAGGTCAGGGAGGTTAGGTAACTTACCCAAAGTTCAGGGCGTGGCCAGAAAGGATACCAAGATCTGCCTGACTCCAAAGCTATGCTCATTCACACCAGAGCATATTGCCAACCAGCACTCCCCAGGAGGATTACAAATGTTTCTGGATTCATTGTATTTATTATATTAGACCCCAGGCTAAGTTATTTGTAAATTCTTTTGGCACAAATGATACAAAGTGTAATAGATGTTATTGTTCATTTGGGATTTATCAATTAAACAATTGCCTTTTGGTTTATTCAATGCATGAAGTTATTTCCCCCAAAAGGCATTGTTTACTGCCTTTAGCTTGACTCTGGACGTCCAAGGTCTTTGGCAGACTACGACATTAGTCTCAGCTTCTGCTTACTCTAACATTTTCATTTTCAAAAAGCCAGTGGTAAATCAAGCTGAGAACCAGATACCCAGTTCAAAGTTGATTTAGTAAGGCACTGTAACTCACCGGTAACAATCTTACCTTTTTGCCTTATGGTGTCATCTCTTTAGTAATTGCCAAATCTAAGGACACGTGCCCACACACACCTACACACATGCTCCCTTGTGCCCCCCCCCTCTTATTTCCCCTCTCACTCTGACACATACACTTTGGCAGAAAATATTAACAGATAAATGCAGACATTTGAGACATGATGACTCAAACGGCAGAAATTTTTAAAAAAATGTTTCTCACTAGCTAATGGACTTTTCCCAAAATGGGTTTTTCTTCAGAAATAAAAAATATATTGGATATAATATTCTTATATTGACTCTTAGGATCTAAAAAGTTAAAGTTATATCTTTATAAAACAAGTAGTTTGCTTGAGAGAGGGCCTATTTCTTGTTCAAATTCTTAAATCTCAAGCATCCTGTATGTACTCAATAAATGATGACTAAAGGGAATTCTGTAACCTACTCAAAAAGTTCTGGTGAATGATCCTAGGAGAGAAAATTATGAGCTCATTCATTTATTAGTTTTTCTTGCTTGGGAACCAGTTTATAAGTTTATGATTTGAATAGTTCCTTTTTCTTTTCTTTCTCCCTTCCTTCCTTCCTTCCTTCCTTCCTTCCTTCCTTCCTTCCTTCCTTCCTTCCTTCCTTCCTTCCTTCCTCCCTCCCTCCCTCCCTCCCTCCCTCCCTTCCTTCTTTCCTTCCTTCCTTCCTTTAAGAGACCAGTGAAACAATCTCAGTGAAGAGAAATGTGTACGATCTGGATGGCCAGGCTGGGGAAAGTGTTCTCATAGTGAGTTAGTGCCATGAATTTGAGGATTCTTCTCATAGAGCTCCAACTCCTAAGCATTTATGCTCTTGTTTCATCTGCCCACCATGTCTAAAATACTTTCTGCTACTCTAATAGCTTAATAATGTGGTGTAAGGCAAAAGTATTAAACTCAAACACATCAAAAAAGCTGGAGCACTCTGCTGGCAGTGACACTGGTTTTTTTTTTATCGCCTCTGGGGCTGTTTTCTCACACCCAGAACGATTTAATCCTGCTCAACTGGAAGTGTGGTCATTCAAGGAACGCTTGTATGCAAGAGTGCTTCATAAATCGTAGCACCTGATAAAAGTGTAAGAAAACATTATCATTGCTTTTTATCTCATTATAAATTTTCTGGAATACTCTTTGCCTGCCAGGGAGTGATTTCTTTTGTGTTGTATTTTCTATTCCCTCTCTCCCCATCCTACACCCTCCCTTTCCTTAGAAATTACCTGATGGTTTGCCATTGTAGTAAAGTTCCCAACTACGACATTATCATTTTAAAACTCTAGTAAGTGATGTCTAGACTGTTGAAAGGGAGATAAAATGGAATAAAATACTGCCACTCAAGTTTGACCAAGTCACTTAATTTTCTTGATTTGGTTTTAAAAGCATTTTCCTTTAAGAGGCAGGTGAATCAGTGATCCACCAAGATCAGAGCTTTTGCACAAGGTAAATAGCCCCTCCTTTTTACTCTTTTTACATAATACCTATAGTTGGGAAGGTGGATAGAACACTCAAGATATAAATCGTCTCATTACAAAGAGAATTTTTTCTTTCTTTTTATTGTATCTATATGAGAAGATGGATGCTAGCTGAACCTAATGTAGCAATAATCATTTCACAGTATATGTAAATCAAACCATTATGCCTTGCACCTTAAACTTACACAGTGATGTATGTCAATTATTTCTCAATAAAAGTAGAGAAAGAAGATACAGTAGAATAAGCGGTAATTTTTTATAGTCCATTCTGCTTTGCTTGATTTCTAAAGGGGAAGTTTGCTTTCCAGGGGGTATTTACCTTCATTGGGGGTGGGGGGTGGGGGGTCAGGGGCGGGGGGAAGAAGCTCTAGGCTATAGATTAAGTAAGGAAATGAGCCAGAGTCCTATGCTTTACAATTTGTGGAAAGAAAACAATAAAGCATGCTAAAATTTTGCATGATTGTATGTTAAAGCAGGATTTTTTGGCCATCTTCTCTTTCCTGTTTCTCTTCTAAATTGTACTGGTATATAAATGGTAGAAAGAGTTAAGATGAGATTACTTTCCAGAAATGATTATTTTTCCTCTGAAAACTCAAAATATGTTGATTGGGAGAATATATAGTTGGTAAAGAAAAGAATTAGTCATTATATAGAATTTTTCTCTCCCTGTATTACCACATTTTTCTCCATAGTTGATTTTTTGTGTGTGAATTATTGCAATCAGCGTTTTCAGGTCTTAAATGATTTCTTTTTTACCACACACTTGAAATGTCTACACATTATAGCTTCCTAGGAATTTTGAGAAAAATGTGCTTTCTGTTGGCCAACTCTCACTTTTTCCCATTTTGCTTCAAACTTCCTTAAAGGGACCCTAAATGTTGTCTGGTTTTCATTTGTAAAAGTCTTAAAGGAACGAACTTTTATGATATGATATTATTTGCTGTATATTCTCTTTTTATCTTCCTTGTTTACGCACATACAGCTGTGTTGTCTTCAGTTTCTCTGGTTTGCACAAGGTAGCTTGAGCTTTTTCCTATTGTATCATAAAGTATTTGTGTCATTTTGATGTGAAATTTCCAGAGGTAGCTTCCATGGAAAGACATAATAAATTTGGTTTATATGTTTACTACCTAATATATCCTTGAATTTTAAAGACTTTAGATTTTCACTTGTCAACCCAATGAAACGAAACACTATCAGTGATATCCATATCAAACTATGCACGCCAATAAACTGGGAAACACTTCTAGATTACATGGCAGGTTTTAACTCTTCAGTAATTGCAGCTTAATTCAAGTAATATTTGGCTGTTTCCAAGGTGCAAATCTGTGCCAAGCACTTTTAAGACTACAAAGATGAATAAAACATGTAGTCTAGGGTCCTGCAGAGTTTACAAAGATATAAGTATGTGAAGATTCAAATTCAATATCTAAAGTACTAATTGAAAAAGGAGCCCTGGGACCCAATATAAAACACTACTCAATATATGGAAGGTCAAAGTTGAACTTTAAACAAAGAATTAATTATTTCACTCTTAAAAAGGTGAAACATTCAGGATAAGAAATTAAGTCAAGAATGATTTTTCCCTCAGTAAAACTTTGGTTCAATAATATAAGGAGATTACGATATTAATTCCAACCTAACAACTTAATTATGATTATTCCAACTTAAAACACGAGTATACCCTAAGTGCAATCGTCATTTTTTGCATTGTTGGATGCATCCAAGTTTGTACTGAAAAAAATAATGAGACCTAATTAGACTCTTAACATTTCAGGCCGTTTAAATAATATTAACTCCAAATTGTGTAGAGTGATGATGTTTTTAAAATGAGATAATAAATAGCCTTAATAGGAGGATCTACAGAAGTTACCAGGATCATCAAACAATGTGAAGTGTAGTGCACATTTCATTTTTAGTTTGGTTGGGATAATAAGGAAGACTTCGTATTTTTACATATGCGTAGTTCTCTGAATTGCCTTATGAGTCACATCTGCAGCCGCCTTAGCTGCTTGGCACTGTCTTCTGGCCCATGATACTTGACTTCATGGAAGGAGACTGAACATTAGGGGAATAATCCCCTGGGCACCTTTGGTTCTTCCTTCTCTTCACTGTTCCTGTTCTTTGAGGGCATACTTGATTGCAAGGTGCCTTCCCTCCTTAGCTGGTCTTCCCTCTGTGAGCATGATGTTCCAGACCGTGTTCTAAGCCCTTTCTGTGTATTAATTTATTAAAACCTCACCTCAGTAACTTTCTTACTCCCTCATGTAACAGTGGAGGAAATTGGGGGCAGGGAGGTTAAATAACTTGCCCAATGTTACCCAGGTGGTCAGAGTGTAGCTGCGGTGCGGACACAGGCTGTCTCCTTGGATTGTCGAATGAACAAAAAGCATTTTTTCTCCAGATGTATTCAAAAATGTCTTAGCTGAGATAACTTCTTCAATTGCCTTCTTAACTCCAATCTCGGTGTCCTCTAGTCACCACTAAATCCCACATCCAGAGTGATATTTCAAGCTTTTTGTTATGCCCCTATTACTCCCCTCAGGTCTTCTGGAACATACCAATTCACCTCAAATATTTATTCATATATTTCACACATCTATACATTTTAATCTTTTAAAATGCCCCTCTTTTCTTATGTGTATGTATTCTCCGTGGATAGAAAACTGGAAGAAACCGTAACTATTTTCCTGGTGAAATATTTGGGCATGCTGCTTTTCTTTTTTATTCCAGATCACGTAATTTCAAATATGATTCCTCGCGTTGACCTTTGATAATATCTATTCCTTCTACTTATTTATCAAAATAGCAATAAGAAAAAAAATCTCTTTGTCTGACGGGAGTTCTGTACTTTCTTTCAACCTCTTCTTTAATTCCAGATGGAAAGGTAGGTTTGCAAAGAATGTTGATATATTTAGCATGCTCATGAGGATTATATTACATGGTCATTTTAATAATTGACAACATAAAAGCTTATAGGAAGGTGGAATTTGCTAGTAGCAGCCTACATCTACACAACAAAATATGCCTTCGTGAGATTCCAGTGACACATTACATCTAAATACAATGTCTAAATTTGATGAAGCTTATCAAAGAAACTTGTTTATTTTTGATAAAAGAGGGTAGAGCATAAGAAAGACATCTTTTCATTTTGACAGGAGATATACGGCCTTCTAAAAGTTAAACTTGTAATTCTAGTCAAATATATTCTTGGCTTCTCATATTTAAATTAATGTCATTCTCTCAGTAAAGATGAAAAAAAATCAGTGGTTTAAGTATCTTTTCACCGTTGATTACCATTAAGTCAGGGATATTTATCTGCTTTTTGGAATAAAGTTTAGTCGGAACGATAATTAAGGATTTTGATTTGAAAAGAAATGTCAACTAAGATGTTGGCATTTTGCATATTTATATTGCCATCTCCTATGGTGGACCCATAATACGACAAAACCCAAAAAATTTTGGTGCAAACCAAGTATTTGTATTGTTTAATAATAGTACAAACAAGTTAAGGTAATCAGTAAAGTTAAGGTAATTGCAATGTCTATAGTATAGATGGGAGGGGATTTGTTATAATGAGCCTCTGGAGTGTCTATAACTTTCCAACAACCTCTAGAACTGTTCAGTTTGTGGAGTATGGAGGTAATATAGCTCAGTGGGAACAAAAAAGATCTGAATCCTTAACTTTCTTTTATTAACCTTGATCCCTCCATTTTGTTCAACAAATTGAATTACAAGCAGGAGGATATAGGATTCCAGACATAATGACATGGAAGTTGGAGGATTTGGGATTGGGTCCTTTTTTGCCTTTCTATATTTTACTCTGCTGGTGTGACGAGGCAATCAAACAGCTGCCTTTGGGTTTATGACCAAGGTCAGACATTCTAACCATTCTGCTCTTCACATGAGCACCTGTGCAGAGAGGGAACATTTAACACTCAGGGAACTGCTGTCCACACAGGACATCTTAGCATCAATTAGCAAATTGAAGCCTTTGTCATTAAGAAAGGGAAATCGGTGGATGGCTCAGTCGTTAAGCGTCTGCCTTCGGCTCAGGTCATAATCCCAGAGTCCTGGGATCGAGCCCCGCATCGGGCTCCCTGCTCTGCGGGGGGCCTGCTTCTCCCTCTCCCACTCCCCCTGCTTGTGTTCCCTCTCTCGCTGTGTCTCTCTCTGTCAAATAAATAAATAAATAAATAAAATCTTTAAAAAAAAAAAAGAAAGGGAAATCGGTTGGGGATAGTGGAAACACAATGAGCATTACTGCCAATATTGGCAGTCAGGAAGTTACTTTTTGAAACATTTTTTAAGAGTACATTCAACCAGCCAGTGCATGGTCTCTTACATACACTAACCAATTGAGATATAAAAATGTTAAATGGCTGAGCATTAAATTTAAATGATGAAGAAGAAAGATGTGCCCAAGGCACTTGTCCTGACTCAGGGAGGAAAGATTATTGCAGGTCACTGAACCAGAATAGAAGTTTAGAGGTTATCAAGGGAAATAAAAAGAAAAGACACATTCTCATCACGATGACCAAAAAGATTGCTAATTGCATATCTAATTTTAAAATGCGCACATGTAACTAGTTTGAATATCACTGATGTATTCCAGAAAAAGTAAAAGGAACGTGCATAATAATAATGCAAACATATTTGAGTGGCTCTTTAACACTAGTCTAAACATTTTTTTTTTTTTTCTATCTACCCTTGGGTTTCACACCAGCAGATATTTGCGTTATTGAGCCACATGCAATCTCTGAATGCCAGAGCATGTTCTGGGAAAGTTTTTTCATTTGATAAAAGAGGGTAAAGAAAAGATGTCTTTCTTATGCTCTACCCTCTTTTATCAAATGAAAAATGGCTCTTGCAATGGTTCTGTGAAGGAGTGGATATACCAGGGAAGGAATATAACTGAGCAGTTGCGAGGTCAGACAGAAGCTGGCTGCCAAGTCTAGCAGGCTGTGCACTTGGGATGAAATACTTGAGTGCTCTGAGCCTTGGTTTACTCATCTGTAAAATGGGGCTATAAGTCATATCTCACAGCATTTAGATAAGATACCTGAAGCACTGAGCAGAGTGTTTGAAAGGGAGTAGGGCTCAGGACATTGTAGCTGTGATGATGTTTTAATATGTTGCTGCTTGTCTAAAGTGGCCGTGGCTAAATGAGGCTCTGAATCACCCTTCAAATTAGCGCCAGGAGGTTTTCTACTCTTAAACTTATGCTCTTTTCAGAAAAAAAAAAAAAAAATTGGAACGCAAGAAAGCAATATATATATATATTTTTAAAGATTTTATTTATTTGATAGAGATACAGCGAGAGGAGGAACACAAGCAGGGGGAGCGGGAGAGGGAGGGCAGGCCTCCAGCAGAGCAGAGAGCCCGATGCGGGGCTCGGACCATGACCTGAGCAGAAGGCAGACGCTTAACGACTGAGCCACCCAGGCGCCCCAAGAAAGCAATATTTTAATGATAGCATCTTTTAAATTGTCTTTCAGAATGAATATAATATTGCTTCACGTGTACTGAATTCGGATCATGTGATTATAGGAACAAATAATTGTTCATTCCTAATTTTAGAGGAGTGTGTGCCTGACAACTTTCATTTTTATGGGCCGTTAAAACATTACTGGCTAATTATCCTGAGACGAGTGGCTTTGTTGAATTGGGTAGACATTAATTGTAAAGACTCAAGAGAAAGGCATGTTAGGAAGGCCTGTATGTTAGAGCCCCAAATAGAACCCAAATTTTCATGATGTTTAAAAAAGCACAGCATATCTGGGTTTTTTGGGAAAGCTCCACAAGAGAAAACCATCATCAACTTCCAAAAAGGTAACATCAGAAAATATCTATGAAAAAACAGATCTCCTGGTATGCTACTAAAAATAGAAGTATCTCAAAGACTTCTAATGGAGACTCATCTTATGTATACATTGTGTGGAAGGAGAGCATAGAGAACATTGTAAAGGATAAAATGCAGGAGACAAAGGAATTCAACATTGCTATGGGCTGTTTAATGATCAAGTGCAAATCTTCTGCCTGGAACTGTGCAAAAGTTCTGAGGTTTTAAGTATATTCATCTTTGTATTAATGAGTGCCCACAGCTTCAAAATCTGTATCTACTTATGTTCTTCTTTTCTTATTGAACTTAATCTTAGACTATATATGAATCATCCTCAAGGAATTGCTACATTATGTAAAGCTGGTAGGGGGTTTTCTGCAAATGGGAGATGACGATGCTTCCCCCTTACTTTTCTATTATGTTTACATAAGCCAAAGATAACCTGGGTGGATTTCGTATAAAATCACATACTCTTCCTGTCCCCCATTGACAAGAACACATGTATCTTTCTGTTTTCTGTGTCAACATTAGTGACGCTTTCACTCTGCTGACTGTCCAATCTTGAAATCCCTGACTCTTTGAACTTCTGTCTTTCACTCCTTAGGCTTCTGCATCTAATTAACTGGGAAGTCCTGCTAGTTCTCCCTCTGCACTGTGAGCTCACACCTGCTGCTTCTTTAAGAATGCTTCCAACATTATCACCTCCCCTAGGAAGCTCTGCTGAGCCCCAAGCCCAGCTGGCCCCTCTCCTTCATGTTTCCAACTTCCTGGACACGCATTTTATCACGGAACTTGCCATGTTCTGTTATAATTACTGCCAGTTATATGCTGCCAAGGCTGTGGTTCTCAAATTCCACCACATCTTAGAATCATCAACAATCAAAAACCAACTGAGGCAGAATCTCTGGGGAGGTGAGACCAGGGCCAAGGCATTTTTAAAAGCCAGGCTCTTCAGATGTTAATATGCATACAATTCACTGGGGGATCTTGTTGAAATGCAGAGTATAATTCAACAGACCTCAGGTGGGGCCCAAGAGTCTGCATTTCTAACAAGCTCCCAGGTGACACAGATGCTGCTTATGCTAAATCAGCTAAAAGTTGCCCCAGATGGTCAGGTATTTTAGAATAACAATCAGATTCCTTATCTGTATCTGTGTGTATATCTGTTTGTTAAGCCCACAAACTCTTACCCAATACAGGACAACACCTTCCTTCTGTTAACCTGCACCTGTCGCCGCCATTTTTAGGTGAGTAGAGGTGTTGAGAATTTTCTCATAAATCAGAATCTGGATTGTCAATATTTCAATAGAATCGGCCTTCCCCACTCGTATTCACAGTAAGCGTATGCCTCCACCCTTCCCTCGGCCTGCCGTGTCAAGTTTCTGCGCTCATCTTACTGCCACAGGACACAGTGAAATGCTGGGGAGCGTTCAGAAGGCTAGAGGAGAGAGGTCTCGTCGCCTTGGCTTGTGTTCCAAGTTTTAAGTGTGATCTTGTCTCTTCACTTCATTGTTAGCCCAGCCTCAGGAGTCTGTCTTCCGCTACTTCTCAGGTGCACTTGTGACCCTCCCTCTTTTCTCCTTCGACTCCTGACAGCCCTTCACTCCCACCCGTTCTCACGTTTTCCTCACTCCACCGCCATCACTGTCATCTCTAGAGACTTACCACAAATCATGGAAACCAATGAACACAAATACAAATAGAAACAGATGCTTATATTGTAAAAACTTCTTTCTTCCACTTTAAGTGCTACTTGCTCAGACACATTACTTTTCTTCTGTTAATGCTTCTGTCCCTTACAAGTACAGATCAATCTTTTTCGTTTCAGGCCCCAAGGACAGACTCTAAGTAATTGTTATTTAATTAGGCTAATAGCATGATTTAAGGTTCTGTTGGCCTTTGCACACCTTTAAGTGCTGACCTAGCTGCAGTCCAGTGCTTTCCAGAGTACCTACTGAAGCATCCTGGGGAACCCACCCTGGTGCCAGGAAGCATTTTTAAATTTCAAGGGAAATAAACAGCAACACTTGGGCTCTGTTAGACTCCTTGTGAATTACTAGCTCAGGGTAGTTCACAGTTTCAACAGTAGGTGGTGCTACCCTCCTTTCGATGATGTCACATGTCTGTTAAGCTGGATTCCCCACAGTACTTGTGATAAGTGAGTACAGTGCAAAATCAACGTGGAAAGGAAATGAGGGGCAGTGTCTAATCTTAGAAATTGCGCAGAGCCCAGTAGATGCCCACATTCTGTAAGTAAGAAACTGGTTATTTAAGAATAAAATTAAAATATTATTTTTTCTATTAATTGCTGTGTATTTTTTTCAAAGAACTACTTATTGGTTAGAACATAAATAGCTATTAAGGTGTTTGGATCTGTTTCTTGGGTCCTAAGCACACTGTGAAAACAATTCTTGAGATAATAAGAGCACTGCGAACCAAGAATGTTTTGGAACCTCTGCTATAGTCTAATCTTATTTTTTCTCTTTTTTTTTTCCAAAAGTTTCTTAACCTCAGGGATCCAGATCCCCACATCAGGTGTATGTTTTGTTCCAGATCTATGTAAAAGTGGACCAACCTTTTGCCACGTAAGGAACAAACTTTTTTTTTTTCTTAAAATTTTTTTTGGTCTATTTTTAACTGTGGTAAAAACATATTATACTCAAATCCTTTCACATGTTGATAAAACATAACGCCAAAGATATATTTGGGGAAATGCCCTATTAATTGAGGAAGAACATCTCTTAAACACATCTGTCGTAGCAATGCGGGGTCCATGACAACTTCAGTGATTACCCTTGCCTTTTTTTTTTTTTCCAACCGATAATCTCTTATGTGTCACACCTTCAAGGAGGTGGGGGTGAGGTAGGGAAATATGTCTAGCTGCCAATAAAATATCCACCTCCAACTGGTTAAACTGAAGCTCTGATTGGGAAGGGATTTTGTCACCATCCTTTATTTTCCACCCACTGAGAGATCCTGTAATTACTTCATTTTACTTTTGCAATGATACAGAAATCAATACTCCGCTTCAATGCATTACAGATAGATTATTATTAATAGAGCATATACAATGGATTTTCTCACCAATAATAAGAACATCTTTATGCACCTACTATGTGCCAGTCCCTGGTTCTTGTCTCACTTTAACTCCATGAGGTAGGCATTGCCGCCTGAATTTTCTAGATGAAGAAACTAAAGCCTGGGATGGTTAACAACCTGCCTTGGGCCACACAAATGGCAGGGCAGCGATGCGGCCTCAGATCTGCTTGAGTCCACAGCTCGAAACTTTACCCCATGGCAATATTACCTCTCACAATTACCATGGTAAAACTGATTCCTATGCGGTTTTATCCATTTCTGCTGCTAGCATCCTGATATATCCTAGCCTTTCTTTAAGAACAGGTGGTAGTTTTGATATAAAATGGCACCACAACTTTTGAAGAAAAAGCAGAAAGGAAAAAAAAAGGGAATCAATTATTTATAATTATTGATTTATTATAAATCATAAATCATAAATTATAATTTATTATTATAAATAATTAATTACAATTATTTATAATAATCATTATTATATTTTATTATTATTATTTACAACCATTACTCTATTAATGTAGTGCTTGCTCATCAAATTTCACAAGGAAATGGAGTGAAGTACAAGTAAGTGGACTTTCTTCAGCAGTCACACAGCGTGTGATTTTCACGTCAAATACAAGGCTAACCCCTTGGGGATCTGTGTTGATGTTCACCCCTTCACTGAATACTTCCTCTCCTACTTTATTCCACATTAATAATTCATTCATTGGAACAATGCCTGGTTACCTCAGCCCAAGCCATGAATGGCTTTTCTTCATTTATAGTGGTAAATACTTAAAGAGAATATTTGCACCTTTTTATTTAGGGATATTTGATAACAGCTTGAAATGTGAACATGCAGCCCTTGGAATCTGCAAAATTTATGCTATTCGCATGCTATCCTGATATAGTCATTTCAAAATCATAGCTGTAATCATAAACAGACATTTTATCTTTTCTGTTATGTTCATTCCCTATATAAAGGGTATGTGACAATTGCTCTTCTTATCAATACCATATTATGAAACACAGAACCTACAAAGTACAAATCTGTGTCTCTGTTTTTTCCCCCATTGTTGCAGTATGCAGATATTCTGCAACAAGAATGTAGCTGATGATAAAATTTCAGTGAAACTCACGATGACAGTATAACTGAGCTGTTTCCCTGACTCAGCCAGTAATCTCTAAGGGCTATCATAAGTGGTGCCTCCTCATTCAACTTTCTAGAGTCAATAAAATGGTCAGATGATACTTGGAAATAGCACCTCTACATCACCATTTTTCTCTCTTGTGAACCTTGCCACAGTTAAATCACAAGCTTTTGAAATGCCTGGCTCTTGCCAATTATTTGAGACAAGACAAACCCGACAGCAGCCGCAACCAAATCTGAGGCAGTGGTGGGTTTTGAGGACCAAGGGCTCCATTTGGTCACGGAAAGGATGACACGGTCGGGGAGCCGTGTTAAGAAGTAGTTAATTTGAACACGGCCAAAGGACTGACGCTCAGAATGTTTGCTTTCAGAATGAGAAAAAGGAACCTTCCTTCCCTTACAGCTTAATCGCTCTATTCCTATTTTTAATACATCCTGGTTTATAGAATAGCTGGACCACATTTTTCAAGCTAAAGTAAAAATTAAAGGATTTATGATAATCCTATGTGGATGGTTGTGGGCGTTTCTTTTTCAACGGAAGCATTTCTTTCTTTGTTGCATTGCTGACATTTCTCAGCTTCTTGCTACAGTCTTCTTCCTGAAACTACTCAAGTGAAAAAAAAAAAAAAGTCTTACCAGATAAGCAACAATTCTTACTGTATTGGGGGAATAGTTCACATCCTCCCCGTCTATTTATTAGAAGTAATTTCTTCAGGCTTTACAACCAGAACGTCAAAGTGCCCAATGGAATCCTACCTTGCCCACGTACTGATAATCAGATCCCGTATATTCCTCCAGGAGAAAGAACTGATTCCACATCCAGCTCCTTTTCGAACGGTTCAGCTCATTTTTGCTGTTTCCAGAGAGCTCCAGGACCCTTTTCTTTGCCGGAAAACCACTAGTCCTCTTGGATAACGGGGTTGAGAAAGTTGGGTAGGGCTGACCAACCCAAAAGAGTAACAAGAAGTACCGGTAAGTTCTCATTCTGATAACACAGTCCAGTCTCTGGGTAGTGGGTACCCTGCTCCTTGAAGTGGCTTTTTTCACTGCACTGTTTCCAGCATCATTTCTCCTTTCTTCCTTAATGTTCTTTGCTTGGCTCTCAGAGGATATCTGGAAAGAATAATAACATATCAAACATTTTTAGAGATGTTTAAAATTCAGTGTTAGAGCAAATAAGCTCTGGAGAAAGAGGACAGAAATTTGGATAGCAAAACAACAAAAATAAGTTGGCTATCAATTTTGAAATGAGGAAAACGTTCTTTCAGATATGCTAAATGGAAGGCATGTGCCGAGTCGGAAGCTGCTGTTTTCCTTTCTCCTTTTCTATCACTTAACAATCCTATTTTAAGTCATTGCGTTGCTGTAGGTCAACATGCCAGAGTGGATTATTTCACTACTCTTTTTTCCTCTCGAGTATGTGGGCTGAGATCTGGTTAGAAGGAACAAGTCTGTGTTTCGGATTACATTTGCATATTTATCCTCATGAACAAGTCAGAGGCAAAGATATATCACACACAATTTCAGTTCGATTGAAAGTGGATAATGTTGATGTTTCACTAGAATGTACTGAGTACCTGTGATGCATCAGCCTAAGACAAGGCAGAGCCTGTTCAGACTCTTGGCTTCACAGATGTGTTGGGATAGACAGGTCTGGGTCAAGCACGGTTGGAAAAGACCACACTTTGTCTTCTCTTCCGAATGCGTGCTAGCATATTGAAGTTTCTGAAGTGAAATTTTGTAACAGTGACGCAAGCCTACATTTAATAAAGGGTTTCTCAAACTTGACTGGGAAACTTTTTTCCCCCTCATCCGACCCAATAACACTATAGGATGGGTGAATGAGCAACCTACAGAATTTATATGTAACAGAATATAGGAATTAAATGAGCAATTTTATTTAAATTTCTGTAGGAAATCCTGGGCTTTCATCTCTAAATTTTACTTGTATCATAAGCAAGCAAGCATATGTATAAAAATTGGTCAAACAATTTCTATATAATTTTCACAGGTGCATCAAATATATCTCAATATCAGAGTGAATGCAGTTGACTATAGGATCTCCAGAAAAGTCAGCTCTTATACTTGTGTATAATAATTTTCCAGGACAAGTATTAATTTTCTTTTTTTTTTTTAAAGATTTTATTTATTTATTTGTCAGAGAGACAGAGCACAAGCAGGGGGAGCGGCGGGCAGAGGGAGAAGCAGACTCCCCGCTAAGCAAGGAGCCCAATGCAGGACTTGATCCCAGGACCCTGGGATCATGACCTGAGCTGAAGGCAGACGCTTAACTGACTGAGCCACCCAGGCATCCCAAATATTAATTTTCAAGAACATAACCTCGCATTAAAAAATTCCTTGGGCCAGATTGTCTAGCAAAGATGTTACAATGTGGTTTACTATTTCACATAATTAGAGTCATACATACCTATATCTCCATCCTAAACTTCTCCACATTTCTTGAAAAAAAAATCCAACAAATCACTCCTTCACTGTACCATTCGAAATGGGAAAAATATTTTCTTAAATAATACTAACAAAAATGAAGTGCTTTGTGATGTAGAACATAATAGTAATTAACTTTGGTATGTTCACTAAATACATGCAGACAAAAGAAACGTGTTTTAGGTAATCTGATCAGAATTTTTTTTTCTTTATGTCAGAAAAATGTGTTCACTTGTCTCCTATTATTCTAGCAGGGAAATGTATATATGACCAGTGTTTTGATTTTTTTTTTTTACCCCAGCAATGAGTAATTAGCCACCGAACACATGATTTAGTGAAAGCTTTCTATTGGAATATCAGTGAAATGTTTCATAGTGTTCAGCATTTTTAAATCTTTATTCCATTACTATGCATCTTCTTGACAGCAGGCTGGGGAAGTTGAAAATTCCACAGGTGAGTAAATTAGTACTGTGACAGTTAGTCATGCTGGAAAAACGCCAGGCAACCGTAACTTGTCATTAGGAGGCCTTGGTACAGGTGTGGAATAACTGATGATCAATTAGGCCATGACGAGTCTTCTCTTCTCGTGGATAGTATATAAAGGGGATTGAGGGAGCATATGGAGAAAAGCCCTCTAAAGACATCTATTCATTTTTCGTAGCAGAGATTACATCGAGGTTGAGTCAGTGGAAATTACATTTTTCTTAATTTCTCATATTCTGCCATTATTTGCATAGACAAATCCTGCAGTGAAGAATTACATGTCTGTTGCCGCACTCAGTGTGTGCCCCATGGTGCCGGCAGGAAAGAGGGATTCAGAGAATGGATGTGTCACCTGTTTAAAAGGCAGACTCCTAAAGTCCATTTTTAAAGAAAAATCGATCCCTGTGGATGTTGTGTGGAAACTCTACAAGCTGTTGCCACTTGAATATTAAATATTAGTTCTTTTTAATATCACAGATACCAAAATGTCAAGTATTTCCTTTCTTTCTTTCTTTCTTTCTTTTTTTTTTGCTTAGTTGATAATGAGCTTTTAAAGTGATGCAAATTTAAGCAGTGTTTCCAAGTATGCTAGAACATCTAGATTTGCTATAACCCAGCTCATTTTCTATCAACTTGGCAGGGTGTGTCCTTGTTAAAAAGTCAATATGCAAAATTACTATGATCCACTCATATTTAGTGTTAGCTTTTTAGAGGGATAGACTTCTGTGTGAAATTCATAGTTTAAAAACTCCAATGAACTCTGAACTGTTGAATATCTAACTTAGCAATTCTCATTTAATACTTCATAATAGGCAGGATTGCATAGTGGTGAAGATTATCAGTGCTGGAGCCAGACTGCCTGCGTTTAAATCCAGGCTCTGTCTCTTAGTTGCTGTGAATTTGGGAAAATGCTTAATCTCACCGTGCCTTAGTTTCTTTCTCTGTAAATGGGGATAATGACAGCAAGTACCTCATCGGGTGTTGTAAGGATTAAGCCATTACATGCAAAGCACTTACAATAGTGCCTGGCACCTTAGTAAGGTATTAATAAGTATCAGCTGCTATTATTATTATAACTGTTGTTATTACTACTGTTATTGTTACTACGATGTATTGCATATGAAGAATCCTTCTATATATAGCACACTGCAAAAGTCTGCAAAGGATAGCGTAGTTTTCCCTCTTACGCTTGAATACTTTTTTAAATCTTTCTAGAAGCATTTCTGAGTGAGTCAAATTCTTTTAAAATTAAAAAACAGAAGCACTTTAAAAATCAGAATTATGCCATTTGCTAGTCGTTTTCCTCTGTGTAGACTTCAGTTCAGGATTTCACAGTAATAGTGTAAAAAGAGAGAAGGCAGAAGCTTTATGCCCACTGACTGCAGGAAGAATGTGGGCAAAAAGGAAAGTTCACTGGAGGATGGACTCATTCATAGAATCTGTGTTTTTTTCCCTTTCCCTTTTGTTAGGTTAAGGTTTTAAAAATCATCTTTACTTTATTCACATAAAAAAAATCAGAAGTACCTTCAACGTAGTAATTTTGACCTTGTAAAAATGGTACTGGACAAACATGTCTTCTTGTAATTAACATGCTGTTATTATTCTATTGTTATATGGGATAAGAATTTGATGAAGTTTAAATGAGTGATGTATATATATCTTAGATTTTACTTAATCTAAAAAGTATGAAATGAAAAAAAATATTCCAAGCATAACCTTAGATGCAAAAAAATAGGATTCTTAGGATGCGGAATGGCCACCGGTCAAGGAGGGAAAGGGCCCACTGTAGCACCACGTTGACGAGTATGGGAAAGCCGCTGACTTCCGAGCAGCCAACATGCAGGGGGACCACATGGCAGGTAGTAATCAGCTGTGCGGGCTCATGTTGTAGATGTCAAGAAGTAAACCAAAAGGACAAAGCAGTACGTCATGCATAGCCACCGCATTAAAATAGCAGGCGTGGTATTCAATCAGGAAAGAACCAGAAGATTAGAGAGTGGGAGGGGAAAGAATGCAAAACAACCTGATACTGCACTTTTCCGTGCCCATCCCCTCATGGCACTAAGAGCAAATCGGTTAGAGATATCAGAAACTATAAAAATAAAACTTGAGCTGCCTAATTGCAGCTCTTTTCTTATAGGCAATCATTTGTATGCTCTGAAATTTGATATGCAGAAGTGGTTGATCCAGAAAAATAGTTTGAATCTTTACAGAAGCCCCTTTTTAGTGATGTGTAGAAGGTAATTAAGATGTTTATGGATAGTGGGGGGGCAAGGCCCACATAGCATTGATAATTGCATTACTTTGTAACTTTATTTCCCTGGCAGCCAATATGCATATATACTCCCATCCTCACAGGAGTACATAGTCAAGTCCAGCTCTTATTTAATGCATGCCATTTAGGAGGAACCTAGGCCTCATTAATTCATGATCTACCAGTTTAGAATATGTGATAATTAATGCAGAAGCTGGGCTAGAATTTTCCTTTGATTAGCAAAACCTTTTCCCTTAGATTATTGGAAATTAACAGTGTAAAAATATTTCATAGGGATATGTAGAATGAGAAGACAAACTACAATGTCTTTGAGTTCCCTAGAGTACTTTGGAATCACCTTTCATTTGCAAATAATTAATATGCTAATTAGAAAACTTCTCTATTGATTGAATTGCTTCTCTAGTGACTTATGTTTGATAACAGTCTGAATGACTTAACTGTGTTATCTGGTTTTGAGATACTGATTTTATTATACTATTTACAGCAAACAAGTAAGTAAATATTAGGCACATTTAAAAGCAATATAATTACTTTAAAGTTTTATAATTCAGACTTAGCATACATTTGTTCTGGTATTCTTGATTAATTCTAATCAGTGCAATGATACTATAATGCTATCTAGGCTTACAAATTAAACCAAGCGCACTCATTTTTTGGTATGCAGAGCCTTAACTTGGGCATTGAAAGCACAGTAAGCATTCAGTAAAGCAACATTATTAATATACTTTAACCATTTATCATAGTAAGAGAATGTTTTAAAATCTGGTAGGAAATTGTTTCTTCAAATAAATGGTGCTGCATGTAAATGCTGTAGCATGGTATTTTGCATGATGCTGCTCACAAAAAACATTTCTGAAAATATCTACATATAAGTCATCCTAACCCATTAGCATACCCCATTAGCAATGCTTTAGAATATGTATTATATAAATCCCTTAATTAAGTTTTGGTACATTTTCTCATATTATATTATTAATGAAGTAGAAAACAGCTGGTTATTTACAACTATTTAACATTTCTCTTGATTCTATTGTATCCCAACTCTAAGCCTGAAATCACTCTCGTTCCACAGTCTTTGGGTGCGATGGGGATGAAGATGGTATTTACTCCATTAAAACCTAGCAAATTCAAGAAGCAGAACTGTGAAATCAGGATGAACTAAACAGAGCGAAGCCAAAGGCATACCACACCTTTCTACAAGTAAATATTTAAAAATATAGATGTTCTTTATTCTGAGAGAAGGGTTTTACAACCAATCAAGTTTGTTCAAGGTCAATTATCCGATCTCCCAAGAAACTTTGTTTTGAATAAGTTGCCACCTGCTGTGAATAAAAAGTCTATAGAACATGGCTGATCTTCTAGAAGTGGTGGCATAAGGACAGAACCAATTTAAAATTTTTGGTAGGGATTTCACATGAAGTCTTCATTTCTAAACCTCTATTTCATTTTTCTGTAAATGTCAAAGTCACTGTTGAGTAAAATTGGTTCTGTTTCATGTGTGTAATGAACTCCATTGAAATGTGTCAAGCAGCTTTGGCATCTCTCATCACGTAGCTTTTCTCTTGTGCCAATGAATCATTATGGCAACAGCCATCAAATGATGCCTGATTTTTTTGTAAATGTTTATATTTGTGGATAATATGCCAATCTGTTTGCAAACTGATGTATTTCCAGATGAAGCTATTTTAACAGTATTACCCTCATTCTAAAATTATATTCCACACATTGCATTAATGAAGATAAAATCAAATGTGTTACAGCACATAAAATGGTGTTTTATGTGTAGCTGAGGCTCAAGGAATATTTGTTGATTTGAAATATCCATTTGGGACCAAAAAAAGCACCAAACAAACCCAAAACTTGAATCAGAGGATAAAGACAAAGGTCTTTTTCCACATGGGGAAAAAATTCCAACCTATTTTATCATGAGCGAAAGTATCAGAGTATGGTCAAGAACAGACTCTGGCACGCCACGCATCTGGATTAGAAGCTCAACCCTAGTCAACACTGGCTGGGGATCAAGGCACGTCTCAATTTGTTTGTCTATAAAATGGAACGATATAACAGTACCTACTCCATAGGATGGCTGTGAGGATAAAATGAATGAATTCATGTGAAGTCTTAACACTAAGATGGCCACGATGACCTAAACTGTAAAAAAAAAAAAAAAAGTCTTAGCAAAGGACACACATTGGCCATCCTAGGGGCAGAGTTTGCGTCTTATGCATGTCTTGTTTTGCCTTTTACAATTAAACCGAAATCAGCTGCCCATCTTTAAAGATCAGGGCTTGCTCATTTCTGGATTAACTTGAAAGAGCAGATGTTCTGGCGACTTTTTTTTTTGTTTCTGGAGTGGAGGGAGCTCCCTACCAAAGCACTGTAGGTGCTTCCCCACCAATCCTTAATGATGCCATTCAAGTGCTTGCTTCATTCCTTTGTGCATGTTGCCTGGCTTCTGAGGGTGTCTGAGCTTGTGGATGCCGTCTTTTCCCAAAAGATTTACTCAGGGAAACAAAGGAGAAGAGAATGCACTTTACACCTCTAATTAGATATTCATAGCATGAATTTTAAACAATTTCTGTAGCAAACTATATGTCTAGGTTGCAGAAATGTATGAAAGACTTGGTTTCATATTACATCCTGCTTGTAAGTTAGGCTATTTGGCAGCTCCATTAATTCTTTTGGATGCATAGCCATTTAAGACAATGAAGCTTCAATAAGACTGCAAGATGTCAAAACCCATTTGCCCGTTAGTGTGAGCGATTTCAGTGAGTTTGCTCTTCTTTCAATAGCTCGATGAAAGGGCAGCCTGAGCGTATTGGCTGGGAGCTATGGGCCGGCAGGAGGCAAGGGTTCCTTGGTGGGTGTGAGGAGTTCAAAACAGATTTAGCTTTATTAAGTTGTAAAAGGAATCACGTGGTTGGGTTTATCAGTAAATTACTGTGAAACGGCACATCGCAGATGATTTTTAAAGGCTCATACTGGTGCAAAGTGTTATGAGGAGTGGAGATGTTGTAGTTATTTTTCCTGATATAATGTCCAAACCTTTTATCAATGACATGAAGTCTAACTCATAAATAAGAACACCGGTGAATTTGCCGTGTTCCATTCCTGACCTTCCTGTGTGCCAGGACTTGTGCCAAGGACGCCACAAACGTGTTGCAATCTAATTCTCATGCCCATTCGGTGAGGTGGGTAATCTTCTCATAATTTCGGCAGATGAGAAACCGAAGCTTGGAGAGGTGGAGTAACTCGTTCGCGGTCACACCACGAGTGTGCAATAAAGCCAGCAGATCGTTGCCTCGGCACACGCTCCGGGGTCCTTGCTCTGACCATACCCCGAGGAGTCACAGCTCATGATCAGTGCCCAGTGCAGCTGTGACCTTAGACTTGAATCTTCGCGACTTCCCCAAAATTCTAACAGCAATACAGGTTTCTAGAGGTAAAATAGTTGTGACAGAGTGTATAAGCTAAATAAGAACAGCAAGCAAAGGTTTGCTCGGTGCCAGGTAATGGAATAAAGGATCTCTAAACTTGTAAGTCTTAAACAACAGTCCTCTGAGATGGAGACCGTCATCCTTGTCCTCTGCTTCAGAGATGAGAAACACAGGTTTAGAGGGACTGGATCCTTTGCCCAAGGGTGCACAGCTAGTGGTTGGCAGAAGCTGGATAAAGCCCCGCTAATCTAGAGGCTCCTTCTTAACTATAACATTCACTATCTCATTTGTATTTTGCTCATGGAAACAGCATCTAGGTTTTATTTACTCTCATTTCAGACAAAATTTGAACAAATTTATCACCAGGTTTCTAAATCCCCAGCAAACTGAAGGGATGGTGTGAGGAGTGCTGGAGGCTGGAGTACCCATGCTAGTAGGAGGGGTGGCGGAAAGGGGCAGAGAGAGTGGCTACAGGCGGCCAGCAGAAGAACTAAAGACAGAAAGGATGGAGTCAGGGGCTGGCCTGGGGGAGTAGTGATGCTCTGTGTTCCTATGCCGAGAGCAGCACCTGGGCAGAGTGACAGTAGATGAGCATCTGTAATAGAAGTGCACGTATGGATGAGTGCACAGGCGACTGAGTGTAAGAATGACTAAGTGCCCGAAGTAATGATAGTAGGACTCATGACTGTCAGGGTGAACATATGAATTCTTGGCAGTGCTTGAGGGTATCACTGTTTGCAACACAGCAATGGATATTCAATCCAGCAATGGATATTCATAATGATGATCCGGAATCAGTAAAAAAAAGTCCAAATTCTCCTGAATGTTTGAGAAGCCGTGGCTCGGTAGAATAAATGTGAGCACCAAGACCGTGAAAAGTTGCTATGGTGGTCTTTAGGAGGGCTGGGTTTGGGGTCCCATTGTGTTTCTCTTCCCATTTTATCTCGGGCAAGCTTCTCTGTCCTCTGAGCTTACGCATGAAATAAAGGCCCATGTGCCAATACCAGGGATAGAACGGCACTGTGGCTGGAGGCCCACTCGGGCCAGTTCACCCATCTGGATGCCAGTGTCAGTACTCATTAGTCTTGAGGGGTTGTCAAGTGACTTGATACGATGTCTTCAATTTTCTCACCTTCAAATTGGGAATAGTAAACTTCGGGGTCTCAGTGGAGGCAACTGATAAATAGCACCCAGTTTCTCTTTCATATTCCAAAGAAATTAAGAAATAACACAAAGCGGTGTTAGATGGAGACTCAACTATCACATTTATGACTACAATAATAAAAGGCAGATTGGAAAGTTAGCTTAGTGTGAGAGCCCAGCAGACTTGCTCAGTAAACCCCTCTCCCCTCGCGCCCACATTCGTCAGACACCCCCTGGAGTCAGGGTTACGTTTTATTTCGTTTTTTCTTTCACAGAGGCTACAGAGCAGCTCTGTTCTAAGGTGTAGGGTCAGAGGGGATGACTATCTGCTCCCTGCTCCGGACAGCTAAGGTGCAGAACCCAGAAGTCTGAAGAAATGATCCCGGGGAATCTGTTTTAATCCTTGCTAATTAAAAAAGATCATTAGAGACATCCGTGATCTTGGGAGCCAGAAAGTCACTTATTAATTACCAACAATTCTTGTATTTATAGCTTTGCTTTTTGGAGTTGTTTACAGCATCACTAAAAGGAAAATGTATGAATAATTTACGGATGGGGAGTTTGAAGCTTCCCTTAAAAATATCTTTCACTTCAGGTCAATCAATGCATTGCAGGCAAAATGAATTCTTTTTCCATCTCACTTCACCTTTCCCACTACACACACACACACACACACACAGGGTGGGGAGGGGAGAGCGGGAGAGAAAGAGAGAGAGAGCGCGGGCAAGCAAAAAGGGATAATGATTTAGATGTTTTTAATGTGCTTTGGACATTTGCCTGTTAGCCCTGAAAACTACATGCTATTCTCACCTCAAAGGGTAGCACTGTTTACAGAGGTGTAACCCTTTACATCAAGTTATAATGGGAAAAAATAATCGAACCCTGACTTGATGTTTGGATAGCTTCATGCATTCAGTGTGTTTTATGTAACACTTTATTTGCAGAGGATTCATAACCTAAATGACATGCTTCTCATAATATCCTGGTGTAATAACTTAGAAGACATTTAATTGAATAAATACTGTATAACAACTTAAAGGGCACTGCAGCGTTTAAAGATTTATTCCCTGAGACTGACTGAAGTCGAAGGAAGCCTGTGTATGGTGGCATCTTCACTAATCCAGGCTAATGCTAACTGACCATCAAATTAAACTCACACAGACAGGAAGACAATGTGCTTGAATGGGTTGCTGGATGTTTTATCAATTTTGATTGCCTTCATTTAAAAACTTTAATTAGAACCTCTGCTTACTTGAGTCAAATTGCGCATAAAATATCATGCAAAACATTTTAAAAGGGAATTTTAATTATACCACTAAAGAAATGCCCTTGTTCAATGTTTACTAAACACTTGCCAGAACAAGTTAATTAATACATGTTTAAATAAGTGAAAGAAGAAGGGAAACAAAAAAAAAATCACATTCATCTTTTGTCAAGTTTTACTGCAGTTGTCAAAGAAGTTCAATTTCTAATTTAGGGACTGCGCTGTTACAGTGTGCATGTGTAACTATAAACAATGGGGCACAGGAACACAATGAAGGCCAGTGGAAAACTAATTCCCCCCAGAAGTTATTGTTCAAAATAATCGTGCATTGTTACTTGATGTCCTGCAGTCATCAAATCAAGCACTTTTCATTTTCGTGCATCTATTTATTTATTCTGTGGTAGACGATCAGAATATTCAGATGGTACTTATGGCCTTTTAATTGTTCTAAGCTACAGAAAAATGCTTTTTAATAGGAAAAGCGTAATGTGGAGACAAAGAAGAAATTTCATGATACTGAGTTTTTAGTTCCAATTTTAATATACCACCAACTTTTTGACTTCATTTATTTTTTTAGAAGCCCAATTTTTCCTGTCTATTAATGTAAACCATGACTGCTGTGTTGGTTAAGATTGATATTGGAAAGCATTTGATAATTTACTAGAAAAACAAAATGAAATCAGTCTTTCTGGGACATGCCCTATCCCAGGAGCTTTATGAAAAATCAGAAGGAGAAGTACCCGAAATAATTTTGAAATCTTTTGGAGAAAGAAAATGCACATATCCCATTAACGATCACTACCATAATTAAGAAAATTACTCTCTTAAATAGCATAACCCACCCTATTATCGTGTGTTACCATATTGCTGAAACCGATCACCAAATTTCTCCAACCCTGTAAGAAGCCACAACCTGTGCTGATGTGGGAAGTGACAGTGACTGAGGATCAGGTCTCCCTTGGGTCTCTCACTTGAAGTCCCAGGCCCGTTGAGACAGTTGTAATAAGCCTCGACTGGCTTGTTATAAAAATTAAATATGATACAGTACGTAGAATACTCACCGTGTTGCCATGTAAACAGCGTTGAATATGAGCTAGTATCCTTTTTGGTAAGCGCCTTCATTGCTTACAGAGAGCTGATCTTAGGCAGTGCAGGAATAGCACTATAATGATCTGCAGTCTTTGGGCCATTTAATATCAGTAAAAAGCATGAAGTCAAAATACCATAAAAGGTAGCCTACATAAAAAGCAAAACAAAACCCTTTTTCTTGTATATATTATTTTTCTTTTAAAGAAGAAAACTTTATATCTAGAAACAGGCGTGTTTGATACTTAAGCCTGCCACTGACTTGCTCTGCAATTTCAGCTGGCAGGGGAAATAGAATTTTCTAGTGAATTTTTCCTAATAAAATAAAAACGTGAAGTGCCAGCATGTTTGCACACCTACCAATTATGAAATGAGTTTCCCTGGATATTAAAACTAAGCCGAAATATAATTTAGTCCTATAAACTACTGTCAAACTCAGCTATAGTTCCATTTGAAGGATTGAGAATTATTTGATTAGCAACTGATTAATGGACTTTAACGGGACTGATTATTTTTTTCCAAAGCACAGTAGAAATTTTTTGTAAAATGGACATTTTTTCCTTAGGAAGAAAAAAATATAGGTACATAATATATATGTATAGATACATATTTAAATGCTTTAAAGGCATCTTTGAGAGTCAAGTGCTTCTGACATCCCCTCCTTAGAAGATGTTGCAACTCTGTCATGGATGTGTAATTTATTTCAGATGACTGTAAATAAAAATCAGGTATCCATGGTTATAAATACTCTGTTTCACATTTTCTTTAGCAACAGCAAGAAATTTCAATTAATTGAATCTCAGCCAACTACAAATAATGCCAGAGGTGCAATATTTGGTGCACCAGGTCATGGGCAACCATTAATTAAGATGCAAAGGATCAGCATTAAAGGCCCCCAATATAGGATTTTTTTCCCGGAATTTTTGATGGATATGGACTGAAATATCTATAAAACACAGTTTCAGCTATATGGGAAAAGAGGGAATTGGGTACAATCTCTACTTTGCTTGCTCTGGAATTTTTGATAAAGTTCTGAAGTGTCATTTTTGAAAATGAAGATGAAAATAATCTTACTTAAGGATTTTTCTCTATAGAAAAGAAAAGCCCTTTGCATTCCATGTTATCTTTATTTTAAAGGAACACCAATCAATGATTTCCCATTGGAGAGATGGAGGGGAAGATGAAGATCATTTCAAAATGGTTAAAGCCACCAAATGTGCAATCTGTAAACTATGACATGTCTTATTTAGAATTTTTTCCCAAAATCACCTGCCAAGAGCCAATTGAAATGATTTATTTTCAAGAGACAATCTCTAATCTTTTATAATATGTAGATTGGGGGGGCAGTATAATTGTGTGTGTGTGTGTGTGTGTGTGTGTGTGTGTGTTGCTTTCCAGAATGTAGATGTTTCTTCATGTTGCTTTATGGTGGTTGAGTTCAAACAAGAAGAATTCTCAGAAAAAGATCAGTACAACTTGTTAGCCTCCAATTTATCATCCACCTATCCAAGACTTAATGGTTGTGTTAACCTGGAGTCTCAAGAATAATTATAGTCTAAAACAAGTCCTTAAAGTAAGGAGATGAAAAGAACTGTATAAAGTAAAGGCTGTCATGAAATAGAAATTGCACAAGCAAGGGAACTTTCATCGTGTTGAGTAAGTACTTTACTATGGGATTCTTTTTTAAATTAAGGTGCCTGGTAAGTTGGATGAAAATAAAATATGTATGATTAGCAGGGAATACCTTGGCCCAAAGAAGTTGGATAGGAGTGGAAAAAGGACAGAGAAGTGTTTTTTCCCCCCAAGTTATTACCAGCTTAGTTCACAGAAAAGTTATTTCAAATACTTTCTTTGAAAGACTGCTTTGAGGTCTGCTTTTAATTTGAACAGTTAAATATCATATTCATGCCAATGAATCTTTTTCCTCGTTTTAATATCATTAGGAAGAAAGCCTCCCAGGCCAGAGTGAATAGTGTAATTGCTTAAAAGAAAAAATATATAGCATGCATATTTAATTCAAACCTTTAAAACAATTTCCTCATGTTGGCTAGGCACCTTTGTTTATGTAAGACAGCCTTTTAGTTTTTAAAAAAACTAACCTACGTCGAACCATATGGAAAAATCCCTAAAATAAGATTTTAGCAAAATAAATAATCTTTCACGACTCTTTCTCTGGTTGTATCTGTCTTCCCTGGTTATATCTGTTTAGGTTGCTGGTCAGTTTTATAGGATCTTTGATTTTTCTAATACAATTAGAATAAGCCACACTCTATAAACTTGAAAAACTCCTAAGAACAAAATAGGAGGCATCACAAAACTTAGGTCATAAATTCTATAAGCAAATGCTTTGAAAATTTCCATGTCTTGAAATGCTCCCACCAACTGAAGAATATTTGTTTTTGTGAAAACTTTCTAAAAAATAGAATGAACCGCCACTTTTCATAGCTCAACAGATTGCTGTCTGCACGCACGATGTTTCCCACTGCTTATAACTAAAGAGAAATGACTTTGGCACTTTATCTGTTTGATGAAAGACTGTTATTGCAATTGCCCTGTGAGACACCAAGCCACCTGCCACAGCATCCCTGGCTGTCTGAGGCAGCCCTCTTCAGTTGGTGTGGGAATAGCAAACCAATATGCCACCAGATAGAAGTAGCCAGAGCATTCCAGCTAAGAGAATGGGCTTTGCAATCAGCCAGGTATAGGTTGAAATTTTTATTTACTCATATGACTTTGGACCTGTTAGATAACCTTTTAAAGTTTTAGCCTTTTCTTTCTTTCTTTTTTTTTTTTTTTAAGATTTTATTCATTAGACAGAGAGAGCACAAGCAGGGGGAGCGGCAGGCAGAGGGAGAGGGAGAAGCAGGCTCCCCACTGAGCAGGGATCCCGACGTGGGGCTCAATCCCAGGACCCTGGGATCATGACCTGAGCCGAAGGCAGACGCTTAACCGACTGAGCCACCCAGGTGCCCCTAGCCTTTTCACTTTTTAAACTGAGGATGATCATGTTCAGGTCCTAGGGTATTAATGTGGAGATGGAATAACTGGGTGTACAAAGGGAGTAGATACATGGTAGCTATTATGAAATTATATTTTGGTGAAGGTCTGAGGGACTGATAGCTTTTGAGATGCTTTTCTTTTCCATCATAACCTTTCAGATATGGTAGCAACTTGCCCCTCAAACTTTTCTGCAGAAATGTACTGAATAAAGATCCCTTGGAGGTATGAAGGCAGGACCCAATGTGTGAAATTTATTTAAGTCTTCAATTTTATTTCAAACACTCAAGCGTAATTTGCCTTCTACTTAATAATAGATCTAAATCGTTTTGTTACTGAAATCATTTTTTTGCCCGTCAAATCTTATAAACCTGACACTCAGGTGTTACCTTCACACGGTGGCTTTGCCCGACCTCTGGGACCTTGTGGGGCACGAGAATGGCCAGCCTGGGGCACACAGGACATACATCAGACAACTTGGACATCCATAAACTCTGCTTTCTAGTGCTCTTGTACTGATGGTAGGCAGAGCTCCCTCTCTCTGATCACTCCATTTCATTCTAAAGTAAAATATAGGCAGGGTAGGTTCTTTCTTATGGAATCTTTGCCATTTTATTTTAAAATTTTGGCTGATTTGGCTGAGAAAGAAGGTGCAATGGGGGTGGGGGAAGGGGATGGAGGGAACAACTTTTCATTCATTAGTGAAAAAAATTAAGTCAAAGATATTAAATGGCAAAATATATGCCACTCTGCGTTGGCCCCTACCCATCCCTATTTTGGTGTCCTTTAAGAAAATATTAAGATAGTCTTAGAGTCAGGAGGGTTGCTCTAGAAATTATGGCATATGCTGAATCTCATCCTCTAAGTCTCGGAAAAACTTGTGGGTAATTTTGCAGATTAAGTGGGAAGGAAGATAAAAACATGCTGTGGGTGCCTGGGTATGTAGACAACTGGGTCTTTGCTGAGGCTAAATAACAATTCTTACAAGTAAAAATCTAAGATGATAATAAATCATTGTTTCATAAATAAATAATTTCATGATACAAATAATAAAATCATTGTAGTAGTTCTCAACCTTCTGTCACTCTGATAGGTTAAACAGCTTTCCAACTTTTTTTTTTCTTTTTCAAGTTTTTATTTAAATTCCAGTTAGTTAACATATAGTGTAAAATTAGTTTCAGGTATAGAATTTAGTGATTCATCACTTACATATAACACCCAAAGCTCATCACAAGTGCTCTCCTTAATATCCATCATCCATTTGACCCATCACCCCTCCCACCTCCCCTCCAGTAATCCTCAGTTTGTTCTCTTTAGTTAAGAGTCAGTTTCCTGGTTTGCCTCTCTGTTTTCCCCGTTTTGTTTCTTAAATTCCACATATGAGTGAAATCATATGGTATTTGTCTTTCTCTGACTGGCTGATTTCGCTTGGCATAATACTTTCTAGCTACATCAATGTCATTGCAAATGGCAAGATTTCATTCTTTTTTATGGCCGAGTAATATTCCATTATATATATACACCACATTTTCTTTATCCACTCATCAGTTGATGGACATTTGGGCTCTTTCCATAAATTGGCTATTGTCAACAAAACTAAAAGGCAACCTATGGAATGGGAGAAGGTATTTGCAAATGATATATCAGATAAAGGATTAGTATCCAAAATATATAAAGAACTTATAAACAATATCCAAAAAACAAATAATTCAGTTAAAAAATTGTCAGAAGACATGAATGGACATTTCTCCAAAGAAGACCTACAGATGATCAACAGATACATGAAAAGATGCTCAACATCACTCATCATCAGGGAAATACAGATCAAAACTACAATGAGATACCACCTCATACCAGTGAGAATGGCTAATATTAACAACAGAGCAAACAATAGATATTGGCGAGGACGCAGAAAAAGGGGAATCCTGCGCCATTGGTGGGAATGCCAACTGGTGCAGCCACTGGGGAAGACAGTGTGGAGGTTCCTCAAAAAGTTAAAAATAGAACTTCCCTATTATCCAGCAATTGCACTACTGGGTATTTACCCAAAGGATACAAGAATACAGATTTGAAGGGGTACATGTACCCTGGTGTTTAAAACAACTATCCAACTTAAAAATAAAATTCCACAGTGTCCTCTGTTCACCATCAACCTTTTTAACCCTGTGCGCTGGGCAACACAGGTTGAAGAAATTACAGAGATAACGATGGTACCTATTAACATTTCATCCTGGGTAAAGGCCCATAAGGTAGATAGAGGGAAGAAGAGAGAGAGCGGGGAAAGAGAGAAAGAATAAGGGCAACCTCTGTGATGACTAAACTTACCTCCGCTGTTTGTTTACATTTTATGCAGTGAAAGTATTATTTACTTGTTTTGGGGGCCCATGACATATTTGGCCTTTCTTATTTCATAGATGGGCTCTTGTCTCAATTCAGTGATGAGACTGTCATACACATGTGATGATCAAACCAAACTTATCTTAATGTAAATCTTCCCTTCTCAGTTCGGGCTTGCTTCCCATTGGAAGTACGTGGTGGAGGAAGGGACATGGTTCTTCTGCTCCCAGTCTCCCAGCCCTGAGCCCCCAATTCATTAGCTTCAGTGTCAGGCACCTATCAATGTTGACATTGTTAGTGGGGAGGAAAGGTAAGGTAATGAGACAGTACTTTATGCTTTCTGGGCCATCAAGTTGTTGAAGCTGATGTTTCTGGGTGGCTCAGGTATATGATTAAAATGAACTTTCCTCTCTTGGGGGACTTTGATGGGCTCCTCAGAGGTCCCTTACTTCTGGCCCCTCTTCTATAGCTCCCTTGCTCCAGGCATATATGGTCTATTCAGGATGGCCTAAGAGGACCATTCACAGCCTCTGAACACTCTTACACTCTTCCTGGCTCCTCCAAGCATCTCTGTTGTATGAAGCCTGATGACTCCCCCACCCCCCACTAGTTGTTTCCCCTTTGGCCCTTATGTATCCCCAGGAAGCACTCACATCCATATCCTGACAAACTCCTTGGAATGCCCCAGCTCTGTCATCTAAATAGTGAGGCATCCCCTCTCTCAGACCTCAGCTGAGGCCTGCTTTCCCTTCCTCCAGCATGAGTCAGGAACTAGCCTCTCTTGTGTCTCCTAGCTGCGGGGGCACCTCTCCCAGCAATCTGGGTGGTCGGATGGATGTCTCTTTTAAGACTGGAGTTCACTCTCTTGATTAGGTTTAGGATTGGAAGGTGGCAGCCTCACTTACAAAGGAGGGTTCGGATTTGGCAACAACAGAGCCTGCTGGTAATCTCCTCTCCAAATCCTCACTCTGATCCCCTTTTATCTTCCCCGCCTGGTAGGCAGGCCTTCAGGCCATTTATGAGTTCAGCAGCTGATGGGAGTTGAACCCACATCCTTGTTGCCCATGTTATCTTGGTAACTGAGTTTGAACTGGGTTAGGAAGAGTCTTCTAGACACAAACCTGGCTTAATTCAGTTAGGAAAAATAAGCAAACTCTCCATGATAACTAAAATTAAAAAATATATAAATATGTCATCAAAATTAAGTCACTGCAACACGTTTATCTTCTCTGGCAGGTAATCCAGCACTTAGAGTTTGATTTGGCCATAAAAACAAGTCTGCACAAAATCAGTCTGAAACTGTCATAAAACGAAATGAACTTTAAAACTGTATCAAATTCACACCGCGAACTTTTCCTTTAAAAGTGCTATTTATAGGCTTGGTGCCAACCCTGTAAGTGCAGTCTGAAGCAAACATTTCCTTTGCACATTTTCACGAGGTGCCTCTGATTATGTTGACCAGAGAGTAGATAGGATACTGGTTTGTTTTAAAGTTTTGTAGCAGAGGTCCAGGTTTGAGCATAGCTGTGGTTAGATGTGCCTGGCAGACTCTTGGGGGGTCAGCCTGCCCGGAGTCTGTGGGCATGAGACACCATGACGCCTCCCAGGAGAGAAATTGTCTTCAGGGAGGGAAGTGTCAGGCAGACAAGCTTAAACCTGTAATGAAGCCTCAGCCATCACATGAGAAGGACGATTCTGAGCACAGCATGATGGTGCCATTTAGGTCTGTCCCCTTAGGGACTCAGGTCTGAATCCTCGGGAGGAGGGGGCTGCAAAGAAACTGAAAGAGCTATTTTCACTAAAATCTTCTGAGACACGGAAGATTCAGATGACCTGAATATCCCCAAACCTCAGTTGCTCCCTGTGTCTCCCTGGCTGGAAAAAGCAGCAGCACTTCCTCTGTCTCTTGAGACTGAAACAATCTTGCTTGAAGACAGCCTAGTTACCCCAAATTGGGATAGTTACCCTGCAAGGGGATGACAGTTCTCCCATGTCCCCACCTTACCAAGCATCATTGCCTCTAGACCTGTATCCAGCACTGGACCTCAGTGGCCTCCGTGGGGCCAATTACAAAATCAGATCCAACATAAGAAGTCTCTCACAGAAAAGAACTGCACGATTTTGAGGAATATGTGCCTGAATGGATACTAAGGGTGTTATAGTAGGTAAGGAGGAAGGTAGACTGGGCCTGTGTGCACTTACCAGATATTCTGGGTTCTGTTTGCTTGGTCTGTTGACTCAAAACTGGCTTCAGTGTCCCCAGTGTTGAAAGAAGTTGAGAGGCCGGAGAGTCATTGGTATAACACAGTAGAAGGAACCCAAAGATTTAGGGAGAGAGGAAGTCGAAGTGGATTTATATGTAGTTACTGTTCATCCACCTTAACTAGAGAGCTTCCCAACCACCTCTAGGTGTCCCAGAGAATATTCCTTTCCTTAATATATTGAGAAAGTATATCAGCATTCTTGCTAAGTGCCAAGGAGTTGTTCTCTGTAGGCTGGCGATGAATATGGTAATGCTACTCTTGAAATGGACTTCTTAGTTGCCACAGTGATTATATGCTGCCAGGATGGCAGAGGCAATGTGCAATATATGACTTCAAGAGACAAGGTGGGCATGGCATCATGACAGACACCTCGGCCAGAGTGGTGATCCAAGAGGGGTGACCCGCAGAAAGCTTTGGTGGTGCCTAATGGATCACAGAGATCTTAGGACTGAAATAGGTAGTTTACTAATTCTTGCTTGATCTGTAGAGCTGAAAAACTTCACAGATTTGGCAAATAGACTCACCCCATATAGAGACCAAGCCACTAACAAAATTCTAAGACTTGAGGCAATTCCTAGACCGAGTAACTCTGAAAGAAGAAGAGGTTTGAAATCTTTGAGATCACACCTTCTAGACCCTAGCCTTCCCCAGGGGTCTTGTAGCCATTTACTAGAATTACTTTGCTCAAAGAGAGAGATCCCAAATTCTTCACACTTTGGATGGTGGCCTATCTCTGAAACTCCACTGGCATGATACTACTTTTGGTTTACTTTGTTAGAGAGAGGGGTCTCCATTGACTTCTACTTGACACCTTCTATTACAATGCTCCCATTCCAGGAATCAGGGAGCTAACATAGAGATTCAGTTCTTGAGTTTATCTCTTCCAACTATATACTCAGTAACTAAGTTGTGGTAGGCATGTGGACACTGGCTCTGAGCTGAACTTAATCCTGGGGCTCAGACACCACTGTGGTGCACTGGTCATGACGGAGGTTTAATAGAAGTCAATGGGAAAGTGGAATTTGGGATTGAGCCCACTTTCAGTGGGCCCAATGAGTCCACAGGTCTGGTAACACACACTGTGGTTATTTTCTCAGTGGGGGTGGTAAAATTGAATCGTCCTGCAAACTGATAGGAGTAGAGAGATTTTGCTTGCCTGGGACTTCTTCAAAGCTTTATAGCTTCAGCAGAGAATGAATTGGGCATCATGTTGAAATATGGTATATATTGTCAACAAAATCCAAAAAAATCTTCCCATTCTATAAGGAGGACCAGGAAATAACTTGATTGCAGTTCAGTTCTATCAGATCTCTTCCCTCCTGCAATAGACACTTATCCTGGGTATAGATTTGCTTTCCCTGCACACCATGATCCTGCCACTATTACCATCCATGGACTTACATTGCCATATTTGCTGCCATCATAGTAAGCCACCCAATATTGCTCTGAAGAAACTTCTTTTATAGGAAAAAATAAGTCAAGCACTGGGTGAATGCCCATGGGATTCTCTGATGTTACCATGTACCTCATTATCCTGAAGCAACTGGCCTTCTAGAAGGGTCAGTCGGCCAATTGAAAACTCAGTTACAGATGCAATTGGGAGACATCATTGTGAGATTGGGTTACTGTCCTACAGGATGCTCTGATCTAGTGAATAACATATGTGGTGGTTTCTCCATAAAGAGAATTACTGGAGTAGAATGGCAGCTCTCATTATTATGTCTAAATCTCACTTACAAATATTTTATTTTCCAATCTCACAGATTTGAGCTTTTGCTCGTTCAAAGATCTCAAGATGAAAAAAAAATTGCCTCCACACAGGGACATAACAATAGGTCCATTTAATTGAATGTGGAGACTGCCACTTGGTTTTTGGTCTCCAAATGCCACTGGGTCAACAGGGAAAAAAGGTGTCACTGCGTGGTGGGATTCTCTCTGATTATCTAGGGGGAAGTAGGTTGGTGGCCTATAATGGGGCTAAGAGAATCACCGGGATTCTCTTAAATGACACCCAGTCCTACCATGGGAGGTGGTAAAAGAAGTAAAAGAAGAGGAGAACAACCCTATAGCAGAAACTGTGATATCACCAAAGTGTTTCCTGTTTCCTCCTAGGCACATGGCTAGATTATAGTGTCCGGCCTGCCCCACAGCTAGATGTGAGCATGTGACTGGGATCTTTCAGTGGATCGTGAGGGAAGCATTATAAGCTGCTTGCAGGCCTAGCCTATGAAAACTTCCCGTGTAATCTCCTGTGCCCTCTTTCCTCTAAAGCTGAGTGCTGAGAATCCCAGGGCTTTAGAGGAGTGCAGAGGTGTAAGACAGCAGGGGCCAGGATATCAGAAGACATCATCATCAATCCAAGGACATTCTCTTTGGGCTTTATTTTAAAAAGGAATAAATGTCTTCTGGGTTAAACCACTGAAAATTTCAGATTTATCTCATAGCAGCTGACATTACCCCCAATAATTACAAACCCCTTAAAAGCACAACTGTCCCACGAGTTAATGGCACACTTCAGAAGAAAGCCTGACCACAAGCCTTTATGCCTGTATTCTATCCAAGAGGAATGCTTTCCGGATGAGGGGATCCAAACAGCAAGAGACCACAAGGAGACCCAAACGCAAAGGTTGGAAGAGGTTGAGCCGGAGTAGATCTCTCACCCTAAGAAACTGCAACTGGGGGACCCTTGTTGGATGCCTGAAACACTCCCACTTGGTTCTCATGGCAGAGCTTTATTTGAATGTCTGCCCACAGATGGTGTTGATGGTCAAGAGACACCACGGCCAGTAAGACAAGAGACACATGCTTCGTCCATCTCCCTCTTCTCTGCACTTGGCAATAGGGTAGAGAACCAGAAGATTGGTGGGAATGGGGCAGAGGGAAATAACTTGGGTCCAACCCACATTCCTGGCACTGCAGCCTGACTGAGGCCAAGGCAGTAAGAGAGGTTGTGGTCAGATCTACGTTGGAACTTCCAACTGGACAGGACTAGCCTGGACTATAAGATAGCAAGGCGACCAGAAAGTTATGGAAGTTGCCCAAGATAAATGGGGTGGGAAAGAAAGACTCAAGAGAGCATGAAAGAATGTAGCAATTGAAGAAAAAGAAAACCATTTCATACTGTTTGACTCTATTAAACACAAGTTAGAGTGACACTGTAGTCACTCACTCTCTACTTTTCACTGTGTGTTGCCAGATGAGCATGGGGAATAATCAGAATGAATCCTAGCATTATGCTTTCTTTTTTTACATTTTTATTTTACTTTATTTTTTTATTATGTTTAGTTAGCCAACATCTAGTACATCATTAGTTTTTTTTTTTTTTTTTTTAAGATTTTATTTATTTATTTGACAGAGAGAGACGCAGCGAGAGAGGGAACACAAGCAGGGGGAGTGGGAGAGGGAGAAGCAGGCTCCACGCAGAGCAGGGAGCCCGATGCAGGACTCAATCCCAGGACCTTGGGATCATGACCTGAGCCGAAGGCAGTCGCTTAACCGACTGAGCCACCCAGGCGCCCAGATCATTAGCTTTTGATGTAGTGGTCAACGATTCATTAGTTGTGTATATCACCCAGTAGCATTATGCTTTCTAATTGTGGGAGAAACTAGTTCATATTAGTAGACAAAAATTGCTGTGTTTTTTTCTTGGCAGTTTGTGGGCTGAGAAGATTGAGGTTTTCATAAGGGAAAGACGGAGGAAGGAGTTCTTGATGGAGCTTCATGGGATATAAGGTGAAGGTGTCATTCACTCAGTATCATATTTTCTGCTCTCAGAATGACCTAAATGATCTGGCTGTGTCCTACCACACTTTGTCTCTAAGTGAAGGTCAAGATGCCTTGGGCGCTGATGTTGGTGAAAATATTCCCTCGCTGCCCTCCATGAACCAATGTTTCTGTCTGGAACATTGTGTTTGCTTCTCCCTTTTTCCCCAGATTGAAGAAAGAATATACAAAGCTGGCGTTTCCTAAAAGTGTGTTCCACAGGAATCTAGTTCCATGGGATCTTTATCGATGCTATGGAGGAAAAAAATTCTGATAAATCACTTGGGTAATTCTGGATTAAACAAAGAGGAAGAGTTTTTTTTCTTTCTTTTTAACCACAGAACTTCTCTTAGCCTTGATGATGCTAAAGTGTGTGGTGGAGCCTAGGACAGAGATCCCAAGAGCACCATTTCACAGACTGCTACATCCATGGACCCCTTTTTTACCCCAGAGGACTGAGTGTTCATCAGCCTATATTTTGAGACCTACTGCTCCAGTTCATTTCCCCTTTTGCTGAAAAATTCACAAGTAACGAATTGATGTGAATAAAAAGAGAAAGACAGTGAAATTCTATTCATTTATCTGAAAGACTATTTGAAGAATTGTCTGTGTTAAAATCACATGCTTTCTTCCTTGGACTAGAGAGAGGGCAGACCGTCCCTTGATAAAGTGAATTTCCAGTGAAACAGGAATGCATGTTTCATCCCAACGCCAAAGAACTATGGATTCCTCTGTGACTCTTCTAATAATATCTTCTGTGCAAGTGAGTTTTAAAATGAATACTATGCATTTGCCTTGTCAGATTTTTCACTTTTCATCACATGCACCACCTTTAAACTGCCCACGTGGATAAGAGAAACAGCACCTGCAAATCACACATTTTGTTATAATCAGAGCAGACCCTAAATTCACCTTACTTTTATTATTTTTATTTTTTAATTTTTTAAAGATTTATTAGAGAGAGAGGAGGGGAGGGGCAGAGGGAGAAGGAGAGAGAGTCTCCAGCAGACTCCGCACTGAACACAGGGTCGGTCAGTCCAATACGGGGCTCGATCTCAAGACCCTGAGATCATGACCTCAGCTGAAACCAAGAGTTGGACGCTTAAGTGAGTGTACCACCCAGGTGCCTCTCACCTTGCTTTTAAAGGTTGCTTAATTAACCATTCATTTATAAATATTGGTTTCCATATACTTCAGGGGGTGCTCTTCTATACCATTTCACATCTTTATATCAATGATTTCTGATGAGCTAAATTTTTAAAAATTCTGAGTATAAATGGAGAAATAATCCTCTTCTGAAATAGTATGGAGATTAGAAATATGGATTTGGTAATCACCTAAAGTATGGGAGCAATAACTAAATCAATTCTCATTATTCAAAAAATAAAATAACTCTAAACTTTGGAATCAGGAAATCTAGTGTCTATTTCTTCTGTGCTTCTAATAAGTTCTGTGGCCGTTGGCATGTTTCCTTACTTTTCTAGGCCTCAGTTTCTTCGACTGTAAAATATGAGGGATGGAGATGATATCCTCTAGGGATCTTTCAAGCTATAAAATTCTATGATTCTGATACTATTTTTTCCCCAAGTTTCCACATTTAGCAGATTTCAATATGTATCTGTCATTGTGATGCCCTGCAGAAGAACAGTTATGATCTCTAGAACCACACATCCATGGTATGTTGAAATAGACGACCTAACTGGAAATATCATACCCCATTATTTTACAAAGGATGGAACCAGCATGGTTCTTCTAACCATCATTCAAAAGTGTGTTTGTGTGTTCGGCTACTGCAGTGTATCATTTTTTCCCCTAAATGTAGATAGAGAAATTAAATGATGACTCAAAATTCAGACTAACCTTTAATTTTTGAATATGCTACAATGCAATTAAGAACAAAATTAGGGAAAAACTGATATAGTCATAGCACAGAGAAGAGGCAAACATTTCTAGAGCTGTGCTGTCCAATACAATAGCCACGGTTACGTGTGTCCACTGAGCACTTGAGATGTCGCTAGTCTGAACTGAGATGTGGATAAAATACATACCAGATTTTGAAGACTTGGTTAAAAAAAAAAAGTAAAATACATCACAAGTAATTTTAATTTTAAAAGTATTGATTTCTTGTTGAAATGATAATACTTTGGATTAAATAAGTAATCCAATTAAATAAAATATATTGTTAAAATTAATCTTAATTGTTTCCTTTTACTCTTTAAAATATGGCTATTAGAAAATGTAAAATTACACATGTGGCTCTTATTATATTTCTAGTGGACAGCACTGTTCTAAGGGATTCTGTCATGCTAATGAAGGGAAAGATGCTTTAGATACCAACAATGAATTCTACTTTATCCCCATAGAAACATGACTCAATATAAGTAGCTCCAAACTTTTAAGTAGTCTCTGTTTCAAATTTTTATGTCACTTTTCTCTCAATTAGAAGGATTTTTTTTTTTTTACATTGAAACAGTATTATGAAAGACTGGTTAGTTTGCCAGCTCAGTTCTATAGCTTATTTTACCTTTAATGCAACTAAAATATTACATATAAGCAATGACACTATTAGGATAGTAATTAAATAAATGAATAAAACAAGAAATCTTGTTTGTTTGTTTGTTTTGATGATTAATGCTGGAGTCAATTCTGTTCAGCCGAGAGAGAAATACAAGGAGATGGAAAACTTCATCGTGGTCCTTCAGAGGACTGTGGGGCATTTTCAAAGATTTAAATCTTTTGTGTCTCTCGTTACTTCAAAAGTCACTGTTTTCATTCCCTTTAAGACCTATGTAATTTGTTCACTTCCTTCTTACTTCTTGCCAATAAACAATTACAGGAATTGTTCTGATATGCAACAGTAAAAACAAAAGAGAAATAGAGGCAGAATTTAGAAAGACTTCTTTCCACTTTCGAAAAGACAACTGAACCATGGGAGCTTGCTCTGAGGTCGGATGTAAGTAGCACAGCTTTGGGGTGGGTGTGGGGACAGACGGCGATTGAAGGCCACTCCTCTATATGGCCTTTATTTCTTTATTTTTTTTTTTTTCCTTTTCCAAGTTTTTATTGAAGTCCAGTTAGTTAACACACAGTGTAATATTGGTTTCAGGAGTAGAATTTAGTGATTCATCACTTACGTACAAGACCCGGTGCTCATCACAACAAGTGTGTATGGCCTTTCTTTAAAATGGTACTTTGCAATGAGTTCATTTCAGTTCTCAGCCTGAAAGCACAGTGTTCTATGATAGCAAGATAATTTCTCCTCTTTAAAAAAGATTATTTATTTATTTGAGAGAGAGCGCGCACCAGCGGGGGCGGGAGGCGGGGGAGCAGAGGCAGGAGAGAGAGAGAATCCACAAGCAGATGCCCTGCTGAGCACGGAGCCCGACATGACAGGGGACTCCATCCCAGGACCCTGAGATCATGACCTGAGCCGAAACACAACCCGCTGGGCCAACTGGCATCCCGAAAATTTTCCCTTTTGATGTTTTTTTTTTTTTTTAATTCTTAAAATGCACAACAGAGCTTGACTACCTTAGAGCCAGCTACCACTACCTGGCAGTTATATCCCAGACTAAAACATCTCCAAATTTAAAGTTTAAGATAATTTAAAAAAATCTCCAATGGCCAGTGACTTAATCAATTATGCCTATGTAATGAAGCCTCTATTAAAAAAATCGATGTTACTTATTTAAAAAATCAAACAGAGGAATATTTGAATAAAGATTTAGGTGGCCCTAAGTTCAGAGCATATCTTTCTCTCCCCCTTCAAGTTTTCAGGGAGGGGAAGAGCCTAGAGAAAAGAAAAGAATTAGCACCTATTGAGCATCTTCTCTGTACCAGGCATTGTGAGAACAGATTGAAAATCTTTGGAAGTTTTAAATATTGCAATAATCCTGCGGGGCAGACGTTCTCATCTCCCTTGACTGCCGAGGAAACTAAGACTCGGGGGTTTCTTAGAAGTTGCATAAGCTGCTCATGTTTGCACAATGAGCAATCTGAGGGTCGGAAATGGTTTCTGGTATCTTATGACTTAAGGGCCCATTTAACTTTGTTGCTTCTTCTGCAGAAGAGAAAAATGTCAGAGGAAGAACACTGTATGGAAGAGAAGAATTGCAGGTGTGGAACATATTTCACATGCAAAGAAATATCGGGAAAAAAAAGTTGAATCCATTCTTTTACCTCTGTCTCGGGAATGAAAAGTCAATTTTTAATTATATGGGTAAGGTTGACCAGGGGCCAACTTATCAAAAATGCCGAGTTCAGGGTTGGAGATTAAATATAAAAAGAGGTTCAATATATTACTATTTGGAAGGAATGAACATCCATATGTAAGAAAGAGACTGGAACCTGTCTGCCTCCAGCCTGCCCTTGACCCTGAGGGGAACAGTGTTACGTATGATCTCTTGGGACAATAAATGAATAGTGAGTGGAGAGCATGATCCAAGGTTTATGCCATATATTCTGAGGTGGTGATCGAGTGTGGGAAATCATGGGGCTATCACCATCTGCTGACATCATCCTTTTTGGGGGCACAGATTTGCTCAGGTCATATAACATCCTTGGGAGCTGGGATCCTGAGGGGTCGTTTTTGCCTTGTGATAACATAGACCCAAAACCCTGTGCCTGATTCATTCCTTTCCAACATGTTTCTGATTGCTAAACATTTATTAAACGCTATTCGATATGCTTACCACCTTGTTCAGCTGCCTTAAATCCTCTCCAGAACAAGACAAGATTTAAATAAACAAACTGGGTTCATTTATTCTTATACATGCTACCTTGCCAAACAGCTATTTTTCTGCATGCTTAAGAATATAAGATGGCTAAATGGCAATGTAGTCTTAAACATACAAATCTAAGTGGATTTCCTTAGAAAAATGAGATAAATTTTGCTCTTTATCATCTTATCAGCATGATTCCACAGTACTCCCCATGCAGCTGAAATCACATTGAATAAGGTACTAACTATGATGAAAGACAGTTAGGGGAGGGAACGGTGCACTGGGACCTTTTCTCCATTCAGATGCTGGGCACAAATATTGACGTGAAATCTCAGCCCGAGAGGCCAGTTTTGCAAATTCTGCTTATCAAAACAGGTTTATTGCCGCCACATTTGAGTGGAGCTAGAGGACAAAATGACACTAGGAGACTGGGGGAGAGGGGGAGGGGATTCCTTCCAAGCAGAGCCTTCCTCTTTATCTGCAAGGTGTCCCAGGAGATTAAAAGCAACAAGACTGGCCGAAGAAGTTGGGAGGGCATCTAATGGTGTTTTGCGGTCGGACAGAGCATTTGGCAATGAGTTCACCACATGGCTGAGCCCGGGAAGGGTTGTGTGCCCCTGAATACTAAGTAGATCAGCTAGAAATTCTCTTTCCCCCCTGCTTCACATCAGCCTCATTCACACTGTGTTCATATCACTTCTTAATTAGGGTAGTATATTATCCTTCAGTGGGTCATTACAAACTATAACCGAAATAAAATTGAGTGATTTGTTTCAGTGAAAGACACCTTGATTGAGGTGGTTAGTAGTAAACTATAAAGTACAGTGAGGATCATTGGTGTGAGCACGATCATTATTTAGCGGTGTCTCAAATTTCGCCATTAATTTTCCTGCGATTAAAGAAATTACTTACATTTAGCCAATTGAGTATAGAAAAGAAAAATCATTTGCCAAAATATAAACTTGCTATTTATACTTAAGCCATTAATAAAATTTATACTTCATAATAAATTGTTACATATTTTTAGACATGTGCTTCTTATGCAAAAACCTGGCAAATGTTTTCTATTGTTCAAAACACAAATGGCAAAAAAAAAAAAATTCTTAGCAATTAGAAACAAAGCTGCAAATATCAATCCTGTTAGTACAAACAACAGGCATAAATTAATACAAATAAGGCAGACTAATGTCCACAGATCCCTTCTTCTGATCAAAGGAATACAAAAACTATAAAACAGGTGTTAAAATAAATTTAACATGTAATATTCTTAATTTTTTAGAATGTCACTAAAGTATAACTTCTTGCATGTGTTACAGTATCTTCTTGGCCTTTCATTTTGGATTTTAAAAAAATATGTTTGGATATGAGATTGTCTTTCATTCGTTCCTTGAAAACAAGAAATTATTTGGTTTTCATTTCTATAAATAAATTACTCATTTGAGGCTTGTTTCTCTAAAATGAAGGGTTTATGCAATCAGTCATGCATAAAATGTGTTATTTTCCCCCACTCAGTCTAGTAGCTGCTTGCAGAGAAATTGTATGAGTAGTTAGTTCTTACTGTCATTACAGAAAACCAGAGACAGAAGAAGAAGGGAGAATAGTAGAAATCAAATACAGGAAAACTCTAAATGTACCATGATGGCAGATAGCAATAAAACTGTCGACTTTGAAATGAAATCACAGAACATTTCCTTATAAATATATGGGCACAGAGAAGCCACACAAATCACAAAATTACTCTTTCGTTGTTGTTGTCTCTGATATAATGTATTGGCTGAAAAGGTGGAATTTTTCTAACTTTCCAATAGAGCCAGAATGTAATTGTCATGTAACTTCAAAACTATAAAGAATGTATATAACTGTCACTGTATATGTAGTTATACATAAAGAGAATGTATGTGTGTAGGCAGGCCTATATACATATGTGTGTTTCTATATGCATTATGTATGTGTCTGTATATATGGAAGTATTACAGATTGTGTATGTGTGTGTGTGTGTATAAAATGTGGGTTAATCATCATTATAATAATAGAGGCTTAAGAAAGACAGCCTGGAGCCTAGAGAAGAAGACATGTTTGTATCTAGAAACTCTGACTAAATACATGGGTGGTGTTGAGGGGAGGGTTGTCACAGAAGTGAAGCAAAGAAGCGGAAACGAAGGAATGCCAATGTTCAGGGATTTACCGTGAGATCCCTGTAGAGTAGACAGGGAACACAGTGCGGGATTGGAATGTGATTCCCGATCCACTTTCCCTTTCAGATAAGATTCTGACTGGAAACATTAGGAAAATAGGATCTTAGTTCCTATTATTTGGTGTCATTAGTCTGTGGATACTTTCCCATTTTCAACCTGTAATAATTTTGCTAAGTTTAAAGATATGACTTAATTAGCAGACACATATACATTCAATATATGCGATAAGACTCTGAAGTTATTACACAATCCATTAAAAAATACAGACATAGCCCTTGAATTTTATCCCAACATATAGAAACATACAAATTCACGTATTTCCTTTTCTGGAATTGTTTTAGTATAATCTTTGTGTGTATTTAGGAACCTAATGTGTCATAAGTTTTTGTTACAGCATCAGACAAGGTAACATATTAACAAAGAATAAAAATATACTCTTAAATACAATTATTATTAGGTTGGAGGTTTATACATTTCTAGACTTTAAAATATAGTATTCTGTCAAAATATTTATGAAGAACACACTGTAAAAAGAATAGCATTACGAAAAAGAAATTTTGAGATATTAACTATCACCATAATTTTCCATTTATTTTAGAGCCATCAGAATCGAAAATTTAATAATCCAATCATTTGTTGAGAATTATTTTTGAGTTCCTCTTATGCCCTAGACAGAAAGTCCTGCCTTGTGGGGTTTACATTCTGGTGGAGGAGACAGACTATGAATAAGTGGATGGATAGGTAAGTAATACATTTTGGATCATGGATAAGACCCATAGAGACAAAATGGACAGGACAAAGGGATACTGAGTTACAGACAGTGAGGGGTGGCTCTTTCATATAAGGGCAAGGAGGGCCTTTTTGTGAAGAGACTGGAATCATGATGAGCCACTCATGGGAAAAACTGGTGGAAGTTTCTTGTAGAGGAAACAGCAAGTACCATGTCCAGAGGAGGAAGCAAACTTCCAGCATCTTAATAAAGCAAGGCCACTAGATGGTGAGATGACCAGAAACTGTAATGAGTAACAATAAGTAATAAGGAAATAGGATAAACAAAGTTTGATAATTTTACAACACATTTCTCCTCTCTTAGCTTTTGTACTTTAAAAGATTACTATTTTGGTATAAACTATACTCCTTAAAATATACCGTCTCTCGGGGCACGTGGGTGGCTTAGGTCATGATCCTGGGGTTCTAGGATGGAGCCCCACATTGGGGGGGGGTCCTTGCTCAGCAGGGAGTCTGCTTCTCCCTCTCCCTCTGACCTTCCCCCCTGCTTGTGCTCTCACTTGCCCTCTCTCTCTCTTTCTCAAATGAATAAACAAAAAAGTCCCTCTGTATGTTTGTGTATATGTATTTATATGTGTGTGCAGCATGTGTGTGTATGTGTATGCATGTGTATATATATAAACACATCTATGTATGCATGTATATGTATATTCATCTGTTTGTTTCATGGTAAGAATACGGCATAGTAGACTTTGGGTTGCCTGGGTTTGCATCCTATCTCTTCTGTGTTCTGGCTCTGTGACCTTTGAAAGGTTATTTAGCCTCTTTGTGCCTCAGTTTCCACGTCTGTAACATGGAGATTATTAAAGTACCGACTTCAGAGGGATGCTGTGAGAAGGAAACGAATACGTGTAAAGCTCTTAAACAGTGCCTGGCACAGAGTGTATGTGGCGTAAGTGCTATGTAAGTGTTATTTAGATAATTTCCTCGACAGCTGACATTTTATCCAAATGAGTAGAATATAGTGTAATTATTAATTCCAATTTACATTCCCACAGGCAAAATCAATAGTCAAAAACCTTGACTTGACATTTCTTCATTGGCCTCTCATGTAGTTGGCAAACTAGTTCGAAGTTTCATTTATTTTTGGAATATTTCAAGCTTAAAGGGGAAACCTCTTCTGCTTCTAAATTGGGGCAGTCAAAAGTTCCTGTCCTGGATAGAAGGTGCAGCCAAAAATGTTTTCTAGAGGATAAGGGTGCATTAAATGTGTGTCCACTTGAGGGAGCTCCAAGATCTCTCCGAAGCCCTGGTCTTGTTTCTTCAGCCCTGGGACCTGGTGCCCATGATACTGGGCTTGGGTTA
Source organism: Mirounga angustirostris (assembly GCF_029215605.1). NCBI lineage: Eukaryota > Metazoa > Chordata > Mammalia > Carnivora > Phocidae > Mirounga > Mirounga angustirostris. Next base: position 129,847,725 of record NW_026991715.1, read on the forward strand.
CATTGATGGTGGAAGGAAAAATTTATACGTCCAGAGTTAAAGTTTGGGGGGAAAAAAGTGTCAGGTAATAAAACTGATAATTATTTTACTGTTTTCCAGTTATGTATTTAATTGAGGGGAACAGAAACACTTTTTTTGAGAACTTCAAACAGCTCAGCTGGAAGCATAAGAATTAGCATAAAGTGAAATATTTATGGGAGCTTAATACTGTTTAAGACTCATTTTCTCCTTGCCTTAAGACATGACGTCAAATTAACCATTTCTAATTAAAGAGTTGGAAACAAAGTAGAGGGAGACCAGAAGTAGAAGCTAAATGGTAATGTCTAAGTTGTGAAGTGTGAAAAAGTCATTTGACATAGAGGTCAAGAATGGGAAGATAGAAAAGAGTTTCTGTAGAAGAAGAGAAACAAATCAGAGTGATTTAAAAAATATATATAATTATGGCAGGCTTACTACAACTCCTTCCTGCATGACTATCTTTCCTTTTAGGACAGAGTTCTAAAACTGGACATGATAATGCCCCTTTGTCTCTCTATGTTAGTAGTTTGGCTACGAAGAAAGCACACACGCAATATTCAAAATGAACTGGGGATTGCTTTGAATATGATTCATGGGAATTCTGGCCCAAAGGAACAGCCAACTATTAAGGATATTGAAAAGGAAAGAAATTCCCAAAACCCAATGAAGACGCGGTCTGGCAGACTCCAGGCTGCTCTCTTTCTCCTTATTTCTAAACCACTGTATAGATACACAATGATTTGCTTAAAATATCAATTCTATGCATGCATTTTAATTTTAATTGCATCGTGAGTAAACTATTAAAAATTTTTGAACATTTGGCCCTTAAATCACTATACGCTGAGTCATCTAGAGATGAAAATAAGGCAATAGAGACTATTGCCCAGAAGAAAAGGAAAATATTCATTAGAATATACTTTCAACAGATGAAAACTACAATTAAAATATAATCATGTGATTAGAAGTAAATTACAAAGAGCATATCATGCTTCCAGCATATTCTCTATATGCTTAGATCTTAAATTTTGAAGTTTGTTTGTCTTAAGGTGGCTTTAAGCATTTTGTACAAAGATTCACATCAATCTTTTCATTCACAGTTCCTGAAATCTCCTACGGTTGTTTCCTTATTAATTAACATATAACATTTTTACCTGAATGGTATGTTAACTATATTGTTAAGCTACTTTTGTATGCGTCTCAAATACCTTTGATTTTGACTAAACTGAATGGATTTGTTGTGCTACTTGGAAACAGAATCAGGATTATCCTGCAGATGGTTTTTCAAATCTTTTTTTAAAAAATAATTTCCATTTCTCATGGAGCATTTGTTTCTTCTTGCTTTGCCTATAAGTTTCTCCTCTTGCTTCCATCAGTATATTACCTCGTGGTCTTAACCACCTTGTGTTGCCTGCTTGAAAATGAAACAAGACAACATGTCTGTCGAGGAAGCCTAATGCTTCTGGAGACTTTCTTAAAAAATAAATTGGAAGTGCTTTTAACGGTATTTCACATAAAGAGTTTAATACGTACTCACAGAGAATGTTTTTCTGGCAAGTGAGTGGAAATGAGCCAGGCTTTTTGGGGATTTTCTCTGTCTGTGATGGCCACACAGACAAGCCTGTGCACAATCTATTTACACACTATCCATCATCCCTTAGCGCAATCTCTAAGTCTTCTTGGAGAAGTTATCAAATGGTCAGGTAGGACTTTCTCCCTACGTATGTAGAGCTGATCTTTTAATATGCAATGTAGACTCTAAATGTTAGCCTAAATAAGGACTTGGAGGAATACAGAGGCCCCAGGCTTCTTAACTACTGCTTCTAAATTGGGACTTCAACGCTTTCTGAGTGCAAGAGAAAGCAAATTCTTTTCAACTGGGGTATTCTGCAATGAGTGGGATCATTGATATCTTGACTTTGTCGTGGAGACAAGCCACAGTGGCAGCGGAGATAGCTCAATTAAACTCCAATACAGTGTTCAAAGGATGTGGAAGATAGAATTTAATTATGAAACAGATGACACCACTCAATCCTAATTGTCATACCAGGATCCAAATCAAGGGCCTATTAATCACCAGTCAGAAGAATGGATAGCAAAGCATCTTATGTCACCAAGGGCAAAAAGCATCAGGCCATGGTTACATTGCACCTTAATAATTCCAAGTAGGAACAAAAACAACAAAAGCAAATAAAAACTTCTCCTTATTATTCAGTTACTAAGATGGGAGGCAATTAAGTTTCTTTCTCATGGTGAATTCTTTCACTAAGAAATCCTTAGGTGAAACTCTGGAGTTTCTTTAATTCTCACAAGTATTTTCAGAGTTATGATTCCTTTTACATCAAAAATTAACCACACTTCTTGGTTTAGCCAATAGTATCAGGGGAACTAGAGACCTATAAAAGCTTCCAAATTGGCACCAGCCATACACGCGTAAGAGCCAAGCTGCTTTAACAACTTGTTACAAATGCCTAACAGCTCCGGAGAGAAAATATTTTCCTGAGCCTCCAGTTTCTCATCTGTTTTGCTTTTTCACAAACTTCACAAAGATAGTGGGCAATGTGCCTCACGTCCCATACACCAATCTATTTTGGCCAAATATCTCATTTCTAATCAGTGACCAGAAGTAGAGAACAAGAGGTATGCTATACAGAAGAGAAAACACAGGACTTGGAGTCAAATGGTCGGTTTGCCGTCCCTGCTTTGCCACTTCTTCCTTTTTCACTGAGTAAGTCCCTGAATCTTCCTTAGGTTCCAGTTTTGGAGATGGGGTAGAGCTCATGGGTTGTTGTGTAGGTTAAGGAGGATGATTTGGAAATGCCATACAATTGCTAGTTAGTATTACGTGAGATTGGAGCTATAGCCCCAGAACGGGTAAACTAACCTTAACTGAATATCTACTAAAGGTCTATCATTAGGTACTTTTGCATTTTTATGCCCTATTTGAGGTATGATTTTTCTCCAGATACAGGCAAAGAAGTAATTACGAGGAGATTAAATAACATGCCTAAGATCATACAGCTTTGTTATTGGCAAAGCTGGGATGGGAATCTAGGTTTCTCTAACTCTGGGATTATACTTTTTTCCATTCCTCCCAGTTTGGAATCAAGGTGAATGCAGCTTCCTTCTTCAGCTGATTTAACTCATGAGTCCTGGCAGAGAGAGTATCTGTGATGGCAGAATAATGGCCCCCAAAAGATTTCACTTTCTAATCCTAAGCACCTGTGAATATGTTACTTCCATGGCAAAGAGACTTCGCAGATGTGATTAAGTTAAGGATCCTGAGATAGGGAGATTATCTGGGTGGGTCTGATGTAATCACAAGGATCCTTATAAGAGGGAGACAGGAGGAGAGCAAGAGGGAGACAGCAGGGGAGATGTGATGGGGAGATGAAAGTCAGAGAGAAAGAGTTTTGAAGGTGCTACACTGAAGGCTTTCAAGCTGGAGGAAAGGGGCTATGAGCCAAGGATTGCAGGTAACTCCTAGAAGCTGGAAGAGGCAAGGAAACGAATCCTCTCCTAGGCTCTCCAAAAGAAACCCAGCCTTACTGACACAATTTCAGTCCAGTGAAACTTCTGACCTGTGAAACTGTAATATAATAAACTTGTCTTGTTTTAAGCCACTGAGTTGTGATAATAATTAGCAGCAACAGGCAACTAATTCAGCCTTCTTATCTTTTCTGGGGCTCTCAAGCTTTGCTTATTCAGATGGAGGGTGGCTCAGCTCGATTCCCTTACTCAGGAGGTGGATGGATCATGGAGGCAGGGCAGTTGATAGGCAGGGAGTGTCTGAGAAGTACAACCACATCCTGTGGCTGGGATGGAATCTATACTCGCTTTTTTAGAAAAATAAAGTTGGGGTTGGAGGCCACAGAGATGTAAATTCTGGAGGAAGCCTTGGCCTTTGAGGGTTAGTAGGAGGTGAAGGATCTAAGGTGTTGGCTTCTGATGTTCTGCCAGCGAGAGAGGTGGTCTACATTCTAGAACCTTGGGAAAGAGTCAGAAGATGCTCCTGTCCCACAACATATAGAAGGGAGACGAACCATGAGAGACTATGGACTCTGAGAAACAAACTGAGGGTTCTAGAGGGGAGGGGGGTGGGGGGATGGGTTAGCCTGGTGATGGGTATTAAAGAGGGCACATTCTGCATGGAGCACTGGGTGTTATGCACAAACAATGAATTATGGAACACTACATCAAAAACTAATGATGTAATGTATGGTGATTAACATAACATAATAAAAATAAATAAATTAATTAATTAATTAAAAAAAAAAAGAAGAGCGACTTCCAAAAATTGTAAAGCATATAATCTCCAAACACACACACACACACACACACACACTCCATGTACTTATGTACTAACATACAGTATATGGTATTGAGCAAATAAAAATGTAAATTGAAAGTATATGGGACAAAAACAATTAATACAGAAGTTCAAATATCTTCTTCCCAAACCCCAATAGATAATCTTCCACAGTGAGCATGGAGTGATGTAGAGCATGAGGGAGGTTTGGGAAATGTGGTTTGATGGGTGGTGGGTGCCCCCTTCATAGTTCTCTTTCCTCGTCTCTTGCTCAATTTAGTTCAAGAAAGGGGCCAAGGATGGAAAGGGCTAGAAGAAACCTCCGCTCTTCCCTGAGTTAGCGCACCACCTACATAGAGAGATTGTGAACTCTGAAGTCTGGGGAGTCCTGCTTTAAGGGAAATGTGTCTGCAGGTAACATGCTCTGGTAGGAGAAGGGGCACAGTTTCTAGGGAGGAGGACTTCTCAGGCTTTGAGATTATGTAGTTTGAACAGACTCACCATTTTCTTATGAAATTCATGAGACTGTATTTCTTCACATTTGACTCTGAGGAGCATAAAACACTGCAAAATCCTTAATTAGTTTTACGGAGTGATTTGACTGCATAATAATGAGGATTGTGGGATTTTTACTGTTCTCGTCCTTCTTCTTCAAAGGACTAATTTTCCACAACATATTTGCAGTCCTAAACAATTTATGAAAATAATGAAGATAATGAGTTTGTGTCCCTAGTTTGTAAAAGCAGTTCAAGAGGAGGACAGCTTTTCTACCATCAGCCCCGCTGCAGGGGGAAGCAGGTCAAGGAGGTGGGCATACTGCAGGAAAAACCAAAAAGGGACTAGAAGTAGGTGAACTGGGCTCCGGTCACAAACTTCCTGTAACTTGCTGTGTGAGCACAATCAAGTTGCACAACCTCTCTGTTGCCTTGGTTTCTTTTTCCAGGAAGGGAAGCATCTGATTAGAAGAGATGATTACTCATACTCCATTCTAAATAAATACTCTATTTTTAGATGCTGTTTTTGAGATAGCAGAGTGTATTTTTTGTGTGTGTGTGAAATGAGAATATTTCTTCTCAAACTCTCATATCCAGTGGGCTACTCAAATATCTCTAAGCTGAAAAGTGTTCGACTTTATTTGAGGAAAAACCCCACCTCAGTACGGTAAAGGATTAGGGCAGAACTCGGAGCTCGGCATTTCTCTTGCTAATATATCGGGGGTATGGTGAACAGAGTTAGTATCTGAGATGTGAACCCTGGTCCATCTACTTACGAGCTATATAACTGTAGGAAAGTTACTTAACCTCTGTACAGGTTCCTTATGCACAGTGTGGAGAAAATCATACCTACCATGCAATATAGTCATGAGCATCTGAATACATATCATAGTTGGGACAGTATGTGTCTAGAATGGGCTCTCATGTGTGTCTATAGCAATAACAGTATCGTTAAGCCCAAAGGATACATTACTCCTACTCTCCATGACTCTAAGGGATGATGTAAGCCTTCTACATTTGTGTTATCAGTCTCTCCTATAAATACAAGACCCAGAGTCGTTGATGCATTAAGGTAGAGCAGTTAGAACAGAAATCAAGCCATATAAAGACATGATTACCAGAAAGCTCTTCACTGGGCAGCTCCTTAAAACAGGATTTCACAACCTCAGCACTGCTGACTCCTGGGGCCAACAATTCTTTGCTGTGGGGGCTGCTCCGTGAAAGGCAGGATGTTTAACAGAATCGCTGACTTCTCATCAGGTGCCAGCAATACCTCCCAGTTGTCACAGCCCAAATGCCTCCAGACATTGCCAAACGGTCCCTGGAGGGCAGAACCCACCCCTCCGCCTCCCCTTGAGAAGCACTGCCTGAAAATAACGAGCTGAACAATACAGAGAGCTACACCGAAATATAAATATCGTGAGATTACTTTTTGTATTCATAAAGACTGAAAATACTAGTGAAATTGGTTAAAAGGTTGTCTCTGGAAACTTTCACTCTGCCTCTAGCTAGCTAGCTATGGGACTTTAGAGAATTTACCAAGCCTCCCAAAGTTTAAGTTCTCTCGTTTGTGAAATAGAGACAATGATCACACATGTCTCCCAGGTCATCGTGAGGATTAAATGAGATAATGTGGTGATGTCCGGCCCGCAGAAGCAACTGGTAAATGTTGGCGTGTGTTCTTTCATTAGTATTCAGCACCACGAGCTATTGTACACCATTGCATTATGGGTAGATCCCTCTCTACCCTGCACTTAAGTATTTCTCAGCAATAGACTATATATAGCTTTAAAAATAATTATTTCAGAAAGTACATTTTTAACTCCTTTATGGGATTTCAGATGTCAGCCTCTTTATATGAGAGGCTCATCAAAATATCTACCCTTTTTCCTTTTGACTCATTCATTCATTAGTAATCATTATATCGGACACAGTTAAATATGCATTTCATCCAGTGATACCCACAGGGAACCCAATGCAACATACACCACCAAAACCAAAATGTAATGTTAATGGAAATTAACGAAAGACAAATCGTTTCCACAGCACACTAATTAGTTTTTTAAGAATTAAATCACCGAGAGTTGTACATGCTACAAATAATTACAAAAAAGAATAAAATAAGAATCTCATTAAACTATTTTAAACAAAGTACTGGATTTATAAAACTCCTAAGTTCCACATTAGAGAGCACAAGTATGTTTCCCAGAAGGAGGGAATGTTACAAAGCTTCCGTTTTTCTGAAATCCTAATTTTATTAGCAGCAAAGTAATTAATTTTTGTGACAACAAATTCTTCAAGGAGAAATAAATACCAAGTCAGAGCAATGTGAGCAAAGCAGTTAAAGAAAGGGAGATGAAAATACATCAAGGAAGCCTTAAGAACAACTTTTATCCCCTACTATGAAACTATGTCCTTAAAATCTGGTTCATTTTCAAAAGGGCTTCTAAATAAATCTCCACTACTCAAAAGATAAAGATGGTATCAGCGAGCTTGCAGAAAAATCAACTGGGAAAGAAAATGGGAGATATTTTTTCTCAGGTACTGAAAGACACTGTATAGATTGAAGGAGTGAAGGGACTGGTAAAAAGAAAGCTGTGTGTGTGTGTGTGTGTGTGTGTGTATGACAGGGAGAGAAAGACTGAGAGTGAGTTGGAGGTGTTGCAGGACAAAGGCTCTCATCTCAAAAAATGAGGATTTTATAGAGTACCTGGGTGGCATATTCAGTTAAACCTCCGACTCTTGATTTCAGCTCAGGTCACAATCTCAGGGTTGTGGGATCGAGCCTCGCATCAGGCTCTGTGCTGGGCATGGAGCCTGCTTGGGATTCTCTCTGCCCCTCCCCCTGCTTGCTCACACTCTCTCTCTCTCTAAAAAAAATAAGGATTTTGCAAGACAATATAGTCTCTCAAATATGTAATGATCATGACATTAATCAGGATAATGCACAAAATACTAAAAACAGAAGATGATGTCAATTTATATTAGATTGGCTTAATTTTATTTTTGCCTTGTGCAATTAATGATTAGAGGTTATGTGGAATTAAGTAGACTTTTATTTAAGTTATAACACTGTCATTAACTAATTGTTCCACCTTAAGTAAGTTTCTTAACTTCTTTGCATCTCCATTTTCTCATCTGTACAATGAATCTAAATATTTATATATTTATACCTTATAAATAGTGAGAGGATTAAGTGATACTAATCTAGTATCTAGTGATACTAAGAGGATAAAGTGTACTAAAGTCTTAGCATTGAACTTGGCACCCAAGAGGTGATTCTTATTGTACTAATGTCTGAGTCATCAGAAGAAAACACTTTCATGTTAAGCTCAGCCTAATGTACTCTTTTGGAAATTTTTTTTTAATTAAAAGACTTTCTGTAGTATTATCCCAGGCAAAATAATAATGCATAAAGTTTGACATGTATGACAAATAGAAAGATAAGGGACTTAACATACTTACATCTAATTTGCTCTGTCTGATTTATGTGCAGGGCTAACTTTTATATCTGTATCAATCACTTTTACAAGATGGTGGGATTACATTGTCAGAGTAAGGAAAATTGGCTTTAAAGACTGTTCACGTTGTATCAGAGTTTGGTCATTGTATATCATATATCAGAAGCTATATATTTCAAATATTAAAATAACCCTAAAAGCAGTGGATATTTCTCTCCAAAAAAAGTTATGTGGGTCATTTTAAGATTTATTTCTCTTATAAGGAGTTTTATAGAAAATCTGGTTTGGGAAGTTTTTCCTATTCCTAAAAATACAATGAGAAAGGTATTTCATAGTTTAACAGAAAAAGTTAATGGTAAAAGAAAGGCCAAGTAACAAATACTGAGAGCTTACTTGTTGAGAGCAAGCATCTCTGATGGTCTTGCATATGTTTTCTCATGTAATCCATACAACAAATAAAGCAGTTTTGGTCCCTATTTTTATCCATGGAAAAAGAAAAAGGAAGTTTAAAGACCTTGAGGAGCTATTTGTCTCAAAAGACTCAAACTAGTAATGGCCAAGTTGGAGGTTTAACTGTTTGTTGTATAATCCTCTACAACCCAACTTTTTCCTACTACATCATTCTGCCTTTCCTTAACAACCCTCCCCTCAAACACCTCAGACAACATTCATATTGATTAACATGCTGAATCTGTTAACTCATACTTTTCATAAGAGATATGGCACTTACTCTATTTTACAGATGAACAAATGAGGGATAACAGAAATTGAATGCAAGATGGCACACAGTCATCAAATTCTGTTCCTACTCTAGATTGGGTCTTCTGATTTCTTCCAGTTGCTTCCACGAGTCATCAGTCTTTTTTTTTTTTTAAAGATTTATTTATTTATTTGAGAGAGCGAGAATGAGAGAGAGTACATGGCGGGGGGGGGGTCAGAGGGAGAAGCAGGCTCCTCGCTGAGCAGGGAGCCCGATGCGGGACTCCACCCCGGGACTCCAGGAGCCGAAGGCAGTTCCTTAACCAACTGAGCCACCCAGGCGCCCGAGTCATCAGTCTTTGATGATAGCCTTCTCTCAAGTGTGTTTAATAAAATGTTTAATAAAGGTCAATAAAAATAAATTCAAAAAGGTAAAGTATTAATCAGTGAAATGAATTTTCTTAAAAATCTGGAGAGCTATTCTCATTGAATTCTAAGATCCTATGACTTGGAGATATGATACATTAATTCTTTCAGAATAGAATTAACGTTGATTTCAGACAATCTGAAATGTAAGTGGGCTGAGTGCAAGACCAATAATAGGTTTCTGATTTTGGCTTCCACAATCAACACTATTGGTATGTAAGGAAGAGAACTATTGATTCAACCCATCCAACTGGAAGTGTTTACTTTCTAAAGGGTCTGGCAGTGAGCTGGAGGGCCTGACTAGTGAGTGAAGAGTGGCCGGGACAGACTGAATTGTTGCCTTTGACAAAGGGCTGCGCCAAACACAGCCAGGCTGTGCTTGTGGAATGAACAACCAAGACATCTAGAATTTTGTTGAAGAGATTCAATTGGCGTGACAAACTGCATGGTTTTCATTTCAATGTCCCCCATACCAGCCCTGCACACCTTGTGTCCAGGGTAGGGTGCAATAGGCAAAGATCTTAGCCGAAGACTAAAGGAAAGAAAAAGATCTTGACGATTTTAAGGATGATGTCCCCTGGAAAAAGATCCCTTTGGTTCTTAAACTGGATCAAATATGTTCCTCCCCTTAGTCCTTACCCACACTGCCCCCTCTTCCTGGTACCCTCTCTCCATCTCCATCTGCCCACCCTGTTTTCTCTTGGCTTCCTTCTCGTCACTCTCCTGGTTGAGGAATAAACTATCAAAGGGACTGTCAAAGAAGACTTTCATGACTTTCCCAGCAGAATGTATGTTCCCCAGTTATTCTCTATCATTCCATCCAAATCTGTCTCCTTCACAGCACATATTATAGTTCTTAAATAACATGTCTATTTATTGAATTATTTATTCATTTATACTTTCTTCTTTCCTCTATCACAGTGTAAGTTTCTCAAGGTCAGGGACTATGTCTATTTTATTCACCAAGGTATACCTATCACCTAGCTCAGTACCTGGTACTTAGCAGTGCTTTAGAATGAAATGAATGAACAGATGAATAAATAAATGAATGATTAGATAATTTGGCCATACCCACATTAGTCAACTACATTAACTCTATAAGATAAGAGATCCAAGGAGTGTGGTGGAATATATTTATAAAGTAAAAATATTCTAAACACCTGTAAAATGATTTTGCTTATCTGCTGGAGTTGGTCCTGCTTCCTGAGTTCTCATGTTAAAAAAAAAAATCAGTTATTTGCTTTCGTTTTGGCAATATAAGAAACACCATCTCATTAATTCAAAAAAGAAGAAAAGAAACTAGTTAGTAGTTTCAACCTTTGGTACTAGGTCCACACTCTGACAAGACCCTTTGGTGCTCTCCAATAGGGATGATTTGCCATAGGAAATATAAAGAACTGCTTTTAGTTGTGGAAGTTTACAAAGGAAGAATAATGTTATTGCCTTGATTTAATCAGATTTATTAGACTAAACTATGCCAAAAAAGAAACATAGATTTAGGACAATTTTGGCAGATGTTTGAGTTTTCCCATTTAAGACTTAAGTACTCCAATTATGTTTTGAAATTAACAGAGGAACTACAACTTTTTCATGAGATATTTAACTAGCTTTCTACTTCATTATGTGGACTCTAGATGCAAAATGACCTCCTGGACTAAGCAGAACCTGATGCTTGATAAAGAGTGCCAAGAAAGCAATTTGAACTTTAACAAAAATGCTTTCTTTATTAATTGTTCACACATTTACTCAATAAATACTGCATGCTTACTATGTCCCAGGCATTGTTCTAGGTGCTGGAGACCCAACAGGGAACTAGATATAATAGGTGTTCTCCTTGATGGAACTTAGACTCAGTCAGGGAGAAATAGATTATATACAAGCAAACAAATGAGTAAGGATCATTTCAGGTTGAGTACCGTAAAGGAAATGAAATGAGATGATATAATGGAGTATCTTGGAGAGCTACTTGAAGCTGAGATATGAATGATATGAAGGAGGCAGTTATGTGTTGAGCCTGGGAAGGGAGTTCCAGAGACCGAGAGTAGCAAGGGTAAAGGTGTTCTAATGAGAAAAGGTGTTCTAGTTATTATAGGTGTTGAAGGTGTTCTGGTGAGAAAAGGTTTGGTATTTGATGTATTAGTCAGAATTCTCCAGAAGTAAAGAGCCAGCAGGATATCTATCTATCTATCATCATCATCTCTAGATTTATTTTAAGGAATTGGTTCATGAGCTGTGGGGGCCTAGTGAATCCAAAATCTGATGGGGTAGGCTGGCAGGCTGGAGACTCAGAGAAGAGCTGCCATGCATGTCCAAAGGCCTTCTGCTGGCAGGTTACCTTTTGCTGGGAGCAGGTGTGTGTTAGTTTTTGTCCTCCTAAGGCCTTCAACTGATTGGATGAGGCCCACCCACCTGGTGGAGTGTAATCTGCTTTACTCAAAGTCCACCACCTTAAAAGTTAATCTCATCTATAAATCACTTTCACGGAGCATCCAGGGTAATATTTGGCCAACTATCTGGGCACTGTGGCCCAGCTAAGTTGACACATGAAATTAACCATCGCATTTGGGAAAGAAGAAGTTAAATGTGATTGAAGGGAAAGGGGTAGAAGAAAACGAGAGCAGGTGAGGGCAGTGGGAACCGCTGGAGCTGTTGAAACAGCATGTTTAACATGTTCTTTTTTTTTTTTTAAAGATTTTATTTGTTTATTTGACAGATAGAGACAGTGAGATAGGGAACACAGCAGGGGGAGTGGGACAGGGAGAAGCAGGCTTCCCGCGGAGCAGGGAGCCCGATGCGGGGCTCGATCCCAGGATCCTGAGATCATGACCTGAGCCGAAGGCAGACGCTTAATGACTGAGCCACATGGGCGCCCCTGTTTAACATGTTCTGATTTAAATTTTACAGATGACTCTTTCTGTGTGGAGAGCCTGATTTCACAGAAGCAGGAGAGAGAAATCAGGGGGACAAGTTTGGTGGTTTCTGTGGTAGTTTGGGCAAGAGGAAGGGGTGGTTTGGATTTGGGTTCTGGTAGCGGAGAGAGAGGAAAGGAGAAGGATTCTGGGCCTATCTGGGAAGCAGATACGACTGGACTCTGACAGCCTGGATGTGGGGCTGGGATCTGAGTAAGATGGGGAAGGGGGAGAAAGCACATATTTAGGAATTTTCTGTCAAATAAATGGGAGTGGGTGTAGTGTCTTTAAAACAAAACAAAAATCCTGTGTTTTCTCATATCTACAATTTATATCAGTAAAATAGGTTCTTTGTTAAATGGATGAAGCTGCAGTGCATTTGGAATTACCTACCCATGTTTTTCTTTAATTAACTATAAATCTTTAAGACATGTGAGATAAACCTCTTTCAGGTATAGTTTTCTTTTAGCTAGAATTTCAAATACAACAATTGGGTATTATGTAGCTTTTGTGTGTGTGTGTGAATTTTTCTGCTTATAAAACGTCTAATTGCATCATTGGATAATATATTATAATTAAACTTAAAATAGTAACGGTTACAGAAAGATATTGCAGGTATATTTCAAGTTAGTATGTCGACAGTTATAAATGCTCTGCAATTTCAAATGTATTATAATAATATTATTTTTCATAATTTGGTTATAAAAATGAACTTGAAAGACTTTAATGGCGACGGGAAAAACAAATGTCTTCTCTACTGATGCAAACGAACTTCTAAGTGTGTATTCCAGTATCATCTATACTTACATTCAAATTATGTCTGTATTTAAGCTAAATATATCTTAAAGTTTTTTTCTGCTCTCAAAAGCTGGTTTAAAATTTGGGGGAGTGATTAGATCTATCTAAGTAGCAGAACAGGAAGCCATGTCCTAAATCCAGTTAATTAAAATATTAGCGAAATAGAAGCAAAGCTGGGCCTGGGAGTTGATTTCTTTGCTTGCTGCCGGGAACTTGATGTTGTAATCTGGATATATCCTTGTTCAGCTGAGCAGTGTTTCACCTCCAAATCATTTACCCTTTACTTTCCTAACCGTTCAGCCCTTTGAGATGAGGAAGGAGGTCTTGTTGATCATAACATCCCAGTGTCTGGCACGTGTCTGGGCCAGGCACTTACGGTGCTCAATTAACAGTCCTGAAAGAACTGACTCATCCACTTGTGAGTTTTCAGCTATTTATTTCGAAATACTGTAGAGTCAGCTTTTCAAACTGTGGATTCTGACCCACTAGTTAGTCATGAAACCCCAATTTAGTAAGTCTGATGAGAATTTAAAAATAATTAAATGGAGTAGAATATAACAGAACAGACAACTTTGCATGCCGAAAGCTCTTCTTTCACTTATATATATGAATATGTGCATTAGGTTGTGATATAAAGATATATTTCTTACTGTGGCTTGAAATAAAAAACATTGAAAAGTTTCTTTAAAGTTAAATGACCATGCTTTCAAAAAAAATCCAAATTTATGAAAATTGTGCCTAATAATAAGAGACAAAGAGGGGACTATATGGGAAAATTGAGGTCAGACTGACTAACATACATTAACATAGAATTAATGGATCGCATCTCATTTAACAAGTATATAGTATGCACTTACAAATGCTCTTGGCTAAATACTGTGAGGAATATAAAAATACCTATCAGGTCCCTCTGCTCAGAGAGTGTGAGAGCACCCAGCGAGAAGAGCTACATGAGTCTAGCTACAGCTTTTCAATCAGGAAAAGATCCTCTTCTTCTCTGCAACTTATAGCCACCTATTTCCAAACTTCATAACTCAGGATCTTAAAAAAAATTAAAATAAATTTTAAGTTAATTAACATTTGTGGGCTAGCTCAGGAATCCAATTGCCATTTATTATTTAATTCTCATGGACAACTGACTTCCAGATGAATTTATGGTCTAAAACCTGTTCCTGGGGCGCCTGGGTGGCTCAGTCGGTGGAGTGTCAGATTCTTGGTTTCAGCTCAGGTCAAGGTCTCAGCGTCGTGGGATGGAGCCTTGCATTGGGCTCCTTACTCAACGGGGAGTCTGCTTCCCCTCTCCCCCTCCTTTTGCCCCTCTCTCTGCTCATGCACACTCTCTCAGGTAAGTACATCTTAAAATTAATAATAAAGCCTGTTCCTAAGTTGGATGTTGCTTGAACAACAACAACAAAATTTTTTTAAGCAAGGCTTACTATATTAGAGTAAGACAGTATAATAATCTTGGCAGTATAACAATGGCAGACTTTTTCTCTAAAGGTCCAGATAGTGAGGATTTTAGGCTTTGTGGGCCATCCATGGTCTCTGCTGTAACTACTCAACTCTGCTATGGTAGTGTGAAAGCAGCCATAGATAATATGCAAATGATTTGTTCCATTACAATTTTACTTATGGGCACTGAAATTTGAATTTAATGTATTTGTCATGAAATACTATTCCATAGATTTTTTTCAACCATTTAAAAATGTGAAAAACATTCTTAGCTTGCAGGTCATACACAAACTGGCAGTGGTTGGATTTGAACCGAGCTACAGATTGTGAACCCTGTATTAGAGTAACATATTTTTTTCCCCAAGAGATTTACTGTAATGGTTTTGTGTAACAGAATCAACAAAATAAGGCATTAGAAACTGTCTTAAGCCCAGAAACTGTCTCATTTATTTTTTTTAAAAAAACTTAAGTTTAAAAAAAAATGTCAGATGATATATTTTAAGTTCTAAAATTGTACTGAATGTTTGCATAATAAATAAGTGATTTAAATAATATAGTAGGCTATCTGGTAGAATTTGCAACTGTGTAAAATTCCTATACCCCTGGTGTAGGAAGGCAGAGATTTTGAAAAAGCAAAAGCCTACCTCCTGTTTTACAACAGTAACTGTGTTTTATAGTATAGCCATTTTTGGGAAAAACAGGTTTTAGATGGTCTGTCTCCTGGTTCTCATGTGGAGCTTCTTCCTCCACTATCAAACTGGAGGACCCCGATTTGATGGTTTGATTGTATGAAGGGAGTGGACTGGTTTCTTTCTTTACGTGTGTGTGTGTGTGTGTGTGTGTGTGAGAGAGAGAGACTTGAAGGATTCAGAAATCACAATTTTACTTGCATAGAATAATATTCAATAATAATAAAAATTATAATCAAATAGTAATATTAATCAAAATGGCCAAGATTTATCGAATACCTACTGCGAGCCAAGAATTGTGTGATGGCTTTATAATACATCTCATTTAATCCTCACAATAATATAGAGAGGATATAGACAGAAAATGATCTTGATTGATTTATTCAAGGGCACGCGGCTGGTGAGAATCCAGATAAGATTCTGACTTGATCACCACCCTGTATCTGCTTGTATATGGCAATGCTCTTCAGTTTAGACACGAAACATTAAAATCTCTGTTTTGGAATGAGTAACGTGTCTTCTACACACCATACATAGAATTCTCAATTTACCTAACTTCATTAGAGTTATATTATATTAGACTAAGTCTTCAAAGCATTGATTTGCTCCAATCAGCATTATTTTACATGGTAGAACTGAATTGGCCCCAAGCTATTTGGTTTTACATTTTCTATTACCTGAATATTGATGGTTTTCCCCCAAATCTATCACTTTTACTACCTTCTTAAAAGCATGTTTTTAGGGGCGCCTGGGTGACTCAGTTGATTAAGCGTCTGCCTTCGGCTCAGGTCATGATCCCAGGGTCCTGGGATCGAGCCCCACATCCAGCTCCCTGCTCAGCGGGGAGCCTGCTTCTCCCTCTCCCCCTGCCATCTGCTCCCCCTGCTGTGCTCTCTCTCTCTGTCAAATAAATAAATAAAATCTTAAAAAAATGTTTTTTTTTTTACTAACAGAAAATGTTTACATTATTTCAGGGATCCAGTGTAGGAAATATACTGAAGCATGGGCTGAATAATATTCACATCCACAGCAGTTTATTATAATTCAATAACTGTACTATCTAATTCTGTGTGATACTTTATTTAAAGGATTTAAATTCAGGGGCACCTGGGTGGCACAGTTGGTTAAGCATCTGACTCTTGGTTTTGGCTCAGGTCATCTCAGCGTTGTGAGATTGAGCCCTGAGTTGGGCTCTGCGCTCAGCTCAGAGTCTGCTTATGATTCTCTCTCCCTCTATGCCTCCCCCCAACTCTTTCTCTCTCTCTCAAATAAATATTTAAAAAAAATTTAAAAATTCATTAAATATTTTCAGTAAAAAAGCAAAGTATTACATAAAGAATGCATCACTAAGTAGTTGATTTGTGCTTACTGAAGAACTTTTCTTGTAATTATAGTTAAAATATATTAAAGCTAATGATAGACATTGTTCAAAAGAGTATTCTGAGAGAACCGTAGTAGAAAGGAGTTTATAGTTCTCCTTTTTGCTAATTTGTCCCCAATTGGGTAAGATATCTCTTCAGCAGCGGGACTATAATTTCAATTGTAGCAACTAGATTAAAAACAATTAAATCTAATAATTCATATGTGTGACTTGATTTATTTCTATTAGATTTCATGAATGAGTTAATATGAATTATAATGCTTTTTACATTAAAATTTCAAACTTTTAATTTTTTTGTAAGTAGGCTCCATGTCCAATGTGGAGCCCAGTGCGGGGCACAAACTCACAACCCTGAGATCATGACCTGAGTTGAGATCAAGTGTCAGACGTTTAACTGACTAAGTCACATGGGTGCCCCCAAATTTCAAACTTTTTGAAGCTAGACATTCTGAAACTAGCAAGAGGAAAGTCATAGTATAAAAACACTTAAAGTTGGCAGTTCATAGGAGTTCTCAAAACTTTACTAGGCCACGCTCACATTTTTCATTAATTTCAGGTCAAGATTTATCTGCAGTCAGTAAATAAAGGCTACAGAAATGTAGTTCCATTGCCAAACGCTTTAGCTTCAAATGTGATTTCTTTCAGATACAACACAATTTCTTTCTGATCCTGAGCATATGGGCCTATGCTAATATGAAATGGTGTCTTAGAAAGGTTATTTTTGTTTTCCGCAGGGAGTAGTCATCCTTTGACCTATATTCAATATGCGACACAGATCTGATTGTGCAACAACCATTAGCCTCATCCGAAATCCCTAGTTGGAGGTCAGGGCTCAGGTCAGGGACCATTACTCTTGGGTGTCAGAGCTAGACTTAATTAATGCCTTTTAAAAACATATGGATGATATTTTGTTCCCCTTAGGATGTATGAAAATGGCCTGCAGAATTTAATCCTGAAAAATGTTAAAAACAAGAATGGTTTAGTTGTTTGACAGGCTCCTATGACATCTTTCTCAAATCATCAGCATTGCCCAGTGCATCTGGCTTTTTGCATGCCTCCTGTCCACCTGTCCAGTTCTTTTTTTTTTTTTTTTTTTTAAGGTATAGATTCCTTCTGTGCACCTTTCTGGTCCTCAAAGTAAGCCATGGTCCATTAAAGGCGAGCCTCTCCGCCCCCCCCCCCCCCCTTGCTATTCCGGAACTCAGAAATGTTTAGCAATCATTTTCCAGTGAGAACTGGCAGTTGTTGGCCAGGACGGGATGTTGTGTCAGCACAGGCATCAGAGAACCAGAGAGGTTTCGGAGGGAGTAACGGGCACGTTGGTGAGGGCTGGGGAAGATGAAGGGTGCTGGGGCAGGCAAGAGGAAGAGGAAGAGGGCAAGGTGCTCGCCAGCAGATAGCTTTAAAAGTAATTTTTAACCAACATTCTTTAAGAGCCTTTTGGAAAGCAGATCCCCCTTTCCCAGAGGCATCTGCCAACTGACAGTACAACAGGAAAAGAGGAATCTACTTCCGAAAAGGCTTTAAAAAGAGACTTTTAGAGGCTGTTAAAAAGACATACAATCACATTTTGCGTGAGTAGGCAGCAGCTTACTTCGCAGGCTGGGCTGCTTTCACTTCACAGCCTGCTGTTTTCCCTTTCCCCCCCCAATCCACCACCCACTCTCTGGGGCCCTTCATCCAAGAGCTAAGAGCTGAGCAGCACCTCCCTTTTCTGCCTAAACTCCACACAGGACGGGAACACCAGTAGCTATTCCCTTGTGAGTGGCCTGGAGATGTCTCAAATTTTACTCTTTCATTCTTGCAGTAAAATGTATCTGTCCCACCTCTGGGTGGTGGGATATGTGCTGCCTGGGAGATTTTCCGATGGTATGTTGCAGCTTCGTTCTGTGCTTTCACTGTTGGCATTCTAATGACCTTTCCCACCATCCGTTGTCCAGCTAGCAAAGTAGCTTGCATCTATGTTTTTAGACTAAAGGAAGATGCATTCAAAGTGCACCCTATCAGTCCTTTTTGAGACAAAGTTCTCAGTGAAGGAAACAGGAATTATGTTCATCATTGTATCTGCTGTAATTAGCATATAGTAAGCAAGCAATCAATACTTGCTGAAAATAAGAATGAATACATGAATGAGTGAATATGAATGAATATCAGAAGAATACAAGTTGGGACTAGCAAAGGGAGGTGCTCAGGGGGCACATACTTGGGCTAGAAAAATAGCTCCGACCAACTGGTAGCACTGATTTTTAGAATTGTAACTCATCTCCTTCATTTATGTTTCATATGCAAATACCTTATTGCGGAGTGTTTTCCCAGAGAGAATTTTGAGGCAGCAAAGCAAGAAAGTAGGAGAACCAATACAAGAAAGTGTTATCAATTTAGCTACCATTTCATGAGATCATCCTAGAAACCCTATGAAATGCATCTCTGGACCATCTCCCCCAGGAAAGAAAGGGAGAAACACTTATCCATAGGCTCCCACCCTCCATGTGTTAAAGCTTCACCTCGACGGACAAATGACCAGGACTTCCAGATTGTATATGGTTTTAGCATGAAACAGGTTCCTGTGGTGTCTCACTCTGTGCCATCAACAGAGAAGCCCCAGGATGGAAGGCAAGGTGTGCATGGCACAGGACTGACGTGAAGCAAAAACCGTCAGGTTGCACCTGCAAGAAGTGGGTCAGAACCTGTGAAGAACTGGTCGTCATGGCAGTGGCTGGAATGAGAGACAGGTGAAGCTGAGGAGATGTGAAATGGTGCCTGAGTGATATCTGATACAGTCCCCCAAATATGAATATGCTACATGGAGCCACTCATTTTTAGGGAAAAAATGTAAAATCACTTAAATTTGAATTCATAAGTTGAAAACTAGAATTTTAAGTATTGTGTTTAGTAATGTAAATTGAGTGTACCATTAGTAAACCGTATCATTATAGAGACAGAAATAGAGAATTAGACTCATCTGGCTCTCTGCGTGTCTATTCTTATTTTTGAGTGGTATTTTTTCAGGAGACCTTACAACTGGAAGGTCAGGAGGGACGTGTGGGTCTGAAATTTTCCCCACTCATGATAGGGAAATGACTGTAAAGGAATTAGCCTGGGCTTGATGCAGAGTTACCTGGATTATATTTCTGGGAAATTTACTTTCGGCTACTGAGGTGTTCCAACTGATGAATTTAGAGCAAACCACGTCAGCTAAGCTGCTACCATGAGTGGTGGAATACCTACGCATTAGTCTTCCATGGTCTACTGCAGCGTACCTCAGAGTTTTTGTTTGCATGTCAATGAAAATAATACTGAAAAATTTATGTATTTTTTCCATTAACAGCTAAAACATTGTACTCTAAGTTGTTAAAAATAATGCAATTTCTAGCCAATTGTAAGTATTAACATTAAAACAAACTATCAAATTACTTAAAGAAGATTCCAGTGGAATCTTAACACAGTAGCAATTCAATAGCCACAATGTCTCAGTCAAAAAAACACTAGAATAAGGGCGCCTGGGTGGCTCAGTCATGAAGCGTCTGCCTTCGGCTTGGGTCATGATACCGGGGTCCTGGGATGGAGCCCCGCATAGGTCTCCCTGCTCTGCGGGGAGCCTGCTTCTCCCTCTGCCACTCCCCCTGCTTGTGTTCCCTCTCTCGCTGTGTCTCTGTCAAATAAATCAATAAAATCTTAAAAAAAACAACAACACGTGAATAAGATCATTTTAATAGTCAGGAATTTTATGCCATTCCTCTTCTTGAATTCATTTCCATTCAACCTCCCCCGCATATTTTAATGTAATGTAGTTTTCTACGCTGGAACGTCTTATATTGATCACATATGCCTTGCAAAAATTATGTATATGAATTAAATTTGAAATTAATATTTTTTCTGTAAGTCTAATAATTTTGTTCTGAACAGATTTTACTTTCTCATGACACAAAGCAACTTTGCAAATTTTTGTCATTATATATTTCTACACATAAAACTAACTTTATATGAAAAAGGCTCATGCGAACGTGTACCGCCCCAAGGGGCTGCAAGCCCAAGTCCCGCCAGGCACCACGGCCAGGTGCAAACCCCCGGGCTCCGAGGATGAGCTTACACGCGCCGCTGGGGCCTAGCGGCGCGCCCAAGCCGTGCAGTGAGCTGCGCGAAGACGGCGGGGCCCGCCTGCGCTCCCCGAGAGCACGTCCTCGGCCCCTGGCTCTGTGCCAAGCCTTAGCCTGTCCCCCCAGGCCGAAGCTCCAGGCCATGCACACGGGTCTTTGGCACAACAAGACCGGGCTGGGCTTCACGCGGAGGTCTCTGCACCGCCCTGGGGATGGCGGCCCGCCAAGAACTCTCTCTCCCGAGCGTGGGACCCAGGAGCGCAAGCCCCTCGGGCCATCAGAGCCAGGCAATCAAGGGTGGCGGCCACCGACACCAGGGCACCAGCTGTGTGTCCTTTCGGGAGCCCCGGGACCCCCGGAGCGGGGCAGAAGGAGGGCGGGAAGATGGCGCCTGCCAGTCACCAGACTCCAAGAGCCCCCCGGGTCCCTCTGAGCAGATGCCTGCCCCTCGGGCTGCAGCTCCAAGACAAGCGGAGGAGCCTGTCCACACCGCCACAGACCCGGCGCCCCGGCATCGGCTGCTTCCCGTCGGGGCCCTGGGCTGGTGAGTCTGAGCGCGGGAGTCCTTTACCGAGGGGTGGTTCCTCGCATCCTTTCAGCCTCGTGCCGCTCGGGGCCGGGAACCCCGCGGTGGTCCACGCTAGGCGCCTCGGGGCGCGTCTCCCAGATGCAGGTCGTAAGAGGTGGGGATGGCCGACCGGAGGCTCAAACCTTTTGCTGCTCAGGGAGAGGCCCGTGGGTTTGGGTTCCCTCCTGACTGCCGCCTCGGCTGCGCCGGGGACGGCGCTTACGGGAGAGTGTGCCCGGCCTTCCATGTGGCCTGCTCTGGTGGGAGTCACTCAGCCAGTTTTTAAGGCGTCTTTCAGAAGAAGCTGTTCCACATGCAGCGGTAGATTTGGTGTGTTTGTGGGAGGAGGCAAGTTTAGGACCCACTTAGGCCGCCATCTTGAACTGGAACCTCCTTATCACCATTGTATTTGTGGTGGTGTTTTCGGTGGTGGAGCTGGGGGTGTGTGTGTGCGTACGTGCATGTGTGTGTACGTACGCGCGTGCACGAGCCGGCGTCCGTGTGTGTGTGTGTACGTACGCGCGTGCACGAGCCGGCGTCCGTGTGTGTGTACGTACGCGCGTGCACGAGCCGGCGTCCGTGTGTGCACGTACGCGCGTGCACGAGCCGGCGTCCGTGTGTGTGCACGTACGCACGTGCACGAGCCGGCGTCCGTGTGTGTGTACGTACGCGCGTGCACGAGCCGGCGTCCGTGTGTGTGTACGTACGCGCGTGCACGAGCCGGCGTCCGTGTGTGTGTATGTACGCGCGTGCACGAGCCGGCGTCCGTGTGTGTGTGTACGTACGCGCGTGCACGAGCCGGCGTCCGTGTGTGTGTACGTACGCGCGTGCACGAGCCGGCGTCCGTGTGTGTGTGTGTGTGTACGTACGCGCGTGTACGAGCCGGCGTCCGTGTGTGTGTGTACGTACGCGCGTGCACGAGCCGGCGTCCGTGTGTGTGTACGTACGCGCGTGCACGAGCCGGCGTCCGTGTGTGTGTGTGTACGTACGCGCGTGTACGAGCCGGCGTCCGTGTGTGTGTACGTACGCGCGTGCACGAGCCGGCGTCCGTGTGTGTGTGTGTGTACGTACGCGCGTGTACGAGCCGGCGTCCGTGTGTGTGTGTACGTACGCGCGTGCACGAGCCGGCGTCCGTGTGTGTGTACGTACGCGCGTGCACGAGCCGGCGTCCGTGTGTGTGTGTGTGTGTACGTACGCGCGTGTACGAGCCGGCGTCCGTGTGTGTGTACGTACGCGCGTGCACGAGCCGGCGTCCGTGTGTGTGTACGTACGCGCGTGCACGAGCCGGCGTCCGTGTGTGTGTACGTACGCGCGTGCACGAGCCGGCGTCCGTGTGTGTGTACGTACGCGCGTGCACGAGCCGGCGTCCGTGTGTGTGTGTGTGTACGTACGCACGTGCATGAGCCGGCGTCCGTGTGTGTGTGTGTGTACGTACGCGCGTGCACGAGCCGGCGTCCGTGTGTGTGTGTGTGTGTACGTACGCGCGTGCACAAGCCGGCGTCCGTGCATTCGCGTGGGCGCCGTGTGTTGCTGATGCCCTTGCTTTGCTCCAACCACTACCACGTGGACAAGGGCAGGCTGGCCAACAGGTTGGAGGAATAGCCACAGGCCAGGGCTAGCAAAGTGCTCGAGAGAATTCGCATCTATCATTTTTTACTTCATTTTGGCCAGTTGGTTCACACCTTTGCAAGCCCCAGATGAGGAGCCCAGCTCAGGTTGCAGATTTTCTGGGGAACAATGCTGAAGAGGCTCTGAGGAAATTCTGAATTTAAGCCACTTTTGGCACATTCACCGTGTCAGCCAAAACACGGTTCCGTGAGTAGGATTATGGGCGTATTGCCCCCAGTGGCACATTACATTTGTGACATAAAAAATGTGCTTCATTCCAATCAGTGAAATTAAAAAAAAAAAATAGCTTGCAGCATGTTAAAAATACCCCCAAAACCTCAATTGGATTGAAAATTTGGAAGAAATAATGGTAACAACAATAGTAACAGCAACAGAAACACCTAACACATGCGGGGTGCTTTCTACACGCTGGCCACTCTGCTAAAGTTCTTTTCAGCATTGTCTTGGTAACTTCTCACAACACCCTTATGAAGTTGAAACTACCATTTTCCTCATTTTATTGGAGGGAACTGCACTAGGAGAAATGTCCAACAGGGTCATCTGCCAGTCAACCTGGGACTCCCTTTGTTATACAAAAGTAGGACAGTTTAGGAGTTCAATGATAAAGATGCCCCCTTTCCTCAATTTTCTATATTACTCATCTCCTAATTAAATACTAAGCTTTCATGGTCTTGGTTCCTTAATTCTGCCCCCAACTTGACTAGGAAAAAAAAAGAGAGTGAGCATCTTTGTTATAGTTAAACATTTGCAGATAGGTGAACTCACACTATGGCAAGGTCAGCTCTAAGGGAATACAAATAAGATTAGGAAAAAAATTTAAGATTTTAGACTTTAGACTTTATTACAGGATGTCTTAGGAACATCCACATTAATGCATTTGTAAAAAAAAAAAATCCCAAACCTTACTTTTGCCTAAAATTACTCAGACAACAGGGGCAGAACTCTGTTGGGTTTTCATTTTATGTTTTGTAATTATTTTTTACTGTTTTGAGTTGGATTTAGATAAACATCTGCATTTCAGCTTATTTGCCTTTCAAATAAAACCTAAAAAAAAGGTTCTTAAGAAAAGATTCAGGTTATTTTTAGCAATAAAGAGAAAAGAAAATTATTTTGTGATGTTATTTTTAAACATCACTTTTTAAAGTCTTCTTAAAGCTCCAGTGGTTAGGACAGTGCTAATGGCAAAAATACTGCTTTAGAAAACACTTCAGAACATGCTAGAAAAGTTAGTCCAAGCCAAGCCCCATGAGAGCAAGGAAAGTGCTCACATGGCATGGTGTCCTTTGAATCTCTTAAGATTATTTTCTAAATGAGACTATGAGAACAAAATGAAATTATATTTTTCTTCCAGCTAGTTAAGCCTCAAATGGCTAGATGAAAAAAAAATTTTCTTTTTGGACAGTGATGAATTTCTAGTCAGTTTATTCCCAAAACACACCAAAAACCTGCTTCATGCGCAGAGTAAAATGAGATAGGAATAGAGGTCATCCAGACGGCTTAAGTATTGCTCTAATTGCCATTTTGCAGGTAACCCTCACTTCATGGAATAGGTGGGTTTTGGTCTTATTTATTACCTATAAAGCTATAGTTTATAAACTGAATCCCATTGAAGCCCTCATTTATATAATACAGTACATGAATCAAGGGAAGCTGTTCCCAAGAATGGATCTTTAGTCTAAAAAGCCCATTAGCACATGGGATTTCCAAGCAATTAATAATGTATTAAGAGTGGTTGCATGACCTTTAATCAGACTATCAGACTGAAGGGTATTGCCCTTAATTCTTGATTGTGAGAGAGGTTTCTCTGTCTTCTGCTACAGAAGAATAAGGAAGTATGTGGCCCCACTTGTCACTGGTAACCATGTTAAAGTCTGAGAGAAATCTCTGGTTGAGTGATTTTGATGCCCAAGGTGGGGGGATGGAGAGACAGAAAGATCCTGAGTTTTTGATCACATCACTTATGTGTGTGAGTGACTTGAAGCCTGCTTTCCTATGGACTGTCATGTGAAATATAATTTTATTTATTTCTTAATGCAGTTTGAAATGGAACATACTCTTACCCATAAGCCAAAGCATCCTAACACAGGCTGAAAACACTTAGTGAGAAAGAGTATGAAGTAATCAGATCTTTAGGATGCTGAACATGAATTACTATATCTTGCTTTTCTGATCGCCTTTCCTCTGTTAATAGGCTTACTTATTGGCTTCCCCTTTACCCCCACTAGCTTAATCACTCCTGAAAATCCTTTAATTCTCTACTTAACCATTCTCAAGTTGGGGATGTGAGTGTGGGAGAGGACTGCCCCTAAGCAGTTTAGATTACTTGTGTTAATGAGTGATGTTACTGATTCAAAAGTATTAATCAAGAGAATAGTTGAGAGGCAGAGAAGAATCTTGGGAACCCTTAGTTTCTACTCCTTTTCCTCAGAAGTTACAATGTCCCATAGTGGTGAGATGTAATAGAAAAATTTGATAGGATATACCACCATACCTATTCAAGTCTAGAAAATCCACTTATAAAACAAACTAGTGTATTGATTAGTAAGTTTAAAATTCTCTGTGTACCTTTGACTTCAGGCTGATGGATATCACATGAAAAGGGGAAGTATAAAGAACATCAAACCTCTCCCACTTCATCTCACAACTTTACAAAACATTTGGCATGCTCAGATAGAGAGCTGGGCTGAGTGCATATTTCATTGCCAAGCAATATTCATGAAGATTCTATTGCATGCATTGACTGCCACTTAAGGAATGAAACAGGACTACATAATCAGTTGAATTTAATTCAATCTATTTTGTACAGCCATGTTCAAGGTTATAACAAGGTATGTAGAATCTTGTATTAAACTTCCTTATAGAACCTCAAGACACATTTCCAGGGTAGAAATTTAGGGGAAAAATTATTTTGCTCACAAAACATGTACACAAGAATGTTCCACAGATTGTTTTGTAGATTCAGTTTGATGTACTACTATGGGTGGATTATAAGCCAAAAGATAATCAGGGTTTATCAGACTACCCTACACAAAAGAGAGAAAATATACAGCCACAGTTTTCAACTGGAACACATAAATAAAAACTGTAAACAATTATATGCCTTGGTGTAGAGTGACCAAACAAATGTCAACTTTTAGATAATAAAACATCCTAAATAAAAAAACTCAAGTGTTGTATTAGGAGACCCACCAGTTACAGAGTCTGTAACTGTTTCAGATATTTGGCCCAAGTCACCAAGGTTGTCCTAGGGATATCACCCTTCCATTGGGTGTACCCTTTTGGTCTGGACAGTCTGGAAGGCTAGCACAGACTTTCTTGCTTCTTAAGTGTATTCCCACAATGTGTCCAAAGGAAATCTGATTATAAGTAAAGAAAACGAACATCCAACATGAATAATATAAAAACACATAAATGTAGTCCAGAATAATGTGTTCTTTCCATATGTCAAAAACAGCGCTCGGCCTTAGGGGTAAAAGTAAGAGCCAGAGGCCTCATTCGCCAGATGCTCACAGGTGATGCTTATAGGTGAGACTTAGGTGATCATGCAGAGACTTTTGGAAAGATGTGTTCACAGTTGCATTGAGGTTAAGTAAGAGCTATTACAGAAGCGTGTGGTGAGAAATCTCAGCTGAAAGCAGGACAGGTGAGTGAAGGTCAGAGAAAGCCTCTTGGAGAAATAGACTCTTGCCCTTTTTCCTGAATATCCAATAAGATTTGGCCAGGTGAAGATGAGTGGGGCTGCCAGAGGTAAGCAATCAGAACAGCTGTTCTGGTGCACACCAGCTGAATATTAGTACGACCATTTAGCAAAGGGAGATCCTAATCTGTTTCATGACTAAAAGACTCAATCCTGACAGAACACCTATCTGTTCATTAAATAAGTTTCTAAAATGGCAGTTTTGAGCAGTCATATTTTATATTAAATACATACTGGAACCAACCTAACATCAAAGCATGGTGTTACCCATGGCACTTGCCACAATGCCTTGCACAAAAAGTGTTCATTAAATGCTTATTGAGTTGAATTGAAATTCTGTCGCCTGAACCTTAATTTCAGCTAGTCTTCTTGGGTAAAGTGATTTCTTGCCAAATGCATTTCTACTGGTCAATATATCTAAGGCTTTATGCTGTACAGCAAACTCATTGGTGAAATTGTAGGGATGGTTGGAAGAAACACCATGAATGTATTCTGAGGCATACTATCAATAATAAAACTCTGATAAGCTTTTGATATGAATGGTTTTGGATGTGTGGTTGTTTCTGAGCTGGGGTGGAAGGTCAAAAGCCAAACCTAAAAAATGAATAGAGACCCCACAAATCATAATGTAACCTGAAATTGAAGGCTGATTTCTATATTCATATAAGATGTAATTGGGGAGAAGGCAATACATAATCAACTCTGAATGTCCTATTCATTATCTACCAAGCTGGTACTATTGGCCTACCATTAATAGAGCATGCATTCTAATGATGCTGTCTTCCTTCACTTTGTTTTTAAGTTCTGGCTTCATATTTAGCAGTTCTATTACTCTCTCAACATTGTAAATAGAGGTTTACCTAATTGTTGGTTAGTAAAGTTACAGTTTTACACTCCTAAATCTTTAGTCCATATAGGATTTATCTGGTATAGAGTATGAAGAAAGCATCTGTTTCCTCCAAGTGGCTAGTGCATGTTTGTCTTATCATCCACTGTCTCTCCTTCCTGCATTGGACACAGGAGGCCTTCAGTAAATATTACAGAATGAATAAATTAATGAATGATGAATCTGAACCTCCCAAATACTCTTGCCGGGGTCCCTTTGGGACCAGCATTAAGTGATTGCAAGACGGACTCAAAGTGAATAGCCAGGCCTAAAATTAAAAGGCTTTCATGGGGCTGGTGATATCTGCTGTTTTGGGCTATCATTAATTGATCATTGTTATGTAAATATACTGATATATTCATTGAGGGATGAAAAGGAAAGATGTGTTTTCTTGTTTTCTTTCTAGTTATAGTTCTGAATCCTGAGAAATGGTGTACGTTACATATATACATTGTATATCCCCACACTTCTGACATTATTTTTTGGATTTGTGATACATACATTTGAATCTATCTACCTACCTATCTATATCTGTCTGTCTATCATCTATTTGAGTATATATACATGTATATACATATGTATATATTAAACATAAAAGGCACAAGAGTTCAGTAGTTAAGAGTATTGGCCATCAGGGGCGCCTGGGTGGCTCAGCCGTTAAGCGTCTGCCTTCGGCTCAGGTCATGATCTCAGGATCCTGGGATCGAGCCCCGCATCGGGCTCCCTGCTCGGTGGGAAGCCTGCTTCTCCCTCTCTCACTACCCCTGCTTGTGTTCCCTTTCTCGCTGTGTCTCTCTCTGTCAAATAAATAAATAAAATCTTAAAAAAAAAAAAAAAAGAGTATTGGCCATCAAAACTGGATTTAACTTTAGCTCTGACAGGTACAGCTGACCACTGAACAACTTTGAACTGTGTGGGTCCACTTAAGTGTGGATTTTTTTTTTTTTAAAGATTTTATTTATTTATTTGAGACAGAGAGAATGAGAGAGAGAGAGCACATGAGAGGGGGGAGGGTCAGAGGGAGAAGCAGGCTCCCCGCCGAGCAGGGAGCCCGATGCGGGACTCGATCCCGGGACTCCAGGATCATGACCTGAGCCGAAGGCAGTCGCTTAACGAACTGAGCCACCTAGGCGCCCCTGGATTTTTTTTTTTTTTTTTTTTGATAAATGGTGTACAGCACTGTGAATGTATTTTTTCTTCCTTATAATTTTCTTAATAACATATTCTTTTCTCTAGCTTACTTTATTGTAAGAATACAGTATATAACACATACAAAATATGTGCTAATCGACTCTTTATGTTATTAGTGGGTCAACAGTAGGCTATTAGTAGTTAAGTTTTGGGGGACTTGAAAGTTATACACAGATTTTCAACTCTGTGGGGGATGGTGCCCCTAACCCTTGTGTTATTCAAGGGTCAGCTGTACTAGCTGTGTGACCTTGGGCAAGTTCCTTAACTGCTCTGTTTTCCAGTCTTTAAAATCAGGAGGATTGACAGAATTTACATCAGAGCATTCCTGTAAGACACTTAAAATGGTGCCTAGAATATTGTAAGTGCTCTCTAAGTGTTAGCTTTTATTGTTACCCTACTCAGTTTTCCCAGTCATCTTTCTTATTTTCTTATTTCACAATATTTTTAAAAGAACATACAGGATAGACTTGAATGAGAGGTGAAAAAAGTTACTCACTTAGCAAAAAAGGAATTGCTTTATTTATCAGAGAAAACATATAGTAACATGCACAGATGCTAAAACTGTAAAAGAAAAAAATCTCAGAAGAACAATGTTTAGTTTATGCTTGAATTCCTAAAATATATTGGAAGTGTAAACTCAGGAACTTCCTGTTTCCAAAAAATTAAGAATTAAAAAATAAAAATGACAGACTTCTTGCTAATCTGTTTAGGAAGGCATAAATTGTTAATCAGGCTCCAGGCAACATTGTTTCATACCAAGTTTAATAAAAAGTCTGCCTGAGGGAAGAAGAGGTCTGGTGGCCCGAGTTTGAAGCTGGGCAGCTCTGTTTACATGCTTAGTCCCTCTAGCTCTTGGGACACCAGGGAAAAGGGTTTCCTTTGAAATCGGCTCCTTGTATGGGAGTCAGAATTATTAAAAATGATTAGCATGGCATGGAAAAGTTATATTTTTTTCACTGGTGTGAATGAACATGAAAAGGAAATAAATTGGGAAAATATTTATTTAAGAGAATCTTTGGCAGCTTGTCTGAGAATTTCACCCAGTAAGCATTTATTGAGCCCTCACTATGTGCTTATATTTGCTAGTGATGCTTTCATCTTAAAACTGCGATCTGGAGATGGAGAAGTGGTATTTTAAAACTATTTCTCCATTCTCCCCAGCCTGGATTTATCTATTCCATACTGCATTTTATACATGGATCAGGTGGGCTTTTGCTGTGCAGAGAATCAAGTAAGGAATTTTCTAAAAGTCTTGGCATTGTTTTTAGGAGCACTTGTCAATTAGGTAAAACCTAAATTGGCAAGTATTTGACAAGCACAGTATCTTTTGAGCAGTTGGAGTCTCACAGCTGCTGCTTTGGATTGTTGAGTTTAACAGACAGCCTAAATTTCACTCCTTGCTTTAAAATCTTTTTTAATAACATTATGGATATTAGTGTATATTTCTCAATTACAAAACACGGCAAGTTTGGCTCTTGTTTTCTGTGATTAATTTCTCTAACTAACCATGATGATTGTCATGTAGAGAAAAAAAGAAAAAAATAAGCCTTTTGAAAATCCATTTTAATTTAGTGACAAATTGGGAAGCAAACATATGCTCTATAAATGTTCAGAACATTTAGGGTGCAAAGCAAACTTCTTGTTCTTCAGAGCCCAATTAATCCAGCATAGGGTTTCAATTATTTCTCCCCTCTCTGTCCACTATATAAAAATCTTTCATTATATCACATTAAACTCCATTGCTTGAGAGCATTTTACTTTTCTGTAGCTTTCACCTTCATATCTTAAAGTAACAGTTCTATTTAGTGTTCTGTTTGGTGAGAAAGCAGTTATTCACACGCTCACCAGACATCTTGCAGTGTCCTTCCCTCTACTGTGGTTATCTCTTTAATTTAATTCTATTGTTTTTTAGAACACAAAGTACACACACATTTAAATTCAGTGGGGAGAGTTTTTAAGAAAAACAAACCATGGTGCTATTTGGAAAGATATTTTGGAATGTGGCATCTGAGAATTAAAAGCAAACTTGAGGAAGAAAAGCAGGTATCGTGAGACAAAATTTTTAAATATGAAATCCGTATTTGGACATGCCTGTACTTATTTCAAAGGTAGTTGACCTACAGATAAATATACTTTCTCTGAATGCAAAACTTCCTGCAGAGTTAGTACCTTCTGGATCTGGAAGCATAGGATCACCTCCTCTTGATGACACTAATCAGTAATTGACCCCTTGATTCTGCTGTTTTAATTAGGACCTGCCCAAATATTTTTTTGGTAAAAAGGCAGATATGAGTCAGAGAGTGAAACTGTGGCACCGAAATTTACCATAAGGCCTCCATTATAGAATTAATTCTTTATGAAACACTGACAAAATCCCAACTAGATACTTTTAAACAAGTAGTTTAATATGATAATAATCATTGGGAGATACAGTAGCTCGACTTCGTTCAAATTAGGATTCAGCAGTCATATTCCAGTCTTGGTGGATTTTATCATTTTGCATTGGTGATTACTTAGTCTGACCACACCATTTTGATCTGTGTTAAATTAGAACCTGTTGCTAAGGAGAGCTTAGAATATTTTAGTTGAATGTGAAATTGAGCAGTTTCGGACATTTTATAAAATGGATGATAGTAGATTAATGAAACTCTCTCTCTTTTTTTTTTAATCCTGCAAAAGAGGTTTAAGCTTTGCAGCTAAAAATATGATAAGCTCATTTTCATGACTGAAATCTACACCATAAGCTAGAAGGCAATTGCTTTTTGAAGTAAAAATGCAAACCTTAAAATACAATGTAGGACCTTAGAAAATTTGTGTTTGTCCACAATTATGTAAAGTTCACTTTTATGGAAAAAAAAAGATACTGTTTTATAATGTGAACAGTTAAATTGAGCTGGGTTTTAAGTTATATTAGATATAAATTTAAAACTTTTTGTTTTCTACTGAATAATCCATTATGTAATCCAGTAGGCAAATTCATTGTTGATGACACATTCTGGCCATGTGTCACACTTTTGGAGGACTTGTTAATGTAGTCAAAGACTGTATTAGTATTGCAAACAGTATTAATCTCTATAAGGTTTAATTAAGGGATCCAGGGATACCTTTTGATTGAATGACTTTTATTTAGTTTGTCTTTTTGGCAATCTGTTTGGCTTTTAAATATCATTATAATTTCCCTTTACTTTTTATTCATCCAAATAAGGAAGAGAAGTAGGTCAACCATTTTTCTTTTTTTTTTTTTTTTTTTAAGATTTTATTTATTTATTTGACAGAGAGAGACACAGCGAGAGAGGGAACACAAGCAGGGGGAGTGGGAGAGGGAGAAGCAGGCTTCCCGCAGAGTAGGGAGCCTGATGCAGGGCTCGATCCCAGGACCCTGTGATCATGACCTGAGCCGAAGGCAGACGCCCCATGACTGAGCCACCCAGGCGCCCTGGTCATTTTCAACATGATGTTATTCATTATCTAACCCAGTGGTCCTCAGACTTTTGGATTTCATGGAACATCAACAGTTTCTTTCTTTCTTTCTTAAGGGGGTAGAGTTGACATTGGGTTGCTCGCCAGATTTTAATTTTGCTAAGGGGAAAAAAACCCCCAACATAATCTATCCATACACTTTCATGAAAGAATTGACATTTTAACTCCAAAAAAATGGGAAGGTCACTGGGTACTTAGATTAAATAAATTGGATTTATAAAAAACACAATAGGTTGTCATAATTTTTCATATCCGATCACTGACCAATAAACTATTTTTTTCAAAGATGAACACTTGAATAGTCTGGAGAATCACTGACTTAGATTAAAGCTCACTCAAAATGACGATCAAGCCATTAAAAATAAAATAATAACCTAAATTTTATAATGTGCCCCCAAATAGTGGTCAAAAGTTTGAAGGAAAATTTTAATTCTTCTTTACAATAGGAGCTTTACAAAATGGTACGAATACATGAAATTTCTAAAAAAGTTGAAATCCTTATTTTCTCCATAAATTTGCATGTCAGCTCCTTCACAGCATACTCATAAATAATAATGTTATAGATTTAAAATTCCTCTTTAATTTTTTTTTAGGATTTTATTTATTTATTTGACAGAGAGAGACACAGCGAGAGAGGGAACACAAGCAGAGGGAGTGGGAGAGGGAGAAGCAGGCTTCCCCCGAGCAGGGAGCCCGATGCGGGGCTCGATCCCAGGACCCTGTGATCATGACCTGAGCCGAAGGCAGACGCTTAATGACTGAGCCACCCAGGCACCCCTCCTCTTTAATTTGTAATGCCATAATTAAGTGGAGATGATAAAAAGCAATATTGGCCCAACAACTAGAAGTTACAAAAGAGAGAGATGGAGACAACTCATTAACCTCTCTGGTCATCAGGTATCTCAAATGTAAATGATGGGTGTTGGGTAAAGCCATTTCTGAGCTCCTGTCTATGTCTCACATTGTCTGATTTTATTTGTAATTATCACACTGTTTATGAAAGCTGGATTAACTACATGACTTTCTGAGTATTGGCAATAGAAAGAATAGAGAATGGCTCATCAATGTCAACCATATATAATACTACTGTATTGTTAATAGGATGTCTTCTACCGCCACCCCAATTTTTTTTTTTTAAGATTTATTTATTTATATTAGAGAGAGACAGGGAGAGAGAGCACAAGCGGGAGGGGCAGAGGGAGAGGGAGAGAGAATCTCCAGCAGACTCCTTGCTGAGCATGGACCCGGACAGAGGGCTTGATCTCACAACCCTGAGATCACGACCTGAGCTGAAACCAAGAGTCAGGCATCCAACCACCTGTGCTCCCCAGACATCCACCCACATTTTGTGGTTGGAAATTTACTGGGCAAAGACGTCATTCAGACAAATATTGAACTGTGGTGGTAATGAAATAACAAAATTGTGGTCATAGATAGAAGAAAATAATTATTTTTACTCATCAGATAAGGAGGGGAAATAAATATGACCTTACTCAACTCTACCCACAGTCCTAAATGCTACGTATAGAGTGAGCATATCAAATGCACTGAGAAAGGACTTGCACCTTCAGAGGCTACTGTGCAGGTGGGCTACCCCTGTCAATGAAATGAATAGTTGTCATTTTTAGTTACCTTCCTCAAATACTCCTCCAACATGAGGCTATCTCTGAAGGCAGGAGAAGATCATTTATTCTCTTATAAAAAGTACCATTATGCTCAAATGGCTCACACAATACTCTTTACTACAATTATAAACTGTAATGGCATGTTTGCAAGTAGTTTTTCAAAAATGAATAACCTACAAACATTTTCCTCAGCCTTAAAATCTGCATTGCTTCGGTCAAAATAATCAAGTCATTCCCATGCCCTCTTCTGCTATGTATTTCTCAGAGTGTCACGCTTTAAATTCTAAGATATCATAAGTGTTGGTAAACAGCACATTCATTAAGTGCTTAGCTCAAGCAGGAATTCCCTGGAAATTCAAACCAAAAAAGGGCTAAATAAAAAGGATATAGGTATAGCATTTCCTTTTGACTTAGTGTATAATTATTACTATACAGAATACATGTAAAATACTTAGAACAGCATGTAAAATGTAGAATAGCTCATTAAAGGTTTATTATCATTTACTTTATCATTATTTTTTGAATGTATAAAAATTCTGAACCTAATGGTCAGAATTTTTTATCTTGGTTGTCATATACATATGTATATATATACATATGTGTATATGTATGATATACTTGTTAACAGGCAGTATGGCCTGGGGGTGGACTGTCTTGCTAGT
This sequence comes from Mirounga angustirostris, assembly GCF_029215605.1. Lineage (NCBI taxonomy): Eukaryota > Metazoa > Chordata > Mammalia > Carnivora > Phocidae > Mirounga > Mirounga angustirostris. Next base: position 129,882,193 of record NW_026991715.1, read on the forward strand.
TAGTCTTTCATCATGCTATACCACATATAGAATCCAAATGGGTGACTTATATATGATGTGTATCACTATTATACACTTTGGTTTGCAATTGTCAGAAGATCACAGAGTGATCTATTTAATCAGGTGATCTGATTAATGGAGGAAATAAGCACCCAACAGTGTTAGTATAAAATCTACTTAGCTTGCAAGACAGTAAAGAGAAGGAAAAGAGTTAATGTTCTTCAAAGCACTAAGAAAACCTCTTTCTTTGATTCTCCTGATATTTTAGATCACTTTTTAAAAAAACCTACTTTGGTTATTTTATGATCCCTGCAGGATCATTTCCTTTAGGTGGTGATTTTTTTAAGGATAATTTTCAAATTTACATTCCATGATAGAGCAGTATAGTGTTCATTTTTTTATTTTTTATTTTTTTGAGAAGTATAGTGTTTATAAACATGTTAATGATGTGTTTATAAAGTTGTATTTAATAGTAGCAGTATTTATAAAGTGGAAAATGCACACTGTGTGAAATCAGCAATTTTGATTCTATTTCTATTCTTATGTTTCCTTTTTATGTAAAAATTCACCTCCTCATCTCTTTTCACTTGTACACCTCCTCAATTTATTTTTGCTTGCTGTTTTCTATTCCTATAACTTATTAGGTCTCCTGAACATCTTTTGGGTAGATCTACCAATTTAGGAAATTATAGAAAGAAAAAAACACACTGTTCTTTCAAGTGATGAACTATGAAGTCAAATCATACCTGGTGGTGGCTAGCTTTATACTCCCCATCTTCATAAGATGCTCTCTTCTACAAGGTATCACTGAGTATGGTGGGAGAAGCTTGGTACCCATGCTGCCCATTTATACTGAACATCAAATTTAATAGTAACATTCTGTTCTGGCCTTAATTGAACTCTTCCTCTTATAAATCTCAGCAAGGTGATCTGATTAATAGGAGGAAATAAGCACCCAACAGTGTTAGTATAAAGATATTGAACAGATGAAACAAGGTAAAATAATCTGGAATCTGTGGTGATGGCAGGCACAGCGCCCTCTGTGTGTGTGTCTAGTTTACATTTATGCATGTGTGTTGAGAACATTCTTTTTTTTAGTGGGTTTTCTGTGTTGGAAGAGTTAAAAATTTCCTGGATAGTACAGCCTTGAACAACTAGATCCTGGCTGTTTCTGGTCCCCTCTGACCCAATCATTTTGGCTTAAAGAGCTTTAGTCCATTTTACTTTTGTAGTAATAAAGATGCACCAGCTTTTTGAATGGTTATTTGTACGAATTTTCCCCTCTTATCTTCCTACTTTGTGAGTGATGGGGTTATGAAGACTGTATACACTTGGCTCTACAGTTAATTAGGAAGAACCTGAAGATTCTCATATGACTGCTTTGAAAAAGGGAGCATTCCTTAGGAATAGGACTTTTAAAATGTAGGCCAGTTAATCTCCATAAGAGGAAAGCTCAAACAAAAATATTACTGTTGAGATCCAGGCAAGTGCCTCAACCTCATCTATCTTCAAAGTAAAATAAAAATCCCATTGGAGAACAAAAAGAGAAATAAAAAGAAAAAAACAAAACAAACCTGAATTTCTGTATTTTTTTCTCTACTTTTACTGGAACAGTGTCACAACTAGGTGCTTGTTCTCTCTCTCTCTCTTTGTGAGTTTTACTTTTTTCTTTCAGCAGTTTCCCTATTAGCATGATGTTCTTGAGTCTTTGTATTTAGAATTATTACTCAGAAAAAAAATTTATACCAGAGAAGATTTGATTATCTACATTTTCACCTTTTTGTGAAGCAAATAAGGTAAGCTCAGTAGACATTAGCTAGGCTGAAACACTATTAAAAAATGCAATTCAGACTGAGTCACTGTTCGTTATTTTTATAAGCAAGACCCTAATTCTGATCAACCCCAAAGAATGGGCTGCCATGACTAAGCAAGCAGCATAAGGCAACTGGCTTCTGCTGGATGTTATCTCATTTGGAACACATTTCAAACTTTAGAACAGATTTTTAAATTGGAAGTTGAAACCTGCAGACTGTCAGCAGAAGAGGGTGATTCACCCCTAGAGAACTTACTTTAAGTCCCAGGCAGAGTTTTTTAAGGAGTAAGTTACTTAAAATCTGTTGTGATACATCAAAGAGAGAAATAAAAACAACTCACAGAATAAGGGTGATACATGCATCCAAACAAAATTTGGACTTTTAATATATGCTTATTTGAATGGGGGATTTCTTTAATTTAGAAGCCTTAGTTCAATATGCTTGTGAATGCTTATGGATCTCTGAAAGGCTAATTAAATTTTTTTCCAGCAAGTATTTCTTTAGTGGGGAGGGGTTCTTTGCATGGAACTTTTTGAGTCATAACTATAATAATTACTGGATAAATTTGAAGGAGGGAAGTACAGTCTTGGCAAGGTCAGAAATAAGGAAAATCTTGTATTGATGGTGTGAATTCTTTATTAATTGGCTAATGCTTTCATTTGGAATTATAGGAAAGTTACCCAAAGTTTAGATACCGAGAAAACTGTGCAAATGCTCCTGAGTTCCTTAAATTAGAGGAACCGTACACATGATAGCAAAAATAATGATTTTAACCTGGCAGAAATGTCAAGCTAGTACTTGGAGGACATTAACTCATCTATGAAGAAAAAGCTGCTATGGATGTATTATCTTAGCTAACAAAATCCATGATGCAACTGAACTACAGGGGGAAATGCATGGAGTGACCCACTAGAGGTCCCTTCCAACTAAAAAAAAGTTTCCATAGTTCAAAGGATGCAGCCTTAGTAAGTTGGCATTCATGACTGCAAAGCAAGTAAGGGCCAGAAGGGGGGACCACACGTTTCACCTCCTTAGGAAGAGACATGGTTTTTCAGAATATTTATCACGTTTTATTTCTTTTTAACATCCCTATTAGGGACACTCAGTTAGATTTAATTAGATATTCAGAACTTGTTGTTCCAACTTATTGATACATTTGCCATACAGAAGTGTTTTTTTTTTTTTTTTTTGATGTCCTGGAACTGTAGTTGTGCTTTCTAGAAATTTTTACTGTTTCAAATTTCTCAGAACAGTATTTTGTGAGATAGACTTTTTTTCTTAAAAAATGAAGAGTGCCTTAAAGTGAGTTTTTACTTGCAAAGCTGATGGAAATGGTGGGTGGAGGAGGTAAGGTGCACGTTTTCTGATAGTAGGCAACTTGGTAGAAAATGATTTTGTTTCTATACATTATCTTTGCGAAGTTAGCATTAAGAAATGTAATTGCAATAAATTGATGTAAAAGCCAGATAATAAAGGGCCTAAAAGTCCCTATAGAGAATCCAGTTTGTCACTTATAAGGGCAGGAAAAGATAATTTTAGACAAGTACGGTAGAACTAAACCATTGCCATTTTCCTTCAAAAATGTGCTGTTGCCTCTCATGTTTTTCTGAAGAAATTGGTTCCTCTGCTTCAAAAGTATGCCGTGAACCATCAAAATAGGTAGAAAAAGATACGCCTTTTATTTCCCCCAGTACCTTTTTATTAGAACATACCAAAGAACAAAAGGAGGTGAGATACAATCCTGTGCAATTGTATTTTCCAGTAAATTGTTGGATTTCTTTTAAGTTTCTGAGCTCTGCATTGAAAATCTGGCCTCTGGCATAAACTTTGCCCTCTTCCTTTTGACATAATGAAGACATCTGCTTGATCATATCCCCTTTCTTCACACAACTTATTTTCCAGATCTCTAAAATAGCAAACACAGAGCCATGCAAGTGCTATTACACAAAGGATGACACTCAAGCTAAACTGGAAGAATTTATCTTCCTCCTAAAGTAGAATCCTAAAGGTTTTCCTTTTCAGGTAAAGGTGGCAGCAAGAGGAAAAAAAAGGAGATAAGCAATCCTTGGCTACCATTTGTATAAGCCTAGTTGTTATTCATTCTGAGAAGAGTTGTACATTTTCTAGGTACATCTCTGTGTTCCTCTTCCGACACAGAGAAGAGTTTTTTTTATCCCCCCTGGATAATAAACAATCAGAAAGCCCATATTTTTGTGTGTGTACCCCTCCGGAGCAGCCGTTCGAGTACACACCAGCCACTCCAGCAATATTCTTGAAGGAGAAAAATCTCTTCTTTCTCACATTATGTGCTTCAGTAAGTGAAAGTGAAGATTGGTGGAGACACAGGATGATATACTTCTATAGTGTGAATATTATAATTAAAATGGCTTTACCAAAAAAACAAAACAAAACAAAAAAAATAAAAGAGGGAGAGAGAAATGTGTGGCTATTCTAGATGATTAAACTTCTTGGTACTTGAATTTTCTCAGTAGTTAACTCAGGTGAACAGCCCTTTGCACTAACAAGGACCTGCATATAACTCCCCATAAAATATGGATTTTATTGCAGCAGTGAAAACACTTCTCAGCACTATGCTGACCTTTCCGGCATCCTCCATCTCAAGATCTCCGATAACTCTTGGCAGAAGAATATCTAACTACAGAAGAAGTAATCCCAGCTCTGCAACTGCTGCAGTGCACAACACAGCAATGTCCCCTCTTACTAAATGCTGGGATTAACGCATTGGGGGGCTCCCCTTTTCCTGCATCGGACACCTACGACCAGGCACACTTGATCTGCTCTCCAGCCAGTCTGAGGGAGGCGTTATCCCCCAGATTTGTGCCTGGCCAGCCGTGGAAGATCACCAGCGATCTGCGTCTTCCACATGACTTTTTCCCTGGACAGTGTGCTCCATTTTCGGAGTCCAGTGTTGGACTTTCCTTGCAACCCAAGCATTTCTTTCCCTCTGTGAGCCGGCAGGCATTTCCCCGAACGTGCAAGCTAACAGTTTTCTTTGGCTCCTTCTCTGAGCCAAATCATCTATTTCGCTTAAGTTTTCCTTACTGGGAGCATTCAGGAGTTCTCAAGCTACCTGATTTTCTGCTTCACCCCCTAAAGGCAAGAAATGTAACTCAGCCAAAGCAGTCCCCGCACAGACCCTTGTGATGTGGGCAGGTGGAAATAAATCAAGCCCCAAACGGCTCCGCGGGTCCTGCACGCACCAGCGCCCTTGGTAATTGACCAGCCAACTTTGCAAATGCCGAAGCTCCCCCGGCAGCCTCTGCCGGCCGAGAGAAAAGCAGCGAGTTCTTCCCGGCGGCCCGTTGCTTAAGCTCCCACCCAGCCCCACGGCGGACCGTCTTACCAGAAGGCGGAGGAGCGGCGCCCAGGCTCCCCGGGAACCGGCGCCCGTCGTGGGCAGCGGCGGCAGCGCCGCCTGCGCAGCCAGACCCGCGCGCCTGCCCCGGCCCGGGCTCGCAGGCTGAGCATCCCTCCCAGCCCCGGCGTGCGGCGCCCATCGGGCAGAGGGGGCTCTCCGATTGGCTTCCATCTGCGCTACAGAATTAAAAAAGGGAAGGGCACGCACAACCGCCACCGCCGCCAACAGAGATCGAACCCACCTCTGCTCGCCTTCCTGCGCCCGGGGAAACCCTGCGACCCGCCCAGGTTGCTCCTGCGTCGGCTTCTGCGGTCGCGGGCTCTGCGGTTTGTGCTGCCGCGGCTGAAACTGCGGCTCTCGGGACGGGAAGGTTACGGGCTCGGGAGAGCTGGCTCGTGTGGGCACACACTGATTTGCAAGTGAATGGAGTGGGAGGGAGCGAAGAGAGGAGGACTTTGTTGGAGAGGCCCAGTGCCTGCCCCCGCGCGCCCCCTCCCCTGGACAGAAAGACGCCCTGTGTTTGAAGTCCTGAGCAGTTCGCTCCCGGTAACGCTCCCTCCGCCCCAGGCTTTCCTTCCCTTTCCTCTCTTATTTTTGGGGGTTAGAACATGCTCAGAACTTGTGTGACTCCGTCTGTTTCCTCCTTTGTACTGTCAAAATGCACCTCGCGCTATTATCAGCAACAGTCGGATGTTCTTTTTTTCTTTTTTACCGACCGACCGAGCGGTTACAATTCCCAGGGACCCAGTACCTCGTCGCGCTCCCAGTCGGCCAGCTTCGTGTTACAGCACGCGTAACATGCACACACATAAAACACACCGGGTCTCCCGAGGTAACAATACCGGTGGCTTTTCTACACCACGTAAACCGGCCTTCTCCAGACGCCAGCAGACACACATTCAGACGTGTCTTTCCTTCTCGCCTACCAGGAAGACAGGTTTTTACATAGTCCTGTGATCTCTGTTGCTCTGTCGGAGTGAGCAGCCCCAAGATGTTGTAGCATGAAGCCGTGCTTCCCTGGGCTTGCAGAAACACTCCAAGCCCAATCCCTCAGGCTTGCCGATGACTTAGGGCTGATTCCATCTTTCTAAATGAGTTAATACAAGGATACAAGAGACTTGCAGAAGAGGGGTGGGTAATGATATTCAAGGTCTGCCTAACGGTTTAAGATCTTTCAGGAAAGTTGCCGAAGTAGGATAACCTGTAAATTAAACTCTTTGGTACACATAGCAGTTGGAATAGCTATATTTACAGTTACAAAAAAGTAATTTCTAATATTAGCTGCAAAAATCTTAAGCGTGCCAAAGTAGTGTTAAGCGAGAGAGTTATGGTTTGTACATAGGCGATGTAGACATGATGGAGCCAGGCACTGTTGAATTAGGAAAATTAAATCTAATTACCACAGTGATTGCACCCAGGGTCAGTAGCATCCCAAACCAGCTGTTTGTGTAAGCTGTAAGTTCATGGGGAGATTTCCATTGCCTGGTGCTCTAAAAACAAAATCCGGGCCACTTTGGCCTCTGAGTGATGAAACTGGTTGGAGGCTGGTCTCCTTCCCAACTGAGCTTTTACTAGAAAATCTTTTGTTTCACTAATAGAAGTTCAGGCATTTAAATAAAGCCAAAATCAAAGTAGTTCCTCTAGGCAATCAGTGCTTCAAAGAAGTGTGCACGGAATGGTTTTAGCACAGATGTTCCACACATGGAAGATGGAAAGGCTCTCAATTTCTTTCTTGAAAAGATCTTCCCCTAACGAAGAACTGCCACCAATTTACAAAGAAAGACTGAACATTTTCTCTTCGTGCAGCTATTTAAACTCTTGTGGAGAAAGGATAGGCAAGAAATCTGCTTCTGATTCATAGTTCATTCCTCAGATTATGAATTTCTTATAAAATTAATTGGAAATACTAGCTTTTTATGTTTGTATAGTTCTCTGCTGATTACAAACTCCTTTCATAGACTTATTTAATTCTTTTTCCAACAAGTGGTATGATTTTTCCTCATTAGGACAGAGGAAATAGATTGATGAAGAGATCACATAGGTTAAGTAATATGTCCAAGGCAATAAAACTGATAAGCAGAGGAGGCAGACATATTCCTGGAAAAATTGTATGCAGGTGTGTATGTGTATATATATAAGATATACATACTATATATAATTTATATGTAACATATTATGTAATAATGTACTTGTAAGTATGCCAGTAAAAATGTCACATTTTAAGACTATCTTTTACAGAAAGATATGCAAATTAACTGATTTTTATGGTAAAAGTGGGAAACTAGTGGAGTTGATGTTCTACCCATTGAACAAGTTAATATCTGACAAAGGAAATCTCTAATTGTTTGCAATGTGCTGTTCTTCAAACCCCATTAAGCCACATATCAAAAGGGGCTAAAATAACTACTTTTTATTAGGAATGGATAAACAATCAATTTGCTTCTGAACAGTGGCAGCTTTGAATCACGTAAAGGATGGCACTTTTATACTAAAAAAGGTTTTTGTGTGATTTTTGAGGATCTCTAGTAACATTTGCCACAATCATTATTAATTTTTCAATGACTAATATTGGTATGGATGCAAATATCCATAATTACTTTATCCCAATTTCAGAGATGAAAGAACTGAGAGTTACTAAGGTTAAATGATTACCTGGTGTTCCATAAGTCCCGTTTGCGGTTCATTCTCTGGCACACCAAAGCACGGTGACAAGTCACAGAAGCTAATTAGAGATAGTTAAACAAATGTGTGTGGGGGGGGCGTCTTTGCTATCATCACGTGGGCTCTTTTTATGAAATGTGAGTGGAAATTCTGCAAGGCCTCTGGAGAGGCCCGGATGCAGACCCCCAGGAGCTACCAGCACCCTGCTTGTACCCGTACTCTTTTCCTCCTCACGCTTCTGCTTGGGTTTTCTCTCTCATCACAACCCTTCCTGTCAGTCAGACCTTCATAGCCGCACTGCTGATGGCTCCTGAGCTTACCTGGTGGAAAGGGAGTGTCTCCCTCTTTTTGCTCCATTTCCAATTTTATGATTGATCTGGCGTTCTGGACGCATCAGCTGGAGCTGGGGCAGGGGGAGGCAGCAGGGTCACCTCCACGCTGGGTCCCCTAGCAGTGGGGGCGTGTCCTTGTGAGCTGGAAGACCTCCCTAAAAGTGTCCCATTTCACCTAGTCTCTTGTTTAGGAATTCAGTACAGCTGAAGTATCTCATCAGCTTTTAGGTTAGTTCATTATTTTATATGCTTCAGTCAAAATTACTTGTACTTCTCTCCTTTACAGCTTGCAAAGTTTCAATTTAAAAAAAAAAAAAGAATCTCCTTCATAGACCATTACTAAGGATATTAATTTTGATGAGGGATTTTTCAACTTCCACTAAATCTCTCTTCAGATGGTTAAGAGGCCGTCTTATCCTTATAATGGGGATGCGTATAAATAAATAATTACAAGTTCTCTGACTTTCTTTTCAATAATATACATCGGTATGCAATGATTATCTGGTAAAAACATTTTCATGATCATCAACAATTATTCTTGATTAGAAGAAAAGGTTCACTTTTAAAACCATGCACCTAATTAAGAACCTTGGCATGAGTGGATGTGCTTCCACCCATCCAAATCTTCCATCTAAAATTTACCTTAAGTGCGTTGCTACCGGAAAAAGTATACACGTTATAGTGCTTATTACTTAATATCATGACGTGCACAAGTGAACAGATTTCACTGAGGAATGAATGCCTCATTCCCCCACTCTGCCCTGTATGTATAAGTGCACACGAGTGTGCCCCCCCCCCCCCGCAGTGTTTAAGGGGGAAAAAAAGGTTTAACCACTCTGGGTATTATTGAACTGAAACAAGGAGACAGGAAACCTCAATGGAATTCCCCTTTTGTAAGAGCCATAGACATCTCAATACAAGCTAAAATAAATTCACACAAATTTCATGTGCTTATCCAGGTTTTCTACTCCTGGGAGAGTTTCCAATACTGTATTTAAGATGGGTTGGATCCCAGGATGCATTAAGACATTTTTCTCTTGATCATTATGTGTGACTCATCACTATAGGTAGATTACAATAGCCAGGAGATTTCCAATATAGGCAATAAATGTACAGCAACACGGTGTTATTGACCTACCGGGGACATTTTAGTATTCTGGGAATTTCAGGGTTGTAGAGTAGACTTCAACTTTTTGCCAAATTCTTTTTGCATTTTATTCATGGCTTTGTGGTAGAATCTAAATTTGCCTGATCAGTTATGTACAATCCAAGTTCGGTGGACTGTACCAGGGCAGTGAAGGGACATGTCCTTGTTCTGAAGAAACAACCCATTAGGAGAGTAAGTTTCAGTATATTTTCTTAAATAACTGGTGTAGACCAGAATAAATTGAAAATCCTACACTTGCATCCAGAGGGTAAAATAATTTCTTTCTTTTGCTAATCCGTCTCCCGATTATAGAAGCACTTGATGGGAATAGTGGCAGGCTGGAGTAGGAAAAACAATATAATAATGTATGTTCAAAAATATTTTGGGACTTTATAGATTTTTGAGAGCATTAAAATTTTACAGATTTTGTCAAAAAGAAGACAAGGACAGAGACAAAAAGATGATTATCCTCTGTATTGGTATAAATATTCTTTTTAAGAAGAGACCAGACCTCACCTAGAGCCTTCTTTTCCTCTTTAGGTACCATACTTAAGTACCCTTTTTCTCTTTAAAGAAACCCCTTCTCTTGGGTTTCCCTTGTACTTTGTAAAATACCTGTAGTACTTTAGCTAGACCTCATTGTTTACATATTCTTTTCATCTACTAGATTGGATGTCATTGAATTATTAAAGGTAGAGCATTTGTCTGTTTTGGTCATCATTTTATCTCCTGGTGCTTGAAAGAGTGCTTGGTACCTACATGTATAAATAAGTAGAGATCCAGATAAAATAAAATGGATTTAGTAGACAGAACCTGGAGATGGCACAGAGACTTAAGACCATGTTTATGAACTGAAGGTAATAAGCCTGGAAAAGGGAAGGTTCAAGTAGGCCATGAGCAGTCTTCAAGTACTTGAACAGTGCTACGGAAGAAAATTGGACTGGCTTTTACTGTGATGGAAGCTTCAGTTACTATCAGTTGGTGAAGCCACTGGAAAATATTGCGTTTCACTGAATATAAGACACCCATATTCTCACATGTTAACATCTCTGAAATTATGATGCTTCTTACAATTGACACGGTAAGAAAGCATCATGTCATGGTATAATTGGCAGTGTCTTTTCTTTCTTAATGACACATGAAATAATGGTGCAACTTACTACCATTGGCATCTTAGATCTGATGACACGCAGATGGTAGATTTCAGCTTACCATATGGAAGAATTTTCAAACTATTAGTGCTGTTCAAGATGAAAGGTACTGGCAGCTTCAGGATAGAGATGAAGGCACTCAGTCACAGACTAGACAAACACGTGTTATAAATGAGCTCAAGCATCAAATTTGGGATTGAATGATCTTTTACATCTTTGATAAACTTGAGTTGCTTGAATTTTGATCCAACCTTATTATTTTTGTAGATGAGAAAACAAGGATCACATGCTTTGTCCAAAGTCACACATCTCTTTAGAGGCCAAGACTGGACTATCCATGCCTCCCATTTTCTTTTTAAAGATTTTATTCATTCATTCATTCATTCATTTGACACAGAGAGAGAGAGAGCGAGAGAGGGAACACAAGCAGGGAGAGTGTGAGAGGGAGAAGCGGGCTCCCCACTGAGCAAGGAGCCTGATTTCGGGCCTTGATCCTAGGACCCTGGGATCATGACCTGAGCCGAAGGCAGATGCTTAAGGGCTGAGACACTCAGGCGCCCCAATGCCTCCCATTTTCTAATCCGAATATCTTTTCATTTAATGCTTATCCTTGTTTTCTCTTCAGGCTTACTGCATAGAAAATGGGATATAATATTTTGATAGAAGCAGTAATTGACATTTACTGCATGTATGTGATGGAGCATTTACTTGTTCTTTACATGTATTATTTCATTTAATCCATCGGACAACCTATGTGCTAGGTATTACTATTGCTCTTGTTTTCAGCAGAGGAAATTGAGCAATGGGAGGAAGAAGAATTTGTTCAAGTTCACATAACTAATACGAGTCAGGTTGAAATTCAAACAAGTGAGTTCCTGTACTCTTAATCACTATATAGGGACTTAACAGATTCACAGAATTTACTGTGTAATCTATACACAGTGATGTGCAAATCAAAACCAGCCATAGTCCAAAACTTTTTAAGATAAACATGCTTTGGATGTTACATTACTGTCTTCTTTATTATTTGCCTGAAGGTATCTGGGTAATAGTTTCAGTTCTCTACTGCATTTATGTGCAAACAAAACCTTAAGTGCTTTTGTTAAATTTTAGGGCCAGCAGGAAGCAAAGACAATTTGGTTTTATTCTTTGCCATGTGTGTACCCAACCCATGCCTCCTTCCACTCTCTTCCTATCTGGAAGTACTCTAAAGTTGAGAAAAATCAGTATTTAACTTATTTCCTGACCTCTGTTTCTTATTCATTGTGGGCCCTTGGCCATCTGTAAAGATGCGTTTACTCTTACTGGTCTTTTCTGAGGTGAGCTTTCTTTGTGTGCTTTGGGTCAGTCTTTATTTCTCAAAAAGGAATTCTTCATAGAGATGCAGGCAGAATTCTTGGTCACAGCTGAGGTCTTCTCATTGCACCCTGGGAAACTATACTTATTAGCTCTCTTACAAGGAAAAATAAAACTGGAGAAAAAGCTACCCAGTGTCAATTGATAAGGAAAACATTTTAAGGACCTTAGTGAAGTTCATTTTGAAGGTACTTTTTCAGACATCATAATATTCAAAATCTTAAAAATATTCTCAAATACTGGTGATTTACTGAAAAATTGTGTCGTCTGTCTCTTGGCCTTAATTTATTTATCTGTAAAATGAAGGTGTTGAAATAGTTTTCTGCTCCAGTGGTTTCTCTTGTCTTTTCTCTACTTGTTGCTGTTTTGTTTGTGGACACTAGGGGGACAAAGAACAGACCTTTCTATTGAAACTTGTTTTATTAATTTGGAATAATGGCCTTGCAGAACAACCATAGGAAGAACTGATTTTTCTTAGTGAGACATCGAATATTTAAAAACGCCTTTTATTAATTGTTATTAAACTATGTTATGAACTAGTTCTTCTTTGTAAAATTTGAGAATTTATGGAAAACCATTATAGTAGTCCCTCCTTATCTGTGGGATATGTGTTCCAGGATCTTCAGTGGATGCCTAAAACCACAGATAGTACTGAACGCTAAATATACTATATATTTCCTATACATAAATACCTATGATAAAGTTTAATTTATAAATTAGGCACAGTAAGAGAATAGTAACTAATAATAGGTACTAATAATAACAATAGTAACTAATAATAGAACAATTATAACAGTAGGCTATAATAAAAGTTATGTGAATGTGTTCTTTATCTCAAAATATCTTATTGTACTGTATCCATCCTTCTTCTTTTGATGATATGAAATGATAGAATGCCTATATGATGAGAAGAAGTGAGGTGAATGACGTAGTGTTAGGCTGCCATTGACTTTTGTCAGAAGGAGGATCATCTGCTTCTGGACTGCAGTTGACTGTGGGTAACTGAAACCATGGAAAGCAAAACCTCAAATAAGGTAGAAACTACTGTTTTACTATTTCTGTAACCAGTAAAGTCTTTTAAGAAAAATCATGTATCGGGGCACCTGGGTGGCTCAGTCATTGGGCATTTGCCTTCATTGGGCATCTGCCTTCAGCTCGGGTCATGATCCCAGGGTCCTGGGATTGAGCCCTGCATTGAGCCCCGCATCGGGCTCCCTGCTCAGCCGGAAGCCTGCTTCTCCCTCTCCCACTCCCCCTGCTTGGGTTCCCTCTCTTGCTGTGTCTCTCTCTGTCAAATAAATAAAATCTTAAAAAAAAAAAAAAAAAGAAAAATCATATATCTCCATAAACATTACCATGTAGGAGAGTTCACTAAGTGCATTAGGAATTTGAGCCTTTTGTAAAATATCACAAGCCACAATATTTTAGGAATGCAGATATAGACATTTAAAGGATATTTTGAGAAATTTTAGTAGTCATCAAAGTTGGTAGTAATTAGTTAATATTTTCAGAAACTAAAGCAACACAAATAAGAAATTTCTAATTACAAACTTGAAAGGAAACTCAATGTTTTATACCTGAAAGAGGTCCATAGTATATAATGATCATTAAAAGCAATTTAGTAGCTAATACTTATTGAACACTTCACTTTACTACATTTCAGGCAATGCATTAAAAGCTTTTATTTGTTCATTTTTTTTTTTTTTAGATTCCACATATAAGTGAAATCATATGGTATTTGTCTTTCTCTGTTTGACTTCCCTTAGCATAATACCTTCTAGATACATCCATGTTGTCACAAATGGCAAGATTTCATTCTTTTCTTTGGCTAATATTCCATTGTATATATACTGCATCTTCTTTATCCATTCATCTATTGATGAACATGTGGGTTGCTTCCATATCTTGGCTATCCAGAGAACAAACTGGTGGTTGCCAGAGGGGAGGTGAGTTGGAGGGATGGGTGAAATAGGTGAAGAGGATTAAGAAGTACAAATTCCCAGTTATAAAATAAATAAGTCAGGTGAAAAGTACAGCCCAGGGAATACAGTTGGTACTATTACCCGACTGTATGGAGACCGGTGGTGACTACCCTTATTGTGCTGCACAATTAGTAATGTACAGAATTCACGAGCCACTGTGTTGTATACCTGAAACTAATATAACATTGTGTGTCAACTAGACTTCAATAATAAAAAAAAAAGCTTTTGTTCATATTCTTCTGATTCTCTCAATAACTCTGTGAAATAGCGACTTGATCTTGGCCATGAGTAAATGGAGATTCAGGGTTTCATTACCATGCCTGTTCCACTGCTGGCCAGTCCGCTTCGCTCCTGTACGTGCTCTTACCAACCAACTATATCCCTGCCCATTGGTAACAGCCTACGCAGATTCTCCTCTCTTAATTATAAAATGCTTCATGTTTATTACTGCTTTGCATGTTCCCTCAAGTTTTTTTTAGTAGAGGGTGCACATGTTGTTAGCTTTTGTGTTTTCAGGCAGAGAAGGCAAACTCAGAGAGGTTATGAGTCCTGAACAAGAATTAACAGTTTGACTTCAACAGAATGCATTTAGAAACAAGAGTATTTTATCTTCAACTATTAGAACCAGAATCTGGAATGGAATGACATTTCTACTTTCTGAGCTCTTGATTTTGAAAAGCTTATGCTTATAGTCTGGTTGTCTCTAACTTAAAGAGAAGACCCTAAAATTCTCAGAAAGCTTGAAATTCCCATTTTTGAACATCAGTAATCACCCCATTTATCAAATGCCTATTATGCCAGTGCTTTTTAAGTTGCCTCGTTTGATTCCTCATGATAACTTTCTAAGGTGACTATTCATACCATTTTACAGATGACTAACATGAACCTCAGAGATATTAAATAACTTACCTGAGGTCACACAAGCCAGCAAACAGTTGAATTTGAACCCACATCTTAAGTATGACTTAACATACGTAATGAGGTTCAAGGTATCATATTTGTTTGAAATGGTTGTGGTCACACTCTCTATTCTTAACTATAAATGTGACCCAAGTTGCAGCTGTAAGCCAGGAAGCCTGTGGCTTTATGTGGATGTGAAGAAGTATATGCAGTAGAAGAGGGGGATAAAGTTTCTGTCAGTTTATTTTGTAAAGTGCGATAATTTTTTAGTGAAGAGTAAGAGCTATCCTATCCCTGGGGTCATTGGCTCTGAGCAGTGAATCATGGTCATTGGAATGCAAGCCCTGTCTACTGGTGTGGTAATATCTGGTTGGTCTGTTAATGTTCCCACCACCCCCAGTACTAGGTGGTAGACTCTTCCTGTCTCCTGCCTGATCCCCACAGCTCAGCCCTTTATTTTTAAAAGTTCATTTCACTTTTCATTCATTCATTTGAATATAATAATTGTTTAAAGTGGGAGGAAGGAAGCACAAAGCCTGCCTTCCTCAGTCCCCTCAGCCTCTTTAGGATGCCCCTGGAAGACATGGGGAGGGGGAGGGGTGCATCTGATAAGATTATGTAGCAGTTCAAAATTAAATTGATGATCCTTCTTCAGAGGGTTTCATTTTAAACAACTAATGATACACATAAAGTTAGACCGACAAATAGTACATGTTGTAATGTCTCTGTACTACTTTTAATTTTTTTGTTGTTGGTATTTTTCATCTGTCATCATGATAGTTTGTCCATGAGGGTTTTGGATAAGTACATGCAAGTTATACTGTGAGCTTAAATTTTGTAGTAACATTGGCTATTTTTATTTGTGCATTTATTTACATGTGTATGTAGCTTTCATCTAAGTTTTATTGAAACTTACTTAAAACAACATTTTGCACTGAAAACTTGTAGGTTTTGTTTGTTTGTTTGTTTGTTTTTAATTAGGGGCAAAGAGAGAGGGAGAGAGAAAATCTCAAGGAGGCTCCATACCTGATGCAGGGCTCGATCTCATGACCCTGAGATCATGACCTGAGCCGAAATCAAAAGTCAGACACTTAACTGACTGAGCCACCCAGGCACCCCGAAAACTTGTGATTCTTTTTTTTTTTTTTTTAAAGATTTTATTTATTTATTTGAGACAGAGAGAATGAGATACAGAGAGCATGAGAGGGAGGAGGGTCAGAGGGAGAAGCAGACTCCCTGCCGAGCAGGGAGCCCGATGCGGGACTCGATCCCGGGACTCCAGGACCATGACCTGAGCCGAAGGCAGTCGCTTAACCAACTGAGCCACCCAGGCGCCCAAACTTGTGATTCTTGAAATGTGACTTGTTTCATGGATATGTGTAGTCAGACTCCACCCCCACTACATGTCACTCCCCTGTTTCTGCACTTGGGACTTTCCCATAAAATTCTAAATGCGGCAAAATGATTGGGGGAACTTGAATTATCTGCATAAGTATCCCAAGACTACATTTAACTGTGATGTTCTAGTTTGACTCCTTACTACCTCTTCCTCCCTTTTCCTCTCTCTGCTCAGAGAATCTAGGCTACCCAAAAAGAAAATGATTATGTGATTATGATACCAGAGAAGAGTAGTTATGGTGTGTCTTACTAGAACATTTTTGGGTACATATCTTACTCCCCTAGCATTCATATCACCCGTGATTACAAACATACAGAGTTTTTGACGATTGATTAAACATTAAAAATACAAGATCCTTATGCATTTCTAAATGAAAATCATTAGAACAGGCTATTAATAATGGCAGAAAAGTACATAGCCTATCCGATGAAACATTTAAATTCGTATTTTTCTGGTGCAAGTTTTTACGGTCGAAACTGTATGAGAAATATGACTTAGTTCACACCTCCTTTGAATCCCTCTGCATGTTGCTGCCTCTGCAGCGTTTTACTAAAAAGTTACAGTGACTTCAGTGAGATTCTGTGATAAGCTGAACTCCTCACAGCTTGATCCTTTTCTGACTTTGTAGTGAAAACCACTGTTGTTGAGTGGAACACAGGTTGCTGGTTGCTCTGCTGGACCTGGCATTCGACCCAAATGCCTCATGTTTATTCCTTGCTGCCTTGTGTCTGCATTTGATTGCCCTTCTGCTGCATGCCTCTGAATATATACTTGGGTGGGATAATATGTTGGGGTTCAATATCTAAAAACAGAGCTTAATGGTCTGGATCTTCCCATAGAACAGATTTCCTGGTTTGTGGTTCACCCTCTCAGAGTTGAGACTGATGCAAAGATGCTGATGGGTTTTAGAGACTGGCCTCTTGGGATGTGGCAGCTTGCCATGATGCCATCAGTTGAGACTAATGATTGTACAGAATTCTCATGAAGCAGATGGCTACTAACCACAATATTAATATTATTTTGCTTTGTACATTTAGAAAAAAATCATTTCCACAGTTGCAAAGAAAAACCCCGTTTGGATTTTATAAAGAATGATCTGCAACAGAAATAACATGCTGTCAGGACCTGTTTTATATGCTTTCATTATCAGTGACAAATTGTGATATTAATTCTATAGCAAATTTGTGCTTGGGATTTTAGCATTTCTCTCAGCCATTTCCTTCCTCTGCATAGCTAGCTGTAGAATAAAATGCTGTGAATTTTACCTTGGAGGGATTGACAGCTGGATTTAAATGTTACCTTCGTAATTTGCTTAGAGATACTGTTGTTTATAAATTTGAGGAGTGGATATTCTTTGACAGGATTCAGAATGAAGTCTGGGTTTGAGGTAATTGCTTAGATAATCCAGGTAGCAGAGACACTTCTGCTTGGATTCTCCCAGTAATGTAGCCAAAACAAAAGAAATTTATTTCTGTTTGAATTAGTCAGGTAATTACTTCTGTGCTCTGCTCTGCTTTGCTGATGACATTCTGGTTTGTACGTGTTGGGAGAGATGATGGTACAGTCAAGTTCGTGTTGATGGAATGGTTGTCCTGTGACCTGTGTATTTCAGCCATGGGGTGCCAGTCATGATTTTATTTTGATCAGTGGTCTGGACCTTCTATAGTGCTATTTTCAGGATAACTCACAAAGGTAACTCAGGAATGCCTAATATTAGGGCATTAGGGAATTTAGCATGACTTTGCCTCAAGCACAAGAATTTTAAAATTTGGAACACAAGAGTGAAATGGGACACTTGGCAGTGGTGTGTGCCAGTTTCCTGCTCATCTGTCAAACAGTTGTGAAGCCCAGCATAGGCAGACACAACTCATTGTGTGTGTGTGTGTGTGTGTGTTTTAACACACCAGGGGTTTAGAAATGGTTTTTTACCTGTTTGGTTGTTTGACTTTCTTATTCTTGTTCTTAAAACAATGTAAAAAAGGAAAGGGGAAAAAAACCCCTGTTTTTTGGATCTAGTAGGCTAATAAGGGAGACATAAAATGGTAAACAGGAAATGGCTAATGAATAAGAAAATCACATCTTTTTTTTTTGGGAGGGGGGTGGGGAAGAGTTGGTAAACAGACATAGTAAGGGATGAGAGTCATAGTCCACTTAGAAGGTCTATTTTGAACTCTTGGTAATTTGTTCCAAATCCAAAACAAGAAAAGTAAAGGCTTACTCAGTATCCAAGTGATTGTTTCTTGACAAACTATCCTTAATTATACTCGACATGTAGTTTTTGATCACTTAGCAATTTTGCAGCAATAAATTAAAAGGACAGAGGGTGACATGATGTTAGATGGAAATTTAATGGCAGTGGAAATGACAGCTGACCTTGAGTGGAAAGATAACAACCAGCACCGCAGAAGAGTAGACAATGACGGGTATGATAGCAGAAATACCATGACACGTCCTCAGGAAGATGGCTCTGCAGTTTGAGAAAAGTTAAATTATAGGCACTTCCCCTTAGAAAGCCAGGACTGGTTTCTTTTAGAAGCTGATGAATGAGTTGATGATGACATTTGGCATATGAATAGGTGTGCTTCAGTAATTTGGAAAATTCATTTATGTGGAATAGTGGATTCCCAGTGATGCAGTTCATTAGGTGTCTTTGCATTTGAGTTGGGTCATATCAAGTCAAATACTCTATCCCTCCCTGGGTAGTAATGATTCAGGGAATACCGGTGTGGGTCAAATATCTGAAATTATTCACTTGGTGCTTCATTCCTTTGGGCCTTGAAGGCATTTTCATTTCCATTAACCTCCTTATTTAAATTAAAATGCCTATAGGTCAAATAACTGTACCCTGGTAATCCATGAGAATTACATTTATTAGATTACTCTGGCAGCTAGATACTGTGAGAATTTTATGCAGGATGGGCACGTAGTGATTTCTTGAGCTAAAACTATCTCCATATTTTGGATATGGAGGAACACACTTTGAAAGCAAACTCAGCTTCTTTCAGTTCTGTAACACAGCTGCTCAACTTTCCTTTTCACCTTCCTAAGGGATAGATATCTAGGCTTGATGCCCTGGAAACTCCACCCATGGTGCTCGCTGTAGCTGACGAATTACTTGGTCACTCTTTTTTGACGACACAACAAGCTTGCTGAGTTAATGATACCTACAACTGCAAAAATAAGTTTTGCAATTAAATGGCACTTAGTTATATGCAAGGAAAGCTCAAGGAGGATTGGCAATGTTGTATAAGTTAGGTGGGAAAATCATAAACATATGCAGTTCCAGCTAATATATACCTATATGGGCCATGATGCTTCTGGTGGGTAATAAGGAGGGAGAAGAGATGGAGGCCTCAGAAGGGGTTGCGGGGAAGCTGTGGCTGTAGCAGGTGTGGAAATCAAGCAGACTACTGTCCAGGTGGCCCACCTTGGAGGGATCACCGGTGGTCAGCACCACTAACCTCCTTCCAAGTGGAAAAGCATTTTGTAGGAGGATTGCTTAGCTTTAGGGTATCAGCCATCCTAGTTTGCCTTGGATAGTTCCAGTGTATGCCTGTTTTACTGACTTAATTATTGATAGGGCCTTATTTTACTGTCACAATGTTCTGGATGGGGCGTTAAATAATTACATGGTTTTTTTGGAGTAAAACAGAAGAGAAAATACAAAGCCTATTTTGGAACTGATCATTTACAGATAACCTTACTCACAACCTCTTACTTCCTTACAAGTGAAATAAAAATGCACCTGACAGTCGTAAGTCTAGTTTCCTACCCAGTAAAGAAATGACATCAAACTCTACAGCACCTTCAGCCTTCTCCCCCTACTGCCTTTATGTTTTATGGAGCTACCTATGTTCGCTGTGAAATTGAGAATAACTAGGCAAAGACGAACATTTTGGGTGAGAAATGTAGAAATAAACAATGCTGCACTTCTTTGTTTTTTTCCAGAGTGTATTCCAAGTTTATTCCAAAAGGAATAGGAGGGGAAAAAGTGAAGTCCTTAGAATTGGTCCAGAGGAATGTTACTGTTCCCAAACCATCAGCCTGCTGCTTCTGCCTGAGTGGTACTCCTGCCCTGCAAGCCTACCTCACACCACCAGCTGGGGAGGCCATTAGAATGAATTTATCGTCCTTTGGTAGTCATTAACACCAACCACAGTGGATGGTAAATTTTTTTACACTCTTTATGAATGGGTCTGGAAAGCAGTTTCAGAATTTTTCAGTGGCTTTTGGGGGCAGTATTCATTATACCAGGGATATCCATACAAACAAGAAGAACATGAAGGTCTGTCTCTCAGCAGTCACAGAGTTGCTTTAGGGTGTTTCTGGTGTTAAAAATCCCTATTTACTAGTTTTATTTTTACTCTCTTGTGTAACATTAGTATTCTTTTACCATTTGCTTTTGGGATATGCTAGTTGTATACCTTACCCTTGGTGAAGGCCATTAAGAAATTTCTGAGTATCATGCTTGCCTAATTGGACCAAATCTTGCATTTTTGGTGTTTGTTCGTTACCTTCTTTCTCTATGTTTGCTTTTTTGTCCCTACCATGAAAACACTCTTGGGGCACCTGGGTGGCTCAGTTTGTTAAGCGTCTGCCTTTGACTCAGGTCATGATCCCAGAGTCCTGGGATTGAGCCCTGCATCCGTCTCTCTGTGAACTGGGGAGTTTGCTTCTCCCTCTCCCTCTGCCTCTCCTGTGGCTTGTGCGCGCGCGCTCTCTCTCTCTCTCTCAAATAAATAAAATCTTAAAAAAAAAAGGAAACACTTAAAAAAATTTTTTTAAATTTATCTGACAGAGAGAGAGAGAGCACAAGCAGGGGGAGCTGCAGAGGGAGGGGGAGAAGCAGACTCCTGGCTGAGCAGGGAGCCCGATGCAGGACTCAATCCCAGGACCCCGGGATCATGACCTGAGCCGAAGGCAGCTGCTTAACCAACTGAGCCACCCAGACGCCCCCAAAAGAAAACACTCTTGAGGAAAAGTTTGGGGATCCAACAGGAGGATTCCACAGGCCATACTATAAACAGCTAGGGAAGTATGGCAGGAGTGAGGAGGGCACATGAAGTGTGGGGTGATATGAAAAGGAAGAACTTAAGACAGTGGAATGAAGAAATGCTGTTTTTAGGACCCCAATCCTGGGAAGAAGGCATGAAGAGAGCTGTGGGTTCATGGAATATTCCAGTAAGCAAGATATGAGCATGAGCCCTCATCAGAAGTGGCATGTGGCCAGGATCTTAAGACTGATACAGTATAGATGTCTGGATCTAAATTCTAGCATCTCTCCCTAATAGCTGTTTGACTTTAAGCAAGTTTCTTAATGTCTGTCTGCTTTAGTTCCATCTTACACTGGGGATGGGTGTACTATTTAACAGGGTTGACTTAAGGATTGTGTGAATCAATCTATGTAAAGAACTTGGAAAAATCACAGGCACATGAAGAGTACTGATAATGTTAGTAAACGTCAGTTCCCTAAAGAGACTCCTGGCTGTTGATTTTTGTCAAGATTCTCTCCCTACAGCTGTGTAGAGTATAACCAAAAATGGCTAAGCCAGGAAGGACTTAGTTAATGGGACTGGGAGCAACATAGCCGTGAAACACCAGCAGCCTTTCTCGGTAGCAGTGTGGATTCTCAACCAACTGGCTTGAACTCAGAATTCCCTTCTGGGCCAAAGCAGAAAAGAATGCTGAACGATTACCACATAAAATGGGACAATGATGACCAAAAGTCTAGATGTCCACTGGGGAGTATCAATTGGTCCTAAAACAATAATCTCCTTTTGATGATAAGTGCTAGGAAAACAGAAAGTACCTCATCTCTTCTTGTTTTCTTATAACTGTGTCCTTAAGGGTGGTGTTTAGCAGTGGGAAGAGTGTGTTACCTCTTTGCCGTCAGGGATAAATCATGCCCTGTAACTGAGGTGTCTAAAAATACCATTTGATTATCTTCTTAAATTTAAAACATCTTGATTACTGGTTATCCAAGTATACCAGACTCTCCTATTTGTAGTATTAGTACTCAATAAACTGGCCTTTATTGAGTGTATCTATGACTGTGCTAGGGATAATGGACTTTTAAGACATGGTCTTGCCTTCAAAGAACTTTTGATCCAGTTGAGAAATAAAACTGCAGTTCAAACCAAACCAAACCAAACCCCTCAATCCATTCATCATATATGTTCTGACAGTGCAGCCCTTCCTTTCTTACTTGTCTTAACTCACCGGTGTTGGAACACAAACACCTAGTACTGGCCTTTGGCTCTGCGTGCAATGCAGTAGGTTCCCGATAAACCTAAACTAGTCACTCCCTAGCTTAGTCTTGCCTGAAAAAAAGACCTTGTTTCTGTGTGCATGCATGATTTGTCCTGCCCTTACATACCACTTTCATATCTGAAATCTTTGCTTAAGCACTTTTCTCATCCCCTTGATTTAGTTGTAATTTTTAAAGCCTTTTTAAAAAAAAGTTGAGGTCATCTATGCCAGGTGCCTATTGTAGTATGTAGGACATAGAAAGTGGTCGATGAACGTTAATTCAACCTGTTAATATTATAAAAATAATAATATTTTTGTTCTGCATTTCCAAATCATTCTTTTCACTCCTGTGACATAGTCAAGTCCACGTCCACTTTATGCATTTATTCTTACATTAGGGAAGATGAAAACAAAAATGTAAAGCACGAGGAGGAGGGTCATCCCTCTCTATCGGGACAGGAGCATGGACTCGAGTAATATATTCTGTGGAGCAAGAGTAAAAACAATAAATGTCCCGAATAGACTTCCCATTAAGCAGGTAAAATTATTTTCCTATTTTCATAGCTTTGTATTTGAAGCGTTGTATTTTATTTATAGTATAAATTCTGTGCTCTTTTCGGTAGATGCTGCTGCTTGTGCTGAGCAGTGGTTACTAAAGACTATTTTCCACCCACCCCCATGTTGTGTACTCCTGGTACACAACCAGAGCTTTCTTTCAGTTAACCTGCTTGCTCCTTTCATAACAGCATGGAGCTTAAACCTTGAAAACCTCAGATTTATACGTGGTATCATTTATTTGTGTAGTCTTTAAAAATAGTCTTCCTGCATGAAGTAACTTTTGCTTATTTCTTTGAACTTAGTTTTCTATAAATACACCATGGCTGAGTTTGGATTTTCATGATTCTTGCTCAAGTTTGGGCTTTCTTATCACGGGCAGATTTTTTCTTTCTCTTGGAAGATTTAATTGCATTGTATCAGTAATTTCAGAGGGCTCCTTTGAGATGAGCTAAGGAAATAATACATATGGTTCAAAAATTTTTTTTTTTTTTTTTTAGAGAGAGAGAGCGCACGTGAGTATGAGCAGGTGGTTGGGGAGGAGCAGAGGGAGAGGGAGAAAGAGAATCTTAAGCAGACTTGGTGCTGAGTGAGGATCCCAGCATGGGACTCAGTCTCAGGACCCTGAGATCACGGCCTGAGCCGAAATCAAGAGTCAGACACTTAACTGACTGAGCCACCAAGGCGCCTTCATGGTTCTACATTTTTAAGTGGGTAATTTGTTATAAGATTGTGACCATAATGGGTGCCAACCATTCCTTGGAGGTTTCTGGCACTAGTTCAGTTCTATACACTGAATGTCATCAAGGTGCTCCTGACTGGTGGAAGTTGAGGGCCACCTCCCCTTTCTACCGTGGTCTTTACCAGTTTTGATTCTCTTGGTGCATCCACTTGACTGCTTTGGATGGTACAGTGACAACTGATACACAGGTCCTTTGGCTTTTTCTATTACAGCATCCACTAGGGAGACCAGAAAACTACTACTTAGGATTTCATTTAAAACTTGTACTAATTGTTACAGTATCTTTTAATTTCATCAGAAAATGAAATTAATTCAGATTTTAAAAATATAATTAATCTGAAGATCTTTTAATTTCATCAGAAAATGAAATTAATTCGGGTTTTAAAAATATAATTAATCTGAAGAAGAGATATGAAGATAGATGATAAATATTTTCTCCCCAGTTCAAAACGTGCTCTCCCTTCAAGATTAAAGATTAACTCTGGCTACCAACAAACAAACAAACAAACCAAAAACCCAGAAGATTTTGTTCTTTTCTTTTACCTAGAAGACTGGTTTATCTTCATTTGTGTTGGTTGGCAGTAAAACCCAATCCCCAGCAAGATGAAATACTGGTAGATAGTCCTCAGGAGTAGTTCAGAAAATTTATCCTGTTCAGACCTCGTATCTTATTTAGCAGTACCGCCAGTATTCCAAATACATACTCTCTCAGCACTGCACAGAGTCCGAGACTCTTTGGGCTTCTATTATTTTATACAACCATCATTTTTTACTGTCCATTCTGGATGGACAATTAACCACTTCACTGAACTTTTATCTAGGTCTGAAGAAGAGAAAAAAGGTCAGTTATAAAAACTTTTGTAACTTGGACCTTTGGTTATTATAACCCTCTGTCTTCTGTGAGACAGTCATGGTAGGCTTTTTAACTCTGAATCTTTTTTTTTTTTTTTTTGTATGCCTTATTTATGTGAAGTAAGCAATGTAAGGTTCAAGAGAAATGGAGACAGAATAGAAGTTAGGGGTTATCTGTGATTTGAGCTTTATACCTGCATACATTAAATAATGATACATTCAATAAGAGAGATTAGAATATGAAAGCAGGAGATATAAAAAATATCTGTATATCTGTTCTGTGCAATTTTTTCCATATCCAAGACATAGACTTATATTTAGAGGAGAACTTATAAATCATCTTGGAGGATATTGCATTTGATGCAATGTCTGTATGGGTGACCAGTTGGCTTGGCAATGATAGATGGACTCACACAAGTGGGTCCAGTGGTTCAAATGTAGTTCACTTTGGCAGTGACTTGAAGTCTTTATGAACCAGTGATTGTTCAGCCACCTGAATGAAATGAATTGGTCTCTTTCCTAGTGAATAGCTGTCCATGTCACAAGACTAGAATGTAACCGGTACTAATTGTCTCCCTGGTTGATACTTTCAGAAACAGGGTTAAAGAGGTCATAAGGAAGGGTGACAAAATGCTCTGTCTTTTCACACCATCGCTCATTTATTGAGCTCATTGTACCAGGTCATCCCATCGGCTAGGCAGAGAGGAAGAAACCACTTATTGTTGCAACCTGAGTTAAACTGAGCCTATATTAAATGACATGTCTTCAATTCTCTTGATTATCTCTGTGACAAAATCTTTATATATGCCAAATTTAGTCCAACACCTTCACCCCTGGTGGGGGTACAAAGGAAAAGCAGTGTTAGAAAAGAAAAATAGTCTTTAAAATGACAGATGCTTCTGATCATTTAGAGCAAAGTCCAGATTTGAAAGAGTCATGGAAATAGCTTCATAGTTTCTTTATAATTATATCCTACTGTGTTGGAGAGTTGATTTAAAATTTACTCTCATCAGTGCTTGTCCTTCAGGACCCATTAGAATATTTTTTAACATTTTTGTTCTACATAAATTGAAGTCCAGAAGAATTTTCCCTGGATGGGAAGAATTAATAATGTGAAGATGTCAGTCTTCACTAAATGAATATAAAAATATAATTCAATCCCAATCAGCATCCAAAAAGTTGATATTAAAATCCATAGGGAAAAATTCCAAGAGAATTAATAATAATGAGGTACACACAATAATATTGAAAGAGACAGAAGAGTTACTGCAGTAAAATAATACGAGCTTGGAAGTTAAATAGACAAGTGGATCAGTGGAACCCAGTGGGACTGTGGACACATACACACATCCCCACATATGGAAACTTGGTATTTGTTAGGCATGGTATTTCAAATCCATGAGATGTTTGGACAATTAAGTATTCAAAAGCAAAACACAAAATTGGATTCCCTCCTCATGCTATACACAAAAGAACTACAGATGGATCAGAAATCTAAATGTAAAAATCATAAAAGTATTTGAAGAAAATGTAAGTTTGGAGTAGTATTCTTAAGTAAGATTTGGAAACCAGAACGCATAAAGAAAGCACCCTTGTGCTTTGAGTACATTAAAATTCTAATTTCTGTAAAGGATAGCAAATCCAAAGTTAAGATACAAACAGGTAATATGAAAATATTTGTGCCATATGTAACAGGTGTAGGTAACAAATATTCTTAATATTTGTAGTTCTTCCAGTAAGTGGAGGAGAAATATTAACCTCTTAATAGAAAAATGAACTAAGGATATGAACAGACAACTCAGAGATGAGGAGCTGGAAAGGACTGATAAACATATAAGAAGTCATTCAACTTAAGTGCTAATTAAAGGAATGAAAATTAAAACAGAATACCCTTTTTTGGCTATTAGATTTGGACAATATAAAGAAAATTGAAAACATTTGTGCTGTGCTATGCTAAGCAATGCTGTGGCATGAAAATGACTTTTTCTTACATTATTGTGTTAAAGGGAATTTATTAAACTTTTGGAGATTAGTTTGTTAATAGCTATTAAAAATTCAAATGCACATCTCCTAACCTAGAAATACCATTCTGAGGAATCTCACCTACAGCTATGGGTTCAAAAGCATACATTTGTGCCCATCACAAACATAAATGTCCATTTAATAAGAAAATGGTAAAATAAATTACATCATATCTTTACAATGGATTCTATGTAACCATTGAAAAGAATAGGGTAGAGTAAAAATATTGTACCATATGTAACAGGTGCTTGCTTTTTTTTTTCATGCTAACATGAAAAAAATATTTGTGCTATAATGTCAAGTGAAAAAATGTGCAATATGACAGTTCTTGTGTGTGTGTGTCTGTGTATGTATTTGTATTTCTGCATGATCTTAGGAAAATATTGAGAAGTATGTTTCCCCAGTTGTTGAAAGTAACTAAAATTTCACAGCAGTTGGAAGGGTGAGTGGGATTGAAGAAGCCTAGGTGGGACTTTTACTTCCTTAAGTAATTTTAATTGGATGGGAACATGGGTAGTTGTCTGGACATGAAATTCTGGGCTCTTGAGCGAGGTAGGTTTGTGTCTGCATATCGCACGCATCCCATGTCCGTTCCCATTACTCCAGTAAGGCCAAAGCAAGCATGATCATCAGCCTGCTCATCAAAGAAGAAATACGGACATGGTAAAGAAGGCTGTCGCGAGTGGAGAAAGCACCAACATGGCTTTGGGGGTGCTCCTTGCTAGGATGTAGGCGAAAGGGATGTGACTGTTAAGTCTGTGTGGGGAGAATGTTTGACTTCCTGTCAGTGATGCTTAATTTCGGAGTTATTTGCCTTTGGTTTCTTTTGTTATTGTTGTTGGTGACGTGTAATGTCGTACAATAACTCTTAGTAAGTATCAACTCTGTGAAGTGATTGTGAATTGGAAAAAATATTTTTAAAATGTTTGGGTTTTTAGTTCAGTATTTTAATATCTTGTGAAGATTTTTTTTTTTTAAATGGGAGCATCATTTCTCTGTCTTTTTTTTGTACTTTCTTCTGTAAATAGTTTTAGTAGTTCCTGTTGTCAAAATGGCATTTGGATCAAGAAGAGAATCAGTGGTCTCCTCAAAGACGTATGGCAAAGATTTCAATTACTAAAAGGGAAAACTTGTTCTCCCTACTCATGTTTTTATAACACAGCATGGAAATATGTCTTCTGATGTCTTAGAGTAAGGAATTAGTTTCTAAAGTTCCAAATTGTTTTTAAACTCACTTCTTTCTCGTTCACACTCCTTTTTCTTTTGTATAACGTTTCTCAGCTATTGGGTCTGGAACAGGTTTGTTCTTTACTTTTATGTAGTGCACATCAAAGTAGAGATTTATATTTTCATATTTAAATGAAATTTTTTACATGATTACTATTCTGATTTATAGTTATAATGTCAAGGTGATGTCCCCTATGTGGGAGATATTTTATTGCTAGATTGAATGTGAACTTTTCTTCCATTTATATCACAACTTTTCTATTATCCTTTCTTCTAGGAAGTGTTCTTAGATAGAAAAATAAGTAAGCTCCTAATTGAAACAATCAGTGTGGGGGAGTGATTATGGCATTTGCCCAATACTAGGCTAGAAATAAAACCTAGAGAGAAGAAATATGGAGATCAATTTTCCTGAAATGCTTTTTTTTTTTTTTTAAAGATTTTATTTATTTATTTGACAGAGAGAGACACAGCGAGAGAGGGAACATAAGCAGGGAGAGTGGGAGAGGGAGAAGCAGGCTTCCCGCCGAGCAGAGAGCCCGATGCGGGGCTCGATCCCAGGACCCTGGGATCATGAAATGAGCTGAAGGCAGACGCTTAATGACTGAGCCACCCAGGCGCCCCGTGAAATGCTGCTTTTACTTGTCAGTCTATTATTCAAGATTCTTTAGTATTCTCTTGGCTTACATAAAGTAAAATAAAACATTTGCCCTATACCTTCTCTACTATCTGTTACCACCCCCTTAATACCTGAAAGGGGCAGAGAATGATGAAGACTAGTTTCCATCTGGTGCAGGACAGGCCTTGAAAGAGCTCACCTATTGCTCAAGGAGAAATTGCAAGGAAAAATGTTCCTTATATCAGTAATATTCTTGATATTTCCTCTAAAGAAAAAAACAAGAAAAGACAAAAACAGACATTAAAAAGCTAACAAAAAATGAAAAAAAAAAAAAAAATAAAAAAAGCTAACAAAAATGAAGTAAAAACCAAGGCAAATTTCAGAAAACATTGACCCATAAGTGGATATTTGTATACAAATTTTATACATGAGAGTAAAAATTAGTCAATTTAAAAGCACTTTGGGGATCAGATTTAGTAGTGGTAATTCAGATTCTAGGCAGGAAGGTCCTTGAAGTCAGCTTTGGAAGTAGGACAGTTTTTTGGCTAGAAATCCAGCGATGGGGAAAAAGGCACAAAATTGTTGGAATAACATTGAAGTGATACCACTGAATGAACTTGAGATAAAAGTAATTTATATGTGGTCCAGTAATGAAATGCTGCAGACATTATTTTAAGTGAAAAGCAATACGATATAATAGTTTATGGAAACATTTAGATCCAGGCTAAGGGGATGTATGTGCAGAGCAGCCTAGTGACAAATGGAGGGCATAGCGAAATCACTCATTATATAGGGACTGAGGGTGACAGCCGCTAATGCAAAGGGACAGCCCTGTGCCTGCTTACCAGGGTTTGCACAGCACTAAGCGAGCTTAAATGATTCAAGTATTCAGAGGAGTAACACAGCTGTTGTGTACCTGGTTTAGTTAGATGAGAAAGGGCACACACCAGCCACGTTCCTGTGCGTGCTCAGGAATCAGGCTTCTCTTGTCTGGTTTGCATGTTTATTGGGCAGGAAATGATCTGTCAGCTTAATTTAGAGCTTGTATTTTCAATGGAGCTGACATTGGTTAAAAAAATCAATACAAGACTTACAAGATAAAATAATGTTATCTTATTGACAGCTATCAATAATGGATAATGAGGCCTTAGCTTGAACCTCCTTGAACAAACAAGGACTTGAGGCCATTAATGGGTTATAAATGAAATTCTAATTATGTAGAATAGTTAGCTTGAATTCCAGTCCAAGACCTTAATGTAATTAATTTATAGAAAAGTGGCAGTTTGAGTGTGAGAATTCAAGTGCATGTTTTATTAAGTTTTTTTTTTTTTAATAAATAGGTAGACTTTTAGAGAAAAGTACTTTTCTTCTTTGCAAACAGAACCATTGCAGATGTATATATGACATGTAAGTACATGTGCATATGAGGCAGATTTTTTTTCAGTTTATGGGATATCATTATAAATTTCCTAAGTAGAAAGGAAATATGAATTGCTTGGCAATCTAATAAAATTCAGATAGAAATAATTGAGTTCAAAATACTCAAGTTCCTTAGTATCAGCCCAAAATTAAAATAAATTTTTGTATTCTGTGAAAGTAAGGTCACTGTTAAAAGTTCCTATGTTTTCTTTGCCATGGTTTAAAATACCAGAACAAAAAGCACAACTCCAGAGGGCTTTCCTTTCCGTTAGGTTGGCTTTTCTAGAAAGGTAGGATCCTTAGAAAGGGAGAGAGAGAGATAGATCTGCAGTTTTATCCATAATGGCCAAAACTTGTAAGCAGTCAAGATATCCTTCAGTAGGTGAATGGATAAACAAACTGGCATATCCATGCAATGAAATATTATTCAGTGATAAAAAGAAATGAGTTATCAAGCTGTGAAGACATGGAGAACACTTAAATGCATGTTGCTGAGCGAAAGAAGTCAGTCTGAAAATGTTACACACTGTAAGATCCAAATAGTTGACATTCCGAGATAGGCATAACTGTAGAGACAGGAAGGATCCGTGGTTTCCAGGGACTAGGGCAGTGATGGGTGTGAGTTAGAGGCGGGACTTAATAGAGGGAGCGTAGGAGATTTTTAGGGCAGTGACACTATTCTGTCTGATACTGTAGTGATGGATACGTGACATTATGTATTTGACAAAATCCATAGAATGTACAACACCAAGAGTGAACCCTAATGTAAACTGTGGACTTTGGGTGATAATGACTTGTCAGTGAGGTTCATCGATTGTAGCAAATGTACCACACTAACCCAAGATATTAATAATAAGGGAAACTGTATGTGTGTGTTGGGGGGGGCGTGGTGGGCAGAGAGGAAGGTAAGGATATAGGAACTCTTATTCGTCTGTTCATTTTTTCTGTAAACCTAAAAACTATCTAACAAATAAGGTCTATTAATTTTTAAAACATTCCCTTCAAAATTAGAGTTTGAAATAGAAACTTTCAGCTTATAAAATTAAGGCTGCTCTGGGTGAACACAACCCATAAATCATCAAGGTCTATCTTAGAAAGCCAGGTGGCTTTCTTATATTGACTTTGCATTTACTTCAAAGCATTAATCCAGATACAGCAGAATGAATTAGTGATTACACAGACGTTGCCTTGGTCCACAAGGACCATGTCTAGGCTAAGTCTATCATTTGTAATAACCTTGGCCAGTGAGTTGAGGCTGACCTGAATGCAGTCCAGGGTTGAGGTGCTGACATTGACTAGTTAAGTCAAGAATACATTTTGTACTAAGTTTTCTAATTAGATGGCTCCAATTGTAGGGATAACTGCCCATAGGGTGCATAAATGATCAGTTGGTTATTCTTCCAGGAAACTCCCTTGAGTAACCAAGACCCTGCTTATTTTGGTAAGGTCTTCACAGTGATCTTTGGCTACATAGTCCACTGGTGGTGTTTTCCTGACATTTGTAAGTCTTTTTATACTCACTCCTAAGGTGTAAGTCAAGGTACTTTGGGGATGGAGGTAAGTAAATGTTTGACTTCCCCACAAGCAGTATATTCCTAAGGGCACAAGTAGTGTCTTTGGAAAGAAAGTACCATTTCTACTTGTTGTGCCCTCCCAAGTGAGACTTAACATTGGTTACAGAGACCAGGAGGACAGTGCCGCCAATGTGGTCTTGTGGCTGGCTGCTAAGCCTTAGGGTTCCTAGTTTAGTTTGAATGATTGAGTCTAGACCTTGATTTCAGAAGGAATAACTGAGGACAGTCAGTTTAATCTTTTCTATTTGTCTACACCACTAGCCACGTGGCATTTTTCTGCTGTATGGAATGACTTAGACTGGGAAGTGGGGAGGTAAAAACATCAAGACATATTAATAGATACTTTGTGTGGGGAGTTCAGGAGCTGAGGCCATCCTGCTGTTTCTCTTGGACTTATCAGGGGAATGGTGAGCAAACTGTAGTCAGGGTCATCTAGTACGGCATGGAAGACCCTGCCAGTCAGCTAAATTAAAGGTGCTTAACAATAATTTGAAGAGTTGTACTGCATTTCCCTTTCATAAGGAAGGTCTGTGTGAGCTCCTCCTTCCTCTGAACCTTCCAGGATCTAAGATGCTCCCTATTCAGGTGTCTGAGTTGGTGTATGCTCTGTCCTTCTCTCTCCACTGTCACAAAATTGTTGTCTTCTTTAAGTAACTTTACCTTTTCCAGTCATCCCCTACTTACTCTCAAACTTTTCTTCTAGAAATATGATATGTAAGAGGGACAGAACATCATTATAAAACTTATAGAGACCCCAAATGTGCCAACTTCAGCCCACTGAGCCCTTGAAGGGGTTCTTATGGGGGTCATTATCATAATGGTCTAAGGTCATTAGACCATAGTGGTCATTATTCTAATGGCCTAAGACCATGTCATCCTAACAAAAGAATCCAGGTAGCTGAACCAGAATCAAGTTTGAATCCCCTAACATCCCTTTTGGTTGGGCAGTCACCCAGAAAGTCTGAACCAGATTGGCCTGGGGTTACTGTCAGAGGAAAGGTGATACATCATGCCCAGGACTGGTCAAGGTAGGATTCTGAATTTTCAAAATTAGGTCTATATAAAATCCCATTACCCCTTTATCCTGATCATTTAATTATTCCTTGTTTTGTATTATTCCAGTATTACTTGTATTTTTTCATAATTCATATTGGTTAGTTACTATCTCTCTACATGTCTGTTTTTCCTACACAATATTAAAGTCCTTAAGACAAGGAGTTTTGACCTTTACCTTTGTATTCCTAGGGCTTAGGAGGGTACCCGCTATTGTAGAAGCCTTTTAAACAGTGTTTCTTGGGGTGCCTGGGTGGTTCAGTCTTGATCTCAGGGTCATGAATTCAAGCCCTGCATTGGGCTCTGTGCTGGGCTTGGAGCCTACTTCAAAAAAAAAACAAAACCAAAAACAAATATATATATGTATAAAATGTTTCTGAACTAGACTCAATGGTGAAAGATGGACCAGGATAATAGTATTCGAATTAACTGTGAATTGTGTAAAATACACAGAATCCAATTAACAGGAAATGATTTTTGATTAGTTATGTGTAGAAGAAACAATACATTTGGGGATAAATATTACATATTTCTTTAAAAATTCTATAATTGCATATCACTTCAGGAAAAAGTCAGTAAGAGTTTAGGAGATTAGTCTATGTTTCTTGTGTTTTTTTCTCCCATTGCATTAAACTATTTAGTAATGTTTTGACATTTAATAGCTATCTATAGAATTATTTGATTGGATTATATTAATTTTTTGGCCTTAATGATGCTTATCAAATTAGTTCATTAAAGTAAAAAAAAATCAGACTACATTTCATAGTGCCTGCCTGAGATAAATGCCAACTTCCTGACACTGAAGAAAGAGTCAGGCACTTAAAAAATTAGATTTCCTCAAGTTTTGTTCAGATCCCTTGTGCTGAGTTTGGGTAACAGTGGGGAAAGGGCTCTGGTTCTCTGGTTTATGTGCTGATGCGCTTATAGTTGGAGGAGTTCAGCCACCTGTTTTATAAAGGCAACATGAGAAGAGAAATTGCTGTAGATAAGTGAATGGTCTATGAATGGCATGGGTAGTAACAGACTTGCCTCCAAGTCCTTGGTGACTCAATGGCATGTTTTACTTGCTGGCTTTTAAGTCTGAGTTACTGCTTTACTGCTGGCCTACAAGGCTCACCTTCCCTTGTTTTTCTTCTCATTTCTTCTGAATGCACTCCCCAGGAAGTGAAAGTTACAACTTGCCTTGATAGACATTCCAGAGCCTTTAGACTTTATGGACATAGAGAATGTATTCAGAAGCTTCCTGCTTGGTGATAGCACCCTTTGTTCTTTTGTGCATATCCTAAGTGAACTTTGCTCCAGACAAATTAGCCTAGGGGGAGGCGTTAAATAGAGGAAATTCCAAGAAAGACACAAAACACAGGAAAAGGGAGTCCTCATTCATTTCCATTTAGGTTCCTATTTTTAGCCAAACATTTATCATTTTCATCTTTAATTCTTTCTAAGAATGTTAGTAATTCATGGTTTCATTTTGTTGTGAGCCTAAAATTGCTTCTGTCCCTTAAAGTTTTCAAGCATTGGTCAACTTAAGGGGCAAGAACCTCACATTTAATGAGGGAACAACTTGATCAACATGTATGTTTGAGGTTTTTAATATCTGGAATTTGAGGTAACACTATAGATGTTATAGATCTATTGAATTATGCTCAATCACAATATCCCATCTTGTGAAAATCTTAATTTCATTAAGCAAAATATTACCCTTCTAGTGTTTGATTCAACAAAATATCGATGTCCTTTTTTTTCTTTTTTTCTGGGAAGTATTCCCTGACTGCTGGTACATAATTAGAATAACATATCACACATGTTACGGTTGATTGTGTATATGTCGTGTATGTGTCTGGCTTATTAGTGACTTGAGGGGGAAAGAAGAAAGTTCTCTTTGTACCTCCGTTTACCCAATATCTAGCCCTGTACTTTGTAGAGAGGAAACACATTGTCCATTGCTTGTTGAATTGAAGTAAATTCTAGTCTCATCTAAAAACTTAGTATACTTGCTTAATTTTAATAGGGATATGACGATGAATTGTTATCTCATTCATGAACAAGAATTTCTCTTCTTAAATAAAGATTGTAGTACAGGCTTTTCCTTTTCTTGTTTTGTAATATTATAATAGTATTCTAAGTTACCAATTCTGATACGTCAATTCTTACTGGATTCCACAGTCAGCCTTGTCTTTCAGAACTGCTGCTTTTGAAGGGTCATATGCACTCCAATGTTCATAGCAGCAATGTCCGCAATAGCCAAACTGTGGAAAGAGCTGAGATGCCCTTCAACAGATGAATGGATAAAGAAGATGTGGTCCATATATACAATGGAATATTACTCAGCCATCAGAAGGGATGAATACCCAATGTTTACATCAACATGGATGGGACTGGAGGAGATTATGCTAAGTGAAATAAGTCAAGCAGAGAAGGTCAATTATCATATGGTTTCACTTATTTGTGGAACATAAGGAATAGCATGGAGGACATTAGGAGAAGGAAGGGAAAAAAGGGGGGGGGAATCGGAGGGAGAGATGAACCATGACTATGGACTCTGAGAAACAAACAGGGTTTTGGGTGGGGGGATGGGTTAGCCCAGTGATGGGTATCAAGGTGGGCACGTACTGCATGGAGCAGTGGGTGTTATACGAAAACAATGGATCGTGGATCACCACATCAAAAACCAATGATGTACTGTATGGTGACTAACATAACATAATAAAATTAAAAAAAAAAAAAAAAGAACTGCTTCTTCTGTTACATCTTTGCTCCGAATCCTTGGCAACATCCCCATTAGGAAGGGGTAAAGTGGACTGCTTTGCATCCCTTGTAGTGGCTGGCAAGGCACGATGTGCAGTTACTCAATGGATGCTGATTAACTGGGAGATGTCAGCCTGAAGGTGGTTCTGACACTGGGCTGCTGAGCTCTGCTTTTAGCCACATCTTGTTAAATTCATGTGTCAATGATGTGTATGAATACATAGAATGTATGCTTATCAGATTTGCAAATGACCCGAGGCTGAGATGGATAGCAAATATATTAGATGACAGAATCAGAATCTGAAAACATTTTGACAAGCTTCCTTTAACAGGATGAAATTTAATAGGGATAAAGGTAAAAGCTTACCTTAAAAGAAAAACAAAAAACAAAAAACTTTTCCTGCTGAACAACTGCATGTGGAAATGGGGAAGATTCTCAGAAAGGACCATTGGTGGTACAGTGGCCACACAGGCCAATGGAGTCTTGGACTTATTTGGAGAATAGAAGGAAGGAGGTGAAAGTGGCCCCGTTGGCATTGGTTAGACCTCCTCTGAAGTCTTGTGTGCAATTCTGGGTTCCACATTTTCACAGAGATATAGACAAATTGGACTCTAGGTAAAAAATGTCAGAGGGTCTTAAACCTATGTGGTGAAATGAGTATTTTTCTATGATAAGAGAAAATTCATAGGAAATATGCCTTTTTTTTAAACAGTGGAAGTACCATCACGAGGAAAAGAGGTTTGTCTGGTATTGCATGTTCTCAAGAGTTTGACTAGCATTAGCTAGCTGGAAGTTACAGAGAAAACAACTCTGGCTAACTCTCAGGAAAAACTTCTGAGTAGCCAGCTTTTAATTAAATCATGAATTGCCCAGGAAAACATCGAGTTGTCCAATTTCTTTCCAAGAGAAGGGAAAATCCAAGAGGAAAAGGCTGCATGAAAACAACAGATACTACTACATACTTATTAGAATGGCTAAAATCCAAAACTCTGACAACACCAAATGCTGGCAAGGATGTAGAACAACGAGAACTCCTACTCAGTTCTGGTGGGAATGCAAAATGGTATAGCCACTTTGGAAGACAGCTTGGCGGTTTCTTGCAAAATTAAATATACTCTTACCATACCACTCAGCAACCATGTTTTTTGATATTTACCCACATGAGTTGAAAACTTATGTCCACACAAAAACATGCACTCAGATGTTTATAGCAGCTCTGTTCAAAATTGCCAAAACTCAGATGCAACCAAGATGTACTTCTGAAGGTGAATGGATAACCAAACTGGTACATCCAGTTTTTATTTATTATTCAGTAATAAAAAGAAATGAGTTAATCAGGCCATGAAAAGACATGGAAGAACTTTAAATGCATTTTGCTAAGTGAAGAAAACCAATCTGAAAGGGCCACATACTGTATGATTCCAACTATATCACATTTTGGAAAAGACAAAATCACGAGACACTAAAAAGATCAGTGGTTGGCAGAGGTTGAATGGGAGGTGGGGAGGGATGACCAGGTGGGATACAGGGGGCTTTCAAAACAGTGGTTTCTGCATATTGTTATTTTGCTTATTCTGCATGATATTATAATGGTGGATACATGTAATTATATTTGTCAAAACCCACAGAATATACAACACCAAGGGTGAACCCTAATGTAGACTATGGACCTTGGGTGGCAGTGATGTGTCAATGGAGGTTCATGGATTGTAGCAAATGTACCACACTAATGCAAGATATTAATAATAGGGGAACCTGTGTATGGGGCTGATGGGGGGTATATGGGAACTTTCTGTACTTTCTAGAAACCTAAAACTACTCTATAAAAAAGGATACAGGAGCTAGTGGTGGGGTAGGGCATAGTGACTAGGATCTACTGGGCTGAGGCTTTTCCTGTGGCATCTAAAAGGGGTCTGTAGAGATTACAGTGGAGGAAGAGAGCTGACCTCAGGAGCAGAAGAGCAATACCCAGTGTCAGGTCCAAAGAACGCTTGGAGATCATAGATGGGAACTTCAAGTAAAGAGGAGTTTATAAGGAGTGTCAGGCTACAGAGGAAGCCTCCAAGATAGAAAACAAAAGCATAGCAAGTTGTCAAGTTGTCACGGCTTCAGGACTCTGGTGTGGGACAGCTGGTTCAAAGGCATAAGGAGTGACTGGCCTTGAACTTCCGGTCTCTGGACAATTCACAATAAACTGGGGGACTACTTCCTGGAAATGCCCCACACACATAGACACAGACACATATGAGAAGAGCTGAAAAAATAACATGGCAGCCAAACTACATATTTTTATATTTGTTACTATTCTATTAGGTTCCTTTGGAGAGAGAGAGAGAGAGAGAGAGAGAGTGTGTGTGTGTGTGTGTGTTATTCAGGTAGTAAGGGAGAAGGGAAATTATTTGGAAAGCAAAGGAAGAAAAGACAAAACTAGAAACCAAGCCATTTCAAGGATTGAACTCAAGAATTTTGCAAAAAGTGTTTAGGAAGACATGGGACTCTAGTATTTACCAAGAATGGCATTAGATAATTTTTCTTGCTAATGGATCTGAAGAATAGTTTCCTATCTAGCCTGGGAAAATTTGATTACTTTCTGAAGTTAAAAAAGATAAGCGAGAGTTGTGATAATAGTTTCGGATAAACATTTCTAGAATTAAACAATTTTTTTTTTGGATGAATTATCTAGTACAAACTGTGTAGCTCTCAGAGTAGAACATTTATTTGTTAGCATGGCATTCTTTTTTTTCTTTTAAAAGAGGTGACAGGAAAAGGGCCTGGTAAGAAGGACTGTGAAATGACCAAGCTGTGCACAAAGTGAAGCACATGTCTTCTGCTTCATATGGCCTTGGGGGGAGATGTGAAGAGACGAAGCACGTTCAGTCGTGCACGTACGCGTTGCAGATGTACCCTGAGAGCTAGAACAGCGAAGAGGGAAGAACACAGTAAGAAGAGGGAGTGACAGGAGAGAAGTAGGGATAATGGAGAGTATGAGAGTAGAACAGCAAAGGACAGAAGAGAAAGAGGGGAGAGAAAAGAGGGGCACATGACTCCTGTAATATGACCTGGGAAAGAATATTTAAGCCATGAACTTCTTAAAGAGATTTCTGAACACAACATGATCTGGTAATGACCAGCAAAGCTGCAGTCGTCTTAAGTAATGTTACTTGTACGACATCGAAAGTGTAGAAATCAAAACTCCTCCTTCAAGTAGATGTATCTTCTCCCCATGTTCCTTTCCTGTGAAAAGGCAGATCCCCGTCAGGCTTGTGATGTGCTGTCACACCTGTTTAAAAGTCTAGCCATGTTTTTGGTTGGTGGCCCTCGAAATGCTTGCCCCGTCCTGTTGGGATCGCTGAGGCTGCAGTTGAGAACTGCTGAAGAGCTGTTGTATGTGGTACACGGGGTGGGGGGCTTTCGTGTTGCTCTCAGAGGTCCACCGCCGCAGCTTGCGGCAAACGGTTTCTCTCTGTGTCACACATCTGCAAATTCAAATTCAAGGAAACCCATTCAACACAGTGAAATTAAGTAATAATTTAAGTGGATATACTTCAGTACAAAAGGATTTATTTTGGTGTGTTTTTAGGGCTTGGTACAACACACTGATACAAAAATACTGAATCACCAGAAAAAAAAAAGTGTTATAAAGGATGTGAGAAGGGAAAAAAAGAACAAAGGACTTTTCTCCAATCAAATGCAAATGCAAATGACCCGCAAGATTCTGAAAACACTCTTTCTCCTGACAATGAACATTTTCATGCAGTGAAATCCATTTTTGAGACTCATTAGCAAACGCTGTGATCTTGCTTATTTTGTATAGCCGCGTCTGGTTATTTCAAATTGATTAGGAGACCTCTGATGTGGGAGAGCGAATCACTGAACTACCCCAGGTATTTCTGTAATTGGTTATCATGCTTAATTACAAATGTTTCAGCACAGCCAATTTATTTTGGAGCAGATTTTCCTTGCCTTTCCGCTGTCGCTCCTGCCAGTGCTGTTTTCTGTTTTCAGGGAGAGAAAAGGGAGAGAGCGAGCGAGTGTGTGCAGGCAAATTAACCTTCTCCTGGGCATGTTTTGGTTCTAAAAAAAAAAGCAGATTAATGGGTTGATAGATTCATTCAAGGTATTCTATCAACAGCCGTAGTCGAAAAGGAAAGAAACGGAAACATGTATGTATTGGTTTGTAG
The DNA here is from genome assembly GCF_029215605.1 of Mirounga angustirostris. Lineage (NCBI taxonomy): Eukaryota > Metazoa > Chordata > Mammalia > Carnivora > Phocidae > Mirounga > Mirounga angustirostris. The sequence continues at coordinate 129,921,553 of NW_026991715.1, forward strand.
TGGGAGGTCACTCATTGCAAACTGTTACCAATCTTCCCTGGTTCTATTATTTCCATTAACTAGTGCTGAGAGCTGGAAGTTCAGTGCTCTCATCTCTCTCACCCTGCCACCGTGCTGGCTGACCTTCATGTATTCAATCCAATTGCTCCTGAGCTCATCAGAGATAAATGGACTAGAATAGAACAGAATATGGCTCCACATCGTGCTATTCATCGTCTGGCGATCCTGAAGACCTGAGTAACTGGCTAGTTGTGCTGGTGTCCTGGACTGCAGACGGGGCACACATTACATTCTCCACAGTCTCTCTTTCACAGCCTGGGGCATTCCAGAGTCCAATAATGGGAGGTGGGATTCTGGCCAGGGTCCTGGCATTGTGCCTCCTGCCTCAGCCCTTCTGTGAGGATCTGCGTGAACTTTGCAGCACCAGAAAGCTGGCAAGACCCCGAGCTTGATATCTTATGATTAGAATGAGACTTAAGGAAATATGGGCATTTTTTTCCCAGGTCATCCCTCCTGGAGACCAAACATCACCTGTTAAGAAGTGTCTTCTTTCCTGTGATATGACAGATATTTTTGGTACAAAAGCAGAACATGCATTATTTCATGTCCACTTTGATTTCTGTCTAGGACTTTCAAATTTAAAGAATGTTGCCATTATTATCTTAAGAATTGAAGTAAACTTTCAAATAAAAGTAGGTTCTAAAAAAGATCTGATTGCTAAAGAATGGGAGAGGTTAGATTTGATCCAGTTCAATTCCCCATTGGTGAAATTTACTGGTTATTTGTGGGAAATTGTTAAAAAAAATAGTGCTGGGAGGGCTCCTTGAAATAAATTAGGCTCATTTACCTTCCAGATGACACAGATCAAGAGAAGTCAAGTGACTTTTCAAGGTCAGTAGTGGGGGAGCTGAAACCAGAATCCAGCTCTACTTCACGTGATGGGAAACAGAAAAAAAAGTTTTCTGTTTTTTCTGATTAATGCCCCAAACATGTCAGGATTTTTCTGTCTTTATAGAGTGATTTTATTTTGCTTTTCTTGTGACGATATACAGGAATTATTGACGATAGTAGTACAGAGTATAATTAATTATAAGGAATGATATTTCAAATTGAAAATTTCATTTTTCAATATTTATTTCAGGATCTAGTGAAATTGTGTTTGATTTTTTAGCATTTGAATACATAGAGAAAGCACTTTTCTTGTGGCAAAGATATCTATTTTATAGTTTCTGGTATTTACTATCAGCATTTTAGTAAACTTATGTAAATCATTATCGAGGGTGAGAATTAATTTTAAGAAAAGTAGCCATTGGCAACATTCACATAAATGTGTGAGAAAAACATTCCAAATGGGGATTTTATAGTCACTGAAGGAAAAGCTCTTCTGTTATATTAGAGCTGCCAAAAGAATTCAGAACTCGAAAGATCCAAATGACAGCAAAGCAGATTGAAGCCATTCTTCCCTCTACATTCTCCTTTCTTTATGCATTCAGGGCTCTGCATCAAGAAAACTTATATGCAAGGGGTGCAGAACAGATCCAATTATACAGAGCTCTAGCTAATGTCTGATGCTTTAAGTACTTTTCAAAATTTCTGTAGATCACCAGAGAGCCACCTCTCAATTTCTCAAAGTAATGAGGAAATCCTTGGAATACATTACCCCCAAACCCATAGAATGAAGTAATTAGCATTCATTACCAATTTTATTTCAATGGCTAATTGCACTTCATACCCATATATTGATACAAAAAACTGGACAGTCAAGTACATTTACTATCATTTGTTATATGGACATGGAGAGAACAGTTGAAGTTTTTTGCTGCTCCACAATTCTGCAAAAATTTGCACACAGTTTGATAGAGTGCTGTGATTCATTGAAAACCAGACCTGACACCAGTGAGTGGAATAGGCCGGGGGAGGTTCTTGAACAGTAGGAAGGATACCATTGCATTTGTGGAGTAGGAAAGGAGTGTCCCTGATTGAAGGTGGTGATGTGGCATTTGTATGTATGTATATGGATTTGGACACCTATGATGGGCCTAAATGAGCATGGACAAAAGCTTGAGAGACTTTGGCATGAGTGTCCACTGAGAATGATGAACTAGGCAAATTTCTGTTTGAGGGGCATACTTCTAGATTTTGTGTTCTCACTTAGGAAGAAGACCCCACTAATCTTTGTTCGAAAACACCAGAGGGCTGCAGATGTCCATAAAATTAGCTCATCTCATCCTGGCCTCCTTTGCATTACCACATTAACAGAATAGAAAAAAAAAAGAAGTGTACATTTGATGTCTTCACTCACAGGAAATTTCTGGAGCCCTCTTATAAGCCAAGTACTGTACCAGGAGCTTTTGTTTGCATATTGGGGTGCAAACAACAGAAAACACACTAAAAATAGGAAATTTGGGAAGGATATAAGAGGACAATTAAAAAATGTGTGGGTTTTGTGTAGAAGAACCATAAGAGCTTGTGAGTTACCTCGGGGCTGGTGAATATAGAATTAGAATGTCTTCATGACCCTCAGGCCCAAGTGGCAGTTGGAACTCAGAGGAAGGACTGACCATCAGGGGATCTAACTCACAGGAGGGATACCGAACAGTAAGCCTTTAGAGAAAGAGCCGGAGGAATAAGTACTTTCCCCCAACTCTCCCTCCTCCATCACATCTCATGCTGGGGCTTTCTATTGGCTGAACTCAATCAGAAATGGGAGGAAAAGAGAACCTATTGATGCAGTCCATTGTGGGTCAACATTTTGGTGGACAGATCAGGGTGTAGAGGGAGGTCGGTAGAAAGGGATTGTCCTGAGAATGCTAAGGATGCATGCTTTCTCTCACTTCATTGCTCAAACAGCCCAGCGTGGGTAGTGTAGGGCACAGTTTTTAGTTGCAAACAACAGAAATCAACTTTGGCTGGTTTAAAGCAGGAAAGGATTTAGAGAGCCTTCTGGAATCCCGGGGACACCTGGAAAACCAGGTTCTGGGAGGACTCCACTGCTTCTTACCCTGGATTTTCATCAGAGACACTATTACAGCTGCTGTTCCAGTAACTGATAATTTTGCCTTCACAGCCAGGGATTTTTCCTCATGGACCCTTTTCCTTGTTTCACCAGCTGCTGATTTAAAACTGGGGTGTGTGCTTACGACTGGCAGGCTCTAGGTCTCTTGATTGAGCTTTGCTTCAAAACAAGGTGGGAGAGTGAGTACTTGGCATCATTAGCTTTCCATAGAAGGGCAGTACCTCTTACAAGAATTTCCAGGTAAAGAATTCTCCAAATTTAGGAATGAGGGTCCAGTGATGGGTGTCCTAAGCGTGTGCCAGATGTCACTACATGTGGGTTTTATTAACTCCGTTTTGCAGATGAAGATCAGGTTCAGAGAGGCTAAAAACTTGCCAGATTTATAGCTTTAGTTGAGAGTCAAACCTTAAGAGCAGGTTTTGGCTCTTTCTACTATGTCAAAATTTCTCTCAACTCTTTCAGATAATTCAATCTGATTTCCACTTTAGTGAATTCGTTTTCTTTTTAAGACAGCACTGGATATTTTTTTGAAAGTGCAAATGATTCTCAAGTTAACTTGGATGAAGAAATATATGAGAAAAACATAAAAAAAAAAGAAGAATAGTGAGAGGAGATATGTTTTCTGAGTATTACAATATAATAGAATGCTGTAGTAATAGGAATAGTGTGGTGTAGGTACAGAGATAGATTAACAGTAAACTGGAAGTTCCAAAAATAGGTCCACATAAGTGTAATACTGATGCGTGTGATAGAAGTGGAATTTTAATACAGTGGGAGCAAAGGGTAGTTGTTACCAATTTGTTGGGACAACCTGCTGACCATTTGATTAAAAAAATTACACCTTACACTAATTGAATTCCAAAGGCATTAAATGTTTTATTTTTTATTTTTATTTTAAAAAATATTTTATTTATTTAGGTGAGAGAGAGAGTGAGCGAGAGAGAGAGCACAAGCCCGGGAGAGAGGGAGAAGCAGACTCCCTGCTGAGCAGGAAGCCCGGTGCAGGGCTCCATCCCAGGACCCTTAGCCCAGCTGAAGGCAGACACTTAGCCGACTGAGCCACCAAGGTGCCCCACATTAAATGTTTTAATATGAAAGATGGAAAAGAACAGAAGAAAATGTAGGTGAATAGTTTTGTGATCTTGATCTGTATAAAGTATTTTTAAGTGTAGCACCAAGGTGAAGAAGACAGAGAAAACTATTGCTCGACTGGAGTATGTGAAAAGTAAACATTTCTCCCTAGCAATCACAGTATAATACATTGCCTCCTGGAAAAACAACTGCAAAATATATGAAATAAAAGAGCTAATATTCTTAGTACGTATAGAGAAAAACTCACAGAAGAAGACATGAAATGGCCAATTAACATATGGAAGGATGTTAATCTCATTTGTAAAGTAATCAAATGAATTCATATTTCAACAGAATTAGCAGAAATCAAAGCAAGTAACCATATCCAAGGTAGGCAAGAATGTGTGTGTATATGATTTTTATTTTATACTGTTTCTTACTGGGGTCAAAATTGGGTTAGTTTTTTTGGAGAGTTATTTGATATTATAAACCGAAACTCTTTAAAATGCAAATACCCTTTGTTCAAAAAATTCACTTACGGAAATTTTTCATCTCAAAATAGTTCAAGAAACACATAAATCATATAGAGATGAACATTACAGTGTTATTTTTAATAGAAAAAATTAGGAAAAGAACTAATTATGCATGAACTGGGGATAAATGATTCATGTACATTTATAAAGTGGAATAGTATTTAGTCATGAGAAGGCACATATCTATCTATGGATATCAAAAGAGATCCATGATATGTTTTTAGCTGAAAAAAAATAGGGTATAAAATAATATGAATAACATTTGTAATATTTGGAAGAAAAAAGCATTATATTTAGAAATAGCTGGGAAAATTATGCTCTAAATTGTAAGCAGTGATTTTTATCTCACTAGTAGCCTCTGAAATAATGTTTAGTTTTCCTTCACCCATTTTGACATTTTCTAATTATCTTATGATTAAACATTGATAAGCATGATAAAAAACAAAAAAAGCTATTTCTGTTTTGAAAAAATGAAGTAAAAGATATGTATCATCATTAAGCAACATATAAAGCCTAGTTTCCATGTTCTCATTTTACATGATTTTTCTAGCGTGATTGTGTGTGTGTGTGTGTGTGTGTGTGAGAGAGAGAGAGAGAGAGAGAGAGATTGAGAGAGAGTAAGAAAAAGGTAGAAAGTGGCCAGGAGGAGAGAAAGATGGAGAAGACAGAGTGATTTGTCTTAATTTTCAATCCTCGGATGATGTGGAAGGAGAGAGCTGATGACTGTAACCTGCACCTAAATCCTGCTTCTATCACAAGACCTTTCTCAATTCTAAAGGACCACTCTGTAGGCAAGGTTGAGTTTGATATCAGTCCTGTAGGGAGCCAAGACAGCCTCAAATCTGAGAACTATGAGACTTCTGTATTCAGGGCTGTTCTGAAACCTAACTCCTAAGGAGTGGGCTTTTCTATGGATGGGCTGTGGATAGAGAGAAGGAAGACAATGGCTTACAAGGAAGAAATAAAGGAGAAAAAGGGGAAAAGAAAGACCACATATAGAGAGGAACAGGAAATGGAGCCCATAAGGAAAATAAAGGACAGAGTCAGACAATTAAAAAAAGAATCTAGTTTAAATTTCTTCCTAGAGTACCAGTCATAGAATGGATCACAGTGATCTCCTCCAACCTGTTCTTAGTACAGGTGAGGAAGCCAAAGCCATAAGAATTTAGGTGACATGCTGAAAGCCAGTCGATTAATCAACACAGATCTGAGACTGGAATTCAGGTCTTCTAGCCCCCAACCCAGTGATGTTTCCACTGGCACCTAGTTCTTTCAGGAGGTTAGAGCAGCAGGATCATCGTTAATTAATGAAATTAGTGTGGAACAGATATGGACATTAGTACAGCAAGATGACGAATAATCTCAAGGGTTTGAGATTGCTTCTTTTTGGGGATTTTGCTACTTTTTATTTTGTCTAGTTCATAAAATTTAGTAGGTTTTTTTTTCTAAAACAGAGTATTATATTTAGGAAAGTGCCTTTCAACATGAGAGGGCTCTCATGAGACAAATAGAGCTAATTTCCCAAATAGTTGAATAATAATCTATGAGGGTCCCAAAGAATAGAGACCTGATGATAATAACACTTACTTTTCTTGAGCAAGTGTGTTCACGTTTTCTGTTGGAGAAGATCAAAGGACCAGTAGTGAAGAGACATGTTCAAAAGGCAAGTCATCATCATTGACCAAGTTTTATCTCTTTGCATACAGACAACTCACAGCCAGAGCAATAGCAAAGGGGTCTGCCAAGTGAAAGGAAAGGACACTGGAAGCAAGAGAGAAATAATTTCCTAGCAAGAAGGGCTGTGTGAGGATGGTTCAGCTGGTGATCCATTATGCCTGTTAAGAGGCCAAAGAGAACTGTAGATCTCTCAGGTCCATGGGGGCAGAGGCAAGGGAATAAGTTGAAGGGAACACAGGAATAAATGAAGTGCCTTAACAGCTGAAAAAGGCTGATGGATGTGCTCTGCACCTCAGAAGACAGAGCTCCCAGCAGGAGAATAAAGAGGGCAGCAGAGCAGAGCCTGCTAGAACCACAGTTAGGGAACTGATCCTCTAATAACCTCCCGTTTCAGGAGTTTATAATGTGCTATAAAAACCCCCCGTCTCTAGACTAAAACCTGGCACGACCACACTTAACTGCATTTTACTGCCATCACACAAATCCCCGATTTGCTGTTACTTTCTCTAAAATAGGGCTGGATCTATTTTCAGCATTGCAGGTGCCAAGATGTTTTGTAAAAATTCTCCGTGGAGAATGGATTTGATTTTTAAAATGCAGAAACTGGATTTCAATTCTTAAATTGAAATGCTGGACTGGGCACCAAGGACATTTTGATTAAATCATGCCTATGTTCAGGCTATTAATTCCAACTTGGATGGTGTCTGTAGATATAGAAAACTACTTGAAAAGCAGAGATACTCAGAGTCTCCAATGGGTGAAGGTCATCTAATAGCTAACTCTCCTCAGTGGCCTTCATAACAAAATTCTGAGACGCTTTTACTTCTCACACCTATTGGCAGTTCCATTTACTATCAGTAAAGAGGAAATGAAATATTTTATTTTGTAGAAGAGTCTATTGATACTTAAAAAAATAGACCCAATAATAGACATAATGCTTACAAGTGTACTTCAGATATTGCAATCACCAGTAATAAATGTTCTTATGCCTTCACCTGACACAGTTTTATTTCGGTGGTTGGCTGTGGGTCATGATCTATTCATTCTATGCTAACTAGAATGTTCTATGCTAACTAAAACAGGCTAACCAGAGTTCTTGTTAAATGACTGTGCATGGTCAAATTCAGAATCAGAAATAAAAGTCAGGTCATTGTATCTCTACTTGCCTTTTCTACATCATGTTCTACGAACATATATGTTCTATAACATAAATATATATAGTTTGTTTATACAGTACAGTATAATCTATAAAGAATACATTATAATGTATTACCATTATTCATTAATTTCCAGCTACCTCTTCCTAGGTACCTAGGATACACTACAAAGTACAGGAGAGAAAAGGCTGCTATCATGGAAGCATAATAGTTTGAAGTAAAAAACACACATAACTGTTTAGAGAGCCAAAAGCCAAATTAAACAATTTATAATATTTTGTATTTTCTCAGATTTGTTCCTGAAGAAAGGATCACTTTGATATTCCAGCTGTTCCAGCTAGCCATTTTCAAAGTGAACTGCTATTTGCTCTTGCCTCTATTGGTTTATTTACTTTCAAGTTAGAGCCCCAGCTTCAAGCTGATATTTTTAATTCAAAGGTCAAAATAATCCCTTCCCTTCTATTTTGAGGAACTAGTGGGCTAAGTATGCTCTTCTAGGGAAGAAACATTTTGTACAATGGGTGGAAAAACCTTAGGTTTTCCCAACTTTAAGCTACATGTTGTATTTTTCTTTCTCTTGTCACCAAGGCCAGTGTATGGAGGATTAAAAAGCCCCCTTACCAATACCCATAGTTTATTATTTTAACTGGTCAAGACCGAGTTCCGGAAATAGACTAAACATTTTCACAGGGTCTCTCTTGTATGCAGGTCCTTTGCAAGTATTTTGATTCTGTTTTTAAGGTTGAACTCTTTTACTCGAATTTCCTGAATTATAGAATGGTGTGTTGCTTTTTATCAGAAACCTTCGTCAGTTCTTTTGTGTATTTTGAACACAAAAAGTCAATTGGTGCAGTGATTAGAGTGTAACTGGTCTGCAGTTGTTTTTATCTAATTTTCTCAAGTACTCTGTATGATGAAGTTCTACTGGGATCCATCTGTGTATGGTGCGCTTGGAACGTGTAAAAGAAACCATTTTCTAGCCTGGGCGATGGCTTCCTGGAGGAATGTCTTGAGTTGAGTCTTGAACAATCAGTATAAGCTGCCAAATGCATGTTTTTTGCACAAGAATTCCAGGCAGAAGAAACTGTGGGTGAGTTTTGAGAGATAAAAAAATACGGTGAATTCATAAAATTGAGTGTATGCCTGGAATGTGGGGGTGTATGTATGCAGGGAAGGGGGATTAGTGCAGAGGAGAAAGATAGGACATGACGTCTGGAAGGTAGGCAGGGTCCAGATGTATAATGGCTTTGTCAGGGTAGGTGATGGGGAAGGAGGAACTATCAAAAGATGTAAAAAGGTAACCAGTTGTATACAGTGAGACCAACTACTTAACATGCTGCACTAGAGCCCTTTGAACTTACCGTTGTGTTACCAAGCACGCTGTTCTCCTGGCTTCATCAATTGCCAGGCGTCTTTTAGCTGAATGGAGCAATTTGCTGGGCTTTCCGGTAGCAGCACTTACCCTCCAGGTGCAGTAAATTCCTTGGGACTCCTTCTTTTCTTTTTCCCTCCCGTGCTTTTACAATCCCTGATTCTTTCCCAGATACAAACTATTGTATTAATGGATAAATCTAGATTAAAGTTGTTCCTCCCTTGTCACATATTTGCATTTGAGCCGGGAATCCTCAGAAATGGTTTTCTTGGAGGAGACTTCAGGCCCCATGCCAGGCGTGAAGAGATTGTGAGCTCTGGGCTCATCTCAAGCGAGGCCATGCAAGTGACTGTCTACACTGACTTCCAAGATGTTTAGTTTTGGTGCTTAATTTGGTCTGCCTGCGAGAGGCTCTCCATTACACCTTCTAAAACTAAACTGAGTATGTGTGGATGTGTATTTAGATTCAGCATAATGCTGTGTGTATGATTTTTTTAAATTTAAATTTCTTTCTTTCTTTTTTCCCCCTAGTTTGTGCTTTCAAGAATCAACTAAGAAAGTTCTGTTATTTGATCCTGCTGATGTTCCCTTTCACCACTTCCTTTTTATTTCCTATTCCCTTTTAACTGTCTAGCTTTCTTTGATATGATTTCATCTCTCTCTGTAATGGCAATGAGAGAGGATGTTTTTTCCCAAGGCCATGGCATGATATGCCTTTTAATTCATTTTAGGCTTATTACCTTGCAAATGTAAGAATGAATTAGGGCTCTATTTGCCTGGGCCAGGCATGCTTTAGACATGTTGAAAGGTGAAAGTGTGCATCAGACCCCATGTACACTTGACAGCCCCTTTCTATAACAGAACTGGTCGTTAGAGGTTTGATTCTTGGGTCTGCCACTTTTCTACATTGTGACTTCGGATAACCCACATAATCTATCTGCTAACTGCCTCTTTCTTTATAAAATAGCAAAAAGACTATAATTTTACCTTCCTGAACTCCCAGGGATGTCGTGAGCTTTCCGATCAGGTGTGAAAGTTGCTTTGAATTCCATGAATTCCATGTAAGAATGCTTTTAAAATAGCTTAATATAAAAATGTTAAAGAGAGAGCATATTTTGTTTTGGAAAACAATGTATTTTTTAGAAATAATATTTCCATTCCACAATTACAGTTAAAAATTTTTTTTTACTGTGACTTCTGGATCTTATTTTAACACATGATTTAACAATATGCTGTGCTTTTGACAGTGGTATACATCTTTCTCTAGAAATCTGTAAGACTGTGCTGTTAATTTGAACCTAGGGAGTGAATCTGGTCCCCAGTGAATATGGCCACCACTGGAACCTGATGTCCGATTAACAATCCACAAAATAAAAATCACAGATAATACTGCTATATTGTAGAGCAACTCTTTTCAGTAAAACATAGTGCTTATTTTGCAATGCATTTTTCTTTCTCAGTCATTTCCTTTTGGCTGACCTATTAGTAACTCTGAAGATAGAATACATTACTCTGTAACTTTAGGGGGAAGAAAGCTTTGTAATTAACACAGAGACCATGCATTTATATTAAGTGATATGCATAATGAAGTGCCCTTATATTTATATTTATAATTCCTTGTTATTATATACCTTCAGTTCTTTCCATGTTGGATGGTGGCAATTTGCCACTATTTTTTTTTTTTAGAGAGGAAGGGAGCATATGGTCAGTTCCCTAAATCTGAAAATTCAGACCATACATACTCACTAATGAAATGATTTTGGAATTATGGAAATTGCTTCTTTCTCTCTCAAGACTACAGCTATGATTCCCAGCTCTGGTTTCATTGCCCTCCAGGGTAGCTTCAAACATCCCAGAAAGTGGCATGAAAATTTTAAGGCAAAATTAATTTAAACTCATTCTAAATTAGAAACAAATGCATGCCAAAGGGTGCTGTTAAAGAAATATTATCTTGATATCTGATAAATGTAATTTCTAACCTGAAAGTATTCCATTCAATGCATGCTGTGTCCTAGATGGGGACTCTGTGGAGGCATGGTGTGGCCCCACTGAAAGCGGATTGGGAGGAAGAATTTAATTATTCTACAGAAAGTTCTTTTTCCAGATTTTCGAATTAAGGCTTGAAATAATTTCAGGACAATGCGAAAGAGGCAAAATTATAGTTGAAGGTTGACCCCTGTTTTCTGCTAAGTCTGAGTTCCATCTGAACTATAGATAAACCTCCATGCAAGGGTGAAGAATGTTTTGTCTCATATTCCTTTCACTTTATGATGTCTGTCCCATCAGTACGTGAGTTGCTCTTCAGTCCTTACCTGATGTCATCTACCAGCTGTCCCTTAAAGTGCTCATAAGAAACATCCCCTTACTTCACTGCATCATTACCATGCTTTTAAGAGAATTATTGTGTCAATTAATTGGCCTTCGGGAGTAAGAACATTCTTTATTAATCATGGCAGTCTGGCCATCAATATTTTTGCATTATTTCTTCTATTCTGATCCCTTTGCTGAAGTTCAGCATAATTTCTTTTGAGCCCAAAGGCATGTTATTTCCTTTCTCCCATGCCTCTATGAGTTCTTTGCCTCATCTTAAATGGGACCTTTTTTTTTTTCTTTACTTAAAATATCTTTAGGATTATTTCAAGGTAATTTTTATATTTACAGTCCACAAAAATCTTCTTAATTTTTACTGTTCCATTTATTTGAAATCAAAGTATAACCTCTTACTTTCCTTGACTCATGAGTAATTTCTCCAGCAGTGGGGAAAAAAGATTTATTTAAAATTGTTCCTGTTTCATTGATATGTAATTCATATATAACCATGTAGTAGTTTGAGGTGTACAGAAAGGCTCAGATTTAGATTTCACAACTGCTTAAAGTTGTATTTAGAGCAAATGGTGACGTTTGGAACAGTGGAGCCTGGGTATGTCAGTATGAATCTCAGTTAGCAATTTGGTTAAGATCTGAAAAAAATGTAAGTAAACAAGGTAAGTAAACAGCCTACAAGATGCTGAGGCCCTGATGGACCAAAAACTTCCAGTAGTACCTTACATTTCTATGCCTTTTTTTTTTTTTAGAAAATAGGGAAGCAGGTTTCATCATAAACCTAAATTTTTTTTTTAAAGATTTTATTTATTTATTTGACAGAGAGAGACACAGCGAAAGAGGGAACACAAGCAGAGGGAGTGGGAGAGGGAGAAGCAGGCTTCCTGCGGAGCAGGGAGCCCGATGCGGGCCTCGATCCCAGGACCCTGGGATCATGACCTGAGCTGAAGGCAGACACTTAACCATCTGAGCCACCCAGGCGCCCCATAAACCTAAAATTTTCAAGGGGAGTTAAGAATGGAGTGGTAAAGGATGAATACTCTTTGTATATGCTGAAATTTTTTTCTCATACCAATTTTAAAGTATTCTTATTATTAGCACTATTTGATATAAATATCTAGATGCATCTGAAGTCTACTTTAGTATTATGGAAGAGGCATAACAAATATATCTGTCCTATAACAAAAAAGATTCATGACATATCAAATTGTGAATGATGATTTGACTCCCTCTGTAGCCAAGATCTTAAAAGGCAAAAAACATTGAGAAGAAATGCAAATGATGCGTAAGGCAGAGACACCTAGTTGAACAGTCTGTGGACTCTGTCCAGTGTGGAATGATGCAGCTGTGTTTCCCAGTTCCTTTGCCCTTGGAGGTGAGCCTATGTGACTCATTCTCAACAGTGAAGTATAAGAGAAAGGACTTCCAGACTAGTGTGATTAAGAAATAGGTGGGTTGTGGTGGATCTTTCAGGATCCATCAGCTGAGTGAAGAGAACTCCTGGGACCTAGAAGAGGGTGGCAGCCTAAGGAAGATGGAAAAAATATGCGCACTGAGTGGCCATGTGAACTGGCCAACAGACTGCCCAACCAAGAACACCCTCCCTAATTCTCCTGTGAAAAATCAACTTTTATTGTGTTAAGCCACAGAGAAGTTGGGGCAGCTAGCATTTACATTGACAAATATAATATGAAAGATATATTCTATTTATGGGACACTCAGCACAAATCATTTGCAGAATAGCCAACAGTAGGAGGAATCAAATTGAATACATGCTTATTATATATCTCTTTAAGTTCAGCATTTGGAAAATATTCTAAAAGAATTCCCACATTTCTAATCTCATTGATCATCTTTTTAATGGAGTGTGTCTGAAAGGTTTTAATGAACTTGTTGAAAGACTAAGGGTTTTGATGGCCTTTTACTTTAAAGGATTATAGTACAGTGGTTATCCAAGTGTGTGCTTATCATTTATGTAATACATCTAGTACATGGTTCAAATGCACAGCATGTAAAGCTTTGCCTATGGCCATATATTAGCATTAATTATTTTGGATATCATATAGCACAATACAATATTCTTATTACAAGATACTTAAGATTATTCACATGTTATAAGAACTGGGGATGCCAGTGCATTGGACATCAATACATGATAGAGAAAAGGACTTAACATGCTCTAACATTCTAAAGTTCACCATTTTCTAGCATGGACATTTTCTTTCTCTTCTCTTCTCTCATATAATTTCATGGAGACTTGATAAGACTTCAAATTCCAAAATGTTCCAACTGAAATGTGACATGATAGTAAAAATTAAGAAGCATAGTTCTTATTTTACTTACCTGCATTCAAATGTGATAGTTTTGAAGGCTTCTGGGGATTTGGGATAAATTTTACTTTAAATACTATATCAGGAAAATTTTGATGTTGATCGCAGATGGGACTATCATATTTATAACTCAGTTGTAATTCAGTCATTACTTTGGGGATAGAGAGTCCTCCAGGGAGAGTCACATATTTACCTGATGTATCCCAATGCTCAGCTCTGTATTTGTAACTCTCTTTCTACCAAGAGATGTGTAAAATCACAAACGACTGGTCAACTCCCTATTGGATGCAACTGAGAAGGCTTATGAATTCCATTTTCCACTTATTAAAATTTAATGCTCTAATATTAATAGAGGCTGTGAACTAGGTTTTTGCTAAGATTTTCAGATGAGAATCTGAAATTGGGCCAGGCTTAGCTGGTACCCAGCAATTTTGAATTTGGATCCTTCTTTCTCTTCTTGTTTCTATTCTACACCTTTTCCCCTCTTAAACTAAACTGTTCTTTTTTCACTATATTCCTCTTACATCCTCTCTTGGTGACCAGTCTTTACATCGTGGGGGGTTCTGTTTTCTGTTGGCTCAGACGGAGACAGTTTATATCCTTATCCGTAGCTTCCTACTCTACTCATCCTTCATCATCACTTCTTGCCTGGATTACTGCAATAGCCCTCTGACCTGGCTTCCCTAAATTCAGTCTTCTTTCTTTCTAGTTTGTTCTCCAGATTATATCTAGAATGGTGCTCTAGAAATGCACATCTATTCATGGCTTTCCCTACTTATAACTTTTCAGTTTCTTGCCATTGCTCTCAGGATAAAGTCCAAAGTCCTTAACAGTGTTATAGGATTTGGATTTGAGGTCTGGCCTGCTACTTATGGCTGTGTGACCTGACCTAGTTATATCTTAGTTTCATTACACAGTCAGTTCCCATTATTTGCAGTAATTCTGTTCTGGTAAGTTGTTGCAAACATTGAATTAGTGAATACTGAACCATTGCTCACAGGGGAAATACAGGGTTAGGTTCGTGTGAGCCTTTGGTCATATATTTTCATCAACGGATCAATACATAACCTTGTTTTATGTGTATATCTACTTAAAGACAGCTTACTTAATATATATTATTGATTGATTTACATTGAACACCTGGCCAGCAGCATTATAACTCATGCCTAAATGAAGCTTATCTAACATACATATTTTCTCTATGTGGCACATCACAGCCTTCTTGCACTAGACACTAGACAGCATTTCAGCACTATTCTTGGAGGCCATTTAAAATAGTGAAATAATCAACATAGCACAAAATGCAAAAATCATGGCACTAAAGACTGTGAAAAGAATACTTGTGTACAATATGAGAGCTGAAACGAGAAGGCAGAACCTCACCTTGTTTGAACTCAGCTGGGAATGGGCTTCTATCGGGTGACGTAAACTTTTCATTCTTCTGTATGTCCGTGGATGACCACAAAAGTGTATAAGTATTGACTTCGGGTTACAAATAAATTTTAGTGAGTAGGGAAATGTGCAAATAAGGAATCTGTGAATAATAGGATTAACCATGCATGAAAAAAAATATTCTATAGCAGACACTCTTAGTTTCTTATCCTCCATGTCCAACTTGTGGTTAGTTGGCTGATTTCTAATTTTGAAGGAATTGTGCCCACTGTTTGCTCTGTGGCCATGTGCTCAGGGAGGAGGCCCTGGACCCCTGCTAATGAATTCATAACCATCTGAACCAATCACTTTACCAGTGAAAGGTATAGGGATGGGCCTGTGATCCAGTGTAGCTAATGAGATCTGGGGAAGGGGGCCATATCACTGCAAGACTTCTCAGAGAGATTTTCCTGCTGGCAAAAGGACACAGAAAGAGACACCTCTCCCCCTTTTCTGTTGGAAGTTTTTGTGCCTTCCTGGAACAGCATACAGGGATGCCCTTGAAACCATGAAGACAAAGTTGATACACGAAGTATAGCTCAAAGAAAATGTCAACAAAATCTAAGTTTTTGAGGACGTTGATGAAAAACAGATTTAACCAATGAAGCCTTTTTGATATGTGAGATAATAAAACTTTATGCCTGCTTGAGTTGGTTTTGTTTGTCAATTATTTGCAGTCTAAAACATCCTGATAGTGTGCTTAATTATTCATAAGGCTGAGGTTAGGAATAAATGGGATAAAAAAATAAATAATATACATGTATATGTATATACACATGCCATCTCTCACATGGTCGAGCCTTGATAAACATTACCTTATTATATTTTAGGTATAGAAAGACTGTGTGAGTTAAAGACTAAACTATCAAATACTTGTTGTCACTGTTTCAAATTAATAGTAAAATATGCTGATACAAAACCTCGTAAGATATTTTATTTCAAAGTTTTTGCTTAGAATTATGATTCCCTTAGCTCCCTTTTCCCTCTTGGCCATTTGTAACTCAACTATTCATTTTTCTATTATATAAGACATTGGTTAATACTTTATTTTTATTTCTTTAAAGATTTTTTCATAAGAAAAATCTTTAAAGATTTTTCATAATAAATATATATATTTCATAATATATCACCCTTTATTCAATTTTTAAATTGAATAAAATAATCTCTACACCTAATGTGGAGCTCAAACTCCCAACCCTGAGATCAAGAGTCACACACTCGTCCAAATGAGCCAGCCAGGCCACCTGGTTAATACTTTAAATTGCAGTATCATGACTATTATAAAATTGTCACAATATTTCTGTAACAAATTAATTGTGCTGTGAGTTAGAGAGACCCTATATTGCAGGGGGCTTTGTGAATATCCCAAATGAAGAGTGGCAAGTTTTCAGAAATTGTGAAGTTTGTACATAAAAAAATACATTGATGGGTTTTATTCTCAGCTATTGTTTATTCATTCAACTATTTATTAAGTCTACAATAATCAGAGCATGGGCTGGGTTGCAAAGTGCTGTAGTAGATATGCATTATGCCTCTAAGACTTAGAATGCTTGGCATGGCCTAGGCTGTGAAGTTTTGGAGACCACAGGGTGCTTTTTGAAACATCTTTGTGTTGTCATGCTGTCAAGTCTAGAAACTTTAACACAATAAGCCCTCAATAAATACTTGTCCAATGATGGTCTCTTGTTATGTAGAACATGTGTGCTTGTGTCTGCTCTCTCTCTCTCTCTCTGGCACACACACACACACACACACACACACACACACTCATTCACTCATATATAGGACTACTATTTGCCAAAAGAATATATCACCCTTTCCTTTATTCAATTTTTAAATAATACTGATGACTCTGTAGTCTAGTATTTCCTGAAGTTCACACATTTCTCCATTAATTACATGCCCCCAACTATTGAAGGAGTGTCATTTGTCCGGCTTCATAGAATGCTCAGTCACTTCATGACACTGTCATATCTAGTGGCTCATAGGTGATAGCATTTGGTGACTTTATGATTTCACTTTCCTGAGAGGCCTGATGAAGCCACACCATTCACCAGGGATTTGCAGGGCTCTCATCTCTTGTGAGTGTGCACTGGGACCTTGAGCTAATGTTCTTTAACTTCCAAATGATTTCTCTGAGATATTTCTAGGATTCTGACAAGTAGTCTAAAATGCAGTTATTTTTTTCCTTACAGATAATGCATTTGAGCATCTAAAATAAAACCATTTTCTCTCTTTGGTATAGTATTTAATTTTCTTTTAAACATTTAAGTCTAATATTTTCACTTACTCTGCCATTTTTCAAAGTGCCTTGCAATCAGTGTTGACACAGGAATTATCATGTTATTCTCTATACACCATGCACAATAAAACTAAGAAACTTCTAATCAGACCTACCTCAATCATAATGATATTAACATAAAACATGAATTTAAATGGTTTTAGGCTGCTGTGTAAATGTTATTACTATTAACTACTATTTCAAATCCTCATGACTGCTGAAAATCTCACTATAATAAAAAATAGCTATTTTTAATGGAAAACTGCATCTTTTAAAATACGCACGGCTTAGATTTTAAAATGAAAGAATAAGTGGCCTTTTAGAGATTTGTAGGAGTAGTTGATTTATGTTATTTTGAATAAACATGTGATGATGGCTAACTTTGCTCTCTCCTGTAGGATGCTCATGTTTCTCTATGAGGTGGTATGTTAGGGTACTCTAAGTCAGGTGGCAGTAAACAAAACAAAACAAAATGAAACAATACAGCATTCTAAAATCTCAGTGGATTAATACCACAGAAGTTTATTCCTCCTCAGGCTACATGTTCATTGTGGATTGACAGAGGGGAGGCACTGCTCAGTGTGGTCACTCAGGAGTCAAACTAATGGAGGCTCCATCTGGACGTGAATTTCCCAGGGAAAAGACAATGCAGACTTAAAACTTCTCCTGAGAAGTGACACTGACCCTTTGTGCTCACCTTTCATTGGCCAAAGCAAGTCATATGACATGATAAGCGGCCAGGTGGGCAGGAAGTCCAGCCCTCCCACAGGCTGGAAGGAGAATTGGGATCTCTGTGAGTAGCCCTAAACCCATCATCATTGTGGATAACACTGGAAATGCAATTGGAAAGAGGAATTTGGGGCCATTTCCTGGAAGCTGTGTTTACAAAGCATACAAACAACTTTGATGTTCTTGTGGGTTGGTGTTTTTTAATTGGGGGGATTGATGGGAGGATATTAAGAGAGAAGCTTTGGGTGTTATAAGCTACTTCTTTGTCCCACCTGTATATTTCTTCAGGAAGTATAAATAGCGCTGAACTCTGTTTCAGGGCAATACATGAAGTATTATATGCAAGACAGTGAGATGTCTGTGCACATTAACAGTTTGCTTTACTTATATGTGTGAAGTTTAAAATGATCAAATGGTAATTTTTTTTTTTTTGACATCAGTATCTGTTGCTTTTATTGTCTGCGATGGAACGATGCAGTGAGATCCTTAACCTGGTTATAAGAAATGAGATACAGCCGCCCTCCCATATGTACTTTCTTGACTTCTTTTGAAAATACATACTTTTTCACTTCTGAACTGAGTACCATAAAAAAAAAAATCATAATAACAAGGCAAAAATCACATCATTTTGAGTATGCTTAATAATCACTTGATGTATTTCTAATTTTCTATTGGTATCAATTGACTGACAGATTTCAAAAATAAAAAAAGGAAGAAAGAAAAACAGAAACTACAACACTGTCGTGGCTACAAGTAAGAGTGATTTTTTGGGGAAGGAATTAGAATGACCCTGGGTGGTAGGTAGGTTTTATTGGCCTGAGTACACATAAAAAAGGCTATTTTCAAAACTCGTTTAGAGAAATACAAGGCAAAATAAAATAATTTTTAAAAATATTTATTTGAGAGAGAGAGCACAAGCGTTGCGGGGCGGGGGGGGGGAGTGGGAGAGGGAGAGGCAGGCCCCCTGCTGAGCAAGGAGCCCAACAAGGGGGCTCAATCCCAGGACCCTGGGATCATGACCTGAGCCGAAGGCAAACGTTTAACTGACCGAGCCACCCAGGCGCCCCAAAATAAAATAATTTTAATTTAGTATGAATTAACAAACAGCCCAAAACACGGACATATGCTTTCTTGAACAGAAGTTTAGCATTAAATTGACCAATATGCCGATTGGAAAGTAATGCCCTTAGTGGAAGTATAATGAGTAGTGAGGTCAAGAAATTGATGTACTCTAAATTATTTTCTTAATCAAGAACAGACCTTTAATCTCTAATTTCTTTTAATTTCAACAGTAAAGATTTTTAAACAGTAGACAAAGGGCACTACGCTAAGCTTCTATTTTATAAAATGTCATCAAAATGTCTTAAAGTTTTTAATAGGACTGTCTGCATTTGTATTTTAGGAACTTTGAAGCTTCAGAGGAGTTCTCTTTTGTTAGTGAGTCACCTCCCCTGTTTGTTTATTACCACTCTATTAAGGCTTGTTCCTGGCAGGAGCCAACTTCCTCTTAGCTGCACAAAGCTGGGCCTGCAAATGCTTGGTCCAAGGAGATAATCACTGGGACCAACAAGCTTCTACAGAGATGTGTCTCTGTTCACAGCAAAAGAGGAAATAGGAAAGGACTTGGGGCCAGTCTTGCTAAGCTGGAAAAAGGAATTAGACACACTCCTAAATGGAATCTAAAAGCATTATAGTCAGAAGAAGGAGAAAGGGTAGGTAAAAGATTGCTTACCATTCCCACCTAGGAATGGAAAAAACATTTATGGCTGTGTGGTACCTCTTGACAGTGACACATTTCTTTTCTGTGATGTTAACCAGAAAGGAGCATCACCACTGAATAGACATTTCATTATTTTGGTGGGTTCTGTCGTTAAAAATTTTTAAAAATAGTTTTAGTTATGAGATAAGGCCAGTATACTGGAAATCAGAATTAGTGAGCTTCACTGGAATAAGTATTTCCCCCTTAAAAATTTGGGAAATAAAACTCTACCAACCCCCTGACCTCAGAGGCACTAGCCTTTATAATGTGTAGAGTGATTTCATCTAACATCAGGTCTATGAAAACAGAAATTGCGACAATTGAGTTGCAAGCTTTATATTCTTAAATCCTGTCGTTATTTTGTCAAGTCATTTGAAGGGAAGCTGGAAAAGCAAATTTTATCTACCAGAAAAAAAATAAAATCTCTGAACAATAGCTTCTGCTGGTCTTTATGTTACTCTAGTATGTTTGGTCATTTTATGTTTTTGGGGTTTTTTTTTTTTTTTTAGTTTGAAAATCTAAGACTCAGTGCCAGTTACACATCCTCTCATTGGATGAACGCTTAGTTTGTGTTTATTTTTAATCATATTTGGTAAGGAAATTTAGGAAATTATTTCCTTAGCCTATTTGGATATTTACTTTTGTTGATTCTGGATACCAGAAATTCAAAAAACAGGATGAAAGGCTTACTCTCAGGAAGGTGTAGAGTCTATAATAAAATGTAGACTAAACAACACAACCAAGGAAAACAGAATGTGAGATGAGGGAGACAGCCCCCGCCCCAACTCCGGCATCTCAGGATAAAGCAGTCATTAGTGTTCACATCAGTTGATTAGGGTATGTAAGTAGGAGAGTTTTATGGGCCATTTACTTCCTCCATCTTCATCTCTTTTCCTCCTTCTCTTGCCTCTTCTCCTCCTTCTCCATAATGATAATTGCTAGTAATTCATGCAGAAAAGAAAGTTGATAAACAAAACCTAAATGAATATTAATCACCTTAATAGAAAATAATATTTTTGGACACACTAGAGATACAGGCATCAAGGGAACATTTTCCTGAGGAGCGCTCTCAATGACCTTGTTTGGGGTGGGGGATATAATTAGAACTGGTGTCTGAGGTTTCTATTAAGCTTTTATTTTATTCTCTGTACTTATATTTTAAAAGGCAGGCTGACCACTGTACATTTGGTGTCTGGAGATGAGTTCTAATAAAATGTAGAGTTTAAAAAATCAATTTCTAAGCAAAATTACCACATTTTCATTATTGAACATTATTTTGTTTAAATCCTGTTTCTACCACAGTCAGGCTTCCAAAGGAATGAAAAGAACAGTGTTGAGTTGTAACCTGTATATTCTTCAGCTCCTACAATAGGTTATTTGTTCTTAAAAGATTTTTGTTTCCACATCTTGGGTTGAAAAGTATTATCTAATATTTGTGCATGTCTGTGTTGACTCTCCTTAACTGTGAATCAGTTTTAACACATGGGATATGAGACATTTGCGTGGTCATGACTCTCAGGCAGTAGAATGTGTTCTTTTCCTTAGGTGATAACCCAGTGAGTGATGCAGGATTCGACTCCAAATACAATGGTTGACAGCACAACACGTTTCAGCACCATTGCTCTTGAAAACCATTTTGGTCAAGGGTAGAACTTTTTTATTTTTTTTTTTTTTATTTTTTATTTTTTATTTTTTTAAGATTTTATTTATTTTTTTTTAGAGAGCGAGCGAGCGAGAAACAGCATGAGAGGGGAGAGGGTCAGAGGGAGAAGCAGGCTCCCCGCTGAGCCGGGAGCCTGATGTGGGACTCGATCCCAGGACCCTGGGATCATGACCTGAGCCGAAGGCAGATGCTTAACCATCTGAGCCACCCAGGCGCCCTCAAGGGTAGAACTTTTTTAAAGATTAAAACAGATAATGCGGTATCAAAAGGTATTTTGCTGGTCAGCTAAAATTCCATGAGGGTAGGATTATGCACCATAAACTTTATCCTCCTTTCTGATGATTTTAAGGTATGATTTTTACAGATGGATTAAATGTAGATTCCCTTTGTATTTATAATGCATATTCCAAATTACTACAGTAGATTTACTATGCAGTTTTACTTGAACTCCAGGGATCTGAGGCTGGCTTGGTCAAATGACTTCCAAGATGCTCTGGTTATTAACATGCTTAATGTTGTAAGCCAGATGAAATAAGGAAGCTAGCAGAAAAGCCCAGCTTTCTTTGCAGACAGTGTACTATGTCTTGCTTTAATTTGCTCCTTGGAGTCTTTGCATGCTATTGGTGATACAGGTAAGACAAGGTTACAAAAAAGGTCTTTGTACTATTTCTCCAAGGCAGGGTTTCTGCTTTATACTGAATTCCATAAATTTGGACTCATTAAATGCTTAAGTAGTCTTAAATTCACAAAGATATTATGTGTTAGTTTATACTAAAGGTTTATAATCTGCCATTCAAAACTCTTGTGGCTGGAAATGCTTAAGAATTTAGATTCCCACCTGCCTCTCAATTTTGGAGGGGTAATATTTGCACATACTATATACTATGTAATACTTATAGCAAGGTCTGGGGCAAAACCCCATGATCAAACAGATTAATATTTTCCCAGCAAAATATAAATGTCCACAGCAAGATAAAGAGACTATGAATAACCTGTCTTCAGTTCAGGTCAGATCTTTTTCATCAAAATTTATGAAAGACCCTGACGTTTTTCAGAGCTATTTAGATTTTGGGATTTCAGATAAGAGATTATAGGTCTGTATAATTTTGTTTTTCTGCTATAACTTGGTAGACTTTGTGAAGCTTTTAAATACTTATCAATAAAAGGAAATCTTATAAAATTGTTTTGAAACATTAAATGCTTCTAATATCTTTAAAATATTCGGAAACTTTTGTTATTCTAGTGTTATTGACATAAATACGGTGAACTATTACTGATAACTGATTTATTATTATTTTTAATATATTTTATTTATTTATTTGTCAGAGCGAGCACAAGCAGGGGGAGTGGCAGGCAGAGTAGGCCAAGCAAGGAGCCCAATGCGGGACTCGATCCCAGGACCCCAGGATCATGACCTGAGCTGAAAGCAGACGCTTAACCGACTGAGCCACCCAGGCGTCCCACTGATAACTGATTTAAACCAGATCAATAGTTGCTTCATTTGTAAAGATGAGATCAAATTGTATTTTTAAATCTTACAAAATTTTCATTAGAAACATTGAATACTGGTTTCCTTGAGATATACATAATCACATCCTTTTTCCATTTCCACTTTCCTTCCTACTCCAGGAATTTCCCTTCTGTAGTTATTCCCTTCCTTTCTTGGATTGTTTTGGATCATTTCCCCCTTGATCATTCACATCAATTTATGAGCTTGCTTTAAATTATTCTGTGTAAAAAAAAAAAATTTGCAATGAGATTTAAATTTGCAATTTCAGTTGAGGACCATAATGAAATAGATGCTGCATTCCAGAGCAGGTGCTAAATCATATGCAGAATTTCCAGAGGAGTTTGAGGAGAGTGGTTATGTGACCCTTGAATACTATGCTCACATTGTGAGTATAAAAAGGTCAGATTAAAAAGCTGGATTTGGAGAAGATTTCTTTGAAGAGCAGCCCATGTGAGATGAGTCTTTTTCCTTCTTCCACTGCCCCTCAGATGTGTGAGAGGACATTCAAAGAGTCCACTTGGAGAACATGATGATGTCTTAACCGAGTGTGTGACCCCAAACTGCAAAAAAAAACAAAAACAAAAACAAGAAACTTAACAGGCAGAAATGGAATGGCTTGGAAAACCAAAGTGAAGAAAAATTGATGCTGCCTAAATTCTTTTTTTTTTGAAGATTTATTTATTTATTTGAGAGAGAGCGAGCAGGCGTAGAGTGGGGAGGGGCAGAGGCAGAGGGAGAGAGAAACTCAGGCAGACTCCCTGCTGAGTGTGAAGCCTGATGTGGGGCTCAATCTCACTACCCTGAGGTCAGGACCCTGAGATCACGACCTGAGCCGAAACCAAGAGTCAGACACTTAACCAGCCCAGCCACCCAGGCACCCCAGTGCTGCCTAAATTCTAAGTATAATCCCAAGGTCTATTTGGGCAAAGAATGCACGAGAATTTCTTGTGGGTTTGTTAGGGTCATAAGTGAGAGGGGGCTGTTCTGGAATCACGGCTGAAGGACTGGAAAGGTTTCACCAGAGAAGAAGCTGGAGATGGTCTGAGGTGGGATGAAGGAATTGCTAGAATGGAGCAATGCATTCATCGAATCAAGGGAAATGCAGGTGAGAGGCCACGAGTGTTGTGGGGTCACCCAGGAACCCATAAAAAAGTCCCACAGAGGAGACAACTCTACACTTCCACTGAGCCAAAGAGCACAAAGCCAGCTGACAACAGTGCTGTCATGTAGGCTCTTTCCTGTGCTTCCCCTCCCCCTTACTTGCTACCTCCTTCCGCCTCCCTCCAACCCCAGGAAGGGTGAGAAAGTACAGCCAGCCACGGGAGGGGAGGTAAGTAAGAGAGAATAAACTCACTTAATTACCCAAGGAATTTATAAGTTGTAATTTCTTTGGACATTATTGGATTTAAGATTAGACTTCTATCTACAAATTTTCCACAAAACTGTAATTTATGTATGTCTTTCCTTTGAATGAAATGGGAGGCTTTGACTCTTACACGGTATTGGACCTTTTAACTACCAAATGGACATCATGTGTAGTGACTAAAGGTGGGAGTTGGGAATTACTAAGAATTATTAGAAAAGTCATGGGGTTGCCTGAATTTTCATCCAAGGAAAGGAGAAGAAGGTGATCCCTGAATAGATTTTTAAAAGAAGACTGGGAGGTAAAAATAAATTTGATCATGATTACCTCCTCTAAGTCTTTTTTGGTCTCTTTAATGGTTTCAAATTTTTTCACTTCTCTTTTTCCTTCCAGTAGGTGCCCAGTTTTTTCTACTTCCTTGTAGAACAAAACTCTGCTTCCTTGTTGAAGAAACATTTACCTGGACTCACTGCTTTTCCTTCCCCATTTCTCATTCATAATACAGTCCCTTCAAAACTGTGGTCATTTCTGTCACTCCAGGGAAACTAATCTTAAATATCACCAGTGACCTTCCTCTTGCCAAATCCAACATATACTTTTCCTTTTATTCTTACAGAATCTCTTAGCAGTATCAGACCTAGCTGATTATCTTTTTGGAAATAGATAGAATTGGTTTCTGTGACACACATGAACCTTATTTCCATTTTCTCCTGTGACATCATTCTTTCAGGCTCCTTGTTGACTCCTCCACTCCCCACTTCTTTGTTGACGTTAGCCCAGGGCTAGGCTGTGGGTTCTGTCTTTTCTCTTGGTGTCAGATGGCTGCTTTTGGACCCATTGTTTTGTGTCATTTACAGGCTGATGACATACAGGTTTATATTATCAGCCCTGATCTTTCCCTTGAACTATGGACTATATATTGTTGTTATTTGGATGTCTAATAGATGCTCCACGTTTGTCCATTGGGCAATTTTCCCGCAAATCTCTTATCCCTGTCTTGCCCATCTTAGTAAAAGACACCACCATTCACTCACTGTCTGGAACTAAAAACTTAGGAGTTGTTACTGCCCCCTTTTCTTTTCCCACATCTAAGCCGCCATCATCATACTTTATCGGTTTTATTTTCAGTATTCATTGTGAATAGAGAATCTACCTCTACTGCAACAATCCAGGTGAGGGATTATATCTTTAGATTATTCTGACAGATGTGTGAAAAATAGATGGTTGGGGACAAGAATGAAATATTCCCACTGCACTCTTGTTATGGTCTGAACTCTACCTCAAACATTGTTGCAAAGTACACTCCCTTTAGCTGACTGTGACCCAGGTAGACTTGCCTCCTCTTGTTCTTGACACATGCCAAACTCTTTCCTGACTCAAGGCCTTTGTATTTGTTGGTCCTCCTGTCTAGACGTTTTCTTGTTTATATATTGGTTTACCTGCTTATTTCTGTTCAACTAGGATGTAATGTACGCTGTCTTTCCTGTTCAGCTCTGTATTCCTAGAGCTATGGAAGACCAGTATACAGTAATTGCGTGTCAATATTTTTTGAGTGAATGAAAGAATGGAAGTATTTAAGGCTTACAATATAACTAGGAAGAAAAATCACGCTGTGATAAAAGAGGCTGGGAGACCCGTGTCTATTCTGAGTCCTGACTCAGCCACTTTGACGAATGGAATGAAAAAACTTCTCCGTGTATTTTTTTCTTTACTCCTAAATATGCCACTTCTTGTGTCCATTAAAACAAATGACAGCCCACAGAAATAAAAATGTAGGACATGCATTTCCACATGGAGTTCAGTACAGCAAAAAACACTTATAATTTTAAGCAAATGGTCTCTCCTCAGTAACAGTGCCCTTTTGATAAAATTTTACTCCACAGGAAATCCATTACAATAAATATCTGTTCCAGTATCTGTCCATTTAGCAATAATTCTCTTTATGCTTGATGCCTCCTCCCTGATGAACTGTCCTCAGGACCCTCCTCTGCTTCCCTCTGAGATTTCCAGAGTTTCAGCTCTGCTTCTGAGTACTTGCTGTTGTCATAGTAGCTTGCTAATTTTGCTTATATTTTTTTACCCCATATTTTCCCACAACCTTTGAAAAGACCAAGCTAAACATGTGCCAAAGGCTATTTCTGACTTAATGTTGTAGGCATGAAAATATTTCTTTTCTTAGCCTCTTGAAAAACGTTAAATGGTTGTCTCAGCGTCATTGATTGAGACTATTTGTTTATTCCCAGGGCTGAAAGTTAAGGCCCTTCTATTTTGATAGAACTATTTATTTAAAACAAGCTTGAAATCAAAGCCATCTCATACAGTATGCAGGGAATGCTGCTTAACCCAAGTAATCCCAAAGTAAATAATTTATAGGATTACTCTGTGGGTTGAGAAATGAAGGTAGGATTTGGGTGTATTTGGTTTTGCCTTTTTCGTTTTAATTACTCGCTAAATAACTGCATGTGTTGTGTGAGTTTAGAAGAAAACGAAGTCTTATTGGAAGAAGACGTTACCCCGGTAGTGACCTTGGGTGGTCCTGGGAGAAAGAACAGATCCTGTGGAGCAGGGGCAGCCGTGCTTTCCAGGGTAACGTGGTGGCCACACTTGGATCTAATACCTAGCTTTGCCATAAACAGCTGTGTGACTGCAAGAAAGCCATTTAAACTCTCTGTGCTCCAGTTTCTTTATCTATAAAGCAAGAACAAAAAAATCTCTCAGGTCTCTACTGGCTCTAGGATTCAGTCATTCTCTCCTAGACAAACCAAAAATTATAGGAGTGAGGCAACTACACGGCAGTTTAGCCAGGGCTGAGAGACAGACCTTTCCGCAACTCAAGGCATGGATGGCCCCTCCCTTCCTTTTTATATCAAACATTTGCTTCCTTTTATTTTTTTTTTATTTTTATTTTTATTTTTATTTTTTTTTAAAGATTTTATTTATTTATTTGAGACAGAGAGAATGAGAGAGAGAGAGAGAGCCCATGAGAGGGGGGAGGGTCAGAGGGAGAAGCAGGCTCCCTGCCGAGCAGGGAGCCCGATGCGGGACTCGATCCAGGGACTCCAGGATCATGACCTGAGCCGAAGGCAGTCGCCTAACCAACTGAGCCACCCAGGCGCCCCATTTGCTTCCTTTTAAACTGAAAAAAATGTCATTTCATTTCATTATGTTTTCTTTGATGGGAAACATGCCACAGATCTCATACCAAAGTTGTTTTACTCTTGTGGATAAAAGAATGCAATACAAATATTTGTTCCTTATTCTTGCTTTCTCAATGAGTTTTTGGATTGCTAATATTTTGTTGTCAATTAAAAGTATATCTCTACAGGTCCACATGTTCATGTACCCATGCTGTCTGCATACCCTGCTTCTTTGGCTCCTGTTGTTAAATCAGGCTTCTGTTGTTAAGTCCTGAGAAAACAATTTTTGTGAGGAGAATCCTGATCATTTGCTCTTTCTAATAAAAAGAAGGAAATAGGCTAACTAACAGAAAATACTTAAGTAGACTCTAAGAAGGAACTTATTGACCCTGGGTAATAAAAAGCTGACAAGAAGTGCTAGGAGTTGTCGATGGACCATCGGTAACCACCTGTTTGGGAGGATTTTAAATATTTAAACAACTCGATATAGAGACTTCAATTAGACAGAGTATACAGAAGCAGTTACTGGTCTACCAACTCCTAGCATATTTCAATCTGGAAACCCTTGGAAATGTGAAGCAGGTAGTTAGACCAAATTAAAGGCAATAGATTTATAGAGCTTGTAACACAAAAAGTAGTACATGGTTAAAATATCATCAGATGGGTTTAAATGAATTTATGGGTGAAGATGCATTACACATTAATAGAGGGAACCATGGACATTTGAAATAGACACCTGATGTAAGAAACACTCCTGCTTATAGCCTCAAATATTTTGAAATTGACGACATGCATAAAATGTACCTTGTTGCCACTCTCAGAGAAAGCATATCAGACTAACTGGCTCATTAATTTGACCTATTAGGGCATTTCTTATGTTCTTACATTCCTGTGACCTCCTTGAAGACTCGTTTGGCCTTGAAGCTCCACAAGGTGAAAAAAAAATCTCAAAATTAATCGAGAAGTTACCAGAGTGCTTTTACATAGGCTTAGCAAATTGTCAGCTTATCCTTGAAAGAACAGCCTCTACCAGGACCTTTTTCCCTATGACAGTGGCAAAGGGGCAGAGAGGGTTTGTGAAATTGCTGCCAGAGACTGGGTTTCCTCCCTCATTCTTGTCTACCCTTCAGCCAGGCACAGAAAAATCTTGAGTTCAAATATTTAGATAAACTCAGATGAAGGAAGACAGATCTACTCATTCCTTAGAGTTCCAAGGTAAGGCTTGATGAACTGGACACAATGGGCAAGGCAAGTGTTTTTCATTACTAGTAAGAAAATCAAAACCGACTCAGCCTAAAGTAAGGAAATCCACATGAGGCCATTAAGACAGTGCAAAATGTATTTTTATTTCAGAATTGTATAGTCTTACAGCTGTGGTCTCTTGAATGCGTATGATCTAATGAGGAAGTAGTCACCTAAGAACGATTACTTTGACTTATGTCTAAGGTACATCACATTTTACGGCCAAAATAAATAGGATGGAACAGTAGTAACATTCATTGTGCAGAGACCCGTTTTTGGTGAAATGCACCAGTGTACAAACTGTTTTTTCAGAAGGTGGACACTTCCTCCTGAGGTGGTTGATTCTTTCACCTGTTATGTCTGAAAAATTAATGCTTGTTCTGCAGCTATAAACCAGCCCGTACATGACAGTGGCTCTGCCAACATCGTTTGAGTCATTAGAGGAGCCGGCCAGTTGTTCTCCTGCCCTTTCTGCGTGGCTGAATTTTCTTAATGACCAATTCATTGTGTGTCTTCAAGCATGACACCTGAAAAGCTGTGATCTCTTTAATAAAGGATCCATTAGTCTTTCAAGAATGTGAACATGTGACGTTGAAAAACCTATTCAATAAAGGTATCTCCTTGAGAGAACTCTAATCATGCTGTGAAGTACATTTACACAAAATATAACTTCTTCATGCATGTTTAACTGAGCAGAATGGTTTTTGGAGTCGCATTAGCTGACCCTGAGAAGAACACGGGCTCCGTTTTTCTAAATACTTTCTATTTTCATAAAATTGCTAAAATGCCACTTTTCTCTTCAGTCTACATCTATATATAGCAGAGCATTCTTTCTTAGAACATAAGCCATTGTACAGTCCTCTTTCTGCGTTCTTTGAACCTTGGCAGCACACGGTCTCCAAGATTCCACGATCATAGACAGTCACCCTGCTGTTGTGTGCAATATACTGCTTTATACAAATCTTTCTGGTGCCATTGGAAGTGACTCCCAGGAGACAAAGCCCAAGAATGACCCTGAGTATTACCTCTTTGTATATTCACTTCTGCATTTCATCTTTTGCAGTTCTAAACCTATTCAGAGGTCTTTCTGTTTGAGCTTCTAAAATTTAGCATATCCTCTGCTGAATCTAGAGAGAAAAAGATGTAATTATAATACACGAACCATTCTTGCCCTGCATGTTAACACAGTAATAGAAAATAGAAGTTTCTCAGTACAAAAAATAGGTTTTTGCTCTTATTTCACATATTTAAAAATAATGCAGTATATCAGGAATTAATTTTAAGGTAGTCAAGTGTGATTCATCACCATTAAGTCACTTTTACCAAGGAAAATAACTCGATATACTTTCTATATCATAGGAGGAGAAATAAAGTATATTTCATTTTAACACAGAACTACAATTTTGTCTTCCAGTATAATTGGATTAGTGATATAGGAAGGTATCTCATAATAGGGTTTTATTGTATTTTTCCCTAAAGTTGCATAGTAAGTATCAGCTTCCATAAGGGCACTTACCTGCAAAATCACTTGAATAGTTCCTTCTCTGAGTATATTCCATAGTTTCCCTTCAATATGTTCAGTTGGCAGATTTCTAGTCTAGCATTAACTTCTAAGGAAAATTTGGATTATCGATTATTTGAAAAGAAGTGGAGTTAATAAAGAATTCAGTAAGCAAAGAGTTGTCTATTAACCAATTTTTCCAAGTCAGGATGGGTCGAGGCTAATGGTTTTGATTACATGTCAGGTGAAAGTACTACAAATGCTCTTATAGCTAGGGTCTTGCTTGAGCTGATCACCTTGGATGCAGACATGTCTGGGCTTGTCTTCAACCCTGCCAGGTCCTGCCCACTCATTGCCTGAGGGGCAGAGGAAGTTTCCTGGGAGTGAATGCCTTCTGAAGAAAGAAGGAGGGAAGCAGTCAAGCTTGACCCAATAACAAAGACTTAATCTTCTGAAGGAAGCAGGGGTTTTGAATTCAGCATGGAGTTTTGTTTGCAGCTGATTTGTTTTCCAGTCTAGACCCCCGTGGACTCCTTCCTGTGGGTTCTGAGTCCTGTGAAGTGTGTGTGTGTGTGTGAGGAGCCTGGGTGGGCCTGTGAGGAGGACGATTTTGGATAAAACTTGAAAGAACTGAATGACTCGGGATTCTCTCAGGCACTGTTTTGGTACTAACACTAACAGATGTAACATACAAGTAGGAAGAGGAATATCCATCTGCTTCGCAAACAAAAACAAAAACAACCTCCCCAAACCAAAACTAAACCCAAACCCAGAACAAACCCCAAAACCAAAAATGTTGCTCTTTGGACAGACTGCTAAAGGACCAGTTCATCTGTAGTGTGTGAAATTGTGAGGCTAAGTGGGAAGTGATGTATCTCAGCAGAAATGCATCAGTGTACAGGATTTAGGGGAAGAGGCCACTGGGAGTGGTGTGCAAGATAGGGAAGAAGAAGAGCGAATCATTGAGGCCACTTGTTTTGTGATTAACTTTTGTGATAATGAACAGCATTCTTACTTGCTGTGCTCCATGTTTACATTATTAAAATGGGTTAGTACTCCTTGTTTGCTTTCATATTTAATTGGTGGTGAAACTCTTAAAAGACTTTCATTTACTTAAAATTTAAAAACCATTGTTTTTTAGGGATTTGCCTGTTTATGAAAATCTTTTTTTTTGTTAGTATTGAAATGTTAGGAAAAATACTTCTTCACCCTCTACATGGCATGAAGATCTACTCTAAACTGGAGAGCGTGAGGGATATAAAGTTGGCTACACTCCTCACTCTCTTAAGTCCTCCAAGAAGTTAGTCCAAAAATACCTTCTACATCAGGGTTTCTCAGCCTTGGGATGTTGACACTTTAGACTGGAAAATTCTGTTATGGGAGACTGTCCTGTGCATTGTTCTGTGTTAGGGGCTTCCCTCACTCTACCCACTGGATGGATGCCTGTAGCACACCTTCCCTCCCCTTAAGAGGTTACAATAAATAGTGTCTCCCAACATTGCCAGGGCTGGGGAGGCAAAATTGCCCCACATTGAGAGTCACTGATCTAATGTATCACAGTGTACTTGTATGAAACAAAAAAACTTAGATACAATAATGTTGGTAGAATTGGCTGTAAACTTATTAAAGTAATACTAACATTCCTATGCATTCTTTCCTTAATTCTTGACACACTTGTTTCTTGATGTGTGAATGTGATAGGATATTTTATTAAATGGTTTTGAGCACCTACACAGACCATGACAATAACTAGTAATAATGTGTTGTTAAAAGATAAACTGAGGCATATTAAAATTTTTGACTTTGAGTATTTATCCATTTTTTTAAGATTTCATTTATTTATTTGACAGAGAGAGAGCACAAAGCAGGGCAGAGGGAGAGGGAGAGGCAGACTCTTCACTGAGCAGGGAGCCCGATGCAGGACTCGATCCCAGGACCCTGAGATCATGACCTGAGCCGAAGGCAGATGCTTAACCGACTGAGCCACCCAGGCGCCCTGAGTATTTATCCATTTGAATGGGGCAGTGTCAAACCAGAGGTGGTAAGGAGCACTCGGCCATCAGGAACCAGGGGGAAGACTGACTTAGAAGAAGTGGGGAAGCAAAGAAATGAAATTACTGATTGGCTATAGCTTAAAGCTATAGTGTGATTGATTGTGATTGATTGTCCTTAACGTTTTGATTTCGTAACCCTGAGGCACTTAAAGGCTTAGGTTTGGGTTTGTGGCACGAGCCCTTGCAGCATTAGAGCCACCTCAGGCTGTTGGCCCCTGATTTAGGTAATTTAAAAGGGCTGCAGTAGGTGTGGGCAGCGTCTTTTGTGAAGGGCCAGAGAGCAAATATTTCAGCCTGTATGGGCCTTACCATCTCTACTGCAGCTACTGAACTCTGCTGTTGCAGAGCAGATGAATACATGAGTTGGCTGTACTCCAGTAAAACTATTATTATTTTTTGGTCCAAAGGGCTGCAGTTTACCAACTTCTGTGCTACAGGAAAACAAAAACTACATACCGTGCATACCAAATGATGTCAAGTTATTGATCCCCCTTAACCCCGAAAGCTAATAAGAGAACAAACAAATGAAAAATATGGTACATTTCATATATATGTATATACATATATACAGATTACCCAGTCTAGGCTTAGAAAATGAAATCATCTTGCAATAGGATTTGTGAATTTTATTTTTTTGTCATTTCAACACTATTATTGCAATAACAGGCTGAATGAAGTGAGTGATTTTGTATTTAACACCCTTTTAAAACCCAATGCAGTGTTTCCTGAAAAGTGCGAAAACCAAACTGGATGAACAGAATTATTGTTTATGAAATCAGTAAATTTGTGGAAAGAAATAGAAATGCATTAATAGTATATGGAGAAGAATTTAAAAATCACAATTATAATATCTACCTAAATAATTCTTATTAAATGGAACCAGTTAAAAAAGGCCAGGCCATTGAAACTCTGTGTTGATGCCATATGAGGGATTATTGAGATGGTTGTGCCACAGAGGTAATATTTTATAAGGGGACTAACTTCATCTAAAGATCCTAGAGAGAAATCCGTAATCCAAATTTCAGAGAGGTATCCTTGCCCCCCCCCTTCCTTCCTTCCTTCCTTCCTTCCTTTTTTTATATATAGATTGAAATTGGCTTGATTAATCCCAACCCATATGTCACTAGGTTCTAGTATCCTCAGGTGTCTGGGGGTTCTGAGGGATTTCTCTAGTCATCTCTGGCTTCAGCAGCAGCTGTCAATTTTATGAGTCATTTCACCATTCCCAGGGTGCTGCCCTATTGTATGCCTTGGCGTTCTGAATGTGACAAGATTCCCTTTCCTGGATTCCCCAACCCTTCTCCCCTCTTAACAAGTTCACGTGTATCGTGCCCTGTATTAATGGTTTGAAGAGATGGAGAAGGCATTGTAACACAACGTGTAATTGAGAGACAATTCATATATTCTCTAAAATCCTTCTCTGTAGTCTCTAGTCTCCAAGATATATGCCTCTCTTCCCAGTCTCTGTCTTTTCTCCTGGCCCTGGAAACACCTCCCCCATCTCCCATGCCCAAACCTCTTCCATTTTTTTAAGGGGAACATTCTAGTTTGTCAAGCCTAGACAGGCATATGGGAAACTCACCCATACCCTGTGCTTGATAATGGATCATCTGCTGTGACTCTTATCAATCTCCCCTCCTTTACCATCTGTAAAGGAAAAGAAGGAATCAGGTGAGTTATTTTTCCCTGGCATGAATTAACCTTCCCTGGAGCACAAAAGCAAAGGGTCTTGTTTAGTTAAAAAAAAAAAAGAAAAAAAAGAAAAAAAGAAAGGCTAAATCTCCATTATGCATTATAACTTTGGAAACTCTAACACACAAGAAGTTTAGATTTTATCCATTAATTTTTGTTTGTTTTATTTAGTTATTACTATTTTTTGCCTCACACTAGTCAAGCATGCAAAGATGATAAGGTCCTACTGACCGTGAAATGAGAGAGATTGACCATGGGTTAGCTAGGAAACCCTTTTATAAAATTTTTGTTTGGGGTTATGCTCTTGGCAAGATACAGAGACAATTAAAAATTTTGGATTTATTTTTGAAACTACTCTTTCAGGCTTTTAAAAAATTGTATTTTATTTATAGGACTTTCCCCTTTCCTTCTTCCTCTTCTTTTGTCACCTCCTTAGTTGAAAGTGATCAATTAAGCACTTAATTGGATAATTTAGGTCTCAAATCCCCTTCATTTTAAATGATACATATAAGATCATTTATGTCCTATTTAATTTTACCATTAGAAGACCCAATCATAAAGAACAGGTAAGGACAATTTTTTTCTAAGAATAATTATATGGCTAGAGAGCTGAAACTAGCATGTTTAATTCCTGAGATACTGATTGATATAATCACAGCATAATTGAGAAGAACCAGAGGTTGGCCCTTGGTATTACAAGAAGGCTTTTTTCAACAGTTTTGATATTATTCCTAGGAACAAGCCAAGAGCAATGAATCAGGCTGAAGTTGGCAAGAAATATGTAGCTATATCAATGGTATTAGACCTGAAAGTATTTATACAATTTGATCAGGTGAGTTCTGAAAAAAAACCATAGAATATTTTGCCTTTTATAAAAGCTTATTTTAAGGAAATTATGTACATCATGGCCTAAAGAATCTTAACTACAATCCTTTTTGGAATAAAACTCTACATTACTACAATGTTGATGTTATGGAAACCTGTAGAGGAGAAAGTCTGATTAAAATTAATTCCTGTTCCTATGAAGGTAAAAGGTAGCCAGCCAAAGTAAGGGCAAAATGAAGTATATGCCTTAAGGAAGAGCAGTTTTAGACTATAAAATTGTGAGTCTAGAAGAGGAGAGAATTGGGATATTTATTTAACTCAGTAATGAAACTTAAACGTAATCTAAGTAATGGTTTCTAAAGTAACCTAAGGTGCAAAAGCCTCCAACTGTGAAAATTTAAATCTGAATGTATTTTAATTCATAAGAAGAAGGTATATATTCACATATTGACTAACAAAAGAAGTTTACAAACAGAAATTTCCAGAGCATAAATCCATAGAGAGAAATGGATGGCAATACATATTGCAAGGCACTTTTGAAATTAGATTATTATTTGAATGCTTCAAATTTTGTGATTAGCGCAGAATTAAAATCTCCAATAAAGCTCTTAGTGAAGATAAAGGCAAAGATTCTTTCTTTGTAAAATTCAATTCAATTCCTCAAATATTTTT
This sequence comes from Mirounga angustirostris, assembly GCF_029215605.1. Lineage (NCBI taxonomy): Eukaryota > Metazoa > Chordata > Mammalia > Carnivora > Phocidae > Mirounga > Mirounga angustirostris. Next base: position 129,956,890 of record NW_026991715.1, read on the forward strand.
GAGGGCTGGATGATCTCTGGGGCCTGTGAAAGTAACATCCTGAGTTGTGGGAGCCATAGATTGATTTGCTACTTGGTTGAGGGGAGGTTTGACTTGAGCATTTGGATACATTTTTTGATTTCTTTCTATCTCTCTCCTTTTGTTTCCCCCCACAACTTTTCTCTTTCAGGTCTCCCACTTTTTTTTATGGAATTTTAATTTCTTATTCTATTGTGGTGAGAGAGTTCCTTATGGGACGAAGTCTCTTTCATAAGAGTCTTATCCTGAGTCATAGCATGTATGATGCCCTGTTTTAACAAGGATCCCAAGAACAGTGGTGGTTTCTGAGACTTTCAGTGCCTGGATTTCAATTACTCATATCTTTAAAATGTACACAAGAACGAGAGGGGATACCTCCTGTACCCCTGTGTTTGTTTTCTGCTTTATTCCTAATGCATTTACATGAGGACATGCTGCACACATCACTTTTTATGTGGCATCATTTTACCTTCACCAGCTATATCATCCATTATCACCAAGTAATAAAGCTATCACCCCTGTCACCCTAATCTAAACTAATCTCATCTCTCTCCTGGCTACCAAAGTAGCTTTCTCATTGGTCTCCCCGCTCCCCCTCATTTCTCTGCAGGTCACTATCCATACGGCAATCAGGGTGGTCTGCTGAGAGCATGAGTTGGATTTGCCCAAAACACAACAGAGGCTTTCCATAATATTTAAAGTAAAATTCAAACATGATTTTGCCCCTTTCTCCTCCTCAACCTTATCTCCCACTGCTCCCCCTCTTACCTACTGTACCCCAGGATCACTAGCTTTCTTTCGATTCCTCCTGCAGGTTTGTTCCTTGGTGGGCAGTGTTCTTTCCTCAGTCCAGACTGCCATGTAGGGCCACTCAGCTGCTGGTCACATTGTGTCATTTGCAGACAAGCTCTCTCAACAGTTCACCGGAAGTAGCCATACAGTACAATCACATCACCTCTTCTGATTCTTCAAGTACACTTATCACTATTGGATGCTCACTGCCTTCATTTATTGTTGGGGTTTGGCCACCTTCATCCAATAAAATACAAGTCTTTGCAACTGAGAACCATGCCTGGTTTGTTAATCTGGTTCCTCAGAGCCTAGGATAGTGTTTGCTATGTAGTGAGTCCTCCATAAATATTTATTGAATGAATAGTAACCATCTTTCCATTTTTCACCTGGGATGTAAGACTATAAATAAATGATAACAAATGTGATTCTATTGCAAATTCAGTGGGTGAATTGTGTTCCTTATGTAAATACTGATAAATATAATTTTCCTATAATAATACAGAATATCTTTAATGTGCTTCTGTTTTTAAAACAATGAATTTCTACTGCCCTTGAACTGAAAGCAGTTTGATATCTTTTTCATTATGAATTTTATGCATTTAATTTGAATATTGTATTCAATCTTCAGCATCAAAACAGATTATCTTATCTTTCCAGTCTCTCTCCTTTTACTTTCAATCACAGATAGCTGTAATTTTAGGATCCAAAGGCCAAAGTAGGATCTTCCTACTTTGGAGAAGTGTATGGAAGAGGTCTGTCCTTGAGTTAGTGGTACCTGACAAGGAAGCCAGCAGAGATTGTTCTCATGCCCAGGGGCACTTACTTAACAAAATTGACCCTAAATAACACTGGGACTGTGGTGGAAGTCAGACATCAAAATACATTTTGCCTAATGAAGCTTCAATTTTAATATTAGAAGTTGGAGGTAGTACCCAAAAGGTGGTGAGACTGGGAAAACAAATTTATGCCCCACTCAAGCTGAAAGTAGAGGGTGTATATGGACTGAAGATTGATTCAAGCAAATATCTATCACCCACACTTAACAGGCGCTTATGAAGCCAACTCATGTTTTTAAAGCCCTTGTTGGAAAGCCAGTTTTAATTTATTTAGGGAGTATGTGATTCTTAAATCCATGACACATTTCACTAGATCCATTCAAAATAAAGATCCAGATTCAAGTGATATCATTCAAACTATGGCAGGATGACCCGTTAATAGATTTTAAAATCAATTAGTGGGTCATGATTGGCAATTTCTTTTTAAAAAAGGATATATAATAGAATTGAATCAAATAGAAAATATCATAGGGCATCACACATTATAAAACTTATAACAGTTTCATTAAAATTTCTTATCAGTTATATGATTGTAGTGGGTATGGCGTCTTCATGTAAAATACATTTCTCACTGTGAATGGGGTCAAAAATCTGTAAAAGCCACCAGAAAACATTGAATTAGTTTGGATTGGGTTCATCTGACATAAAACAAAGAATAATTTACACAGAGAATTTTCCCAAGGGTATAAGGACTGGTCCCAAAATAAGGGCAAAGTCAAGTTATCACTGATGTCTGTGAAGTAGGAAATGGCTGAAATATAGAAGAGAATGTGTTGGGAGTCCATTATTCATAATTCCCACAAACATGGCCTCATATGCTTTGCTTGTTGATGGTTCGTAATTTGCTTAATTGGGTTTTGAGCTTCCCAACCAGAAGTTAAACTCCTTGAAGTAGAAGTGGTCATATAATTCTTCTGTGCGTTTGTAATGCTGAGACTGTAGTAGTCACATGAAACATTTGTGTTAATTGACCAACTGGAAAAGAAAAATGTGAGTAGCTAAAGAAGATCAAATATAATCTGCATCATTTTAGCTGTTCCAGAATTATCACCCGGTAGTTTTGCCCACCATCCCTGTCATTAACATACATATCAATTTTCTCTCTGCGTATGTTTTCAAGTCAAATCTGTTTTGAATTTATTAAAAACAGGACATGTGATAGTTATCAAAACACCTTTCAAAAATTCCAAATAGCTTATCGCAATTGGTTCTACCTTTTTAAACCTTCAAATCTGTGATTCTATCAAGAAAAGAGATCACATTCTCCTGACTTGATTTGCTCTTCTTCATAAGGGTGAGGTTGGAACCCAGAAGAGATAGAAATGGTTTCAGGTTCCTATTTAGATTCTTTTGTCTAATTCAGGTTTAGAATCCGCTCCTCCTGCACAATCCAAAGTCACTGAGTTAAATTAAACAAGAGATTCCTGAGAAGATGAAGCCAAGCATGACTAACATCTTGTCTCAGACACATGTCAGGCTTGGTTAAGAATTAGACTCCCCTTTGTTATTGCCCAGATAGAGGGAAGTCTCTTTTAGTATGACCCAGCATGAGTGAGCAGGTCTCATGTTCATTTGAAGCAATTTACTTTTGTATTTCTCTTTTGTAGTTCACAGCAGGTCCTTTTAGGAGCAGTAGAAGGGTTTGCTCTGCAATCTACCTTTATTGTTTCACTGAAGAGCAGAAGCAAAACATATTTTAATCAAAAGAATTATACCTGAGTGCTATAAGTGTTTCCAGAGCCAACAGAGAGAGCCCTGCTACATTTAAGGCCAGGGATGATGATTTAAGAGGAAAATGTTGACAGTAAACTCATGGGGAAATAAAATCCCAGAGTATTCTCAGTGACCTATCTCATTGGGTAGTAGTAATCAGGAGATAAGGCCAGAAATTCCAGAGATTAGCTCCAATAGATAAGATTCCCAGACTTCTAAAGAAAAAAAAAAAAAGACATTGCTAGGATACGCAGTGAGTTCTATGGAACTCGAGTGCCACTGTTTAACAGCAAAGCCACCTTTCTATTGATCAATGTTAATGAGATGAGGGGGTTCCACGTTGATGCATTATCAAAGTCCACCTAATCTTGTTTTTTACTATTTATTCTTTCTTGTTGCTGTGGTTAGAAATATGTGCAAACGAAATCCTTGTTTCTTCTCTCACTTGACCTTATTCTGATTCATCAAAGTGATTCTCTTACACTCTGAACTATGCCAATTATTGTGTCTGTCAGGCCACACATTCATTAGAGTATTGGGACTAATGGACATGCTCTAAGAGCACATTCATCTTTAGAAATACGGTAAAAGCTAATTCTTTTGGCTCAGCAAAGCTCAGGTTGACATCTTGCCACTCTTCTGCTGCCAGGAATATCTGGTGACTTAATGAAGCAAAGATCTTAAACACACAACTCAGTGGATTATTCAACATCAAGGTTTGCACTAGCATCTGTGAAAAAGGATTAACACTTTCAGTTCTACAAAAGCACAGGCAATGAATTAAAACACAAGAGTACCAGAATGGACAGTGCATCAGAAGGATTACAGAGTAACTTGTACTTCAAGAGCCCATTGATCTTCCTTTTCATATGGTACTTAAAAAATAATCTTATATGCCGGTGGTAATACAACTGGATTAGTGACGCCAATGGGCTGTGACTGTTTAAATATTAATTGGGACAGCGATGTCTAAATCATTTGTTCTCAACCCTGACTGCATATTAGAATCACCTAGGGAGCTTTTAAAATTTGCCGATGCCTAGTCCCCAGCCCTAGAGAGACTGCTTTAATTGGTCAGGGACAGTGCCCTGGCATCAGAAATTTTAAAAGCTCCCTTGGTGATTTGCATGTACAGTCAGCTTTGAGGACCATGAGTATATAAATGCTAAAGTAGAATAGCTTTTTGTTACCAGGGTGCCTGATTCAAATATCCTGCTTTTTAAAAGATTCTCAGTGGTGTATCTTTTGTTAAAACAATAGAGCAAGCATCTTGTTTCATTCAATTTCAGTCACTTTGGTCTTTGTTGTGTGATAGCATATTATTTGTTGAATGTAAGTAAAATATTTTGGGCCATTTTCAGGAAGGCTTTTTAAATTTTCCAGATATATTCAATGTGAAATTGATGCTCTAGAAAAGTCTCTTATTTTTTGCAGCATCATGGAATTTATTCACCAGAGCAAAAAATGCAAAATATACCCAAGGACTCTTTGCCAGTTCAACAAACAAGCAAACAAAACCTTTAAAACCTGTTTTTGTTTACCTAGTTCAATTGACCAAAAAAGAAGGGGACAATTAGTTATTCATCAGTTTGTGCCAGAAAAAAAAAATCAGTGTTATTAGAGGTAGTGATACACACACACACACACACACACATGAAATGCTAACAAGAGAGCCCCCCCATCCCCCCATTAATTGTCTGTGGAGTTTTGATCAAGTCACTCAGCCTCTTGGCCTCAGGGTCACATAGTGGTAGAGCTGAGATGAACGTCCATGATTCTTGTCTCACACTCTGTGCTCAGCTGCTTGGGAAGAGAACAGTGGGGACCAGGTGGGTAAAGAAGGTGATGACAGTGGGACTGGCGTGGGGCCCTTTCTGAGGGATTAGAATGGTTTCTGCATTTCTCTACAGGCCACCCCTCCTACCCACATGTGTCTGAGTGCGCCCGTGTGCACGAGCGTGCGTTCTTGTGGAAAGGCTGATGTTCAGTCTGCATTCCTTTCTGGATTACAACAGAAACAGCAGTGCTGACCACGGACCTGGTGACCTGCACCCGCAGCCAAGACCCTCCTCTCTGCTCCCTATGACCTTTTTCTTTTGCTACACATCCCTACTAATGATTTCTCTAAACTTCCTCGAAGCTGGCCCCAACTACAAGTATTTCTGTGCCTTGAATAATGAGTTACTGCCTTTCAGGTGGTTTCTTAGTTAAATGCCATGGAAAAGGGGAGAAGCCCAGGCGAGGCAAGCAGGAGGGATGGAGTAGGCACAGTACAGCCTTTGGGGAGACTGGAACGTGATTTGGTTAGACTCCTACAGTCCTGTCCTACTTTCCTGTGTCGCCTCATTTTTTTGGTTGCAAAAATGCAAAGCATCCACACTTGTTTGCTTTCTCTCTGTGTCTTTGTTTTCCTAAAGCTCTTGGTGGCCTATATACTTTTCTCTGAATTCACAAACTTCACACATTTATATTCTAGTAATTCTGATATGTTTCTCTGTAATCTGAATTTCCTCTCTGATCAATCTACCTGTGCAACATCTGTTACATGTCTTCCTGATTTGATGCCATTTATGACATATTTTTGGTTGGTCCTTGTTTTCTTATTTTATAATGCATTTTATAACATAATGCTAGAAAGAATGGTATGACTTTTTATTATGACAGTGCAGTTCTTTTTTTTTTAAAATTTTTTTTTAGATTTTATTTATTTGAGAGAGAGAATGAGAGAGAGAGAGAGAGAGCACATGACAGGGGGGAGGGTCAGAGGGAGAAGCAGACTCCCTGCTGAGCAGGGAGCCCAATGTGGGACTCGATCCCGGGACTCCAGGATCATGACCTGAGCTGAAGGCAGTCGCTTAACCAACTGAGCCACCCAGGCGCCCCAACAGTGCAGTTCTTTCATTATATTCTTCTCAAAGTGACATCTTCTTTACCAGGTCTAATTGCTAAACCTAGAAGCAGTATCCATTGACCATCCTCAGTAACTTTTTTCTGCTTCTTTCCCCAATTTAAAAATACGTTGCTATCTTCCACTGTGATCTTCTCTCTCCCAACGCACACACTGTTTTCTGTTTTGTTTTTTTTTTGTAGCGTATTTCACACGTATTTATGTGTGTGTGCTGAATTTTGTCAAATGCATTTCCTACATCATTCGATAGCATCATATGACTTTTTACCTTAGTTTGTTGACATGATGGATTGCATCATTTGATTTCAAATGTTGAACCAGCCTTGCATCTCTGGAATAACTACAACTTGGTCATGGTATATAATTCCTTTTACACACTGGTAGATTCAATTGCTAATATATATATATATTTTTTTTGATTTTTGCATCTAAATTCATGAGAGACATTGGTTTTTAGTTTTCTTTTTTTTAATACCTTTTCAGTCTGGTTTTGAGATCAGGGTAGCACTGGCTTCATGAAATGAGTTGGGAAGTGCTGTTCCCTCTGCTGTTTTCTGAAATAGATTGTGTAATTAAAAAAAAAATCATTTCATTTAAACAAAAAACAGCCATTTCTCCCACTACCTACCCTCCCCCCACTGTGGTTTTGATTTGCATTTCCCTGATGATTAATGATGTGGACCATCTTTTCATATACCTGTTGGCCATCTGAATGTCTTCTTTGGAAAAATGTCTACTTAGATCTTCTGCCATTTTTTACTCAAACTGTTTGGGTTTTTTTGGTGTTGAGTTGTATGAGCTCTTTATATATTTTGGATATTAACTCCTTATCAGATACATGATTTATAGATATTTTCTACTATTCAGTAGGTTGCCTTTTCATTTTGTTGATGGTTTCCCTTGTAATGCAAAGCTTTTTAGTTTGATGGAGTACCACTTATTTTTTTGTTGCTTTTGTTTTTTGTGTTAGATTAAAAAACTCATTGCTAAGACCTATGACAGGGAGTTTACTACCTATGTTTTCTTCTAGGAGTTTCATGGTTTCAGGTTTTATGTTCAGGTCTTTAATCCATTTTGAGTGAATTTTTGTGTATGGTGTAGGATAGTGGTCAGTTTCATTCTTTTGCATGTGGTTGTTTAATTTTTCCAGCCCCATTTATCGAGGAGACTGTCCTTTCCACATTGTATATTCTTGGCTCCTTTGTTGTAAATTAATTGACCATCTATGCCTGTGTTTATTTCTGGGCTCTCTATTCTGTTCCATTAATTTATGTGCTTATTTTTATGCAATACCATACTGTTTTAATTACTATAGCTTTGTAGTATAGTTTGAAATCAGGGAGTGTGATGCCTCCAGTTTTGTACTTCTTTCTCAAGATTGCTTTGACTATTCAGGGTCTTTTATGGTTCTATACAAAATTAAAGATGGCTTGTTCTATTTTCGTGAAAAATGCCATTGGTTGCAGGGATTGCATTGAATTTGTACATTGCTTTGGGCAGTATGGCCATTTTAGCAATATTAATTCTTTCAGTCTGTGAGCATGGAATATCTTTTCATTTACTCATATTGTCTTCAGTTTCTTTAATGTCTTGTAGTTTTCAATATACAGGTCTTTCACCTCCTTGGTTAAATTTATTCCTAGGTATTTTATTCTTTTTGATGCAATTTTAAATGAGATTGTTTTCTTATTTTCTCTAATAGTTCCTTATTGGTGTATAGAACAGAACAGATTTTTGTGTATTTATTTTGAATCCTGCAACTTTTCTGAGTTTGTTTACTAGTTCTAACAATTTTTTGATGGAGTTTTTAGGGTTTTTTTACATATGTCATCTGCAAATAGTGACAGTTTTGCTTCTTCCTTTCCAATTTGGATGCCTTTAAATTTCTTCTCTTGCCTTATTGCTAGGACTTCAATACTGTGTTGAATAAAAGTGGCAAGAGAGGGCATCCTTGTCTTGTTGCTGACCTTAGAGGAAACGCTTTCAGCTTTTCACCATTGAGTATGATGCTAGCTGTGGGCTTGTCATATCTAGCCTTAACTATGTTGAGGTCTGTTCCCTGTATACCTGCTTTATTGGGAGTTTTTATTATAAATGGATGTTGAATATTGCCAAATGCTTTTTTTTTGCCTCTATTGAGATGATCATATCATTTTTATTCTTCATTCTGTTAATGTGGTGTTTCACCTTGACTGATTTGCAGATGTTGAGCCATCTTTGCATACTTGCAATAAATCCCACTTGATTATGGTGTGTGATCCTTTTCTTTCTTTCTTCTTTCTTTCTTTCTTTCTTTCTTTCTTTCTTTCTTTCTTTCTTTCTTTCTTTCCTTCCTTCCTTCCTTCCTTCCTTCCTTCCTTCCTTCCTTCCTTTCTTTCTTTCTTTCTTTCTTTCTTTCTTTCTTTCTTTCTTTCTTTCTTTCTTTCTTTCTTTCTTTCTTTCCTTTCTTTCCTTTCTTTCTTTATGTTATGTTAATCACCATACATTACATCACTAGTTTTTGATGTAGTGTTCCATTATTCATTGTTTGCGTATAACACCCAGTGCTCCATTCAGTACGTGCCCTCTTTAACACCCCATCACCAGGCTAACCCATCCTCCCACCCCCCTCCACTCTAGAACCCTCAGTTTGTTTCTCAGAGTCCATAGTCTCTCATGGTTCGTCTCCCCCCTCCAATTTTTCCCCTTCATTTTTCCCTTCCTGCTATCTTCTTCTTTTTTTTTTTTTTAAATATATAATGTATTATTTGTTTCAGAGGTACAGGTCTGGGATTCAACTGTCTTACACAATTCACAGCGCTCACCATAGCACACACCCTCCCCAATGTCTGTCACCCAGCCACCTGTCCCTTCCACCCCCCACCACTCCAGAAACCCTCAGTTTGTTTCCTGAGATTAAGAATTCCTCATATCAATGAGATCATATGATACATGTCTTTCTCTGATTGACTTATTTTATTCAGCATAATACCCTCCAGTTCCATCCACGTCCTTGCAAATGGCAAGATTTCATTCCTTTTGATGGCTGCATAATATCCCATATATATGTATATATACATATATATATATACACCACATCTTCTTTATCCATTCATCTGTTGATGGACGTCTTGGCTCTTTCCACAGTTTGGCTATTGTGGACATTGCTGCTATAAAAATCGGGGTGCACGAACCCTTCGGATCCCTACATTTGTATCTTCAGGGTAAATACCCAGTAGTGCAATTGCTGGGTCATACAGTAGCTCTATTTTCAACTTTTTGAGGAACCTCCATACTGTTTTCCAGAGTGGCTGCACCAGCTTGCATTCCTACTAACAGTGTAGGAGGGTTCCCCTTTCTCCGCATCCCCGCCAACATCTGTCATTTCCTGACTTGTTAATTTTAGCCATTCTGACTGGTGTGAGATGATATCTCATTAAGGTTTTGATTTGGATTTCCCTGATGCCGAGCAATGTTGAGCACTTTTACATGTGTCTATTGGCCATTTGGATGTCTTCTTTGGAAAAATGTTCATGTCTTCTGCCCATTTCTTGATTGGATCATTTGTTCTTTGGGTGTTGAGTTTGATAAGTTCTTTATGGATTTTGGATACTAGCCCTTTATCTGATATGTCATTTGCAAATATCTTCTCCCATTCGGTCGGTTGTCTTTTGGTTTTGTTGACTGTTTCTTTAGCTGTGCAAAAGCTTTTTATCTTGATGAAGTCCCAATAGTTCATTTTTGCCCTTGCTTCCCTTGCCTTTGGTGATGTTTCCAGGAAGAAGTTGCTGCGGCTGAGGTCGAAGAGGTTGCTGCCTGTGTTCTGCTTTAGGATTTTGATGGACTCCTGTCTCACATTTAGGTCTTTTTTTTTTTTTTTTTAAAGATTTTATTTATTTATTTGAGAGAAAGAGAATGAGAGACAGAGAGCATGAGAAGGAGGAAGGTCAGAGGGAGAAGCAGACTCCCTGCTGAGCAGGGAGCCCGATGCGGGACTCGACCCCGGGACTCCAGGATCATGACCTGAGCCGAAGGCAGTCCCTTAACCAACTGAGCCACCCAGGCGCCCACATTTAGGTCTTTCAGCCATTTTGAGTCTACTTTTGTGTGTGGTGTAAGGAAATGGTCCAGTTTCATTCTTCTTTTTAAAAAAAAATTTTTATTGTTATGTTAATCACCATACATTACATCATTAGTTTATTTTTTTATTTTTTTTTAAGATTTTATTTATTTATTTGAGAGAGAGAGAATGAGAGACAGAGAGCAGGAGAGGGAGGAGGGTCAGAGGGAGAAGCAGACTCCCTGCTGAGCAGGGAGCCCGATGTGGGACTCGATCCCGGGACTCCAGGATCATGACCTGAGCCGAAGGCAGTCGCTTAACCAACTGAGCCACCCAGGCGCCCTACATCATTAGTTTTTGATGTAGTGTTCCATGATTCATTGTTTGTGCATAACACCCAGTGCTCCATGCAGAACGTGCCCTCTTTAATATCCATCACCAGGCTAACCCATCCTCCCACCTCCCTCCCCTCTAGAACCCTCAGTTTGTTTTTCAGAGTCCATCATCTCTCATGTTTCGTCTCCCCCTCCAATTTCCCCCCCTTCATTCTTCCAATTTTCCCAACACCATTTGTTGAAGAGGCTGTCTTTTTTCCACTGGCCATTCTTTCCTGCTTTGTCAAAGATTAGTTGACCATAGAGGTGAGGGTCCATTTCTGGGCTTTCTATTCTGTTCCATTGATCTATGTGTTTGTTTTTGTTGCAGTACTATACTGTCTTGATAATGACAGCTTTGTAATAGCGTTTGAAGTCTGGAACATGGTGTGTGATCCTTTTAATATATTGTTGAATTCAATTTGCTTATAGTTTGTTGCAGATTTTTGTGTCTCTGTTCATCAGGGATATTGGCCTGTAATTTTTTTTTTTTTTTTTTTTGGTGGCATACTTTCCTGGTTTTGGTGTTCGGGTAATGTTGGCCTTATAAAAGGACTTTGGAGGAGTTCCCTCTTTTTTTATCTTTTGGAAGAGTTTGAGAAGGATTAGTATTAATTCTTTTTTGAATGTTTGGTAGAAATTACTGGTGAAGGCCTCTAGTCCTGGACTTTTGTTTGTTGGGAGATTTTTGATTACCGACTTAATCTCCTTACCAGTAATCAGTCTGTTCAAATTTTCTATTTCATCATAATTCAGTCTTGGTATGTTGTATACTTCATGGAATTTAACCATTTTTTTCTAGGTTGTCCAATTTATTGGCATATAATTTTCATAGTAGTCTCTTACGATTCTTTGTATTTCTTTACTGTCAGTTATAACATCTTTCATTTCTGATTTTATTTGAGTTTTCTCTATTTTCTTGGAGAGTTTAGCTAAGGGTTTGTCAATTTTGTTTATCTTTTCAAAGAACCAGCTCTTAGTTTCATTGCTCTTTTCTACTGTCTTTTTGGTCTCTATTTCACTTATTTCTGCTCTAATTTTTGTTATTTCCTGTCTTGTATTAACTTTGGGCTTTGTTTTTTTCTAGTTGCTTGAGGTATAAAGTTAGTTTATTTGAGAGTTTTTTGTTTCTGAGTTAGGCCTGTATTATAATGAACTTCCCTCTTAGAACTGCTTTTGCTGCATCTCATAAATTTTGATATGTTACATTTCCATTTTCATTTGTCTCAATGTATTTTTTGATTTTTGTTTTGATTTCTTTGACTCATTATTGCTCAGTAGCATGTTGTTTAATCTTGATGTATTTGTTAATTTTCTAGTTATTCTTGTGTAATTAATTTCTAGTTTCATACCATTGTGGTTTGAGAAGATGCTGGATAAAATTTCAGTCATTTTGAATTTATGAAGGTTTTTGTGACCTCACATATGATCTGTCTTGAAAAATGTTCCATGTGCACTTGAGAAAAATGTGTATTCTGTTACTTTTGGATGGAATGTTCTGTAAATATCTGTTAAGTCCATTTGGTGTAATGTGTCATTTAAAGCCAATGTTTCCCCATTGATTTGTCTGTCTGCATAATCTATCCATTGATTTAAATTGGATATTAAAGTTTCCTATTATTTATTGCTGTCTATTTTTTTAGGTCTGTAATACAGCATATTTCAAACATGTAGAATAATAATAGAAAATAGTAGTGAGTACCTTCCTGCTTCTTGACATTTTCCCCAAAACTGCTTTTGTTATTTGGAGGGAATAAAACACTACAGAAACATTTAAAATAACCTGCAAACTCTTTTTTCTTTCTTCCATTTTATCTCCTGGTCTCCTCCAGGATAAGCTCTATCTTAACTTTATTATCATTTCCATGCATGCTTTTTATCATTATTAAATACATATATCCATAAATAAAATACAAGATTTTACTCATGTCATTTTATGAAGTGCTATTCTGTAACTCTTTTTTTTTTTTTGGCTCAGTATTAAGATTTTTGAAACACATGGCTCAAATTTATATATTTTAACTACTGTATCATGTTCTGTTGAATATTCATACAATGCATTTAGCCAGTTGAGGGACAATTAGTGTGTTTCCAGTCTTGAATTATGATAGTGTTTCAGTGAACATTTCTGTAACTGTCTCCTTGTGTAAACAGGTTTGTTTTTTTCTGTGTCCCTGATGCATTGTTGGTTGTGTAACAGCTCCCCTAAAATTAAACTTCTTGCCATTTACTACCAGGGGCCTGAAAGGCAAATTTCCTGGTTTCCATTTCATTTCAGTGCACTCTAGGAGTGTCAATAGTAAGGTTCTGATCAGGACAATTAAAGGAGGTTGAGCTACCTGATTAGAGTAAAAATAGCCTGTGGTGTGAACTCTTTGTGACTTATTGGCTCCTCTAACTGTAAATTAGCACTGCTCTTGCAGTAGATGTTTTCTGATATGCCACTTCCCCCATATTTTCTCTAATTTACCTTCCATTTGGATCTCAGAGGAAATTGTTCTGTACACCCTTCTAGGATGAGAGCGTTTTCTGTGGGGTCTTTCAGATATGTGCGATGTGAGCCTCCGAGAGCAATCAGAGATTTAATGTTTAAGGTCACTGTTCCAACTTCCCATAAGATGGGCTGCTGTTCCTCGTGATGGAACTGGAATCACAATCACACATTTCTGATAATTGCACTCAGAATTGGGCTACACTTTACCCAACTTTGCCTTGGACTCATTTCTTTATGTAATAATAGGGAAGTATTTTATGCAGAGCCTCATCAAATAATTATAACAATTGAGTAAACATAAAAGCTAGGTTGTGTAATTTTGCATTTTTCAGTGATGTCAGTGAGCGTTTGAGTTGATCATGGCAGCTTCTGCTTCATGGGATTGCTTCCATCTTTCCTTCTCTCATGTCTGGGTAGATGTAGGTCGAATTTTGCTTTTTCCTGTAACCTGAGCTGCTTCCAGTTGGGAAGGGATGCCAGTTTACATTACACTGTTCTCTTTGCACTCCAGTTAACTCAAGAAAAGTTGACTAAGCTAGACTATATAGACCACCACTCCCCTCACTTAATTTTTTGTTCTGGAGAAAGTCTCATGTTTGATGCTTGTGATATCCTACAGAGCTAACAACTTCTGTCTCCTATTCAGCTTTCATATTTTTGCAGTACAGTAAAGCAGAGTTTTTCTACTTATATTGCTCACAAATACTTTCAACTTGAGCCACATTAGTTTCATTAGAGAAAACAGGACAAGGGACTACATTACCAGAGGGGATCAGTTCCTTGGATCAGTATCCTGACTGAACAAGACTCATGGCTCCTCCACTTTCAGTAGACTCTATAACATTTGAAACCAGGAAAATGATAGGTGATGTTGCCTACTCCAGGTAAGTTACATTCTTTATTTGAGCTTTCATGAGCTAAGCCCAGCTCTGATTAATCTACTACTTAGGAGTTAGGATGGCATGAATGGCTAATGCTATTTTGACACCAAAGTCTGAATTTATCATAGGAGGAAAGATGAACATGCTTTCCATTGTCAAATTTCCCTGGTAAGAAGGGCTACCCTAATCTTCTGCTTCTGGCTGGTACCTATAGGCTGGTGCCATCACTATTAGAAAAAAAATCATATTAATTTTCCACAGAAATAGGAAATCTTTTTGAGTGTTCTAATTCTCATAGGTAAAAATATAGGTCAAACCAAACCAAACCAAACCAAACCAAACCAAACCGAACTAAACTAAACCAACCAACCAAACAAAATAAAGTCAGGGATAGTGTTAGTCCCAAGAATTTAGTTGCCTCACCAGTTGGCTTGTGTTTTTATCTAAACCATACACGGGGACCTAACATGGTATATGAAAACAAAGTGGCCCTCCCACCTTGGCTAAGGGAAAAGGCTATGACTGGGTCTGTTGACCATCATTACTTTATTTCTTGCCTTGAGCTGGGCAGCCTGTTGCACTGGTATGTCCACGTGTGAGCATGTATTGTTGCCACTCTCCATGAAGCCAATTTATTTAAATCCAGACAATTTGCTACAGATTCTTCCTAAACTGAGTTGTCTGTTAACCTTCCCCTGGGTGATGTGGTTGGTGTCTGGGCTCCCAACACTGGGCCTTCCATTCCTTTATCTTAGTTCTAATCTGAGGGTAGGAGTGATTGAGCTTTGCCTGCCCCAAGCAAGCAAGAGTCTCCTAAAATGAATCATTTGTTGCTTGTGAACTTCTAGTCTTTTGTCCATTATTCAAATTTCCCTGCTTGAGGAGTTTGATTTCGGGCTTTTACTGATGGTAACTGATCAGGATATAGAGACCTTAACCAGTCAAGTAGTGTGTATTAGAAATGTACTGTGGGTCTTTATTTGGGGTAGGCAATAAGTACCTATATGGCTCTTGCCTTTGATAGTAAGTAACTTAGATGGCTTAATAGTAAGTGCGTGGATGATTTGGAAAGTGTGTGTAATTCATACCAGTGGGTAATCTCCAAATGAAACATATTAGGAGGGCCAATGCTGTGTGCTGAGCTGGACAGTGCTGTAGCCATCTTTGGTCAACCTGTGGGAGCTGCCCTGATTACTGCCATGGATCACAGGAACTGTTCTCCTACAAATAAACACAGAGGCGAAAAATGGCTTGCATGAGTGGAGGTCATGAGCTTTCACATCTTTGTCAGCTTTGTGGCTGGATGGGATCTGGTCAGTTGGGAGCTTCTCACTGCGCCCTGCTTCCCAAAACCACCACCCCATCTCCAACCTCCAGTAGCCTTTCAGGTTTACTCAGTGTGTTTTGCAAATACCATTATCATATGTAAAGTGATGTGGAAATATTTGTAAAGCTCTCTTTAGATCAGTGTTCTTAGGCCTAGCTGTCCTTTAGGATCACCTGGGAGCTTTAAACTAAAAAACCCGCTGCTAGGCCCCATAGACAATTAAACGAGAATTTCTGGATAAGGCCAGGGCATTGTCATCTTAAAAACGCTCCCTGGGTGATTTGAATGTGATGCTAGGGCTGGTTACCACTGCTTTGGACTGAAATTCAGGCTAGAGGAATGGATATTGGAGGTTGAGGGCAGGCAAAAGAAATACGTAGGAAGGAAGTGGGGTAGGGTTGTGTGATTTGATTGAGGCTAGAAGTTGAGGAGCCAGGTTGGGACTGAGTGATGCTCCCAAAGAGTACTCACTCTGAAAGGTTTACCTTCTTTATTTTTTACTCCCACATTCTAGGAATACTCCCCTTTGTGCCTCAGTATTACATTTCTACATCCTATACTGCAGTTCCTTTTAACTGGACAGGGCTTGTGGAGGAAGTGCTACCTGCCCCACACAAATTCTCTGTTCTCTCAGAAAAGATGTTTCCAGGGTGATCTAGAAGTTCTAGGTCTAAGAATTTCCAGTGGTGACCACCAGTGAGGTGAGCCATGATCCGGGGTGAATCTGGGCATGGTGGGGAAGTACATGTGGACAACTAGTAAAAAAATGATAGAAATTTGCTTTCCTAGTATGTAATAGAGAAAGATCATACTTGAAACTGGGGTGAATACTTGAATTGCATATGTAATGAAATATAACACACATTGCCCATGTGCGTGTAGAATGTTTACATCTTCCATTTTACTCTTCACTACAAATACCTGGTGTAGGGAAGTAGGCCAACTTGCCCAAAACCAGTCTAACAAATGATTATTCTTCAAATAGCCAGTTTGCCAATTTTCCACTTTTTCCCATTTACCAGAAAGTTGGGTATTCAAATGTGAGTAAGAATAATCATATCAGATTGAAATTTAAAAATTTATTGCCAGAAACACAAATTAATGCTTATGTGTTAATTTCAGGAATCGACACAGGAATTTTAAGTATACCTAAAAATTAAAAAAAAAAAGAAAGTAAATAACTTTTAAACACATTTGAAAGAAATAAGAAGTCGCCAAAATAATCAAGACACAAAAGAAATTTTGATTTATAACAAATGAAATATGTTGATCTGGCAATGGTTTGAAAAGGCATTTAACACAAAGCCTGCAAACCATTCAAAGCAGTGGAAAGGAAGTGAGAATGCATGGAAGGCATGTGTCACTACCATTTTTGGTAACAGCAATGAGACAGTAAGTGTAAGTGAAGAAAGAGCAATAAAAGAATAAAAAAGCATAAATTTATTAAATCTTACAAATACTAAAACCTTAAGCCTGCTAAAAGATGGGTAAATGTGAACAAGGCAGAGACAGAACAACCACATTACTTGTTAAATTTTGGCTATTAAATTTTGGCTACTAAATGGGAAGGTTGATACACTTGTTGATAGAAAAAAATTGGAAAGACATCAGCATAAACAGAAAAGTGTCCATATGAAATTCTGAAATGAAAATTAACTAAGACTTTGCAGAAATCCTCAAAATGTCATAAGCCACCCTGTCTTACAGAAATCACTATAAGCTTTATAACTAGTTGCTTTTTTAAAAAATATTTTTATAAATAGATACATTAGCAAATATGCCAGTTGGCCATTTAGCATGTTGATTTTTTGTAAACTGACTAGAATGGTAAGGTACATAGCGACAGCAGAATTTTTCCCCATTTTCCAGAGAAACTAAGTTTCATAGATAACGGAGTAAAATTTATGTTTTATGTGCACTAGGGTATGGCTGCATGTTCCTTAGAAACCTGAAGACTGTAGAGTTAGATGATTCAAGCTCATGTCTGACATTTGAGAGGTACAATAAAAATAGTTCATAAAGCATACTAATTAAAAGAGATCAGATAAAGAATGTAAAATGTAAAATAGCTAATTGCCAGAAAACCTACCAAGCTTTTCAGAAACACACATAGTGTCACTTGAGCTCTTATGGAGAAGAAATAAGTCCAAAGCTAGAGAGCTCCAAGTGCCAGTATATATAAGAAAATTGTCACTTCCAGATCTAGGATGGTATTTGGCACATGGTATGACATATGTCATCTTCACTGCAAGCACTTTCTTATGCATATGGTCCCTCCAGCTAGAGAAGCCCATCTACAGTCTATTTTATCAGTAGTGAAGACACCCAAACTGAAAATAATCTTGCATTAAATAAAATCAACTTATATTTGACCAAGAAAGCACTATATATTTTATAGATATACTTTTTTCCTTAAATTGTTATTGCAGAAAATACTGTGTAATGATAGTATAGAATAGTTCCATGCCTACATGCTAAACAATTAAACATTAATTGTATTATAACAAGAGGTTAAGAGTGTTCATTAAATATAAAGGATTTTGCTATGGATTCCGTGAGTCTCATATCTGACTAACTTGGAACAAAAAAACTTGGAAAAAAAGCTCTCCTTTTTTCAATTAAAAATGGTTTATAATTTTGATATCCTTTTTTTCCTCATGTGTAGCATTGGGAATATTATTAGTCAATATAACTTAAAGATGTAACTTTCAAAAGGGTGTCTTGGCACAAATTTCTTGATTATGTCTGACCATTCTAATAAAGTGAAATTGTTAAATAGCTAATATGAAAATGCAATATGTTAAAGGCAAATTCATAAGGTTTTTAAAAGAAGAGAATGTTGCACAACATTTGTGAATTCTGTCTTGATTGTTTGCTGTCTTTAAAAAATGCAGGAAAATAATTTTAGAAACTAAAATAGACCATAATTTAAATGCTCTTTTTGATAGTGAGAAACATAATGCATTTTACTCGGTGTGGCAAGTAAATTTCTATAGACATTAAGAGAACTCACAGCTAAACTTCAACTGCTATTTTTAAATGTTGGAAAGGACCAAGGGTTTATTTTGAATATCAAATAAATGGAATTCCGAAATGCCCAAGAGTTCAGAAAGCTAAAACTAACACAGTAATTGAAGAAATACTCCACACTGCTAAAGAAATCTTCATCCTAGGATTTGCAAAAATGGCTTAGCACTTTTACCACTACTCTATGGACTTAGAGCTAGAGAGTCTAGACTTTGGTAAATTACAGTGGAATTACAAGATCATGCTTTTGATGGTGGTGCCATATTTGATGCAGAGTCTCCCCAGGCAAGAGACATTTATTTTTATTTTTATTTTATTTTATTTTTTTTGATGTAGTGTTCCATGATTCATTGTTTGCGTATAACACCCAGTGTTCCATGCAGAATGTGCCCTCTTTAATACCCATGACCAGGCTAACCCATCCTCCCACACACCTCCCCTCTAGAACCCTCAGTTTGTTTTTCAGAGTCCATTGTCTCTCATGGTTCATCTACCCCTCCGATTTCCCCTGCTTCATTCTTCCCCTCCTGTTTTCTTCTTCTTCTTCTTCTTTTTTTTTTTTTAACATATAATGTATTATTTGTTTCAGAGGTACAGGTCTGTGGTTCAGCAGTCTCACACAATTCACAATGCTCACCATAGCACATACCCTCCCCATTGTCTATCACCCAGCCACCCCATCCCTCCCACCCCCCACCACTCCAGCAACCCTCAGTTTGTTTCCTGAGATTAAGAATTCCTCATATCAGTGAGGTCATGTGATACATGCCTTTCTCTGATTGACTTATTTCGCCCAGCATAACACTCTCTAGTTCCATCCATGTTGTTGCAAATGGCAAGATTTCATTCCTTTTGATGGCTGCATAATATTCCATTGTATATATATACCACTTCTTCTTTATCCATTCATCTGTCGATGGACATCTTGGCTCTTTCCACAGTTTGGCTATTGTGGACATTGCTGCTATCAACATCAGGGTGCACGTACCCCTTCGGATCCCTACATTTGTATCTTTGGGGTAAATACACAGTAGTGCAATTGCTGGGTCATATGGTAGCTCTATTTTCAACTTTTTGAGGAACCTCCATACTGTTTTCCAGAGTGGCTGCACCAGCCTGCATTCCCACCAACAGTGTAGGAGGGTTCCCCTTTCTCTGCATCCTTACCAACATCTGTCATTTCCTGACTTGTTAATTTTAGCCATTCTAACTGGTGTGAGGTGATACCTCATTGAGGTTTTGATTTGGATTTCCCTGATGCCGAGCAATGTTGAGCACTTTTTCATGTGTCTGTTGGCCATATGGATGTATTCTTTGGAAAAATGTCTGTTCATGTCTTCTGCCCATTTCTTGATTGGATATTTTGTTCTTTGGGTGTTGAGTTTAAGAAGCTCTTTATAGATTTTGGATACTAGCCCTTTATCTGATATGTCACATTTAACTCCATCTCTCTTTCAAATTGTTTTTGGCAGTTACAATGACTGTTGTAAGAGCCTGTCTTGGATATTCTGGCTCTCCTTCTTCTGGTCCTGTGGTAGAATTGTACTGCTCCACTCCCCTTGAAATGAGACATGACCGTGTGACTTACTTTGAAGAATGTGATTGGAAGGGATGTATCATTTCTGGGTGGAAGCTCTAAAAGGCATGTGCCATTTCCTATATTCTCTTTCCCTCTGTCACAGTAATGGACACCTGTCTGAATGGAAGAGTCTTTGTTGGCTTGATTCCCAGAGAAAGGGTGCATGGGGGCCTACAGTCGATGCAATGGATATGAGAAATAAGCCTCTGTTGTTATAAGGCATTAAAATTTGGGGCATTGTTTATTACTGTAACATAATGTTGCCTTTCTTAATTTAATAATAATAAAAGTAGCAGCATATTAGCTACTATCCCAGAAAAGAAAACCAACTAAAAGAAATATATCACAAACCATTTGCTAAGGAGACATTACTTATTATGTGAGGAAATATATATAGTGAGGAAATTAATTATTAAAACTCTGTGTTAAAAATTTTTATTTGATTTTAACGTGTGACATAGAATTTATCGGTGGTCCTCTGTCATTTTATTTTATTAGGTGGGGGTCAGGAATCTTTTTCTATATGTGGACTGATAATAAATATTATAGGGTTTGCAGGCCATATGATCTGTATCACAACTATTCAACTCTGTCACTATAGCCAGAAATTAGTCATAGACCATATGTAAATGAATGGGCATAGCTGTGTTCCAGTAAAACTTCATTTATAAAAATAGGTGTTAGCCTGATTTGACCTAGCTGATGTGGTTTGCCAACCCCTGTCACTAGATAACATATTTATGAGACCTAGTACATTTATATTGGCATCTCTTATATTTTACTACATGACCAACAAACAGGTATATTTCCTTTTTTTATTTTGTTTATTTTTTAATTTTATTATGTTATGTTAGTCACCATACAATACATCATTAGTTTTTGATGTAGTGATCCACGATCCATTGTTTTCGTATAACACCCGGTGCTCCATGTAGTACGTGCCCTCCTTAATGCCCATCACCGGGCTAACCAATCCCCCCTCCCCCCTCCCCTCTAAAACCCTGTTTGTTTCTCAGGTCCATAGTCTCTCATGGTTCATCTCTCCTTCCAATCCCCCCCCCCCCATTTTTCCCTTCCTTCTCCTAATGTCCTCCATGTTATTCCTTATGTTCCACAAATAAGTGAAACCATATGATAATTGATTTTCTCTGCTTGACTTATTTCACTTAGCATAATCTCCTCCAGTCCCATCCATGTTGATGTAAAAGTTGGGTATTCATCTTTTCTGATGGCTGAGTAATATTCCATTGTATATATGGACCCCATCTTCTTTATCCATTCATCTGTTGAAGGGCATCTTGGCTCTTTCCACAGTTTGGCTATTGCGGACATTGCTGCTATGAACATTGGGGTGCATATGGCCCTTCTTTTCACTACATCTGTGTCTTTGGGGTAAATACCCAGTAGTGCAATTGCTGGGTCATAGGGTAGTTGTATTTTTAAATTTTTGAGGCACCTCCACAATGTTTTCCAAAGTGGCTGTACCAACTTGCATTCCCACCAACAGTGTAAGAGGGTTCCCCTTTCTCCACAACCTCTCCAACATTTGTTGTTTCTTTCCCTGTCCATTTTTGCCATTCTACCTGGTGTAAGGTGGTATCTCAGTGTGGTTTTGATTTGGATTTCCCTGATGGCTAATGATGATGAACGTATTTTCATGTGTCTGTTAGCCATTTGTAGGTCTTCTTCAGAGAAGTGTCTTTTCATATCTTCTGCCCACTTTTTGACTTGATTATTTGTTTTTTGGGTGTTGAGTTTGAAAAGTTCTTTATAGATTTTGGATACCAGCCCTTTATCTGTAGTGTCATTTGCAAATATCTTCTCCCATTCTGTGGGTTGCCTCTTTGTTTTGTTGACGGTTTCCTTTGCTGTGCAGAAGCTTTTTATCTTGATGAAATCCCAAAAGTTCATTTTTGCTTTTGTTTCACTAGCTTTTGGAGATGTATCTTGAAAGAAATTGCTGTGGCCGATGTCAAAGAGGTTACTGCCTATGTTCTCCTCTAGGATTTTGATGGATTCCTGTCTCACATTGAGGTCTTTCATCCACTTTGAGTTTATCTTTGTGAATGGTGTTAGAGAATGGTCAAGTTTCATTCTTCTGCATGTGGCTGTCCAATTTTCCCTGCACTATTTATTGAAGAGACTGTTTTCCATTGCATGTTTTTTCCTGCTTTGTCAAAGATTATTTGACCATAGAGTTGAGGGTCCATATCTGGGTTCTCTATTCTGTTCCATTGGTCTGTATGTCTGTTTTTGTGCCAGTACCATGCTGTCTTGGTGATCACTGCTTTGTAATATAGCTTGAAATCGGGCAACGTGATGCCCCCAGCTTTGTTTTTCTTTTTCAACATCTCCTTGGCGATTCGGGGTCTTTTCTGATTCCATACAAATTTTAGGATTGTTTGTTCCAGCACTTTGAAAAATGTCATTGGAATTTTGATCGGGATGGCATTGAAGGTATAGATTGCTCTGGGTAGCATAGACATTTTAACAATGTTTATTCTTCCGATCCATGAGCATGGGATATTTTTCCATCTTTTTGTGTCTTCTTCAATTTCTTTCATGAGTGTTCTGTAGTTCCTAGAGTATAGATCTTTTACCTCTTTGGTTAGGTTTATTCCGAGGTATCTTATGGTTTTCGGTGCTATTGTAAATGGAATCGTTTCTTTAATTTCTCTTTCTACAGTTGCATTGTTAGTGTATAAGAAAGCAACTGATTTCTGTGCATTGATTTTGTATCCGCCACATTACTGAATTGCTGTATGAGTTCTAGTAATTTGGGGGTGGAGTCTTTTGGGTTTTCCACATAAAGAATCATGTCGTCTGCAAAAAGAGAGAGTTTGACTTCTTCTTTGCCAATTTGAATGCCTTTTATTTCTTTTTGTTGTCTGATTGCTGTTGCTAGGACTTCTAGTACTATGTTGAACAACAGTGGTGAGAGTGGGCACCCTTGACGTGTTCCTGATCTTAAGGGAAAGGCTCTCAGCTTTTCCCCATTGTGGATGATATTCGCTGTGGGTTTTTCATAGATGGATTTTATGAGCTTGAGGAATGTTCCCTCTATCCCTATACTCTGGGGAGTTTTAATCAGGAAAGGATGTTGTATTTTGTCAAATGCTTTTTCTGCATCAATTGAGAGGACCATATAGTTCTTCTCCCTCCTCTTATTAATGTGTTCTATCACATTGATTTGCGAATGTTGAACCACCCTTGCATCCTGGGGCTAAATCCCACTTGGTCGTGGTGGATGATATTTTTAATGTATTGTTGGATCCTATTAGCTAGGATTTTGTTGAGGATTTTGGAATCTATATTCATCAGGGACATCAGTCTGAAATTCTCCTTTTTGATGGGGTCTTTGCCTGGTTTGGGGATTAAGGTAATGCTGGCCTCATACAATGAGTCTGGAAGTTTTCCTTCTGTTTCTATTTTTTGAAACAGCTTCAGTAGAATAGGTATTATTTCTTCTTTGAATGTTTGGTAGAATTCCCCAGGGAATCCATCAGGCCCTGGACTCTTGTTTTTTGGGAGGTTTTTGATCACTGCTTCAATCTCGTTACTGGTTATTGGCCTATTCAGGTTGTCAATTTCTTCCTGTTTCAGTCTTGGCAGCTTATAGGTTTCCAGGAAGGCCTCCATTTCATCCAGAATGCTCAGTTTTTTGGCATATAGTTGTTGATAATAATTTCTAATAATTGTTTCTATTTCCTCAGTGTTAGTGGTGATCTCTCCCCTTTCATTCATAATTTTATTCATTTGGGTCCTTTCTCTCTTCTTTTGGATAAGTCTGGCCAGTGGTTTATCAATCTTATTAATTCTTTCAAAGAATCAACTTCTAGTTTCATTGATCTGATCTACTGTGTTTCTGGTTTCTAATTCATTGATTTCTGCTCTAATTTTAATTATTTCTCTTCTAATGCGTGGCTTAGGTGTCGTTTGTTGCTTTTTTCTCTAGTTCTTTAAGGTGTACAGTTAGTTGGTGAATTCGGGATTTTTCTATTTTTTTGAGTGAGGCTTGGATGGCTATGTATTTCCCCCTTAGGACTGCCTTTGCAGTATCTCATAGGTTTTGGACCGATGTGTTTTCGTTCTCATTGATTTCCATGAATTGTTTAAGTTCTTCTTTGATTTCTTGGTTGACCCAAACATTCTTGAGCAGAGTGGTCTTTAGCTTCCAAGTGTTTGAATTTCTGCCAAATGTTTTCTTGTGATTGAGTTCCAGTTTTAGACATTGTGGTCTGAGAATATGCAGGGAATAATCTCAATCTTTTGGTATCGGTTGAGACCTGATTTGTGACCCAGTATATGGTCTATTCTGGAGAAAGTTCCATGTGTGCTCGAGAAGAATGAGTATTCTGTTGTTTTAGGGTGGAATGTTCTGTAAATATCTATGAGGTCCATCTGGTCCACTGTATCATTCAAAGCTCTTGTTTCCTTGTTGATTTTCTGCTTAGATGATCTGTCCATTGCTGAGAGTGGAGTATTGAGGTCTCCTACAATTAACGTATTGTTATCAATATGACTCTTTATTTTGGTTAACAGTTGGCTATGTATATGGCTGCTCCCATGTTGGGGGCATAGATATTTACAATTGTTAGATCTTTTTGTTGGATAGACCCTTTAAGAATGATATAGTGTCCATCTGTGTCTCTTATTACAGACTTTAGTTTAAAATCTAATTTGTCTGATATAAGAATTGCTACCCCAGCTTTCTTTTGAGGTCCGCTGGCATGGAAGATAGATCTCCATCCCTTCACTTTCAGTCTGGATGTATCTTTAGGTTCAAAATGAGTCTCTTGTAGACAGCATATGGATGGGTCCTGTCTTTTTATCCAATCTGCAACCCTGTGCCGTTTTATGGGAGCGTTTAGGCCATTCACGTTGAGAGTGATTATTGAAAGATATGAATTAATTGTCATCATGTTGCCTGTGAAGACGTTGTTTTTATAGATTGTCCCTGTAAATTTCTGTTGTAGATCACTCTTGGGGTCTTTCTCCTTTTATAGAACCCCCCTTAATATTTTTGCAGGGCCGGCTTAGTGGTCACATATTCTTTCAACTTCTGCCGGTCGTGGAAGCTCTGCATCTCTCCATCCATTCTAAATGAAAGCCTTGCCGGATAAAGTATTCTTGGCTGCATGTTCTCCTCATTTAGTACCCTGAATATGTCTTGCCAGGCCTTTCTGGCTTGTCAGGTCTCTGTGGATAGGTCTGATGTTATTCTGATGTTCCTCCCTCTGTACGTAAGGAATCTCTTCCCCCTAACTGCCCTTAAGATGGTTTCCTTGGTTCTAAGATTTGCAAGTTTTACTATTACATGCCGGGGTGTTGGCCTGTTTTCCTTGATCTTAGGAGGGGTCCTCTCTGCCTCTAGGACTCGAATGTTTGTTTCATTCCCCAGATAGGGAAGTTCTCAGCTACGATTTGCTCAAATACATCTTCTAGCCCTCTCTCTCTCTCCACTCCCTCCGGGATTCCAATTATTCTGACATTGGAACGCCTCATGGTGTCACTTATTTCTCTGATTCTATTTTCATGGATTCTGAGTTGTTTTTCCCTGGCCTCCTCTTTTCCCTTTTTATCTATTATACTGTCTTCCAGATCGTTTATTCTCTCTTCTGTCTCAGTTACCCTAGCTGTTAGATTATCTAGATTGGATTGGATCTCATTGATAGCATTTTTAAGTTCTGCCAGTTCACCTTTTATTTCTGCCCTTAGAGACTCTATGTTGCCATTAATTGATTTCTCCGTTCTAGCCATTGTCTTCACAATTGCTAGCCTGGATTCCATCTCCGACATCTTGGTTATATCTGCATCCATTTGTAAATCTGCAGTATAAGTCATAATCTCTGAGTCTTTTCCATTTTGCGGGCTCCTCCTCCTAGTCATTCTGTTGATGGGTGTTTGAGGGAATGTACAGAGTCCAAATTATTGACCAGAAGCCAAGCAAGATGCACCTGTTTTCTTGGGATCTTAGGGTTGCTGGCCTCTTGTTTTCCCAGCCTGTCTTCTGGGGGAGGGGCCTGCCTCGCTGTTACTCAGGCAACCCTGTTTGGGCGGAGTTGCCCTGCCCCTGTGGCAGGGGATGGGCTCAGTGGGAATCAGTCTTTGGGGCTTTTGTTCTCTGGCACCTTTCCCTGGTGGCTTTCTGCGTCTCTTTCGTGAGTAGAGCAGAAGAGACTGTTTCCAACCCTCTGCCTCAGAGCAGAGAGACCGCAGTCTGTTCTTCAGTGAGCTCTCCAGGCCACACCATCTCCATTTCTGTTCCTGCTGCTATAAACTGCAGCGGCCTGGGTTGTGCGCCCCTCCGCAGCGCTCCCAGTCCTGCCTCCAGGTCGGGGCACGTCTCTGCCCTTTGTGCTTCTAAAACCGCCAGCCGCTCCCAGTTCGGGCAGGCGCGACTCCTCCGCTTGGGGTTCTGTCCCAGGGACTGCAGTTCGCAGGCGCATGACTCCGCCTCTCGGGGATTCCGCCCCCGGGGGTTGCAGTTCATCGGCGTGACCCGGGCACAGCGGGTTTCCGTCTGGGAGGCTGCAGTTCGCGTGCGCGGGACCCTTGCTCTGGGTTTCTGTCGGGGGGAGGGGGGTGGGCTGCGGTTCGTGTGCGCGTGACCCCGTTGGTCTGGTTTTCCACCCCGGGGGCTGCCCTAAAGTCCTTTCCCGACGCTACCGGTCTGCAAGTCTGTGCCCCTTCTGCAGGCGCGAGGCTGTCACTCACCGGCGGTGTAGGATCCCCACGGCCAGGCTCCCTCCCGCCGCCGTTTATCCTTCGATATCTGCCCGCAGGATCACGGCTCTCCACTTCGTACCTCAAAACCAACTGCCTGCGATATTCTGTTTGTAGAGATCCAGATCTTCTTACATCTCAGGCTGGTTTCGTGGGTGCTCAGGGTGGTCTGGTAGATATCCAGCTCAATTCCAGGGACCAGTTGAAATAGGGTCCCCTACTCCTCCGCCATCTTTCCCTCCTCTCAAACAGGTATATTTTCTAAAAGTGGATTCCATTTTTTAAAAATCATGTTCCAACTCTTTTTGTGGTAAAGGTGTTATAACTGACATCAGTGGAAAGATTATATTTACTATATGGTGAGAAGGATACATATTGAATTTCTGATTTACTAACAAATGTTTTACCTTAACGGATGAAGCTAGTGAAGCACATTGAGACAAGAAGGTTGTTTGAAGTCATGGAAGCAGTTTGCAGAAGAGCTAGGCCTATAACCCTGGTCTTTTGGAATCTACCTATTACCATTGTATTTCCATTATTACACACTGATTTCCAAATGATTAGAACAAGTTCAGAAAGATTAGACTAAGAATTTTAAGCAAGTTTCCTGACTTTATTTAAAGACTGTAGAAACTGATTTTAGTTAATATTGAATAGAGCAGATGTTAAATGCGTATATGTGAATATAAACAGAATGTATTAAGCTTCAGTTTAAGGTTTTTTTCCAGGTAGAGGAAAGGGAAGATGTAGAGTCCTGCTATTAACCTAATTTATGATGTTTACTTATTCCTACCTATCTGACTAATACTCCTTTTGTCCTCTTTATAATTTTTAGTTTCTATCTACGACTGCTTTCCCTCCAAGAGCTGCAAACATTAGCTGATTAATACTCAGTCTTCTTAGCTGCTGTGATCAGTGGAGGTAATCTCTCATAGCACGCTGATATCTAAATCACCTTTGCTAATCTGCTAGAATTTGCTTAGTATTTCCTGAGCTTATAGCTCCACTACAACAGTGCATTTATAAAAAGAAATACACAGGACATAAAGATATGAGCATTCAATTCTATAAAAAAGAAGAGGTTTCATTTTTGCAGTTTGAAACATTTCATTTAAGTGGGAGAGGGAGAAGCAGTCTTCCCGCTGAGCAGGGAGCCCGATGTGGGGCTCCATCCCAGGACCCTGGGATCATGATCCGAGTGAGCGGAAGGCAGACGTCCAAGGACTGAGCCACCCAGGGGCCCCCATTTCTTTTAAGTTTTTTAAAAAAAGTTTTCTCCCTCCCTCCCTCCTTTCCTCTCTCCCTCCTTCCTTCCTTTCTGGCTTTGGTCATACTGAAGAGAATTTTTCCACATACAAACCATCAGCTTAGATGACCATTACCCCTTGTATTTCATACTCTATTTCGCTGTACCTAATGTATGAAAAAAAGAAAAAAAAAAAAGGGAGAGGATATGTTAGAAATCTGCAGTCCAGCTGCATGTTATCTTGCAACTTAAAGTGTCATTTAATTTACTTTCTTGAAGACCTAGATTGCTAATTATAGCCAAATCTTGATTACTTGTATGCTCTATGGATTCTCTGTACTTACGCTTGATCACAGATTGAAAGTGGTTACTGTGGTAGCCTGAAAAATTACCCATTAAAGGCACCCACGTCACAATCTCTCGATGCTGTGAATATGTTATTTTACATGCCAACAGAGATTCTGCAGATGCAATTAACTTAAGGCTCTTGAGATGGGGAGAATATGCAGAACTGTCCAGATGAGTCCAAAGTGATCACCAGAGTTCTCATAACAGGGGGTGGAAGAGCTAAGAGTCAGAGGGAAAGATGTGATGATGGCACCAGAGGTCGGAATGATGTGCTTTGAGGATGGAGGAAGGGACTGTGAGCCAAGGAACGCAGGCAGCCTCTCCAAGCTGGAAAAGATAAGGAAATCAAATCTTGTCGAAAGCCTCCAGAAGGAATGAAGCTCTGCCAATGCCTTGAGTTTTTATTTTAGTTCTCCTGAACTATGAGAGAATATATTTGTGTTGTTCTAAGCCCCTCCATTTGCGGCAACAATGGCTTTTGGAGACCAGTAGAGTGACCTTCCTGGATTTTCAAAGAATGCAAACAGGTTTGAATTTCACCATGAGCACCCACAGGAGAAATAACCAGCTTCTCTTTCTCAACTAGTAGAACACTTGTTTTAGTAAAATATAAATCTGTTTTAGATTGTCATTTTATCTGTTTTTTTCCTTTTGGGATAATTGTGAGTTCTTAGAAACATGACTGACTTCAGACTAGACTTCTGGTTGTTACAATTGCTTTGTGTTTGTTCTGGTGATCTTATATTTTCTTCTCGCTTTCTATGAAATTTAAGGAGCACGGTGAGGAATTGGGAAGCTGGCCTCCACTGGCTAGTGTTAGCAAAGCCTGGAGGAGTGGGTATGTGGGCTTACTTCCAATTAGGCACAGAAAGTGTCTCATTTTTTCCCAGGGCCATTTCACCTGCATGGCCTGAGGAGGGGCCAAGGGCCAAAACACAACAAGGGAAACAAAAATCTCCTGTTACAAATTAATTGGAAGAGAGGACAGAAAAAAAAAGAAGCTTCTCTACTTTTTTTCTTTACTCAAGTGGCTTGTGAACTCTAGTTTTAAAGGAGGGATTAAACTCCATTTTATAATCAAGCCTTTTTTAGAGTTGGCCAGAGCCAAGCTGCAGAGGCCTTTTACAGACAGAATAGTCCTAGCATTTTCCAGAACTTTTAATAATAAACTTGGAAAAATGCTCAGTCACTTGCACAGACCCCACACCCTGTTGCCATGCATAGTCAGTGCTCTTTGAAGAATCAGCCTGCAATTCCTGTGGTTTTATTGTACCTGTTAACTTGTAGCTGGTTTCAGTTTTTAATAAGCCCAGAAGGAATACCTTTCCTAAAATACTGAAGGTTACAAAGTTTAAAATGTAGATTCCAATAAATGCTTTGTTTTTGTATGTGATCCTTCTGCCTTCTACCCATTGGGGGTTGATTTGTTCCCCTTTCCCATCTGATTATGGAAAATATTTGTTTTGGAAAGTGGTTATCTGATTTATGGCTCAAGGGAAAAATAATCTTTATATTGGTGTTGCATTAAAAAACTTTATAGTTGGTTCTTTATAAATTGATGTATTCTTAGGAAAGAGATTAAGAAGTTGAGCAGATAGTACTCATTGGGCTGTTGGTATTGTACTCATCAATACGATGAGACGCTATTATTTCCCTCAAACAGTTTCAAACCTTACTAGGGAGGCGAAGTGTAAATGCTTTGGAAAGGCTAGTTCATAAAGCACAACTGCATGTGGTCTCGTACGCAGTAAACGATGAAAAATTAAAGGAGCAAGAAAAGAGAGTAGGCCGGATGGAGGGGTTGATACAAATCTTTCCAGATGGGATGGGGTGGAGTTAGATTCTAAAACATGGGGGGAATTTAAGAATGTGAAGAGAGGAATGGAGGGGGGCAAGAGTCCAAGACTCCAGGAGATGCCAACAGCAATTATGAACACATCATGTCCCAAAGATTGAGAGGAGTCCTGATTTGTGCTGCTGAAAGTGTGCACTTATAATCTAATTTGAGGGAAGGTCAGTGCAGTATTTTTTTGTCTGAGATTCTAAAGAGAAACACTCTTCATTCCAGGTGGGGCCCAGCTTTTCCTCTCTCGTGCCAACCTCAGCTGGTGAAGTGCCGTCTTAGCCGTAATAGCAGACTCTCCTCCAACAGGCGCAGACTTATCTTAGAAGGCGTAGCATCCTGTCACTTTTCACTTAGCATTTGCTTCAAATAGATGAAAAAAAAAACGTTTGAGCAATTGGAAGTTTTGCAGTATCAACAAAACCTGTGTTAGAGCTAGTCCTTAACTGCATATTTTCCCTGTTAAGGCTCAAAAGTATCTTGGGTTCCCCATCCCTCATCGTAATCAATAATAAGGCATAATTCTGACATTATCAAAACTTTGTCTTGTCTTTCTTTAATTTATTCATAAGTAGTTTTGAACAAGGTGCCATGAGAAATAAAATGTTCTACCATTCATGGTCTCCACCCTGAAATTTGAAAATTATTTTTTTGCCCTCATTGTTTGAAAATATGGCAAACTCTGAAAAACCACTCTTTGAAAGTGAAAACAAAGTGAGTTATGTCAGGTTTTGTTTCGAGGCATGGCTTCCTGGTTATCTGGTAGGACTCAAAACCCTTTTAGATGAAAAACCTAATTTTGGAAATAAACTTCTTTCCAAGAATGAAAACATGCTGCACAGCTGAGTTATGTTCTTATAACCAAGAAGGGAACCCACAGGGTGAGGCCAGCAGCCATGGTACCTTCTGTACTTTATGCAGACTCACAGGACACTCCCCAGCCTACCTTCCCCCAGCTCTCAGTGTTGGCTTGGTTTCCAACCATCACTACTAAATACCATATTCAGTGTCTCCCTGAAATAACAATAAAAACTCTTTAGAACAACAAAGAGCCCTTTACAATCAAAGTTTTCAACAAGATTTTCCAAAGTTCTCCCTCTGTGTATCATTTTTAGAGCCAAGTATATTATTCCTTGTTGCCTGGCCATAACACCTCCATGTGATAACACTAGAATGCATCTATTCACATTTGATCCATGGGTTCCATTTTCGTATTTCCAACAACCAACTGGGATGAACTCCCCTAATCCAGTAAGTCCAAAGCCAAACTGATTTTCTCTCCCAATTGCTTAAATTTCCTACTTCAGCTAATTACATTGCCATTTATTCTGATGCCTACGCTAAGAATTCTAAACTCATTCATGATCCTCTCTTCTTTACTATCCTTCCTATCTAGCATCTCCATTTCAGCAGGGACTCTGGTTCATTTTAGACTCTTTAATTTCTTATCCAATTAACACTACAGACACCTCATTCTTTCTGCTATCTCCAACATATTCTTTGCACTGCCTCAAATAAAACATCTTCCCCAAACACAAATCTGTTCATTATACTGTCCTTTCAAAATCCTTTACCCAAAGAAAAATATCCAAATTTCTTGGCATGGATTATGTGCTCCTTCATAATCTGGCCTCAAACTACTTTATTTTATAAATTTTCCACCCAACATTTTCATATACAATATGCTGTAGAAGCATTGAACTTGTCAGTTCCTTCTTAAATACATTGCTCTGTTAAGCCTTTTTGTTTTTCCTCATTTTTACTTGGCATTCTTTCCACACATTAAAATCCTATCTATCCTTTTAAGGCAGTTCAAATGCCACCACATCAGCTTATTTCCGATCTTACCCTCTGAACTCCCATTACCTTTTATTTCTTTCTCTGGCACACACCAAGTTCTACCTTAAAACATAATTTAATAGAACACAGTTTGGAATTGTCATCTCATGTTTAGGTTCAAGTCTGAGTTTTTCCTTATCTCTGATCTTGGGCAGGATATTTAATTCCTTCTTGATCGGTAAGAAATGGATAGTGTTCCTCACTTTTTAAGAGATAAGGTAGGTAGATATCCTTATTAAATTACAAAGTGCTATAAATGTGATTTATCAGTATTGGAGGAACCAGAAAAGGGTTATAGACTAAGGTTATGCCTGAAGGTTCAATGGGACAAGAACACTGAAATCATAACTTTGCTTGAACTGGTAAGGAGCACGGCTGGCAGACAGCAGTCCAAAGAATCTTTGAATTGACAATGTCTACTTCTAAGTTCATCGACGTCTAGTTGTTAGCACTGTGTAAGTAAAATTGTATGGTGTTTGGAGATGGGCATATCTGGTTTAAACACTGAGCCAACATTTCAGCTACCTTACTTCTTTAAGATTCCACTCCTTACCTGTAAAAGTAATTCACTGGTAAAGATTTGCACAGGCCTGTTATAAAAGGCACCAGTGCTGCGAAGAATTGATCACTACTTTTAGATGGTGCAATTGTAGGAAATTTAAAAGAAAAGGATATTGATTCTTGTAAGAAATGAAGGAGAAACTACTTCCTTGGTATCCTGAAGAAGTGTTTTCAGCTGTTAGTCCAGTTCTAGAGCTCGGGTTTCTCATTTTGGAGCAATTTCAGGCAGCAGTCTGTGCATCATTGGCACCAGGTTCAGGAAAGGTGTAGTGCTAATAGAGGGGTGCTTCTGAGAAAAAAACGTGGGGCCTGTGATTGGAAGGGTTGGAAGACTTTTTTTTTTTTTTTTAAGATTTTATTTATTTATTTGACAGAGAGAGAGACAGCGAGAGAGGGAACACAAGCGGGGGGAGTGGGAGAGGGAGAAGCAGGCTTCCTGCTGAGCAGAGAGCCTGCCGTGGGGCTTGATCCCAGGACTCTGGGATCATGACCTGAGCCGAAGGCAGACGCTTAACTGACTGAGCCACCCAGGCACCCCAGGGTTGGAAGACTTATAAGGCAAACACATTGGTTGACTATTTTCTTTCTTCTTTATTGTCTTTAGCTCGTACTTGATGCTTGGACTGAGTGCATATGGTGGTGTTTATTCCATCTTTGTTGAGTAAGTGCTGTATACTTCTCTAAAGCCTTCCTTATCTTGTCACCTTTTGACATCTGAGATAGCTGCTAAGGGACATGATATGCTTTTAAAATCATGTTTCAAAGCATCTCTTTACTCCTTATATAATAATAAAACTAATTTAATATTATAATCACATGCTTAATGGTGGAGAGGGGCTTAGGTGTATGCATATGTAGGTTAGGAGGGTAGAGGACATGACTTTGAGTTACGAGTTCTTCCTGGCCTTTGACCTGTTGGTACAATGGGAATAAAAAGATTGTCATGAGAGTTAAATAACATTGTTTAAAAAACATTGTTAAAGCATGGTAAGGAAGACTTTATTCAAGTTGGGGAGACCCAGGCAATGGGTGTAGGGGCTCCTGCAATGGAATTTTGCAGTGGGGGAGAGAAATTGGGCTCAGTTTGGAACACAGCATGGACAAGTGGAGATTTGTAGCCAAGGAGCAGGGTGAGGATCAGTGGATGGAAAATTACTAAGAAGAAACATCATGAATTTGGGGGATACTTATGCTAAACTGACCTAATAGGATTCTTGCTGAAGCCACTCCAGGGTGATCAGACAGCACCTGGAGGATGGTGGAAGATGAAGAATCTGGTCAGATAATGAGGGTCGGAGTTCTGTTTAACCTGACTTAGAAGGGTTCTTGCTTAAACTGGATTTTACAAGGCAATATGCAGATGGGCCTAGGAAAAGTTTAGATGCCTGATTAAAATTTGGTCAAGCAAAGAATCTTTGTCAACATATACAAAGTATATATTCTATACATGATAGGCACTAAATAATTCCTTTCTTTCTTCCCTCTCACCTAAAACATTTTCTCTGGAACTTAAAATATCTCTGGCAAAAGTCCTATTTAGGATGTCAAATAGGTTCAGCTCACCTCCCAGGACAATGATTAGAAGTGCTGGTGTTAAGAAGGATTTCAAAGCTCTGTCTGAGCTCATTGGGAAAAAGTGCTGCAGTCAATTAATAAAATTTGCTATGGAAGTGCCATGGGGACAGTGGCGGCAGGCAAGCAATGTGTTTTTCATCGTTGTGGTGTGTAGATGACATGTGGCTGTTCAATTTGAACAAATGTTCCTGGAGTGGTTCAGAGGCTGCACATATGCAAGGGCTTAAGGTCTAATCTCAAGCCCAAGGATATTTGCCTAATTTTGCACTCATGGGATTTTGATTGTGTATATGAGGTTGTATTTGTGTCATTGTTGTTGTTTAGACTAGAGATGCTGATAACTAAACCCTTAGAAAACAAACAAGACCACGAAAATATTAAACCCACACTGGGTTGTCATTACTCCTAAGAGGATGAACTCTGTTTTTCAAAATATACATAGGCTTAGGTTCTGTACTTCTTCAGTTCCTCAGTCTGAAACAAAAACAAAAACAAAAACAAAAACAACAAAAACCCAAAACTAAATAGATAATGCTTTTGAAACTCAGTTGCATCATGATAAATAAAAGGACTTACCTCTAAACACCACTGTAGCATTAATTTTTAGAAATATTAAATACACTTTTTAGAAATGGATTTTCATGATTTGGGCCACTTCCCTTTGACCTGAAGGAATATTTGCAATGAATCTCAACTTTTCCTCTCTGTTTGAATAAAAACTTCTACCATTCCTGCACTCTTCTTTGTAGAGCTGATCCAAAGGGTTCTTTTTGCCAATTCACTCCACAGGAGCCCTGCAAGAATTTATGGATTCTTTATGGTCAAGAGCAGATTTCTGGTATCTGAGTAACTCAGGCAGAAGCACATACGCGCATGTTCTCTTTTTATTTGGTGGGGAGAAGAGGAATATTTAAATTTGCAGAGCAGTTACCTTAATCCTTTTCTATGTTTGCCCTAAAAACTCATCTGTGGTTGTTGCCTGAGAGTGACGGTGTGTGAATGTTTCAGTTACTGCCAGGTGAGACTCGGTCTCATCTCATTCTTTCAGGACCTCAGGGGATCTTTTGCTACATTGCTCAAATCCCCTCTCAGTTCCCCTACATTTGTTAAACTGAGGCCCAGAGATTACACTTAAGGCTAGCGGTGCATGCTGATCATTAACTGCCTGTCCAGATGTTCCCTGCTCTCACTGACAGATAGTAGGTCTAAACTGTTCATCTCCAGCGTTTCTTGTAGACCGCCCAATATGTTTACTGTGGCCCAATTACAGGAGGGTGACATTAAGCAGATCTGATGCTAACATTCTGGCACTAGTCCTGATGAGGAGAGTGGCAGATCTGGGGAGGAATGTGGAGGATGCAGCAAATGAGTAAGTTACACCCGACAGCACCAGCATTCCGAGGGCAGCCGACATCTGTCAAAGACAGGTAGGAATTCAGGCTTAGTTCTCCATTCCTGCTGGCCTGGAGAAGATTAGCAGTGCAGCAACTGACACCCCAAACTACTTCCCTTTAAGTCATGGAAACAGCAAGCAAGCAACAACAACAACAACAACAGAAAACCCCACCAGCCTCACACCTACCTTAACGTCATTCTCATAAACGTCAATCATACTGAGATCAGTGGGGTTTCTGGAGACACGCATCACGAGAGACTTAGAACTCTTCACTCGCATGCTGCTTACAAGTTGCATTCTCCTTTTTATGTTTTGTGCTAATGTCCACTTGATCTCACAGTTCTTTCAGCCTCACCTCTCCCCTAGCTCAGCATCAACTCAGTTAACGCCCATCTTTATTTTCTGGCTCTGGGAGCTGTACATGCTAACGCCAGAACCATCTTTCCTCATTTTTCTTTTTTTTTGGTTGTTGTTCCAAATAATTGACAGAGACTACTTGAATGTGCATAATGACTAATTACGAATGCATAGCCATGTTTTGAGTGGTGATATTAAATCTCTTTCAAAGGCGGATTGAGTGTCAATTATGTGGAAGGCACTTGGCTTCATGATGTCATGGATCTCAGGAACGACGAGTAAATTCCTGCTATCAAATGATTTACGTGAAAACCACCAGGCCTACTAATCAAATGCCTTGTAGGTTATTCTTCTGAAACCCTACCATGGGTTTCACAGTTTCTAGAAAGTCATTTATTGCTTGATAGTCAATTTTTAACCAATATTTATAAAGATGTGCAATTCGAATAATTCTGGTTGCCTTTAAAAAGATGGCTGGAGAGCGTAAGAGGAGAAACAGGAAAGTCTGGTAATAACCTGGTGCAGTGTAGTGGATGCAGAGCACACAGACCAGTGCCTTGCTTGCTGGGGAAAAGGGTAACTGCAGGTCAATGCCATTACCATGGTCTTCCGTAACATTACCTGTAACTTGTACCTCTCTCCATCTCTTGGGCTTAAAATATACATATTTATTTTTCAGTTGGAAACAAAACTACACAAAATATTTCAGCCTCTCCAGATACATGGAATAACAATGTTTTGCACTTACTCATTTTTCTGAACTTAAATATGTTTTAGGCAATGAAAATAGGTCTTATATATTAGAGAAGAATTATAATTTGAGAGGACGCAAATCTTGATATGAAAGCAGCAAGATAATTTTCCTCTAAGGTTTTTAAAGTTCCATTCAGCTTCGCTCTTTGATAGCAGTGGTGATGGAAAGAAAGAGTGTTTGGTGTGTATGTGCTTCAGGCCCCTGAAATGATCCTCCTTTCTCTGGACTTCAAAGTATAGAAATTGTTCCATCCTACTTTTCGACTTCAAACCACACTGTCTGGTGGTCAGACTTTGAACTCTGGGTGAGAATAGAATTAGCCTCAGGAACTTTGGGGGAGATTTATAAAATAAGCAATGAACATTTCTCTGCTCTCTAAAGACTTTTTTTCGCTACCATTCCAATAACATCCCTGGTGGGCTATAATAAGCATACTTAAAAAAATTTTTTTCCTCTTGGATCTCTACTGCCCCACTTTCTGGTTTTGAACAGCTACCCAGGAAACTATTATCTCTAAAACTGTTTCTAGTTTTATGTGGGGAAGGCAGCTATGGGAAGGCTCTGTTAGTCTTCTCTAAAGGAAGGATTAGAATAGAAGAATGGAAGAATGAAGAGACATTTTAAGGACATTTCACCCAACTTCATCTTTGCAACTTGACTCTGAGTATTTAGATAGCATTATTTTCTTTAACGGTAGGAAATAAGTACTTACTTCTGATTTTTTCTTTCCTCTGTTAACATCTTGGAATTTGGGGATGACTGAGGTGCATTTACGTTTTCCAGTACTCCTTGATAATCAGTTGAAAGATTATTTTGGAGAAGCTCACCAAAATAGGAGTTTTTGAAGGAGACACATGTTATTGAAAGGAATTTCCACCTTAACCCCTTCTAGGAAATTGAGACTTCCTGGAGTTGCCACCTGGATATCTGTAAGAATATCAAGTTTAACAAATTTAAAGATCAGTTTTGGACATCCTTATCCAACATTCTCTTCTTCTTTTACCACATTCCTGTTGGGTGGTGTACATATGCTTAATCTTGGAAGAAGCATGCAGAATGGTCTTCATGTGTCCCTCTTTTTACCCTCCATGTCTAATAGATCATCAAGTCCTATTGATTTTATTTTCTGAGTGTTTCTATCCTTTTTTCAACCCACCCTACAAATTGCTTAGCCTAACCTTTTACACCTTGTTGGAGCTACTGAAATAGGTTTGTTACTTCACCAGGCTTCCCTGATACATCTCACCCTTTACATGGTACCCAGAATGATCCAGACATGCACATTTGATTATGTTACCCAGCAATTTAGGGTGCTCTGTTACCTACCATCTTTAGTCCACAAGTGCTGGTATGTGGCATAAAATCCTTCAAAGATCTGGACCCTGACTTCTGCTCAATTCATGTTTCTCCAGTCATTCTTCATGACTGATACTCTAACTATAATGAACTATGCAGGGTTACCTTAAAAAGTTAAGCTATTTTATTCTAATATTCTTTGCACATGCTGTTTCCTCTGCCTGTGAAACACACTTCATGCACTGTGCTAAAGGAAAGTATTATTATACTCATTTTATAGATAAGAAGACTGAGGTTTAGTGAGGTTAAGTATCTTTCCTGTTATTATTATCCCAGTAATTATTTTTGTGTCTGTGGTCACCATCTATTTCTGATTCTACTTACAAATATATTTCTGTAATCTACTTTTCCTTTTCTTTTGCTGTTCCCATCAAATATTTATTTATTATGCACTTAATATGTGCCAGATACTTGCCTTCAAGTATCTGGCATAATCAAATGTGCATGTTTGGATCATTCTGGGTACCATGTAAAGGGTGAGATGTAGCAGGGAAGCCTGGTGAAGTAACAAACTGATGTCTTAACATCAGTTATGTGCTGAAGCTGGTTGTACAACTGTGAGCCTCTCTTATCTACTTACTGTTCAGTGGCATCATTTTGGAGCTTAAAAATGGCCAGATATCACAGTTTTGGAAAGCCAGATGTTGAATATCTGCCAGTACACTCATCCTGTCTCTTAGTCCTTCCCATCTTAGAGTAGCCTCGTGGTTGGATCTCTGATTTCATGATCACTTCTTAAACAAAAATGGTAAGACTGTCATCTTTTTAAAACATAGACTTGATGGGCGCCTGGGTGGCTCAGTTGGTTAAGCGACTGCCTTCGGCTCAGGTCATGATCCTGGAGTCCCGGGATCGAGTCCCACATCGGGCTCCCTGCTCGGCAGGGAGTCTGCTTCTCCCTCTGACCCTCCTCCCTCTCCTGCTCTCTGTCTCTCATTCTCTCTCCTGCAAATAAATACAATATTAAAAAAAAACAACAAAAAACCAAAAACATAGACTTGATATGTCTCTTGCTTTTTTCCATTGTTAATAGCTTATTCCTTGTTGTGGTACATGAAACCCATCTAGAACTAGCTGCCTCTCCATATTTATTTCCTATCACCATTGTATTTTATACTCTGGCAATACAAAATAGTGTACTGATTCTGAATAAACCCCCTTGTTTCTGATCTCCTGGTTTTTGTACATATTGCTTCCTGTGCTTAGAATGTTTTCCTTAAGAAAGGGGAACCCTCCTACACTGTTGGTGGGAATGCAGGCTGGTGCAGCCACTCTGGAAAACAGTATGGAGGTTCCTCAAAAAGTTGAAAATAGAGCTACCTTACGGCCCAGCAATTGCACTACTGGGTATTTACCCCAAAGATACAAATGTAGGGATCCGAAGGGGTACGTGCACCCCGATGTTTATAGCAGCAATGTCCACAATAGCCAAACTGTGGAAAGAGCCAAGATGTCCATCGACAGATGAATGGATAAAGAAGAAGTGGTATATATATACAATGGAATATTATGCAGCCATCAAAAGGAATGAAATCTTGCCATTTGCAACAACATGGATGGAACTAGAGGGTGTTATGCTGGGCGAAATAAGTCAATCAGAGAAAGGCATGTATCACATGACCTCA
The DNA here is from genome assembly GCF_029215605.1 of Mirounga angustirostris. Taxonomy (NCBI): domain Eukaryota; kingdom Metazoa; phylum Chordata; class Mammalia; order Carnivora; family Phocidae; genus Mirounga; species Mirounga angustirostris. Next base: position 129,996,504 of record NW_026991715.1, read on the forward strand.
CTGATATGAGGAATTCTTAATCTCAGGAAACGAACAGGGTTGCTGGAGTGGTGGGGGGTGGGAGGGATGGGGTGGCTGGGTCATAGACATTGGGGAGGGTATGTGCTATGGTGAGCGCTGTGAATTGTGTAAGACTGTTGAATCACAGACCTGTACCTCTGAAACAAATAATAATTATATGTTAAAAAAAAAAAAGATAGCAGGAAGGGAAAAATGAAGGGGGGGAAATTGGAGGGGTAGATGAACCATGAGAGACTATGGACACTGAGAAACAAACTGAGGGTTCTAGAGGGGAGGGGGGTGGGGGGATGGGTTAGCCTGGTTGTAGGTATTAAAGAGGGCACGTACTGCATGGAGCACTGGGTGTTATACGCAAACAATGAATAATGGAACACTACATCAAAAACTAATGATGTAATGTATGGTGATTAACATAACATAATAAAAAAAAAAGAATGTCTTCCTTATTTTTTCCTTCTGATAAATTCTCTTCTTCAAACTTTTTTCCTTATCTTGAAAATTTAACAACTATCTCAGTGTTTGGCACAAAGCAAGTGAGCATCTCATTTTATCATTTTATTGAATGAACATTTATTTAGTATTACTTGTTTTAGTAAGCTGTTCTGGAATCTCTCCCTTTCCCCATTATAGAGAAAGTTAAATTCTTTCTCATTGTACTCCTTTCATTACCATATGTATATATCCATGGTCACCTATAACATTGCATGATCAATCCATTAATTTATAAATATGTCTCCTTCATTAGCCTATAGCTCCTTGAGGACAAACATCAAGCTGTCCTTTTCTGTTAAAGTTTTGAAATTGAGTAAATTGCAGAATAACATGTAGTTAACTGGAAATTCATGTAATGCCTATTACACACTTCTCTTAGTGAGGATAGCAAAGGTTATGCTATGATAATAAATATATCCCTAAATTTACTGGATTTACATGATAAAGTGTATTTCCCATTCACACACACAAGTCAGTGATGTTGGGATCAGTTTTCTAGGGCATCTCTCCTCTGTGCAGATTTCCAGGCTCCATTCTGCTTCTATATTTTCAGAAAATTCCATCTGTGTCTTCCAGGGCTTATCAGGTGAGGAGAGAAGCGGAGGAAGCATAATATCCCACATATCACTTCTTAGAGTTCATTGACTCTAACTCTGAGGAAGATGTGGAAATATAGGGCCAAATGTTGATATTTGGGGAACATTAACAATCTGCACCACACAACATTAAAGAATATAGTAAAAGGAAAATGTCATTATTGGGTGGCAGAGTTGGGGGAAGCTTTATGGCAGAAATGGGGCTTAAACTGAGCTTAAAACAAAGTTAGAATTTAGATAATGAGAGAAAGAAGAGATTCCAGTCATTTCTTGATCTAAAATATAATTAAACTCTGGCTTCATTCAAGATTATTTTTTTAGTTTCTATATAACTTTTAGGTTCATAATTTTACTTCTGCTGTTTGATATTTTTAAAAATTTAGTGTATAATGAAAATTCATTTATTTAGTTTAGTATAGAATTCTCATTAAAAACTCAGCAGGGGTTTATGGTTACTAATCAAAGACTGTTAGAACAGTTTAGGCAACATTAATGCCTAGAAGTTTGGAAAAATGTCATTTTGTGGAAGACCAGTTATGTTAGTAATGAAAAGGACTGGATCTTCTAGTCCAGTGGTACATTTTGCTGTATATAATCTTTCACCATAGAGAAAACATATCTCTCTCCTTGTGCAGTCTCGACTCTCTACTTCCACTGATTAAGCTAATTAAGCTTTGGCTAGCCCAACTAGACCATTTTCCAAATGGTAACAAATAATGACTCATCTTGAATTGTGCTTTCAAATTTGCAGAGCAATTTCATATTCACACTTTTTTTGATTCTTATTGTGGATTGCACAGATATCATTAAATCTCATCTTACAGATGGAATACATTGAGGTTAATTGACTCTGACGAGTATCAGAAACAGGACTGAAACTATATTTTGGGATCCAAGTACAGCGTCTTTTTCCATATCATATACCTACCACTTTCATTATCTTATGATGTTGATAAAATCAAACTGTGTCCTGGTTCAAATTATTATTGAAGCTCCACAAGGAAACTGACTTCTCTAGGGTCAAATATTACACTCAAATAAATGAATCTTTGAATGCTGACCACATTGAAAAATATAATAGGGGCGCCTGGGTGGCTCAGTCGTTAAGCGTCTGCCTTCCGCTCAGGTCATGATCCCAGGGTGTTGGGATCGAGCCCCACATCGGGCTCCCTGCTCGGCGGGAAGCCTGCTTCTCCCTCTCCCACTCCCCCTGCCTGTGTTCCCTCTCTCGCTGTGTGTCTCTCTGTCAAATAAATAAAATCTTTAAAAAAATATATAATAAAACAGCTAATTGATAGAGGGAAATAACAACAGATTAAAATTCTTAAATTAGGTTGTTATTTCCTCTTATCCTAGAGTTTCTGAGAACAGTTTATATAACTTATATTGTACCTGAACTGTAAATCTCATAACTTCATCTGCTTGCTTATATATGGCATCATTTATTCATTATATACTGATCACTTATAAAATGTTAAGCATTGCAGTAGACATTAGAGATACAGTGGGGAACAATAGATAGTTTGTACCCGTACAGAGAAATTATTAGGAATTGCAGTAATTGCCAAGATGGGGTTCATACAAGAGTGGTGAGAGAATATGGTGGCAAAGGGACCCCACAGAATCCACCAGGTGTAAGGACCTTTCCTTGAAAGTGCCCTGAAAAGTGGGCAGGATTTAGGTATGCAACAGGGCTGCCCCTGGATTGCAGTGTCATGAGGAAGATGCTATGTTGATTCTGCCTGGAATCCAGAGAAATATGTAAACTGTTAAACAGTTCAATTCTGATAAGTCTGCAGTTGTATTTGTCATGTAGATATAAGGCAATTAAGAGAAAGAATGAAATACTTTTTTAAGGAAAAGAGTCTCAGAGCCGTAGTTCTGAAGTTCTAGTGTGAAATTTTGAAAATTCTGAAATTCAAAATCACCTGAAGTCTTTATTATAGCAAATTGCTTGACCCTAACCTTAGAGGTTTTTTTTTTTTTTTTTTTTTTTTTTGATTCAGTAAGTCTGGGCTTGGTCCTCAGAATCTGCATTTCTGACAAGTCCCCAGATGATGCTGATGCTGCAGGTCCAAGGACCACACTCAAGCAGTCATGGAACAAAGGATTAGGATTTGTGTGTTAGTGACTTTTAGCTTTACCTTTGCCATTTGCCCTTAGCGTACATTCTGAAGGCAATTAGTATTTATTACAAAGGTGCTTCACATGGTACTGAATGAATAAGTCAATGAATCTAATTATTCTCCATTGGCTACAGCATTTATGTGGATTTATGATTATTTCAGATTTACGATGAATACATAAGCTATAAGCTATGAAAATGACTTTTTTGAAAAACTGCAACTGGAAGAATTTACTGGATTTGCTGGCTTTGTATCTTGACTACTATATTTTTAGGGCAACTGATTGAAAAAAAATCATTTAAAAATAGGGAAGAGCTCACTTGGATATTTATAACCTGACAGGTTAAAACTAGCACAACAACTGAATGGGAAATTGTGGCTCTTAAAACCTACACAGGCAGTTTCTAAAAACTCAATGAGCTAATTTATAGGAAATTGTACTAAGAAATCTGTAATTCTGGACAAGGACTCTTTTAGTTGAGAGATCTTCCTAAAAGGGTTGACACATTAAATTATCTACCCCCCCCAAAAAATTATCTTAAAGGGAAGCTGCATTTTCATGATTATAACTTGCAGAAACTCCTTCCCCAGGTGTTTCCTGGCAACAACTGGAAGCAGATGGAGGGAGGGAAAATAAAAAGTCTTGGCCTTTACCCAGACTCTGATGCCTTTAGCACCTTCTCCCCAGGTTCACTTGTTTAAAGGGCCTAACTGGGCTGGGAGGTGTAGAAAGAGCGAGCCATCATCCCACTTGATTCAAAGGTAGAGTTGTAGTTCCCAGAGGTTGGCTGGTTGTGCTGGGGAGGGGAGGCCTGTGATTCTAAGGTTCTAATCCATTTAACTGAGCAAAGCCTTATGGACGGGAATGAGTTCAATTTGGGGGATTGTTTTAAACATGTGAGGGCAAGTCTAGAAAGTTGTTGAAATGTAGAAAATCCTAAATCAGAACAACAATAGGGACACCAAAGAGAGAAGCCAGATAAGGGAGAGAAGAAAAAGTTCCTGGGTCTTTCACCGTTGGCCAGAGAGTATATAAGCATGATCTCATTTAATCCCACCAGCAATCCTGTGAGATCGATGTTAGTATCCCCACTTTATACAGGACAGTACTGACACCCTGAGTCTCAACAAAGCAGGTAAAGGAACAAGGCTGGGATGAGACTCCAGGTCATTTGACCCCAAAGCCTAGCCTTATTTCACCATACCAACCTAACTTTTCAGGTAAAGGCAGGCATCACAATTGTATAGCTCAAAGAAGATGATTTCAGAGAGAATGTGGATAGCTAAAATACTCAAAGAAATTTGAGTAGTTTTCATGATAGCCAGGATCTATGATTTAAACCAGAAAAAGAATTAAACTATTTCTACCAAGACCCTTAGTTTGCTGGCCTCTTGGAAACTTTCCTTCAGTTATTTCCTCTGTTTCAAACTTATGTTTTTTAGTAATATCCTGGATTTATTTATTACCATAAAGGCCTGAACTTAAGTGATCAATTCCCCATCTGTTCCTGATTTTCTAAAACATACTCGAAACTGAGTCTTGTTGTCAGCCACCAATGGCCTGCCATACTCTGACTTGGCACCTTTCCTCCCTAAATGTTGCCTTTTAGTATTGCTCTTTTGGGATTCCTCCTGACCTTCCAACAAAATATCATTACTAGCTCATGTCTAAAGTCTAGTGCAGAGTGACAAGATCATCTAAGATGGCCATTTTTTAGGACAAAATTATGAACAATATACTAAAAGAGCAACATGAGCCTTTCCTAATTAACTGCTTCCTGCTCTTACCCTTTTCTGCCTTGGACTCTATTTAAATATAATTTTTTTTTTTTTGCCCCACATTCCATTTTGACTTGCATCCCAGAGCCACTGTACCTTATGGAATAAAAAAAATCTTTGACATTTTTCCAAGGCAGCATCTCTCTTAAACAATTAACTTTCTAATTCAGGAGGACTCTTATTACTCCAGTTTCCGTATCACTAGTTTTAAAAAACATTTTTAAAGGAATGTCACCATAATACAGAGCATGCAGCTTTGTGCATAAGCACGTAAATCATTTTTGTAAATAGCTATTTACTAAGGATGTGCTGGGTGGGAGGTAAAGAATGAGATTTCATCATTTAGTGGTGAGATACACATACTTCTCAATTATCTGTGCTAATGGGGACAATGATAACAAGGGTAATGGAGTCCATGAGAAATCCATGGTGGAATTTAAATCAGTCCTTTTTGCTGCTTCTTGGTAGTGATGGAAAACATTTTGCTAGAGTGAAATTTTAGGTTGTTTATAGATTTCAATTACTATGCTATTCCAGTTCCTATTTTTTTCTCAACAACTAAAAGTTGGATACATAAACAGATAAGGGCCTTGTTGCATTTTGAAAATAAAGGTACTTTAATCAGACTGACTATGAATATATAATACCCAAACAATGGCCTGTTTTTTCCCTCTGTGGAATTGAATAAATGTTGGCATTTGGCAAACAAAGCAAATCAAACACTTTTACTAAAATTAGCAGGGCATTACCTAGAGAAAATTCTGTGACGTTATCCAGAAATGAAATGGATTGAATTTGTTACGACTTTCCTTGAACTGCTATAAAGAATTATAGCTGCAGGTGGTAGGTATTCACCAGTAGTTGGCTCTTTTCCTATTTATGTCAAGAATTTCAAATGGGGAAAAAAAAAAAAAAAGAATTTCAAATGGAAGACTCAACATCCTCCAGATAAAACCACTCCATGCTGCTAATCTTTGCTTTTCATATACAAAAGTATTACTTTATTGGATAGCAAAAGTGTTTTAAAATATTACTATGAAAATGTTATAGAAATTAACAATTTAAAATAAGAACAATAAAATAAAAACCAAGACACAAATGAGCCTTCTCCCCTAATATTACACCTGCCTTATGTTCCATTCATATGAGATTAAAACTTTACATGCATTTATTTTGCCTCCTGAGTCCAGAGGTTCAGAGTTTCACTCCTATAACCTGGGCAGAAGGTAGCCTTAAACAACTTTAAATTTGAGAGACCTTAATAAATCTCTTGAAAAATCCCATGTGTTCAAAAGGCTCTTGTGTGAGTTCCAGTCTGTTCCCTTTGGCAGCAGATCCGTAAGTAGGAGCTTACCCCACACATGAGCTAACACCTTTCTGGAGAACTGTCTTCTGCTAATTCCAGGAAGATTTCTAATTTACTACATTTTTTGCCAACCACATCAGTAAATTTTCTTCCTCTTCCAAGTTAGAACAGAAAGATGTAGAAAAACAATACAGCCTCCTATCTCTTTTGAGCAGACCAACCCTCTAAGTGTTCTGAATGTTTTTCAGCAGAGCTTCTTGAGTGGCAAAGATACCGTATTAGCCTCATTTTGTTCTTTGCTATTTTTCTTTTGGATTTCTCTCACTTTTTTTTTTTTCCATGAATGACTTAATTAACACTGAATCAGCATTCTTTCCTGGAACTAGAACTCCTAGAAGTGTTAAGTATTCACCCAGATTTGTAACTTTTTGTTTAAAGGAACTTTTCTTTAAACTTCATTCTATAAACATGTTCCAGTTGCTTACTGGTGTTAGTCAAGCTTACACAGACTCTACCACACAAAGATGAGTTGTCCAGTATGGTAGCCAATAGTCTCATTGTAGCTATTGAGCACTTGAAATGTGGCGAGTCTGAATTGAGGTGTGCTGTAAATGTCAATACATACTGGATTTTGGAGATTTGGAATCCCCCAAAATCTCACTAACAATTTTCATATGATTGCCTGTTGAGGTGGTAATAGATATTTTTAAAATATTTTATTTATTTATTTGAGAGAGAGAGCCAGCAAGAGAGAGCACAAGTGTGCATGTGCAAGCGGGGTGTGGGGGGAGAGGGGAAGGAGAGAAAGAGTTCCAAAAGACTCCATGCTGAGCGTAGAGCCCAACCTGAGGCTCTATCTCATGACCCTGAGATCATGACCTGAGCTGAAATCAAGAGTCAAACACTTAACCGACTGAGTCATCCAAGTGCCCCGAGATGGTAATATTTTTGATATATTGGATTAAATAAAATATATTATTAAAATTAATTTCACCTGTTGCTTTTGGATTTTTAAAAAATGGCTATTAGAAAATGTAAAATTATATAGGCAGCTTGAATTTGTGGCTTGTGTTATATTTCTACTACTTGGCATTGGTATAGACAGTAGCCCCAACACTGTGAGAGCAAAGATTAGGATGCTTTGACTGGAGCTATTACTCCAGCATAGATAAAAAAATAAAAGTTATCCAGACATGGGGGGATCAGATGTGTCTCAGAGGACAAGGAAGAATCACTCAGGTGGGAAAATGGGACAGATATGTTCAAGAAGGGGAGCAATGAGCAAAAGTCAAGGTTTAAGATGGCTGGAGCTTAGGGCATGCATTGAAAGATGATGACTGTAACAAGGATAATTTTAGAACAATCTGTTAATTCAAAAACATGTTTCCCTTAAGTATTATGTTCATATCACAGAGTTTTTTCTGTTGTAGAAAAAGAACTAATGATACCAAAGAGGAAGCTCACCTTTACCCTACCCAGTTTTGAGAATTTTGGAGAGGAAAAACCCAGAAATAAGGGAGCTCAGGCTCACAGAGCCCCACTTTCCTTCACTTATACAGGTGCTTAATATACTTCCAGGAGTATGAGAGAAGCAAAGACTCTTGGGGGCTGGAGAGGCCCACTGGCATGCTTCCTCAACATGGGAAACCTCCTGCCCCCCCCCCCCCCCCCCCCGCCCCAGCTCTCTAGCATCTCAGGAAGGCAATAGGCTGGTGTTCTGGAAGGGGAACAGTGAAACATTAACTGAAACACGTGGAAGAGAAAATATTTAGTGGGACTAAAATTAGGAAAGAAGAGTACATTTATGGAGCATAAATAGCATATTTATCTTACTAAGTGGATTTTGATTTCCTCAGTATTGTGTTAAATCAGACAAAATTTCTTTTAATATTTACCTTTATACAATATAGGGTGGGGGAGAAGGAAGGGGAATGGAAAGGAGGAAGGTTATTTCTCTGTCTTCTAAATATGTGTATATTTTTAGTTCTGTCACCTCAAAATTTGAAGTAACAAAGGAAAATGTTACCACAAAATAGTGGGACTAGGATGTGAAGGGGAGTCTAGTGGGTACATCCTGGGTGACTTTCCATTTCTCAGCAGTTTGAATGATTCTTCCCAGGATCATGCACCTGGTGGCAGATGTGCTGTTGTTATTTGGAGTATCTGTGAGGGATGTTCACCTATTGGGTAGCTCTTCCTTTGATTCAGAAATCTATCTTACTGTCCTTCCAGTAATTCCTCTTTACTTTAGTTAATTCAAATTGGCTTATGGTTAGTTGTAACCAAAAAAGTCCTGGCTAGTGCTTGGAGTACTTAATAACTAAAACAAATACATTTTCAAGTATTTTAGAAGTATTTATATATAAGCAATGCAGTTGACAGGTGCATGGTAGTCAACAATGCTTTAGATAGTGCTATTATATAGAAAATGTTATTCATGCATTATCCCCAAACTTCACCCAGGAAACATATTAGTAACCTAGATCAAGTTACTAAATAAATATGAACACAATAAGACAATTTAGTTTTATTATCCAAACTTTATACCCCAAGACTGCCAATGAAATTAGATGATAAGGATCAGTGAGATTTTATTTGGCTCTGTCCTCTTCTCTACGTCTTTATTATATAAAGCAACATCTCAACTTCAGTGGTTTCTGCTTCTTTCCTTCTTTGTCCCTCTATATGCAAAAGGCAGGGATGGAGATTGAGGGGTCATGTATGGATGTCTCTGATTAAAAAGGTTTTGAAGAGAAATCTCAGATGTGGTCCAATTTAGATAATCACTTGCACATCGCCTCTGGAAACTTGTCTCTAGCTTAATGTGTAAGAATTCTAAGCTTGGGCAGTGCTAAGGATGTAAGTATTTTAAAACAGTTTTGTTTTTTATGTAATTTTCAGCTCAAGGATCTGCAGCAGCTTTCTCTTTTATTTAGTGCTGCCGTTCACTTAGTCATTCAAAAAACTATGCTACAGACTGTTGTGTTTTCATTTTCATTTGTCTCCATAGATTTTTTGTTTTCTTCTTTAATTTCTTCATTTGGCTCAATATTCACAAATCAATCAACATGATATACCGCATTAACAAAATGAAGGATAAAAATCACACGAACATCTTAATAGATGCAGAAAAAACATTTGACAAAATGCAACATCTGTTCATGATAAAAATTCTTAACAAAGTGGGTATAGAGAGAACATACCTCAACATAAAAAAGGCTGTTTATGAAAAATCCACACTAACATCACACTCAATGGTGAAAAACTGAGAGATCTTCTTTTAAGATCAGGAAAAAGACAAGGATATCCACTCTTGCTGCTTTTATTCAACATAGTACTGGAGGCCTAGCCACAGCGATCAGACATGAAAAGGAAATAAAAGCATCCATATTGGTAAGAAAGAGGTAAAACTGTCACTATTTGTGGATGACATGATACTACACATAGAAAACTCTAAAGACTCCACCAAAAAACCATTAGAGGTAATAAATGAATTTGGTAAGGTTGCAGGATACAATATTAATACAGAAATCAATTGTATTTCTATACACTAATAACAAAGTAGCAGAAAGAGAAATTAAGAAAACAATTCCATTTACAATTGCACCAGAAAGGATAAGATACCTAGGAATAAATTTAACCAAGGTGGTAAAAGACCCGTACTCTTAAAAACCCTTGATGAAAGAAATTGAATAAAACACTAACAAGTGGAAAAATATTCTGTGCTCATGGATTGAAAGATTAATGTTATTGAAATGTCCATCCAACCCAAAGCAATCTACAGATTCAGTACAATCCCTATCAAAATACCAACAGCATTTTCACAGAACTAGAACAAATAATACTAAAATTTGTACAGAACCACAAAATACCTCAAACAGCTAACACAGTGTTGAGAAAGAAGAACAAAGCTGGAGGTATTACAATTCTATATTTCAAAATATTCTACAAAGCTGTAGTAATCAAAACAGTATAGTACTGGCACAAAAAGACACATATTTTTTGGATAGAGAGTCCAGAATAAAACCTACATTTATGGTCAATTAATCTTTGACAAAGGAGGCAAGAATATACCATGGGGAAAAAGTCTCTTCAATAAATGGTGCTGGGAAAACTGAACAACATGCAAAAGAATGAAACTGGACCACTTTCTTGCACCATACACAAAAATAAACTCAAAATGGATTAAAGATCTAAATGTGAGACTTGAAACCATAAGACTCCTAGAACAAAACTAGAAGAGAACATAGGCAATAATTTTTTTGACTTCAGCCATATAATTTTTCTAAATATGTTTCTTATGGCAAGGGAAACAAAAGCAAAATAAACTTTATTTTGGGACTACGCCAAAATAAAAATATTTTGCATAGCAAAGGAAACCATCAACAAGGTGAAAAGGCATCCTGCTGAACTGGATATTTGACAATGATATATCTGGTAAGGAGTTAATGTCCAAAATATATAAAGAACTTATACAACTCAACATCAAAAAAACCCAAATGATCTGATTAAAAATGGGCAGAGGACCTGAACAGATATTTTTCCAGAGAAGACATACATGGCCAACAGGCACATGAAAAGATACTCAACACCACTAACCATCGGGGAAATGCAAATCAAAACCACAATGAGATATCACCTTACATCTTTCAATATGACTAGAATCAAAAAGACAAGAAATAACAAGCATTGGCAAGGATGTGGAGAAAAAGGGACCCTCGTGCACTGTTGGTGGGAATGTAAATTGGTGCAGTCACTGTGGAAAACAATGTGGAAATTCCTCAAAAAATTAAAAATAGATATAATATATGATCCAGGAATTCCAGTACTGAGTATTTACCCAAAGAAAATGAAAACACTGATTTGAAGATATATGCAGCTCCATGTTTATTGTGGCACTATTTATGATAGTTATAATAATTGCAATACAAATTTATAATTACAAATTTATAGTAATTATTTACAATGTATGGAAACAACCCAAGTGTCCATTGATCAATGGAAGGGTAAAGAAGATATGATATATACACAATAGAATATTACTCAGCCACAAAAATGTATGAGATCTTGCCATTTTCAATAACTCGGATGGACCTAGAGGGTATTATGCTAAGTTAAATAAATTAGAGAAAGGCAAATACCATATGATTTTACTTACATGTGGAATCTAAAACAAACAAACAAATGAATTAACAAATAAACAAAAAGCAGAATCACACCCCTAAATACAGAGGACAAACTGATGGTTGCCAGAGGAGAGGGGGGTAGAGGATGGGCAAAGTTGGTGAAGAGGTGGGGGACAAAATAGGCTTCCAGTTATGGAATGAATAAGTCACAGGAATAAAAGATACAATAGGGAATATAACCAGTGGTATTGTAATAGCATTGTATGGTGACAGATGGTAGCTACACATGTGCTGAGCATAGCATGATATATAAACTTGTTGAATCACTATATTATACACCTGAAACTACTATAACATTGTATATCGACTATACTTCAATTAAAAAAACAGAAACTACAGATATTGGCATGTCTACCAAGGGACATATGGGAATAGATGTTGGATGCAACTAAACAGTCTGTTGTTGGAACTGTCAACTTCTCTCAGTCCTTCCTTCATATGTCGTGTCTTCCATGCTCCTCCACCTCATGTGCATTATTCTGCTGGGATAATCCAGGGCTTATTTTTCCACCGTTCCTTTCAATTGGTACTATCAATTCATCAGTTCTTGACTTTCAATAAGGATAATTTTATACATTTTAATTTCTAGATAGCTAGGCTATTTATGAGGATAAAATTGGTTTTAGAAAGATCACTCTGTCCCTTGTTGCCAAATAGCTATTATGATATACTGTTTGGGCCCCCAAATTACTAAAATTGCCCCCAGAAAAATTCTAGATTTTATATTTGTGCTTTTTGAAGTGTCCATGTGACACTGATTCAAGTGATGGAAAATACTGCTGGAAAATAAATGGCCGTAACAAACTCTTATGATCAAAGTGTCCCAGCATCTTCAGGGATTTAACTGAATAACCAAACATATAGCAAATTGTTATTTTTAAGCAGTGCATCCTAAAGAACTGCACATTTTTAATAGCATTGGTCTTGGGAACTATGTTTCCAAGTCAATAAAACGTCTTAGTGTTCACAACTAGTGTTTCACTGTAGTTTTCTGTCAAAATATTTAGAAATAACAAAATTCATTTTTATAATAGCTTAATTTAGAAATATTGGCTCTTTACCCCTTCTTATCTCTACTCTTTTGAAAGATAAAGGATTGTCTTAAAACTGCTGGCTACACTCATGGCAAGATATTACAGTTAAATTAATGCCTATCATTAAAAGTTTGCCAAATAACAATTAAAGGTAAGTGAGATTTTCAAGAAATTGAGTAAACAAAGTTATGATCTTCAATTATCTTTAAAAGCTTTGATGTAAACCTCAATTGACTAAGAAGGAAAATGAATAGACAAGTTCTGATCACATGTCAGTTATACCATCAATATACTAAATATTGCAAAAGTGGTACATGGCATAAAAATGAAGAAATTTGGTGTGCTCTTGAGTTGAAATTGATATGAAAAGTTTTATATTTGTGTTAAGAAGTGGAACTAATCTACCTTCTACCCCAACTAAAATAGGAGATATAGAAAGGGTAAATGTGACTTGTAGTCCACTGGCTAAAAAAGAAACAGCCAATTCATTGAAAATTTATGTCAACCTGATTATTTACCGTGTAATACCAAGTGGTGGACTGGTTACTATAATTTCTACTCTTTAACATGCTGTGGGAATAGCATGAAGACATATTCATCCATTTAGATTTTTAAATTAACAGAGGCAGGGACACCTGCGTGGTTTAGTCAGTTAAGCCTCTGACTTTGGCTCAGGTCATGATCTCAGGGTCCTGGGATCGAGCCCCACGTCTGGCTCCCTGCTGAGTGCGGAGTCTGCTTGTCCCTCTCTCTTTGCCCCTCCTCCTGCTCTCTCTCTCTCAAATAAATAAATAATTTTTTTTAGAGATTTTATTTATTTATTGAGAGAGAGAGAATGAGAGAGAGAGAGAGAGCACATGAGAGGGGGAGAGCCAGAGGGAGAAGCAGACTCCCCACCGAGCAGGAAGCCCAATGCTGGACTTGATCCCTGGACTCCAGGATCATGACCTGGGCCGAAGGCAGTTACCCAACCAACTGAGCTGCCCAGGCACCCCAAATAAATATCTTAAAAAAATAAATTAACAGAGGCATATTATCTTAACTCTACCAGAACAGAAAAATTGTGTTACAACAAAAAGCCCAAGGTAGTGGGAAGGCTGTTCAACTTAGAATGTTGCTACCATTTATTTTCTAAAACTCTGAAGACAATGCATGGGGAACTTTCTAATAAAATCTCCAAAACTACTTTATTGCTATATTTAATGGCACTGACGTTCATTCATTCAATCAATCAACTTAAATACAGTGCCTGGTATGCACATACTGCTTTAGACAGTTGGAAGTGGTGTAAAAATGAGTAAGATATGGTGCCTCCTGTCAAGGAGTTAGCACATAATAGAACTGTAGAACACAGTCCAGTGTTTGGGATTCAATAAATACTTGTCCAACAAAATTTGTGCAATAAAAGAGAGCTGCCCAAAATATTGTGGACAAACTGCATGGAAGATTTGGGTAAGGGTTTGAAGAGTTGATCTTGAAGGATGAGTGTAAGTTTGCCAAGATTTTAAGGAAATAGGGTGTTTTAGAAACAAGAACAGACTTGCCGTGATACAAACTTACACAATGTTTGTGTACTTGGAGAAGGAATGGAGATGAATTTAGGATGTTGAACTTAGACTATGAGTGGGAGCAATCATAGATGATGCTGGTAAATATGGTAAATCTAGATTGTGTGAGTCCTGTTTGGCTCTGTTTAAAGGAGCTTAGGAACTAGTCTTTGGAATGTGGAAATCCAGAGTGGGCTTTAAAAATGAGAATCATAGAAGCAGATTTGTGAACTTCAGAAGCAGTATGGGTATAGCCTGGAGGGGGAAGATTGGTGTCAGGAAGAAAGAGAATTTTTCAGGAGATTAGGAGGAATATACTAAAGCAGTGACATGGTAAGTTGGAGAGAGAAATGGGTAGTTTTGAATGGCATGACTTGGTGGCTGATTATATATATGGGGTGTGGGAGAGGGGACTTGAATACACTCCTGTAGCTTTTCTAGGCATACATTCTTGAGCATAACTACATAAAATAAATTGGATTAAATGGAAACTATATTATAATTCAACCTCATGTTTGCTGTTGTTAAAACATCAATTTGACAGGGCACTTTCAACTAAGGGCTGATGAGTCATAAATCATCAAGCAATAACCTTAGGACCTTGGTGAATTTCTCACCATTCTTTAGCACCTGCCAGCATTCCACGCTAACATCAAAAGCTTTTTAAAGTTAAAGAAGAAGCAGTGCTTTGTATGCTGTAAACATTACATAAGTGCAGGAGTACTTCACACGGTAATTGTATTGAAATCACGTTTTCTCTTCTATGTGGGGTAGTTAGCCTCTCCCTCTATAATTTAGCACATAGTAGGGGTTCAAAAAATATTTGTTGAATTTGCATATTGGTTATATCTTTGACAATCAATAGCAGAAGCTCTTTTAAATGATATCTTATTAACTAATCTACTGGTTAAATAACAATTCCTTCTTAAAGCATGCTGACTACTGACCAAAGCACTCTGAGTGCCTTGGCTAAGACTACTCTCTAGTCCACTTGCTCACATGGAATCCTTATGGAAACTAGTTGGGCTTGGTCCTAAACCTGATAATGTCATTTGAATTGGTTGTAATGGGTTTGAAATTTAATTACATTGTATTAATAAAATATAAATGTAAAATGTAAGGGAGATGATTTCTTTGAAAATCATGTCAAATGCTTTTGAAAGACTCAGTGGATGTGAGTTGCTAAAAATTACTACCCAAATAGATGTGAATAAAACATGTAAGATAAATAGTAAAATCTAGAATATTTACTTCAAAATCTGTACTTTGTTAGTGTTTTTATGTTTTTGGTCTGCTTTAAAGAAAACTAAACCAGACAGAAATCATAGATGATGCATTATGGATGAATTTGTTGATGAAAGACAACATGGAAATCCAATCAGTAGTCTTATACACACTAAAAATTGCCTTGACCTTACATCAAAATAATAGCAAAGAAATATACCTTTTTTTGGATTAAATTAAATGTTTATGGAAAAAATATGCATTATTTAGAAAATTTCTGATTTAACTATTTTATTTGAACAGTCCATCAGCTGATCATTTCAATGTCTTGGACAAGAGATCCATTGAGAGCAACACATATTAAGGAAGCGTACATTAGCAATTAAACAGAAGCATGGACGTTCCTTAATAACTGTTCAAGCACACCACTGGGTTCTAGCCTTTACCATCCTGGCCCTGGATAGAGACATTAACTTCCTCATAAGATTGTTTAATTCCATGTTTACAGCTCTGTTCACATAATAAACCATTCGTATCAGAGAAAGGAAACATTAGGGAAGCATTTTGAGTATATCTCGGAATAATATCAAACAGCAGTAATTTAGAAACATAGTTATCACCTAGATTCACACCATTGTTTAGTAACGTTATGCCTTGGTGAACAGCTACATTCCATTGAATACTAGAATATTTTTCATTTTGTTTTGAGAAGTGGTCAGAACCAGAAATAAGTATTTTTGTGGGGCTGATTTGATCTTTAAATGGGAGGTTGCTTGCCAGGAAAAGACTCCTTGGACATGTGGGAATCCACTCTGGAGTATGAGCTTGTGGAAAATTCTTTTCAAAGGTGTGGCAGATAGACCTTGGAAATGCCCTATATAATCCCCTCCCCTTGAGTGTGAGCAGGACCTGTGACTTACTTCTAACCAACATAATATGGCAAAAGTGAGGAGATGTTACTCCTTTAATTGGGTTTTTCTGTCTTCTGTCTCTATCTATCCATCTATCCACATACACATAGTTGTGTCTTGGTATGCACTGGAGAGACTCTACTGATGAACTTGAAGAAACAAGTTGCTATAATAGGAACTGCCTATGGAGAGGGTCTGCTATAGTCCGAATGTTGAAATCCTAACCCCCATGATGGTGGTGTTCAGAGGTGGAGCCTTTAGGAATGATTAGATAGGATTAGTGCCCTTATAAAAGAGACTCCAGAGAGATCCCCTTGTCTCTTCTACCAGGTGAGGGCATAAGAAAAAGATGGTGGCCATGTATGAATCAGGAAGCTGGCTCTCACCAGACACTGAATCTACTGGCGCCTTGATCTTGGACTTCCCAACCTCCAGAAATGTGAGTAATACATTTCTATTGTTTATAAGCCACCCAGTCTGATATTTTGTTATAGCAGCCCAAACAGACTGAGATAGGGTCACTTAGCCATAAAACATGATCTCTAAAAGCTGAAGGATGCAAATTATGTTACTTTGAATTTTCCTAGGTTCTATCCTTCCAAAATATTTTTTAATGTGTTATCCAGATTTTCTCTCTATTTATCTATAAAAAGATATTTCTGAGTGTCTTCTGTTTCTTAGTTTTCTGGTAGGTTTTTTTACCCTCATTTCTTACTATTGATACACACATGCATACATATTTCCTTAAGAAATAAAAAAGGAATCAAATTTTTAGGCAAATAAAAATGTGTGTTCTCACTGGATTTATTATATTGAGAGAGAAAGCTTTGCAGATGTTTTAGAAAAACAGATGACATCACTATCATGAATGACCATATTCTATTGGTTCCTTTAGAAATATAAAATATATCCAGTATCCTTCTGCTCACATTACTCTCTCCCATTATCTTTTGCTCCTTCCATTTTTCCCCCTCATTCCTAGTCTACCATATTCCATTTCATCACCCAGAGTTGGCAGATCCATCCTATACAAGTTATATAAAGGATATTTTCTTACGAAATACAGTCTGTTACAAAGTGAAAGTTCTCCTTGATTGCTCATACCAGCATATGTGTTTTCCATCTCTTCAGAAAGTTTCAGAATCTTTGGAGATGGAGGATAGCAAAGGAAGACCACTTTTATTTAAGGATTCTATTCATTACGATATTACAGTCAATTTTGAGTCTTTCTATAGAGTTACCACTGATCTTGGGAAAATCTTCAAAGAAATAGATACTGTCTTGCCCTTAATGCCTGTAATGCTTCCCAAACGTACAACCTGAGTTTGTGGCATTATCTTATGTTTTTACTTTTGCTCTGGAATGACAACCTAATACTGGTTATTAATTTGATTCTGAATGAATCATACTCTTAATGTATGTGGATTTGCCCATATGGCCTTCTTTAATGTTAATGGGCGTGTAAAAGATTGATTCTGTGTCTTGAGCTGGAAGGTTTTCACTTTCCAGCTGCCTTGGAAAGAGCCTAGGAGAGCCCTATGTCATTGTCATGCCAACCAAAAGTAAAATGTTTTTTAATTAATGATGAGAAATAATTTCCAGCTCTACCCACCTGGAGGGGAGTGAAAAGTGGCTGATTCACTTTCAATCATCAAGTTCTTTGTTTGTCAGTAATACAAACAGATCCTTTAAACAACCACAATAACAGAAAAGTAGGGTAATGTTTTGATTTGTCTGTTGAGAACCCATGAAAAATTATCTCTTGGGCCAAACAAAAGCAGTAAATAAGGAGATTTAAAACAAGGTACAGCAGGAGATTCTTCTGTCTGTGTAAATAAAGAGCAAGTGTCATAGAAGACATACATTAATCAAGCAATTAACCTTTAAATAGTGTTATTTATTTTGGAAAGCAATTTTGCCACCCCAAGAATTATGGAGAGATTTAAAAAATATGTTAACTCTTTAGTGGTTTAAAGAGTTCTTGTCATCTAAATGGCTGACAGATTGCTATGGAACTA
The DNA here is from genome assembly GCF_029215605.1 of Mirounga angustirostris. Classification (NCBI taxonomy): domain Eukaryota; kingdom Metazoa; phylum Chordata; class Mammalia; order Carnivora; family Phocidae; genus Mirounga; species Mirounga angustirostris. Next base: position 130,014,744 of record NW_026991715.1, read on the forward strand.
GAGCCAAGGAACTGATGTGCAGGAATAGGCTGTCAGTCAAGCAGGTGTCATCTTTGCAAAAGTCCGGAACACGTCTTTTTTATTATTGAAGAACATTGTCATGTTGGCAGATTCAGGGACAGGGTATGAAATAAAAAATATTCATGCAAGTAGAAGTATCTCATTCCCCAGATCTGCTTAATGCTTTTCCTCCTGAGGCTGAAGGCCTTCTAGGTTATTTCTGGCCATTAGACTCAATTAAAAATTAGAAACATAAAATTGATCTTCACCCACCTCTAAATGCATCCACATTAGGTGGTACATGGATGTTAAGCTTGTTAATAATTCAAGACTTGCATAGACATATTTCCTTGAAACTTAACAGTTTGGAGAAAAAGAACATATCCAAGTTACCCCAGAGGAGAAAACAAATTACCTTTTGCCTTTCTGACATCTTATTCTCCTTCAGTGCACCTGGCCAATCTCCACCTGACAGTGCTCTCAATCATCCAGATGGAAAGGGAGTTTAGGTGGCCCCTCTAAAAACTGATGAGGTTCAGCCTTACCACTGTCTAATAGAATGTGCTCTATAGTGGAACAGTCTACATTTTATGCATCTGTCTTTCAGGGACCAATAGGCTGCATATATTCTTGTTTTGCACCATAAAGCAAAGAAATATTTTCCTGACTGTTTCCACATTTACTTACCCATGATATTATCAGTAGATTGCTTTTATCATTATGCCTAGTTTCATGAATAATACTTTAGTGTTGTAGCTTGCTTAATACAGCAGTGAAATAAGATTTTTTATCTTCTAATATATGTGGACCAGAAATAACACTTCTTTTAATGATGTGAGTGTTTATTTTACTTCCAAGATATTCAGTGTTTTAAAATCAAGATAATATGGGAGAGTAATATGATGGATGCTGCTCTGTGTGTGCACAAAATAGTAAAGTAAATCAGTTAGCTCATTTTTCTACATAAAATCCTTGCAATTGATTATTAAAACTTATGTAGAACTGTTGATTCAAATTCATCAAGAGGGGGAATAGAATATTTGAAACTGTGGAAATATCTTGAGTTCTATCCCTGCCCACTGACCAGAGAGCTGAAAAATGCAAAATTTGAAACGATTCAGTTACTAAACAGAAGTCTCTAGAGAATAACTATAAGAGTTTTCATTTACATCACCATCCTTGTGCATGTTAAGAAGGAAGGATCACAAAGTTAAGAGTCTATTTCTACTTGAATAATTTCAGTACATTACCAGAGCTAATTTTCTGTAATGTCCCTAAGACGGTAAGCAGAAACTTTATACTCCCTAGTCTCTTGTGATCAAAAACTTCCAAATCAGACTTGCAAATCACCTTCTCATCACATCACTGGAGCTGCCAGATAAGAAAGTCTTGTAAGAAAGGGAACAACCAGAGTGCATTCATTAGTGTCATTGTACTCTAATTGAAGAAGTGACTTCTTTTGTATCCTAAGATGGAACATCAGTAAGCTTGTGACTGGGCTCCCTATATGTAACTCCTGCCTGAATGGTAGAACAGTAATTACACATTCAAGAATACCTATGATGACAGAAAATACTTTAAAATATGGAATCTACTCTTTGAAGTTTACTTTAAGATGGTGATTGCGCTTGAGATAATATTTATTGCCTGTTGCTTTAAAAATTATTGTGAATAGCCTCCCAAAAGGGCATCTTCTATCATCCAGCTTACTGTTTTGCATGTAGCATCTTTACTTGTGAAGACATGATAAGTCATTCATATGTTTCTTTGTGGATTTTAAATACACATGCCAAATCCATATTGGTCTTTATAGAAAGAGCTCTTCTGGTATCATGCTTGTTCTCGTGGTCGCAATTACACTCCCTCACCTTTGCAGATAGAAGGATGTGCTGATTCTGGAGCCTCATCACGGTTAAAATAAGCGATAATTGCCTCAAGCCAGGGGTGCTTTTTGTGGGGGAATGAAGGCAGATCCCAAAGGTGTACCTTTATCAGATCTGTAAACTGTCTTATTACACTATAGCTTAAAATTTGGAAGTTAGGCCATTCTATTATTTTATATTTTAATGTTTTTGAGCTTCAATTTTGTTATCTGGAAAATGGGATTAATAGTTTCTACATGGCATTAGTGTCATAGAGATGGAATGGGATGATAGATCTAAAAACATTTTGTAAACTTCATAAAGGGCAGTAGAAGTGGAAGTTATTTTTATGAGACTTTCTTTTCCATCTCTCCTCCTGCTTAGTAATGGAGTAGGTTATCTTGCTGGCTACCAAGCTCCCTATAAATGGGGAAATTAAAGCAGAAATTGTCAGACACACTATATAGAGACAGAGTGGAAGTGATGATTGGCAAGATGATCACATGATACCTACCGACTCTAAACCTCTGTGACTCTTTGATTTTATTTACAGATACATTTAATTGTAGAACATTTTTGGAGGGAGTGATGGGTTTGCCAAATATGTATATCAAGGAGTATATATCAAAACAGTGTTTTAAACATTATACAGATGTGGTGAAGATATTTGATTTGTGTACTATTAAGAGATGAATTGTGACAGGTAACTCCTTTAAGGTCACATTTGGCCAATATATCTGTGTCTTTTAGAAATTGTTACCTATTCAGGGAGACCTGAGAACTTTGAATCCCAGTCTACAATCTCAAAAGCAAAATGAAAGTCTATTATTTTATCATGCTATTTTCTTCATAAAGCATTGATTCATTAAATACAAATGAATATTCAGTGTTTAGGTTAGAATAAATGCTGAAAGCACTAACCCTAATTTTTGCCTTTAGTTTGATAACATATTTCTCATGGCTTGAACATGTTTGGGTTTATTCAGTGTAAGTTCCCTTTGCCCTATTTTTCTCCCATAGTTGGCAATATCCATCAGATAATGACCTGCCAACCTAACCCGACTTACTATGCAGAATAATCAAAGTAGGTGAATACCAGCCTCTAGGAGAATTATATTTCCTCCTTCTCAGTTTAATGTATGTGTGTCATAGGAACTCCCTGCAAAATTGTGCCTAGGGGCTTTAGGATCCAAATCAAAGCGATTCATAAAATGGATGCATTATAAATCTAGCTGTGGAAGATTGATGTTAAGGCTCCTTAAATGCTTGCTAAGTCCATTCACGAGCAGGGATGGTACAGTTATCTCCTTTTTAGTAGCCTGCCGTTTTATTGCTCTTTAAAGAAATCATTAAAGATATTTGAAGTTGTCAGATTCAGAGAGTTTCAGTTTTGGAGGAATTCCAGGAAGGAAATGCCTTATACAGAAATGCTCTTAAGACGATTTAGATATAACAGAAGTCTATCCAGTACAATAGACTAATTCAGGGTTTTAAAAATCACAAATATAATCACATCAGTTAACTCACTCTTTCATTCATTTATTTATTCATGTATATATTTATTGTGCCTTATGTGAGTCAAGTACTATTCTGGGTGCCTTGTTCTTAAGAAGGAATAAGGCACACATAGTGCCTCCTTTCATGAAGCTTATGGTACAATTTATATCCCGTGTGAAAAGATGGTGATGATATACGTGATCTCACGTCATTGGCAGCGCATTAGCATGTTGAAGTTTGATGCATATTAGCACGGTTAAAATGCACCTCCAAAAATGGGGGCTGGCATCTCTGGAAAAAAAAAATCACCAAAGTTAAGAGCTAAAGCTGGTAGTAAGAGAACTGCAAAATGATAAGATAAATTTATCAGAGAATTCAAGAAGTTCATACATATCCTGACAATGTAGTAGACCAGATTATTGCAGGGAGGAGTTAATTAAGATTATTGTTAATTGTATTTACTGATAAAAATCCATATTTCATTCCAATACAGTAGAGTGAAATACCATATTGTCAGAATAATGGGGAATCCAGACCTCAGGGAAACTAGGGGGTGTTGATGTTGGTGCCCATCTGCTTTCACTTCCACAATCCCCATGCCACCCTCTTGCTGTGTCTGTCTCTTTAGGATCCAAAATTGTGCTTGGGCAAACCAGAGGGATAACGGGTGGCTTTTAGGTGTTTAAGGGAGGATATATCCTCACCTTTAAATTTTCCTGCTTAAGTGTTTCAATCTCACCATGAATCCACTATGCAAACTCTCAAATGCCACCAGCAAATCACATGGACGTATGCTGGTTGAAATAGTCCTAATGAAAAGCCATTGTGCTAAGTTTTGAAGGGAGAGAAAACAGATAAATTAGACAGTCCCTTACTCTCGAGATTCCTATATTCCAGCTCTTGAGGTAAGAACGACTTTCAGGTTAACTGCTGTTAAAAGATTGAAATAGCATTTTATGATTATAGATGCTTTTTCACAGGATAGTAGCTGATGAATTGCCAGATGAATTGCCCAGCCAGGCCTTTGGCCCATTTTACTGGGCACAGGAGGATGAATTCTCTCATCCTTGTTGCTCAAGAGAATGCCTCTTCATGAGTTAAAATAGCTGACCTTCCTATACTCACGTTAGGGTTTTGGTTTTCGGTGAACACAGCCCAGAGAAGGAAGAGCATTGTAATTGTTTTCTCCATTTCTCCTTGTTTTCTCCATTTCTCCTTTACACGGTGCCTCTTTACAAAGCAGACATGCCTCTTTGGTGAAAGCTCCTTCTCGCAGTTTGACAATTCATCACCCTTCTCTGAGTGCCTCTCTACTTTTTGTTTTTAAGCTCGATGTTCAGATATTTATCTTCACAGAGGTGAACAGAGAGAACATATTTAAATATGGCATCCATGTGTCCCAACCCAGATGAAAGCCTCTTAAGTCAGTTTCCCTCAATCCTGTTACTACACATTAACTCTGAACAGGATTATCTACCAGCCTGCCAGTCAAGATGTTCAGGGGAAGGGGGAAAAAAAAGGAGAGCAAAGAGCCTTTTTGCTCATCAGTCTGCCATGGGACTAGTGGGATGAAAATGTGTTCTGATCTCACTTTTTTCACATTGGCTACAAGTTACAGTTCCTGCTGTATGTGCTGCAGGAAAAGAAAATTGATCGGACACACACACTCCTTCACAATATATCTGAATTTCCAAAAAGTTAGACAGAAACTTAATTTTTACTTATCTGCATGTGTAATTCATAGCATATTTTTAATCAGTAGTTTAAATAAAGAATTTCAGCAGTTGAGCTCTAAAGAAGTGACAGTTCAAATTGGGTTGGTTTGGAGTTAATGAAATAATTAGCACCATTTCAATGTAGTTAATTTATAGCTGTATATTAAGTGCTCAATTAGTTTAAGAAATTTGACTCCCCAAGTGCTGGCTCAAGAAGGGATATGGCTCAGCAGGGGCAAGGTGTGATTGAAATTTAAGTGCTCAGAGTCACTGCAGTCAGCTATCGCCAATCTCCACCCCACCAACAGTGACCCTAGGGAATGGCATCTGGAAGGAGCTACATTAGCAGACCTGAGAAGACCAAAGGGGTTCAGTGTGTAGTAACCGGGATGTGGAGCAGGAGAGCAGCTGAGAAAGAGCTGTTCAGGATATGATTCATGAATATCCTCTAGACAAACAGGGCAAGATATTTAGGGGCTTTTGAGTTATAGGTTATAGGGATAAAATATTGCCATTTCTAAAGCCCTTTGAGTTTGTCTTATATAATTGAGATAAAAATGCCTCTTTCATGACCTTAATACATGTGATGATTCTGTTTTACTTTTTGCTGAATAGATTTTCTGACCACTAAACTCTGCTCCTTCTTTGTACTTTATTTTTAAAGTGCTCAGGTATGGTTTTAAACTTCTCAATTGCGTCTAATTCAAAAATTTACAAGTTTGACATTTTTAGATTATAATCTCCTAGAGAACAAGAACATATTTTCAACTCAACTGTGTATTAGCACCTGCCTGAAACTTGGGAAGGTCTGAAATTTTACCATCCTTGCAAGCTTATTTGTTAGTCTGACAGTTCCATGGATGCTGACAGAAGGTGGGAGACTCCTGGGCTAGAGATAAAGAGCTTTATTGCTACAAGCAATAGTAGCACCCAGAATAGCAGACTTTTTTGGCACCTTCCCCAGGCCCTAGTTCCCCTGGCCACCTTCCCCAGGGCAATGCAAAGAGGGCCAAAACAGCTGTACTTACAGTGTGTGGCTTTACAGGAGAGGAACACTAGGGTTAGGGGACCAAGTTTTTTTTATAATGGGTAGTAAGGATGCCTGCCTTTTGTTCTGGAGGGAGGCATTGTTTCTATCTTCTAAGATTCTTCAATATACAAACATTATGGAAAAATTTGTCTGGAACACCTATAGCAAGTGCCTCTGCTTGCAAGATGTGCAGAAATGTGAGAGAACCACAAAGAACTGTCTCCCAATAGTACTCAGCAGTATGTCTTGTGGAGGAACGAAGACTGTCCTCTATAAAGAAGCAGACTGAGGAGAATCTGATGTCTGTCTTCATACAACCAAATGGAATTTCATCTATGCTTCCTGGAGCTCTTATTAGGTAAAACAAGGATAAATGAGTGGAAAGTAAATTAAGTCAGATTTTGAATCACTTATTTTGAGTTGCAAGCTAATATATTGTCCTTCTGAAAAATTCAATTAATATGGAAGTGAAAACCCTGTTCATCCCTCTCCCCCATTCCACCTCCCTAGGGGTAACTACAGTTAGCATTCTGGTTCAAGGAAAGAACTTCTAGTGATTAAAACTGTCCAATGATATGATCAACTTTTCTGGGAACTTTTTCCTACCATAGACAAGCTGAACCACAACTTGTTGGGGTTATTATGTGGACAAGATGACCTTTACAGCCCCTTCCAATATTTAAATTCCACATCTCTGGTAAAAATTAAGGTTTTGCGCTATTACTCAGTCTATGAATTGCTTCCATTGTTATTTTAAGAAAAAAGAGTGTGGTATATTTCAGCTTAGCTGTAAGCAAGCAATCATTACTTCCAGTGGTTCTGGAACATCTAGGCAATAGAGAAGTCTCCAATGGAAGGATTTCAATACCCTTTGCTCATTAACTTTCTTATATCAGGGTAGAGACCACTTGTCTAATGGTAAAGAGAAATTAGAACGCTTTCTCAATTTGTTCTATCATGTAGATGGAATATGACATTTCCACTTTCGTTAATGTTCCATACTTGACAAAGATTGGTGGCTAGTGTCATGAAACATAGGGCATTATCATATTCTTTCCTCTGAAAGGAGATTGTATATTGATTCTTTTTCTATGGCACTTTTCCCAGGAAGGAGAATGGAAGATTTTGAATATAAGCTGTGGTTGCTCATGAGTGTAAGGAACGCCAGATAAGCAAGATAGGAATGAATTTGTTAAATACCAGTTTTCCAAAATTAGTTAAAGCCATGGAGTTTTCTGGCAAAGTTAACATGCTAGCTAACTAAAAAACACTGTATGTGAAAAATGGCCCCATCTTGTTTTGAAGAATGGTTTGTTTTCCAAAGAGCTGGAATCACTGTGGAGCGCGGGGGATGTAAAGGATGGACTTCACTGCAGGTGGGTGGAGCAGGTGTTGAGAGTGCTGAGCACTGAGTCTGACATATGGAAATCACGCAGTAGACACTTACTGAATGTTGGTGAAGTGAGTGAAATTGGGGAGTGGTTCTTCTGTCTGTGGGCTTCACCTTCCTTCCACTGGTGAATGTAAAACTAAGGAATTTGATATTCCTCGCTGGTGACTTAGTAAAGCTCTAGTTTTTTTTTTTTTTTTTAATTTATTTTTTAAAGATTTTATTTATTTATTTGACAGAGAGAGACACAGCAAGAGAGGGAACACAAGCAGGGGGAGTGGGAGAGGGAGAAGCAGGCTCTCTGCCGAGCAGGGAGCCCAATGCGGGGCTTGATCCCAGGACGCTGGGATCATGACCTGACCGAAGGCAGACGCTTAATGACTGAGCCACCCAGGCGCCCCAAACTCTAGGTTTTAACAGTGTATCCCAGTCTGTGAAACTGAATACACCTGATACTAAAACAGTACCAAATCATAACCTAAGGTGACCTTGATAATTCGGGAGGCACCACTTTAAGACCCTTCTTATGATACTATTTTTAATTTGATCTTTAAAATGCTATTTTGGGGGCTTTGGCTATTTTGATTGAATTTTGAAAGGGGCCATGCTTATAACTGAGTCTGAACATGAACTTAGTGACATCAATTCCAGGAATTTCTGTGGAGTAAGCTGGATGTAGCTGTCTTGAATGCTGTGGAGTGGGCCACTTGAACCTTGTAATTTGTTTAATCATTATATCTGAGATGCTTATGTTTCTCTCTCTTAATATCTCACCATGTATCTCCCAATGTATGTATATAAACCCCTCATATGTATATATGTGTGTACACATACCGTATATAAAATATATATGTATATATATGACTTTATATATATACATAATGCTTTTCATTTATTTCCACTATTTTTTTCATGCCCTGGGATAAAAAACACTTGTCTTCAACAGATACCCTTAGGATTTACTCATGAATCCATATTAATATGTAACCCAGAGAGGCAAATGCAGATGATGTGAATCCCTCTTGAGTCAACTCCTTAATTTCCTTTATGAATCATTGTTTGTTTTCTTTGCTGCTTTAACATTGGAATTAGATGTTCAGTATTCTGACATTGGTGCCCAGGATCCTGGGGGTGAGCTCTATTTTCCTTAATTCTTGCTCATAATATAGCCAACAACAAAAAAGTTTAAGGTTTGATAAATAATTAGTTCAAAGAGAAATCATTTTAACAACATGAAAGTTAAAACAGGATATAGGAAAATTACATTTATTTTAAAAGTTCACTGTCTGTCCAGATCTATTTTTCTTTTTGAATCGTGGATCACTACATCAAAAACTAATGATGTATTGTATGGTGACTAACATAACATAATGAAATAAATGACATAAATTCTGGTTAATATGCTGAAATCTGTATGAAGTCTTGTTCGAGTATAATTTGGAATATAAATGTGCTACATTCAGCTCTTTCTTATCTGTTGTTTTGTAAGGTTTTATTTAAATTTCAATTAGTTAACATACAGTGTTATATTAGTTTCAAATGTACAATATAGTGATTCAGCACTTACATACATCACCTGTGCTCATCACAAGTGCACTCCTTGATCCCCATCACCTATTTAACCATCCCACCACTGACCTCCCCTCTGGTAACCATCAGTTCTCTATAGTTAAGGGTCAGTTTCTTGGTTTGCCTCTCTCTCTTTTTCCCTTTGCTTGTTTGTTTTCTTTCTTAAATTCCACATATGAGTGAATTCATATGGTGTTTGTCTTTCTCTGACTTATTTTGCTTAGCATAATACTCTCTAGCTCCATCCATGTCATTGCAAATGACAAGATTTCATTCTTTTTTATGGTTGAGTAATACTCCATTACACACACACACACACACACACTGTATGGCATATATAAATACCACAACTTCTTTATCCATTCATCAACCTATGGACACAGGCTATTTCCATTATTTGGCTATTGTAGACAATGATGCTATAACATTGGGGTATGTGTATTCCTTTGAATTAGTATTTTCATATTCTTTGGGTAAATATCTAATAGTGCAATTGCTGGATTGTAGGGTAGTTCTATTTTTAAATTTTTGAGGAAATTCCATACTGTTTTCCAGAGTGGCTCTACCAGTTTGTATTCCTACCAGTAGTGCAAGAGGGTTCCCCTTTTTCCACATCCTTGCCAACACCTGTTGTTTCTTTTGTTGTTGATTTTAGCCATTCTGACGGGTGAGGTGATATCTCATTGTAGTTTTGATTTGCATTTGCCTGATGATAGGTGATGTTGCCTGATGATAGGTGATGTTGAGAATCTTTTCATGTCTCTCTTGGCCATCTGTATGTCTTCTTTGGAAAAATGTCTATTCATGTCTTCTGTCCATTTTTAAATTGGGTTATTTGGTTTATGGGTTTGAGTTTTAGAAGTTCTTAATATATTTTGGATACTAACCCTTTATTGGCTATGTCATTTACAAATATCTTCTCCCATTCTGTAGGTTGCCTTTTAGTTTTATTGATTATTTCCTTTGCTGTGCAGAAGCTTTTTGTTTTGATGAAGTCCTAGTAGTTTATTTTTGCTTTTGTTTCCCTTGCCTCAGGAGACATATCTAGAAAGAAGCTGCTATGGCCGATGGCCGATGTCAGAGAAGTTATGGCCTGTGTCGTCTTCTAGAACTTTTGTGGTTTCAGGTTGCACATTTAGGTCATTTAGGTTTTTAATCCATTTTGAATTTGTTTTGTGTTTGGTGTAAGAAAGTGGTCTAGTTTCATTCTTTTGCATGTTGCTGTCCAGTTTTCCCAACACTGTTTGTGAGGAGTGTCTTTTTCCTATTGGATATTCTTTTCTGCTTTGTTAAACATTAATTGACCATATAGTTGTGGGTTCATTTCAGGGTTTTCTATTTTGTTCTATTGACTGATGTGTGTTTTTGTGCCAGTCCCATACTGTTTTAATGATTATAGCTTTGTAATGTAACTTACGTGATGCCTCTGGATATGCTTTTCTTTTTCAAGATTGCTTCAGCTATTCGGGGTCTTTAGTGGTTCCATATAAATTTTAGGATTGTTTATTCTATTTCTATGAAAAATTCTGTGGTATTTTAATAGGGATTGCATTAAACATATAGATTGCTTTGGGTAGTATAGACATGTTAACAATATTTGTTCTTCCATCCCGTGAGCATGGACTGCCTTTCCATTTCTTTGTGTCATCTTCAGTTGCTTTCATCAGTGTTTTGTAGTTTTCAGAGTACAGGTCTTCCACCTCTTTGGTTAGGTTAATTCCTAGGTGTGTTGTTGTTTTTGGTACAGTTGTAAATGGGACTGATTCCTTAATTTCTCTTTCTAATACTTCATTATTGGTGTATAGAAATGCAAGATTTCTGTGTGTTGATTTTGTATCGTGTGACTTTACTGATTTCGTTTATCAGTTCTAGCAGTTTTTTGGTGGAGTCTTTAGAGTTTTCTATATATGGTATCATGCCATCTGCAAATAGTGAAAGTTTTACTTCTTCCATGCCAAATTGGATGCCTTTTATTCCTTTTTGTTGTCTGATTGCTATGGCTAGGATTTCCAGTACTATGTTGAATAAAAGTGGTCTGAGTGGACATTCTTGTCTTGTTCCTGACCATAGAGGAAGAGCTCTCAGTTTTTCCTCATTGAGGATGATATTAGCTCTGGGTTTTCATATCTGGCATTATTATTATGTTGAGGTATGTTCCCTCTAGACCTACTTGTTGAAGGTTTTTATCATGAATGGATGTTGTACTTTGTCAAGCTTTTCCTGCATCTATTGAAATGATCATATGGTTTTTGTATCTGTGTTCATCAGAGATATTGGTCTATAGTTCTCTATTGTATCTTTATCAGGTTTTGGGGTCAGGATAATGCTGGCCTTCTAGAATGAATTTGGATGTTTTCTTTCCTTTTTACTTTTTGGAATAGTTTCAGAAGAATAGGTATTAACTCTTCTTTAAATGTTTGGTAGAATTCACCTGTGAAGCCATCTGGTCCTGGACTTTTGTTTGTTGGGAGTTTTTTGATTACTGATTTAATTTTTTTGCTGGCTATTGGAGTTCAAGTTTTCTGTTTCTTCCTGTTTCAGTTTTGGTAATTTATGTTTCTAGGAATTTATCCATTTCTTACAGGTTGTTCAATTTGTTGGCATATAGTTTTAATTGTACTTCTGTAGTTTTGGTTGTTAATTCTCTCTCATTTGTGATTTTATTTATTTGGGTTCTTTCTCTTTATTTATTTATTTATTTATTTATTGGTTCTCTTTTCTTTTTTATAAGTCTGACTAGAGTTTTATCAATTTTATGCTATGTTCAGCTTTTTAACAGGTATTATAGGTGGTATCTTTTAATATCTTTTATTCACATGATATATATATATATATATTCCTATTCAAATGTGGGTGTGTGACTTTCTATAACTCAGCTTAAGTGAAAAATACTTACCATTCTAGAATGTTTACTTCTTAGTGGGGCACCTGGGTGGCATAGTTGGTTGGGCATCGGACTCTTGGTGTTGGCTGGGGTTATGATCTCAGGGTCTTGAGGTCGAGCCCCACGTTGAGCCCCACATTGGGCTCCATACTCAGTGCGGAATCTCCTTGAGACTCTTTCTCCCTGTCCTTCTGCGCCACCCCGCAACTGTAAAATAGATAAATAAATCTTAAGGAAATGTTTACCTCTTAGTAATTTGACATAGAAGTGTAGTGAGTCAAAGATGACTGGTAGAAAATTATGCTTTCGTAGTTTCCTAGCTGGTGAATGAGGCTGTTTGATCCATTGACACAAACAGAGGTAAATGCAGTGTTCTCTTGTCTTCAGGCTGTTCCTTCTCTCACCATCCTCATAGAGGTTTGACTAGCCTCTCTATCTTCTGAGCAGACACTTGGTTTTTTTTATCCAGCTTGCTGTACTTCACATTTATGTAGACATATCCCATGATAACAGAGATTTAGAGTTCACAGTGCCTTGCCACGAGTATGGAGTGGTTAATGGTGTTCCGTGGTATTTATCAAGCACCCATAATGTGCTAGGTGCTATAATACTGTCTTATGATGGTATATAGCTGTGAGCATAGTATGGTATGGCAGGTTGACAGATTGGATTTTCTTCTAATTTTAATTTCTTAGGCCAAGATGGGAATATTGGCCCATTTTTTTCCCTTCTCCATGAGGAACATTTAACTTCATTCTAAGTTGTGTTCCCTCCATACCTACTGAAAATCTGAAGATAATATCACTTGATGTTTGAAGCTAGAAATCCTTATTTGTTCTGATATTATATAATTTATGTTTGCAATTTCAGGCAGGTACAAATTTCTCAGAGTGTATGGTGTTTCTTGTAAGAACATTTAGCAAATTCCTCTCAGCTTCTTTAAGACTAGAACTTAAAAACTCAAATGACTACATTTGCCTCAATAACCACAGACAGTAATGACACCTCTAAGTAGCTAATGCAGGCATGTAATATCCTCATAGCCCTGATTTAAGTTTATTTACAGATTAAAATTGAATTGCAGTTGATTTATTGATATAATAGGCAGAAAGTGATTATCAAGCATCCATCACTGATGGAGGAAAAACCAATCAAATTATGCTCCAAGGTTTGCTTTAACCTAACCTAACTCATCACCTTATAAAACTCAGAGGATTTGAATCATACGCTCTCACTAAAGTCAATGAGCCACAACTCCCACTAAACTCCTATCTGCTCCTTTCAAGGCATGAAGGAATTATACTAATTTGCACAACTCACAAGTTGTTATAAAAGGAAATGGCAATGGGCTGGAGATTTAGTGTCTGCACTTCCTCACCATGCTTGTAGCCTTGGTAATATAATTCTCTAATGTTTGTTGCAAATCCATAACGGCTCTGGTACTGGGCTATCCATGAAATGGTGTCAACCGTGCTGGAAAGATGTGGGGAGTAGAGGATGGTGGTGCCTCGATCAATGACAAGCAGATTAGGAAAGACGTGTCCTTTTTAAGGGAGAACCGGGGTCAGTCTATGTTTCAGAAAGCAGTGAAACAGCTTGATTAGAAGCAGGCAACATGCTCACTTTGGCCTTAGACATTTGTAACTCTCCTCTTCAGAGCTGGAAAAGGTAGGGGTTGGAAGAGAATACAGTAGAGTAGATCCACCATCCTGAGCCAGCGTGGGTGCCCAGGGGTTTCTGGTCTAAGAGTGGCCTACTATGGATTTCCTTCCATTTGGACCACTAAAAGCTGGTAAAATAAAGTTGAAAAATCCAGTGCCATCATATTTCAGGGGGTCACTAATGTCGTGTGGAGTACACAATTGACAGCTGCACTCATTCTTATTACTTAGAGAATTCTTAAGTCGAAAGTTTTATGTTTATTTACTTGGGTATTGTATACATTGAGATACATTTTTTTTTTTTTAAAGTTATCCATCTGTGAGGGGCGCCCGGGTGGCTCAGTCGGTAGGCGTCTGCCTTCGGCTCAGGTCACGATCCCAGGGTCCTGGGATCGAGCCCCGCATCGGGCTCCCTGCTCAGCGGGAAGCCTGCTTCTCCCTCTCCCACTCCCCCTGCTTGTGTTCTCTCTCTTTCTGTGTCTCTCCGTCAAATAAATAAATAAAATCTTTTAAAAAAAAGTTATCCATCTGTGAAATATAATGTGACGTTATCCTTCTATGAAGCATAATGTGACACTTTTAAATATAATTTTTACGTTTCTTCTCAACTATGTTGCTGCTGTTATTTTGTATGTTTGATGGAAAATAATTGCTTTTGTCAATAAGTACTGTTTTAATTACACCTGAGCCCTAAGGAGGTTTGGAGAAGGCATAGTTATTGAAAATCCAAGGCCATATCATGGCATATTCAAGTTTGTATTGATTACATTGTTCATTTTTACCTTTGGTGTTGTGTACATTATTAATCTCTTAAGTCCTTCATATGTACTTTAGAAAATGAAACTGCTTTTGCCTTGTTCTCAATATCATGTCCTCCAAATATGGTAGATGACACTCACTGACTTCAAAGAATATTCCTTGTGTACTTAAGTGCCAAAAGGAATAGAGAAAAATGAAATACTTCCTCTTGTTATATATGTAGGGACACATTCATTTTACTGTCCCATCTAATATTGCTGATCCTAAACTCGTTTTCCTAATGAATATATTTTACTTGTGTGTAACCTTGTTCATCCTCTGCCACATATTTACTTTCCATAGAATCCAAATATGCATAATTGAAAGGAAAGCAAAGTTGTGATATGACCCAGGTATCCATCTCTGTGTTGGAAATGGGTGAGGTAGAGAAACACTGGTTGGCTTCTTTCTTCTATATCAGCATGCTTTTCAAACAGGAAGATACAGAAGATTTGTTTTAGTCAGTTTGGGCTGCTATAACAAAATATGGATTAGATGGCTTAAACAAGAGACATTTACTTGTCACAGTTCTGGAAGTTGGGATATCCAAGATCAGGTGTCACTGTGATTGAGTTCTTGGTAAGAGCCCTTTTCTTGCCTTGCAGATGATCATCTTCTTTCTGTGTCCCCACATCCAGGAGAGAGAGAGCTCTGATCTCTTCCTCTTCTTAGAAGGGCGCAAATCCCATCACGGGGACTCCACCCTCATAACCTCATTAAGTATAAATACCTTCCAAAGCCCCCACCCCCAAATGCCATCACAATGGGGACTAGAACTTCAATATATGCATTTTGAGGAAACACAAACATTCAGTCCATAACAAAATTTATTAGAGAGGAAGTTGCTATTCTCAAAACAAATATTTTCATTTAAAATATGGAGCCTGTGTGTCGAGCACCCAGTCTGTGCATCACAGAACTGC
The DNA here is from genome assembly GCF_029215605.1 of Mirounga angustirostris. NCBI lineage: Eukaryota > Metazoa > Chordata > Mammalia > Carnivora > Phocidae > Mirounga > Mirounga angustirostris. Next base: position 130,030,073 of record NW_026991715.1, read on the forward strand.
AGCACCATTGTTCTTGCTTCCAAACTCCCTTCTTCTTTTTTTACTTCAGTGTGTTCCCCATTATTGCATGTGCTTTACCCCATATTACATATGATATTCTCTCCTAAGATAACCTGTGGGTTGCCTTTGTTTTCATGCTCATCTTGACACAGATCTCTCTTTCTGTTCTTTTTCATGGAAAATCTCCTCTATTTATCATTTTAGCGTCTACTCTTAACAACTTGTCTTACGACCTCTCATCACACATTTCACTGTGGCCCCTTCAGGATCTGGAGTCCTCTTTGAGCTATCATGTTTCTCACTGTAACACTGTCACTAACATCCAAGGATACCCGTCCACTAAACAAACACAGGGAGCATTTAATCTCGGGAATTTAGAAAGCACGACTATTGCAGGACGTAAGATTCTCAATGTTAACTCACATGAAAGGTACTGGTTCTCAGTTTTACTTTGAGATTCTGTGCAACAGTTTGTTTATTTAGAGGTGGCTACATTTCATAGCTTGCAGAATATCACAAGAAATCATATGAACAGATATTCTGTTTTACTGTGAGGATGTGGTAGTTGGGTTATTCTAACAGAAAGGCGAAGGTCTAGCTTTAAATGCCATTATCTGTGTGCGCTTGCTAGAATTTTAACTTTGGTGCAGTGCTTTCACAGATTACCATGCCTCAGGGGACCGAGGGAGCATTAAGCACAGGCCATTGATGGAATAAACCATGCATGCTTTGTAGGCATGCACACCAAATACTCTTAGGAAAAAATGCTTGCTTTTCAGTGATTGAGTTGTAAGCACTAGCTCCTTGACTGCTTCATGAGAAACTCATTTCATGTTCTATTTCATTGAACTAATATTTTATTTAGCCCCTAGTATAATTCATTCATTGCTATAAGTCCTAGAAATATAAAGATTAAAATGGTTCAGCTTTTGCCCTCAAGAAGTTTATGGTTTGGGGATGAGAAAAGCATCCATATAGCAGATACAGTGCAGTGAGATAAGAATTAGCCAATTTAAAAATGTGAATGTGTGAATGGACATATTTATGCTGCCAATGAAGAGTGAGTTAAATTGTGTTAGTAGGAAAGGAAGAAAGAGCCTTCCATAAAGAGACCAGCGTGATAACCCCCATGATCCAAAGGCAGGGATTAGATAGCATGGGATTATTTTATTTTATTTTATTATTTTATATTTTATTTTATTTACCTCATTTTATTGTTTTAGGCAGCATGGGATTTTAGACTCATGAGCCTAGGACTCTGCGGGGTAGTCAGGGTTGGAAATACAGATTTGGGGATTTATTGGGTTTTTGGTACTTTCAAAGCTATAGGAAGACATCTTTGAAGGAAAGAATGTAGAGAAAATATGTAAACCCCCAATAATAATAATGAATAGTTTGAGGAAGAGAAGATGTGCGAGACTACCAAAGCAAAGTCTGGAGAATAGCAGGACTAGATGCTGAAGCTAAGAGAAGAGCTTGAAGAAAAGAAGCAGTTGATATGTGTATTTTGTGTAGATATATCCAAACCAGTATCTTAAAACCTTGGTCATCCAGTACACAGAAGGATTTTTATGTTTTGTTGTTGTTATTGTTTTAGAGTATCTTAAGACATCTTAAAAATCTCCTAAGAGATTTTTTCCCATGTGGAAATGCAGTGTCAAATTAGTTTTGCCTCTCAAATGTTCAAGCCACGCCATAATTATAACTTTGTAAGAATGCTGAGACTTGAACTTTCTTTCTTTCTTTCTTTCTTTCTTTCTTTCTTTTTTTTTTCTTTCTTTTCTTTTCTTCCCTTTGTTTTTTTCTTTCCTTTTTAAATAGGCCCAGGGTTAGCCCTGACTACATTCAGAAGTGTATGAAATCGGTTTTGGCACCCTTCCTTTATTCCCAGCCAAATTCTAGAAAGATGGTTTACTGGTACTTAAAAGAGAAAGTGCTAATAACTCACAGCCAAAGAGAAATTGCTCAGAATGGTGTTGCCAAATCCCTCTTTTGAGATTGATAGGGTTGCTACCCTGAAGCTCAAGAATTTCAGGGAGTTGCTTTCACCCAGAAGACAGTACAATTAGGTGAGCCTCAGGTGATTAAGCAATGAATGTTGACCAAGTGATCATTGCGTATCTGGAGGGAGGCCACTGACCCTGCCCTGTTCAGTACTTTTCATCAGCAATTTGGATGAAGTCCAGGGAATAAACCAATGGAGAGTAGCCACAGGGAGGCAGATATTTGTTCTGTAAAAGGTTACACTTTCTCATAGTTAAAATTGTCCAAAAATGGTTTGGGTTTGTCTATGGCAGAGAGCTCTTCATCACAGGGGGTGATAAGTGCTATAAAATCCTGGGTTTTAGGGTCATTTTCAGCTCACGGGGAGGGATTGGATTAGGTGACCACTGCTTTCTTTTCCAATTCTAATTGTTTTTTAAATTCTAAAGACATACTCTTTGTTTGTATAGTCTAGATGTGCTTTCCTTGCAGTCAGAGTGAAATAAGAAACTTGCCCTAAGAATGGCATTCCCTTTGACTTCCTTTCCCTGAGTATAACCCCCACACTTTTTCTCCTGTGAGCTTGACTCTATGAAGGATTGTAAACCACAGAGCAGAGTCCTGAAGAATTGTGTGAGAGAGTCTATGGTATATTTAGCCCTGTTTTCACTTATTAACTGTAACAGGTTACATCTCTGTGGCTCAGCCTTTCTCTGTCATTGAAGGAAAATATCCTATTTCTTAAGCTCTGTAAAGCAGGCAATATTAAGTGAATCATAGATGCAGAGGGTTGAAACAGTGAACTGGAAGTGATTCTTCTTAAGGTCGGGGACACACATTTGTTTTATATCTAACATCTAGGGCATCTAGGGCACACCTACTATTATATAGCGTCAGATCATAACCTATGTGCTCCCATATCATCAGGCTTTGAACTGTCTGCATTAGGACCACTAATTTACTTCACTCTACACCAATTAGTTAAAGCAACTAGGGATCTAAATATATGCCTGCTCCTTTTGCAAAAAATCCCTACTTCCTGACAATCCCCATACTTCTCACTTGATACATTTAGGGAATACACTCATGCCAAGATTCTGCACAAGAACTTCATTTTAGAATTTCAGACATTCTTGGATTCAGCAAATCAGAATTGACTTCTTTCCTTTTCAGTTACATATTCAGGAAACCGTATTAAGCTAACTAATCATGTGATTACTGTGACAATTTAGAATGACTAAATACAGAATTTCACACTTGGCTGATTGCCAGGGTTGTCTCTGTCTCTTTTCTGACATAAATTTCCTGGAGAAGAGAATCAATATAAGAGCCAGATAATTGTTGTAGGAATTCCATGGCTATCTTCTATTTCCACATCCCTTATTTTACTTCCAGGCGCACATAAAATGGTCCAGTTAGGCTGTTACCACTTTCGTCTGCGTGCTGTTTCTGGTAACCAGTGGGCATTGGCATTTGTGACAGGTATTCGAAAAATTGGTGGCAAAACAACTTTCTTGAAAGGCAGAATGAAAAAATGAGGAGGTGTAGAGATCAGGCATTTTTACATATCTTATATAATTGACAGTGGTTTGTCCCTGTCATGGTCCTTCTCTGACCTCTTAGTGAAGGGCAACATTCTTAAAAAGTGTTTAATTAACATGTACATTTAGTGTAGCAAAACTCTTGCCTTAAAGTGCAGGCTACATGGAGAGACAGTCCATGAAATAAAAAAGGTATTTACCTCCCTCTATAATTACTGTGGCTTTTTGTACTCGCATCCTTCATCTTATTAACATCACAGTAGGATGGTATCGCTAACTGGTCCTGGCAGGCGCCTATCTGCCCTGCTCCTGGGGAGACTTTTCAAAGAGGTCCAGGGCTTCAAATACCATTTGCTCCTTGTGAACTTTGCAATGCTCCATCCTTTTTTTTTTAAAAAAATGAAAGCTCACATTTTTATAAAACAGAGTTGTTTCATTAATTGAGAGTCCTGAATTTGCTTCTTTTAAAACCAGTTGGGTTTTACTATAATACATATAAAGCTTGTGTAGAAAAATTTGCGTTTATTAATGTTTTCTAAAAATCCTCATCAAATAATGTTTTATGTCAGCTTGGACACCAGAACTTAGACTCTATCTGTGACCCCCATGTTCTCCCATAAAAAGAATTTTTTAAGTATGCAAACCATTTGTTTTTGTTTGCTTTTTACCAAAGCTGTGAATCTCTTTAAGTTGGTTTCTCATCAATTATCTGTAAATGAAATGATCCTTTAACTATTTGAATGGAACGAAATGTAAGAAAAGAAGTTGGTACTATCAAAAGATTTTTTTGTTTGTTTGGTTTTTGTTTTTTTGATTGCTTTGAAATATGGTCAATGGAGTTTAGAAGTTTTCTCCCTGTGAAAATTGGCTAAGTCAAACTCCAGCAGCATTTTGAAATGAGGAACTGAGACAGTTATACTATAAGTTAGATAAAAATCATACTGTTGAGAGAAAGGAGGGAGTTTTGTTGCCCAAAAGCATATGTTGGGCCTGAGTTATATTTGATTATTTATTAAACAACTAGAGCACTTGAAAATTTAGGAATTTTATAGCTAAGTATGAAGTTTTTATTGCATTATTATATTTTCCTGCTTTGCAGTAAGGTTTAGCCTGAGTTTTACTCACAGTTTAATTGATTTAGGATATTAAACTTGACAGGTGAGTTTCTGGCTATGAATACTTATACAAGAACCAACTAATATGTGATTTGAGTGCAGTGAGATAGTGCAATAAAAGTGACCTATTTTTAAAAAAACTTTTCGTTTTTGCATTATGAAACAAATTTTTGAAGGGCATAGACAAATGTCTTTTATCACACTATGAAACACGATATGCACATTCCCATTTGTCCTTAAAATTAAAACTTTTCCAGAAATAAAAGAATTAAATTACTCAGTTCACAATAGTCTTTTTTCTGTAGAAGGCTTTTCAATTTAAACATTTTCTATAGACCTCTGAGTACATAGTACAGGGTAGTAGACACTATGATAGAAGCAAAAGAATCACCCTATTTCAAGAAAGACTCAAAGTATCTTCTTATGCATGAAAATGTTGGAGGTCCTTATGGGCACAAGAGGGCATTTGAGCCATAGAAAAGGTTAAGCGAGTTCTATTAAGGGATTATTGCATTCTCTGCATGCTGATGCTTTCCTTACCCTGTTTGGTAGTAGATTATCCCTTAATTTATCCTCTGCTCAAATAGCTTCTCTAGTCTTTATTTTCTGATTATGTGTATTTGTTCCATTTGGTGGTCACTAAGGAGATGGAGAAGCAACTAGGTCATGAGATCCAATGTTATTACCAGCAGTAGTTAATTGAACCTGACAGAACAGAATTGAAAATGTAGACATTTGAAGACATACTCGTCACCTGTAAAAAGGTGAGAGATGTTCTGAAAAATGGCACACACTGATACAGCATCCATGTAGCAAACTCTGTAGTAATTATGGCTTGAGGAAACCTGGTTATGCAAAAGGAGTGAGAAGAAAAGCATACGTAGGATTAGGAAGAGCTCATTTCAGAAAGCATGGCAGGATGCAACTGCATTGCTGAATTCTTAATTCTCTCCTTAATTAATTTTTCTTAACATCTCTCTTTTTTTTAAAACTCATGTGTAGGAGATTAAGAGCCAAAGTTTAAAATTTTAGAAAATGTTACACTTCATTGAAGATATTTTACATTTTGACGTTTTTATTCATATCATAATACATTCTTCTTTTGATAATTATAATTCAAAGGAAGATTGTATTGCAGTGCCATGTATTTGATACCTCCAACGATCATAGCATAGTCCGACATACAAAGCAGGTGATCCATATATGTCGAGGGAATTAACCTTCAAAATTTTAGAGTTTCTGAGTTATCATTATCTAATCAATTAACAGTGTACAGTATTATAGAAAGCATTTGATTTTATTGAGTTTTTTGAATCTTGTTAAATTATACTTGTAGATTCAAAAAGCTGCGAAGTGTAATTTTAATACAGTCTTAGAACAAAACTCACAAATAGTGTTATTAGAGCTATATTTCCCCTATGTTACAGTAAAGCATGAATGTTAAAGCGATTTTATATTAATGAAGTGAAATTCCTGGCATTTAGTTTTGGTTTGCTTCCTTAGTTTAATGCACACTCACAGCTGCCATGATGCTTGATGCTGTTTTGTTATGACATGAACTGTATAGTGAGCTTTGTAGTATTTGGTTGGAGTTCTTATTTATTTATTTCTGTAGCTTGGCACTTGTTCCACTCAGTGGGGACAATGTGCTGCGGTGCATGCTAGGAACAAAGTGAGTTTGGCCTTGGGGAGTTACCAGGAAACAGAAAAAGATGCCCAAAGCTTCAGTCCCTTGGGGAAGGGATTATAACCTGGTGATGCAGACCCAGTTCAATTGTAAACTAGGCATTAAGACCGTGGAAATATTCAATTTGGAAAGAAGAGGGTATAGGCTCTACTCTGGACAGCTAGAATAAAGTGACTTATGTGCTAGATAAAGAAGTAGATTCTGTCAGGAATTTTGTCTGAAATAAAACAGTGATATAGCTCAAGAATCCCTTAGTGGTAAAACAAATTCTGGACATTTGGAGTGAGTTCCAGGTAACTGACTGTGATCTAGGGTAAATCTCTCCATATTTTTTTTTTTTAAAGATTGTTTATTTAAGAGAGAGAGCATGAGCCAGGGGGTAGGGGAGGGGTAGAGGGAGAAGGAGAAGCCGACTCCCTGATGAACAGGGAGCCCAATGCCAAGGATCCCAGGACCTCAAGACCATGACCTGAGCTGAAGGTAGATGCTTAACCAACTGAACCAGCCAGGCGTCCCTCTTTCGTATGTTTTAATACATTGCTTGGTGTGTGGGGAAACCCTAAATGCTCAGAAATTCCAGGCAGAATAGAAACGTACAGGGGATCTAGACGTCTTGCAATTATTTGAGAAGAGGTTATTACTTCGTACCACCATGGTGACTTCAATGTGGTAGTTTCTACATAGCAGAGTAAATTCATACCTATTTTAAAAATTCTTCAGTATTAGCCAATTTGGTTCCTTTTTTTCTAGTCCAGTTCACTTACGCATAATATAGGTTGCCAGATTAAATATAGGGCACTCAGTCAAATTTGAATTTCAGATAAACAATGGATTTTATTTTATATAAGTATATCTCAAATATTGCATGGGACATAGTTAAACTAAAAAATTATGATTTCTACAGAAAAATAATACAGTGATAAATATTCTGAATCTTTCAGATTTTACAATAAATTTCAGTTATCTTTTTGATGTAAAGTGTAGTTTAGCTAGCCTAAAATTATTCAGTGAAATACTTGTTTTGAAAATGAAGGTTTTTAAACATATAATTACATTCAGGCATTTGTTCTTACAGAGGAGAAGCCTGGGGCTAACATTTTAATTTTTTTTTCTTGTAGAATGCTTCTTGGATTACTTATTTATCCTTGAAATTTAAGTTTTTATTGGGATATTTCTTGTTGTTGACATGTTTTTAAATATGTGTAGGCAAAATTTCACATTTTAAAATTTTGTTCTGATCTGCAATGTTTCTGTCTCTATCTTTGACTATCACTTCTGAATTGTTTACTCTTGTAACTTCTCCAAGGAAGGATACTGTTTTCGGTTTGCATCTCTGTTTTCTCTCTCTGTGCCTGGTATCTCCCTCCTCATTTTTTCATTCCATTCAGTTTTCTCCTCCTAATTCTTGGTTTGTTTTTCTCATACTGTTGATTTTATATATTTTTTGCAGTTTTATATCTACTTTTATTGTTTCTAAAAGTGATTTCTTGTGTTTATTTTATTTTTATATTATTGAACACTATTTTATGTATACAAAAGTTACATAACAGAAGTTATTTTGTGTGTGTGTATTGGGAGCCTCTGCTTTTTATTTCTTTAATATTGTGAAATAAATTTATTTCAGGGAATAGTGATCTTCCTTTAAGTTCCTTTATTTTCCTTTGTTTATTGTTTATTTTGCAAATGCTTTTCTTTTGGTTACTATGACTCAGAAGATATTTTAAAGAATGGTGATATTAAATTGACTTAATTTACATTTTTGGCCAAACCCTTCAGATAGTTCAGATGGTTATTTAAAGTAATTTTGATTTTAGTTCTGTTGACTTATGTGTTAAAGACATATGTGTTAAAGACGTGTTAAAGACATCTTTCAAATTTATTTATTTATTTATCTTTCAAATAAAACCTGAAGAACAAAGATACTTTTTGAGATTTTTTCCTCAATGCTTATTTCCATAGCAAATGAATGACTAAAATTAAACAAAAAAACCGTGAGTGAATAGTTACAAATTATACTTCTTTTATCAGATCATAAGAATATGAGAAAAAAATTCTTATTTTAAGGCTGAATTCTTTATATCTTCTTATTTGCCATATTCTTTCTTATTCAGACTTACTGAATTACATCCATCATTATATTTCTATTGTATCTTTACTTATGGATTTTTCAATAAAAGCAAACTAGATAAATACCTTTACTGCCATTATTCTTTTTCTTCATGTTTTAAATTCAGGTAGATTTCAGAAAATCTCCCTTTAGCTTCAGAAGTTGAACTAACAGACTTTCTGAGCTGGAAAGGGTCTCTGACCCTCTTAGCATTTCCTTCAGTGAATCTCCAGCTTCCTGTTCTCCATGCTGAACTTTGTCTCAATTGGAGTTGCTGCATTGTTTATTTACTTAGTAGAGCCCTGTTCTCCGAATCTCATGGCAGAGAGTAAATAACCGAAACAAGGATGCTCGAGCATGAAATTTAAAAGGGGTTCTAGAGAGGAAAGCAGGTGTACCAGGTGACACATGCCATATTGTAATCCCTACTCCTTTGCACTCTGAGCTCCCTTTCTGGGAACTGTCTTTCAGATCCCCGTTGTTTATCCAGAGAACTTCTTTTGCCCAGAATCCCAGTCCCAGTAAAGCTCCCTGTGACTGTAACTGCATGACTTATTTGGACTCTGGTAATATCTCCAGTTTCCATCAGAATTTTAGTTTATCTTAAAGATGTGTTGTCACCTATCAACGAGTAGCTCTGTCAGTCGCAATGACACTTTAATGTCCCAAAAAAGGGCTTGTCTTTTACCTGCTGCTCTCGTGTCTAGTTCTTTAAGAATGGCATTCTATCTATAGTCTTTTTGGGATTTATTTTTTGAAAACCTGGTAATGATTTATTACGATGGGTTCATTGATCTATTTATGGCAGCAACATCCTTTGGAAAGTGGGTTACGCCACGAAAAATAGAATGTGAGCAGCTGTTCTGTGAACAAAAACAAAGGAATCTGACTTTCAGGACTTAATCATTCTATATGTCACATATCTAGCAAACTGATCGTGATCCTTTATAGATAGAAGCATAATTAGCCAACTTAAAATCTAGAACGTGATTTCATAAGAAATATAGTGGGAAAAAATCTTTTTTTTTTTCAATGCTAATCTGCCTCTTCCTTAGAAGTTCTTAGTTACTTTGAATTTCTTTTTCCATCTCATTTAATAGATATTTAAAAATCTTTGTTAAGAGGAGGCAGTATGATATTGCAGAAACGTTAACTAACCAAAAGTCAGAGTCCTGAGTTTTCATCTCAGCTATATGACTAAATAAAACAGCTGTGTGACATTAAACTGCATTTCTAATCTCTGGAACTCAGTTTTCTCATATGTAAAATAAAGAGATTAAATTCTGAGGTATCATCAGGCTCTTTTTTTATTGAGCTCTAATTGACGTACGACATTGTGGTACTTTCAGGTGTACAACATAGTGATTTGATATATATATATTGAAAACTATTCACCGCAGTAAGTCTAGTTAACAGCTTTCCCACACATAGTTACAAATTTGTTTTCTTGTGATGAGAATTTTTTTTTGTTTTGTTTTGTTTTTAAGGGAGGAGAGAGAGAGAGAGAGGGGAAGGGAGGGGGAGGGGCAGAGGGAGAGAGAGAATCTTAAGCAGTCTCCATTACCAGCTTGGAGCCCAACATGGGGCTTGATCTCACAACCCTGAGATCATGACCTAAGCTGAAATTAAGAGTTGGATGCTTAATGACTAAGCCACCCAGGCACCCCTCTTGTGATGAGAATTTTAAGATGTATTCTCTTAGCAACTTTCAAATATGCAATATACTACTATTAACTAGAGTCACTATCCTGTACATTACATCCTCAGGACTTATTTATTTTGTAACTAGAAGTTTGTACCTTTTGGCCATCTTTACCCATTTTGCTCATTCCCCACCTCCCACCTCTGGCAACCACCAGTCTTTTTTCTGTATCTATGAGTTTGTTTTAAGAGTCCATATAGGGCGACTGGGTGGCTCAGTTGGTTAAGCGAGTGCCTTCGGCTCAGGTCATGATCCTGGAGTCCCGGGATCGAGTCCCGCATCGGGCTCTCTGCTCGGCAGGGAGCCTGCTTCTCCCTCTGACCCTCCCCCCTCTCATGTGCTCTCTCTCTCTCATTCTCTCTGTCTCAAATAAATAAATAAAATCTTTAAAAAAAAAAAAAAAGAGTCCACATATACATCTAGACCCACTCTTAATGTTCTTAATGGTAGGTATGTATGGATAACTTGGACTGTCTGCTGTTACTGAATTTTCTCCTATCCCATAGCACATGAAAGTTCCCCTAAAATAAATTATAGTAGCTGTTAGATAGGACAAAGAAAATAATTATGATTACTGATGAGAACCCTTTAAAATAATTCAATTTATATCTTTGAGAGCATAATTTCTATTTTACCATATTAAAGGAAGTAAACAACTATCAGAAAAACAGCAGTAACTGTTTTAACCATATACATGGCATGAAACAAGCTGAAAAAACACACAAAAATTTTAAATTTTACTATCATGATGGAGTTTAGACCAATGCAAGACTAATTTTGTTCTATACCAATCTTCCAGACATGACAGATTTTATCTAATCAGTCTTTCTCAGATGTCAACATAATTAAAAATGTATTATTGTGGGTGAAAGAAGGAATATTTCAGTACTAGATTAGAATGGGTTTTCTGAAAGTATTGAATTTTCTTAGGGACTTTCATGTTTTAGGTTCAGGAAAGACAATCATTTTCATCATTGAAGAATTAATTTCTTTCTCATGAAACATGATATTGGTAAAACAAGTGAGTGTTTTTGGTAATTTTTTTTTCTCTTTAAGTCGTATTCAGATATATCAAAGAAAAGACTTTTTTCTTTTTCCATTGGCCAGCCTCCAGTTTTGCTCAGGTCATTCTCTGTTTATCCTGTTTTCACAGAGCACATGTTGACCCAGAGGAAAGAGTAATTTTGTCATTTCCTCACTCCTCTGAAACAACAGATACAAATTATGTATTTGCTTAAATACATCACAATTTTCTGGGAACATGACCAAAGAAAGATGAAAGTATGGCTTTAACAATCTAAACAAAATAATGAGACCAAACTCTCTTGGCTAGAAGGTACTTAGAAGTACTGTTTGGTTCATTCTCTACCAATAATGGTATCTCTTGAAAATCACACGCTTCCCAGACTTTCTACTCATTATTAAGGAATACTAGCTATTTAAAAACTCTTTTAAAACTAGAATACTATGCTTTTTTGACTAAAGGAAAAAAAAAAAAAACAACCACCCCCTCAAACCCCAGAACAACTCAAAAAACCAAACTCTGAAGAGTTGTAAATCAAAAAAAACCAAAACAAAACCCCCCCAAACACCTCCCTCCCACCATTTTCTCTATTTGCAGATACTTGACTTGCCCAATTTCCATGATGGTGTAATAGAAAGTATTAAGTTTTTTAAGTTAACAGCTTGATATTAGTCATTTCATTGATTTATCATACCTCTGAATGGTACAATATTTGACAGACTTTTAAGAATTTTGCTGATTTTTAACCTGTTAGCTATTAATTTTTGTTCTTTTACATGGATTGCATTAGTCCTTTTATTAGAAACTATGGTGCTAAATTATATTATGTGGACCATGTTCAAAATTAATAGAAACTCCACGCTTAAAGTATAAATATATTGGTTCTTTCTTTTTAGGAAACATATTCAAGTAATATGAGATCAAAATGGTTCACGTTACTAAATAAGAATGGAGGTTTTCAAATCTGTTTCTAATGCTGATTCATTGTAAGATGTTGACAATTTTTTCCCCCTGATCTGTTGTAATTATAGTAATGAGGCACCTTGAAAATGTAAGCTGTTAATTAATAAGGCTATGTCTAATTGTAGCTGCTTTATACCAGTGTCTGGCATTTTGAACAGTAATCAGATATTAATGTACCCTCACATACACAGAGTTCTAACCACCATCTCTCCATAATTTATTCTTAATCCACCCTCTCTGTTTAGTTCTTGCTGTATCTAGAGTCAGTCAAGTGTCTCCCATCTCTTGCAGTAATTACTTTATTGTAATATTTTTACCTTTAGGAAAGATATAGATTATTTCTCCTCCAGATCAGTTTAACTTGTGTCATTGTCTTTTATTGGTCACATTTCATCTTTGCCTGTTTCTAAAATGAGACATCTCATTGAGTCTGTCTATACTTAACTTTTAAACTTTTTTCAACATGATAAATCTACTATTTCAATAACAGTTATAACTGGATCCCATTCCCTGACTGAAATGGAAATGATTTTGATAGGGATTTTGTAGCAATTATAATACTTAAATGTTAAATGGGCGCTAATTTAAGGCCAAGTGTTATGCCAGTTAACATTAAAATTCATCAGGCAGTTGGAGGTTCAAGACCATGCCTTGAGCATGTCCATCTATTTTCCTTCCTGCCAAAGATCTCATTATAATGATAGACATTTTATTTTTAAAAGAAAACCAACATGGTATTGGAAAACAAAATCTCATTTCGAAGAATTCCAAGAAGATAAAAACCAAATGGAATTGGAATGATGGAAAAATCAGAAGTGAGAGGATGGTAGCCAGTGGAATCAAGGACAAGTATTATTTTTCCCAGAAGAGCTCAGGAAAGCTCTAAGAACAGAGCTCTGCAATAAAAAGAGTGGTATATACAAATAGGCTTGGTTAAAGACTATTATCGGGAGAATCAATTAGCAACTGCATTGGAAATAGCTGTTTCCCCTGCATGTTCTACCATTCATGACTGCTGCCTTCTCTAAAGATGTGCACCTTCCAGTTGACCTGGCATGAACTCCTATTGTGGAGGCCTGAGAACGCAGCATGGTGGAGCTCCAGGGTAACTCTGGAACTTCACCAGTTGACACACATGAACATACACCTCCACAGTTCCCCCCCTCCCCCACCTCGCCACACCCAGTATAATGAAACTGAGCTGTTGTTGAATTTTGAGCTGTTGTACCCACAGTTGTGGGAATTCTCCACCTGATTGCTTGTTCATGGCCCTCATTTCCCCACCAAGCTTGCTTTTGGACACAAACTACCTACTTCCACAGAGCACGTAACCAAGTCTTATTTCAAAGAAGTTGGGGTTGGGGAGAGGGATGAGTTTATATAAATACAGAGGAAATTCCTGCCAACTATTTAACTCAATCAGAAGTTCATTCATAAATGCGCAGGCATCAGGAGCACCAGGGTTATAGGGAAAACAAATAGCATGAAGAGGGGCATAAAGATGAAAACTATAACAAATGGAACTATCTCGAAGGAAATAGAGATAATATCCAACACAAAGTTTTAAAAAATGGTAATTGTTAATTTCAAAGAGATTTCAGAAAATACCACTTGTCAAAAAGGATAGGGAAACATAGAAATAGGGAAACACTTTGGGTAGTTAAACAATATGAATGCTAAAGTACAAAATTTAGTGAAGAGGATGAATAATAGAATGAACATGGCTGAAAGGAAAATTGGCATATGGAAGATAAAGTTGAAAAAATCTCCCAAATGTAGGATAAAACTTTGAGATGAGAAATATACAAATATATTGAGCAAGTCTTAATAGAAGTTCCATAAGAAGAGGAAATAATTATAAAAGTTAAAAAGAGAAAATTTCCTAAAGTTGTAGAAAGTTCAGGTGTCAGGAGACCTTGAGGGTGAACTGAATACTAAGAAAAATTAATGAAAAAAGAAGAGAAAGTGTGGAAATATCTTGTCTCAATTTAAAAATTCTAAGAGAAAAAAAAATTCTTAAAAGCCTCTAGAGACATGAAGATAATTCATTTATAGGAGGAAAGAGCAATAATCTTAGCAACTCTGGATACTTTGATGCAGTGACTTGAAAATTATACCAAGATGACAGTCAATTTGTAATTCTCAATGATAATTCAAGCTTTCCATTAAATATTATCCAAAAATTCATATTTTGAACATGTAGAAACCCAGAACATTATACACGGTACCCAATATTAAGAAAAATTTTCCAGTAATACTTAGAAGAAAAGAAAAAGTAAAAAGGATGAGTTGACACATAAGACAGAGTGACATCACAGTATGACTGGAAGAATCTTTAAAGGGAGTTGGGAGTCTTGTTATTGTTAACAAAGCAAGAATTTAAAGAATAGGTATTTTACTTAAAGCTACATTAATAACCACCAGCAGAACTAAAAAGAACTACTCCTACTATTGATTGACTCTTGGAAGCGATTCCAGGGATGCAGAATTTGAAGGGTTTTTACTTTTCTATCTTTCTGTATTTCTTGAAATATATTTTACTATGTAAGTATATGATTTTATAATGATAACAATGGCAAAAATAACTCATCTTGAAAAGAAAAAGTCCCATGTTCTTTGACATAGGATCAAAGAGTTCCCTCTTTTTAAAATTTTATAGATGTTTCAGATTTTTCTTAAACAATGGAAAGGGATCAAGGCAAATGGTCAGAATCAGCATTATTAGGGAATGGCAATGGATAAAGGCAAGGAGGGCTGGAAATTGAAACAGTTACTGTAGGTCAGGAGGAGTGAGAAATAAAATGGATTGTGATCAGACATCTAGCTCTAACAGCAAGGAAAAGTAACAGGCAGAGTGGGCTTCATGCTTGTGACCAGTGTAGTTGTTCAGGGCCCCATGCTCAGTAACATTCCTTGCTTAGGGTTTCATGCTCTATGGTTGCAAGTCTTGAAATTCTTAATCATTTTTTCTTTGAATTTGTATTTTGTAAGAGAGTCCAGTGCAATGCTAGAGTATGCACCTGGGACTCTGAATCTTGGAGCCTTGGAGCCTTGGAGCCTTGGAGCCTTGGCTCAGGTGTGGTCCCCCACCTCTGCCTTCCCACCTCTTTAGTATTGGTTCTCAGCCTCCTGGTCCCAGCAAGTTGGTTCTCTGGTTTCGGGTTGGCCCATCCTCACCTCACCAAGACTATAACCCTCCTGGTCATGGTCACATTTGTGGGAGGTGTGTGTATTCTGATACTGCCCTGATTCTGGGGGGGCTTGGGCAGTGGCACAGAGAAGGTAAGGGTTAGTCAAATATTTCATGGTGTCTTAGGGTGGGATAAAGCCGTGACCATCTCCTTTCCAGGCTGGCAGTGCCATGGTGCAAACTGCAGGCAACTTGACAAAGGGCCTGCAATGGAGTGAATGTTAGTTGAAACCTCTCAAAATTCCTATGATGAAACCCTAATGTGAAGACATTTAAACATAGGGCTTTGGGAAGAAATTAGGTCATGAGGGTAGAGCCTTCATGAATGGGATTAGTGCCCTTAGAAGAAGAGATAAAAGAGCTTTCTAGTTCTCTTCTACCATGTGAGGACGTAGCGAGAAGACAGCCCTCTGTAACCCAGAAAGAGTGTACTCACCAGGAACTCAACCATGCTGACTCCCTGATCTCAGACTTCTAGCCTCCACAACTATGAGAAATAAATGTTTAAGCTACCTAGTCTATGCTAATTTGTTATAGAAGCCCAAACTAAGACAGAGCATTTCCCATTGCCTGTCCAGATACCAAGCAAAACGCAGCATGGACATTGTAATACATTAGAGTATACCTATCTGCTTTGGGGTGGGACTGCAGGCCCAGGGGAAGGAAAGACTGACTTCCCTGCTTCCAGCAAGGACTGTAGATTTTCATTTTGCACTAGGCCCTGCAAATTATGTAGCCATCCCTAAAAGTCAGCTCCATGTAAAACAATGGCCATGACATCACTGGGCACTATCCTGCTGTTTCTAGGAAGGGGTGGGGGTCATGATTCTGTCTTCCTATGGCCAAGAGATGATGGACTGTCAGGAATTCTTGTTGATCTTCATGCTGGCATGCCTGGCACAGCCCCTAGCCACTTCCTGAGATGAATGGCTCCTTCTCATTCTCAGTAGTATCTTCTCTCAGAATAGTGACCATGTTGCTGCAAGCCTCAAAAAGTCTCCCACACTTTTGTTGCCCGCCCCAGTTCCAAATCACCTTTTTCTACCTAACTCACCTCTTTTAACATTTTTATTTCCATGCATTTTGCTTTCTCTTGCTGCCCTTAGTTGTACTTTTCTGTCCCTTAGGCTTTTCTTCTTTGTTCCTCATCTAGTGGTAAGATTTAATTTATCTCTTACAAGACCTAAAAGTAGGTGGAATTTTCGATTCGTCCTAGTATTTATTCTCTCTCAAGCTATTTTTCATTTTGGAAATGGCATTTTTCAATATGTCATTATTTGTTCTTTGAGCTTAGGTTGAATGCTTTGTCTAAATCAAGGTACAGTTCTCCTGAAATTTGGGAATACATCTATGCTTTTAATTAACTTCATTCCTGCTGATCTTCACTTAAGGTCCATTTGAAATAATTTCTGAGAACCAAGTCTATAAGGCTCAGTCCTGGGGCCTGGCAACTAACACATAAAATTCTTCCTTAGAATTTTTCATGAGGGCTTTTGTAACCAAACAAATCGAGAGTTCATCCACCCAAGGCACAGCAAACCAGTAAAAACTGACAACCAAGCTTTTGCAGTGAAGGACGATAGGCTATTTATTGTCATGGCACCCCCTGGGAGAATGGGAAGCTAATGTTCAAAAGTCTCGATCTCCCCAATGGCTTGCAAGTGATGGTTTTTAAAAGCAAAATTTGGGGCAGGGGTCTTCTGAGAAGGTAGATGCCATTGACTGGAGGCCCATGAGGTCATGCTCTCAGGTGTTACTTAATAATTGGTGCCGCTTTGTTTGGTTCCCTGGAGGTCTACTCCATCTCAGGAGGCTTGGAGTCTGAGAAATATCTTTGTTCTGTATGTCGGAGATTTCATTAGTGCTGATTAACTACTTGTTCTACAGGTCCTTTTGAATGATAAGCATTCCTAGCCCTTGAGCCTAGGCCTATGTGTTCCGTGGCCGCTCCAGCATGTGCCTGGGGGGTGATAGGACCTCTAGTGTTCATTTTTCCACCTGAACTAGGAAAACGGACCCCAGCGTCACCGCTTCTATTTGAAGTAGAAGGAAAATATATAAATTACAAGTATTTTTCATCCACTTTATACTTCATTTTGGTGTTCAGTTGATCATTAGGCATATTTCATATAAAATTAATGTTTCAAATTTACCATCAATATTTCTTTATTCTTTCATACTTTCTCACCCAGCCACTAGAATGGCCCAGATCTCCTACTTTAGAAATAGCAAATAGGAAAGGTAGAAACAGTGATGAAGGTGAAGTGGGAAGAAGAAAGTGTATTAGAAATCTTTGCCAGGTTACTGTGGCCTCCTAAGGCAGAGCTTGGAGAACACCTTGGCAAACTTAAAAGTCATCCGACTTTCACGTTCTTCAATTAATATTAGTCAATGGCAGACAGTGCTATAACCAGACTCATGATAAAGGCAGAAAGAAAGAAAGAAAACTGTAATATTTGCTGTATCGTCTGTGTGCCAAGCATTGTACTAAATGTTTTACATATGGTGTATTATTTTGTCTTCACAATCCCTCTGGGATTTGGATATTATCCCATTTTTGTAAGAGAGAGCAAAGGCTCAGAAATGATAACTTTCTGTAGTCAAACAATTGAAGAATGATAGAGCTCAGTTTCATTCATAAGTCTGTCTGATTTTCAAATACTCTACTGCACTACTCTGAGAATTCTATTCTTCCTTATTTGTATTTTCTTCGTTTTCCTTATAAACTCTGTGGACTAATATTCAACTTTAATTTTAACGAGACAGTCGGCTGCCTGACCTGTAAAAACCTCACCTTTTCTCTTAGGAGCCATCTTAATTTAAAGAGCTGCCAGTCTAGGAAGGGTCAGTAATCTCCTTCCTGTTGAATTATCATGCCTCATACACTTTGTTTTATGGCTTCAGATAAGAGCTAAAGTCCTCCCTTGTTATTCATTGCCTTGTTTCAATAAGGACAGAGTTGGTTAATGTTTTACTGGGAACATCCCCCAGTGGTCACATTCTGGCATGTGAGAAAAATTGGATTTATTTATCAATATATAACCAGCTGTGTGGGAGATATCTTTCCCCACCCATTTTCCTCCTTGTTAGTTACTTGATTTGGGAGGACTGTGAATAGTGAGAGGAGATACAAATTTTGAGATTTTGGTTCTTCAAAGAGAAGAGTCAATTCTGGGCCCAGTGTTCCAATCCTGCCCCTCATAACCCCAATTTTTAAACTCTTAATTCAGAAGATGATGGATAAAAGCTAAGCCAAAATCAAGGTGAGAGAGAAAATTGTTAGCCGTATCAGCTGCGGGGACAGTCATTCTTTGCAGTATTCCACTGACCTTGTAAATTTAAAAACTACATAGTCCTAGATGAGGGTGGTTCAGAAGGAGCAAAATGAGAAGGATGCTAGCCTAACACTGCCAGCTACAACCGTGTACACAGTGTTTGGGGCATGGTCCTTGAGACGCCTCCTCAGAAATTACCTTTCTAGACTTTCCTTTGAAGCGCTTTGCATTCCTGTGTCCCAGGACTTTTTGTGTCCACTCATTTTCTTCTCCGAGTTTAAAAATTTTACTCGAGACATTTACATAATGTTTATTATTTAGAAAAATTTAATTCCATGAACAAAGTACATCAAAAGCAAGAAAATAATCATGATAACGTCCTTTGCTATTCTTCGTATAGTTAGACCGTATGCTGCATCTCTGTAGTATAATCATTGTTTCATTTAGAGAATTTTTTTTTTAAAGATTTTTATTTATTTGACAGAGGGAGAGACAGTGAGAGAGGGAACATAAGCAGGGGGAGTGGGAGAGGGAGAAGCAGGCTTCCCGCGGAGCAGGGAGCCCGATGCGGGGCTCGATCCCAGGACCCTGGGATCGTGACCTGAGCTGAAGGCAGACGCTTAATGACTGAGCCACCCAGGCGCCCCTCATTTAGAGAATTTTAACTAAACAAAAATGATGGAAAGAAAGCCATTTTCTGAATTCAAATTTACCCTTTCAGTTTTAGAATAATTAAAATGGTACCTGGACAGTTTCATCTTTTTGTGTCTTCACTGGGTTGTTCCCTGAATTAGTTTGGGACAGCCATATCAAAGTACCACAGACTGGGTGGCTTAAACAAAAGAAATTTATTTTCTCACAGTTATGGAGGCTAGAAATCTAAGGTCAAGGTGTTGACAGGGTTGGTGTCTTCTGAGGCCACTCACCTTGGCTTGCAGATGGTCATTCTTCTCCCTGTGTCTTCCTTTCCATGGTATTTCCTCTGTGTGTGTCTGTGTCCGAATCTCCTCTTCTAATAAGGACACCAGTCAGTGGATTAAGGCCCACCCATATGACCTCATTTTGCCTTAATTCCCTCTTTAAAGATTCCGTCTTCAAATACAGTCACATTCTGAGGTACACATTCTGGTGTAGGGGAGAAAAAATAATTTTCCCTTTACCTTATAGGTTCTTGTCTGAGAACTCCCGTGCCTAATCATAAAACACAAATGAGCAGAGAAAAACAAACAAAATAACATGTATACTTCCTGTATACATGGGTGATGCCCAGGACAACCGAGTAACCCCCCAAATGGCCCAAGCCATCACCTTAAATACCATCTTCATCTAAAGACAAAAAATGTTTGGGGGTGGGGAGGTCAGTGATGGGAGGTTACTAGGAAAAACACAGTCAACAAGTAACAAAGATGTGGTTGTTACGATGCCTTCTTTATTTATAAGAATTTCTAAAGATTTAATCATCTTTTTCTGCCTGGTACAGAGAGGGAGATACCCTTACAAATGGAAATTTCCCTATTAAGTGTAAGTTTCTCATAAATGATGACTCCTACTTGGATTTCAGAGCTTCTTTTTGTGTCTACTATTTCTTAAAAATAATTAGCTCAAAATAATCAATACACCAAAAAAGTACATTTATTATGGCAAATTCTGCATTCCTTCAGGGGGTTAGGACTTTGACATATGAATTTCAGGGGGACACAGTTCAGCTCATAATACTCCCTAAAATCTAGGCACAAGCTGGCAAACAGAGTGATCCTTGCTTAACACAAGTCAGACTGAGTCACTTCTCAGCTCACAGTTGCCTTCTTGCACGTTCTCATCAGGTGCCTGGCATAGAGGAAGCCCTCAATTCATATTTTTTGAATGAATGTATGGTTTTTTAAAAAATTTTTTACGATTTTATTTATTTATTTGACAGAGAGAGACACAGCGAGAGAGGGAACACAAGCAGGGGGAGTGGGAGACGGAGAAGCAGGCTTCCTGATGCGGGGCTCAATCCCAGGACCCTGGGATCATGACCTGAGCTGAAGGCAGACGCTTAATGACTGAGCCACCCAGGCGCCCCAGATGAATGTATATTTTAAATGTGCTTTTGAAACTTCAAATTGGTGTTAACACCTGTTTAATAAAATGTAGCTCAGTCTACTTTTTCCAAGAAATTCATGTAATAGCCACGTGTTTTGGTGTTCCAGATTTTAGGTTACCTTGATTCAGGTATATCCTGTATGTTTAATGCATCCTAAAGAGAATTTGAAAGGCACAGAAAGGTCAAAGATCAAAGATTTCACGACTGTGTCCTTTAGTCCTGTACAAGTTATCTTACATCTTGTGGGCAGCATTTTTCTCAAAACCACATGTAACTGATGCAACATTTCATTCTAAATTTCCATACAAAGTAGAGCAGGCCTTCTATTTGATGTAGTTCTCTTGATATCAGAGGAAATGTGCATCTGACTTTCTATTCATAAAGTATAACTTAGTGCTTTTAACAGCAGGCTCCGTAATTAGTTGGGCAATTAAGGGACCATAAATTATAATTTTAACTCAGATAGACATCCTCTCTAACACCTTGGGAAGTCCATTTACCATTACTTTCTCTATTTTCCCTTCTGTAAAAAAAGTCTAAATATAGATGTTCCATAAACTTGCTGATGAATGAAAGAAAGATAGGTTTAGAAATGGAGGAAGTTTTGCAAGGTTATCTGGGTAGGTCCCCAGCCTCTAGGCACATTAATTTTGTAAGGATAGACAGCTGCCTTCTCTATTTTATTCTTGAAAATTAAAAAAAAATATATATATTTGATGTGTTTTAATGTTATTTTTATAGAATTTTATGTGAAAAACAAAGTGATTTTCATGTATTATAAGTATGCATCATATGGAAAGCTAAATACTAGCTAATGTCTACTACAGAGGTGAATATATTTACCAGCTGCACCTTGGTTGCATCTTAAATTTCAAGGCCAGTCATTAATGTGCTTAAACTAAGGTAATCTACTTTCATTAAAGGTGTTAGTACCTGCAGATCCTGATTCATAGCCAGATCCCATTCTGGATTTGGAACTGAGCTATAATATTCCTTTCCCTTTCTGAAATCGCTTTCTCTTAAAAGTTCTGGCTTGTATTTCTTTTTCTTATTTTGCTGCCTCTCTTTTTCTCTCTCTCATTAATATGTGCTGTGTTACTACCAAGACCTTCAATCAAACCCTTTATACATTTTTACAGTTCTACATTTCTGTTATCCCAAGGGACTTTATGCCTATAATACCACATTTATTCATCTTAACTTTTTTGAGGAAAAAAACCCACACATCTCCTTTCTTTATACATACAGTTTTCTACTGCACTCTTCCCTTGGGACCCTGATGGAGTTGAAGTTCATAATACTTGAGAGGTAGCACATTTTAGAATGCTGTCACCTGGGTGGGCCACGGGAGTGGTTCCCAATTTGAGTATAGGAGGTAGAAGTCTACCAATATCCTGGCCTCATAAGGTCATGTGTTAAAGAAAAAATAATTCTGATGCTTATTAAATTCTTGACACCTATTCAGCTATCTCCGTAGGTGTTAAGACTATGGTAATAGGGGAGAGAGAGATGAAGCTCAACTCCAAATATAAGTACAAGTGGGGATATTTAGCTAGGGAGTGGAGGGGGTGGAGTTTGGTGGATGGGAAATCATCAAGAGGACACATCAAGGGTAGGGGAAATTCTTGCTAACCTGATCTAACAATTGCTGAAGGCAGGCCAGGATGAGGAGATAGCAGGTGTGAGATGGTAGGGCATGAGGAATTTGATAGATTTCAAGAGTGATCAGATAGGGATCTGCTTTTCACAGATCCTTTCCTTTCCCTTTTTTCTGTAAACAGTTCTGAAACAAATTATTATTAATAAATTATGTTTCCATAATACCCTTCTTCTGCCAGAGCTCCCAGGGGACACTACATACAGAAATAAAAAACAAACAAACAATTATTTCTTATACCTCTTAACTCTGCCTGTTGTCTGAAGCAGTCATTGTTAATCTCAAGAATTTCACAAGTATTTTGAGTTAAGTTCTATAAAATCATCCAATCTTGGAGGATGGCAGCCTATTAGGATGAAGTATTTGGAGGATGAAGAGCTTTGAACTTTAAAAACAACTAAGAGATGTATGAAATCTGACTTTCTGGACAGAAAGGGCCTTGAAGAAAGTGAAGAAATCTGTAAATGTAATATATTTGGGAGATGATTTTTACAAATATCTAGCCATATCTTAACCAGAAGAACTTTCTCTAAGTAACTAGTCACTTTAAAATTTAAAGTGTTTTTAAAGTCTGGATTAGAATCTTAGTCAAAGAATATGATTAACTGTAAGTTTTTGGTAAAGTTGGATAACTGTCATCAAAATGGCTAGGTTTTGTGCATATAGCAATGATCTTTCATCAATTTGTCTTAATCCTCAGTGCAAAAAGCAAAGAATGGGTAATCAATTGAAAACAAAGTACACGGCGTATAGCACCAAAGCATCATGTGTGAAGGTATAACAAACATATGGGATTATTTCAAAGACAGGTACATATTGGATATGGAAATAGTGCTAAACTTCTCATAGAGTACAACTGAACTCTTAGAATCCTATAAGCATAAAATGTGTTTTTTTTTTCTTAGACCTTACTACATTTAAAATAAGTTCCATTTTCTTTTTTGTTTATACATGATAAATTGTCATGTCTGCATTACTTAGATTATAAACAAGAATCATTGTCTGAGGTCAGGCACTTTATGTAGACTTTTTAGAATTAACTCTTCTCTCTGGAGATTACCTAAAGTTTAGATGTTTCCTTGATTCTGGTCACTCTGGGAATTAGGCTATGGCTCATGGTAACTGACTCCTCTGAGGTCACTTGTTTGAGTTAGTACCTTTTAAAAAGTCAATAATTAGGACCACAACTTGTCTGAAGCCAACTGATGATATGTTAGTCTCTGTTTTCAGAAAATCCTGCACACTACATGGTTCTTGAAATCAGTGGGGCAATGATGGAAGTGGTTAATCATTTGTTCTCTAGCCTCACACGTCTCTGAACTTGCCATTAATCATCAGTGTGTATGGGTGTGCCTGCACCTTTTTTTTTTTTTTTTGGACTGGTGAGTTATAAAAAAATATATAACTGGTGAGTAATGATTAACAGAAAGTCTGTGGAGAAATATTGGTGCTGTCATTTCATTGTTTTGTGCTTAACTTTTGCCAGTATTCATTACTACAGAAGAATATTTGAATGACTTCATGTCAACACTATGACAAGCAGTTCAATCCTTCAGAAATATTCATAAAATACTTTGAAACCACGAGAATTTTCACTGTGGCATATCATGGTAAATCATCTCTCTCTATTGCTTTTTGTGTATACGTCTAGGTTCAGACTTGGAAGAGTATGTCCCTCCAAAACTGAAGTATATTTTATGTATGGGTTATTTCAGGGTCCTGGTTAATTTTCTCCCTAGCTGTATATTTCCATACGGTTTAAAAATTGTTTAGATTCCGTCTCTAAGTCTAACTGTATTCTTTTTTTTTTTTTTTTGAGATTTTATTTATTTATTTGACAGAGAGAGACACAGCGAGAGAGGGAACACAAGCAGGGGGAGTGGGAGAGGGAAAGGGAGAAGCAGACTCCCCACTGAGCAGGGAGCCTGATGCAGGACTCAATCCCAGGACCCTGGGATCATGACCTGAGCCGAAGGCAGACGCTTAAAGACTGAGCCACCCAGGCGCCCCTCTAACTGTATTCTTTCAAATTTAGATATACCTTAGTTACATTTCAGGGAGATTTTTAGACCTGAGCGGGGGTGAATTCTCCATATACTTTCTGGCACCAACCACTAAACCTTCTGGGGTTTGCTCTGGCCTGGAGGCCAAACACCACGCACATGGGAGTCTCCGTAGGCAGAGTTGTTTAGTCACCTTTTGGTTAGGTGAATCTGAGGTTTTCCCTTTCTATGAAATTTATCATAACACGATTGGTCTTTCCAAGGACAGATTTTTTAGCTGCTGGAATGTGTGGCACACAAGCCACATGGCCCTTGGCATTTACTCTTATGTCTGGTCAGTTATCTAGTTGTACCTCTAGCATTCAGGTTTGACCAATTAGTGGGAAAATACATGAACAAAACTCCACATTGGTCAGATCTGGCTTTCATAAGCAAAGCAATAGCCATGTGTGAGTTTATGAGTACATGTTCCTAATCACTGAGAATCCCAGACAAGTTTCTTTGACAAACATAGTCTTTGCCTTCCTTGTGTCATGTATTTGCTTCTTAAATCTCCAGTGCTTTACTAGATCTTTTGTTTTTGAGTCCACAGTGTTTAATCCCTGCTGGTTCCACCTCTGAGTGCCACAGTCTCATAGAATGCTTACAAGAGGCGCCTGGGTGGCTCAGATGGTTAAGCATCTGCCTTTGGCTCAGGTCATGATCCCAGGGTCCTGGGATCAAGCCCCACGTCTGGCTCCTGGCTCAGCAGGGAGCCTGCTTCTCCCTCTCCCTCTGCCTCTCCCCTGCTCATGCTCTCTCTCTCTCTGTATCTCTCTGTCTCAAATGAATAAATAAAATCTTAAAAAAAAAAAAAGAATGCTTACAAGAAATACTTATAGCATTCCTTTTTGTATAGAGAAATCAGAATTCGGACGATTGACTTGACTTTAATGATTTGAAATAGCAGTATTTCAGGCATTTGGCCCATGATTCACCTTTTTAAACCTTGTCTGGTATGTAGGAGACACTCAATAAATATTTCTTAGGTGAATGATTGAACATTGAATTAATCTTTAATGGTGCCAACTGACCTCACACCTTATCATGTACCTTCATTTGCTGGTTAAACATTTCAGGGTTTTTTTTTGTTTGTTTTGTTTTGTTTTTTTACTGTGATACATTCTGAAATTCAAACTCCTTATCTTGTCAGTCAGTCAATTTAAAAAATCATTTGCATCATACATATTTTCAGTCTTATCTTGCGTTGTGTCCTAGCAAAAGAGAAAATTAAAAAATCATTAATGCTAATACTAAGTCATATACTTACTATATATGAATAACATACATATAGTACATTCTTTTTTTAAATGATGGCTTAGGTATTTGAACATCACATATTAGGTATTTGAATATTATCTCTTCTCAGACTGCAGCATTTAATGTTGAGAGCCAACTGGATGAGATTTTCCTTCTCACTAATTTTCCTATTCATTTTTAGTCATACTAACCATAAAATCATTATGATGATGTAGTGAATATATCTGTGGATTGTTTTTTTGGTTAAATTTCTTTGGTGAAAACTGCTGGCTGAAATATATTTAGAATAGTTTCCTCTGTGTTTTTTCCTATGATTTTTAATTGTTTAAATGGAAAGAAAAAGTCAAATGAAGGCAACTTTAAATAATATATCACTATATAAAATGAATACACAATGTGAAATGTTATGATGAAATTAATTAGTAAATAAAAGCCAAGTCTAGGAAACCCAGGAAAAAGAACTATATATATGAAACTGTAGTACATATTGTATGTGAACACTTACCACCTGTTTTTGTGGAAACATTTTAAAAAGATGAAGAAAATTATATTTTGACAATGATGAAAACAATAGGAATTTGTGATCTACAAAATATTTTTTTCCCTAGATTTTGTATGTACTTAATATGAGCAATTGCTAAAACAATGAGAAGACTGGGAAGATAGGTATACACTTGTTATTAGTAAGATTTTTGCCTTAAATTCTCTAACTACACATTCTGATGCTTCTTCTGAGCATCCAAACATATTTAAATATCTTTCTCTTCAACGATAAAACACCAAACCAAATCAAACCAAAACACCTGTCTCAATCAATATCTTATCTAGCTTCTACCTTTTCCAATTTTGTACTCAGATCCAAGATTTTCACAAGACTTGTCTACCTATGTGGCAACATTTCTTCACTTTGCATTCATTCCTCAGTCCACTTTAGTCTGGCCTTTTCTTTCTTTATTTAGCAAACTGGTTTTCTCTGAGACCACGAGTGAAATCCTCATCTCTAGATCCATTTTGATATACTTTGCTTCTCAGTAGCAACTGACACTCTTGACCACTCTCCCTGAAATACTTCCATTGACTTCAGCTATGTGGGTCTTTCTTTTACCTTTCAGGTTATACCTTTCCTTTACAGGCTCTTTTTTCTCTGTTTGGCCATTAAATATTGAAATTCCTTAAGACTCAATTATACTCCCTTCTTTTTGTGTATTTTTCCTAGAATGTCTTCTTTACATCATAGTTTGATTTACCATCTGTATGATAAGGACTCTGAAATTAATATTTTGATCTCAGACTTTTCTTGGCTCCAGATTTGCATGTATGCATTGTACCTACTTAAAAATCTCTTTCTAGATGTTTCTAAGGTGACTTAAACCCAACACACCTAAAACTACACCCATGGCCTCTGTCCCAAACTCCATCCCCCTCCTGTGTTTCCTGTTGGGGTGAACAATGCTATGCTTCTGATCACATCTCATGCAATCTTCTGTGCTGAGCTTCAGCTGCACTGGCTGGCTTGCCGGTCTTTGAATAAACCAAGAAAATTTCCATCAAAAGACCTCTGTACTTGCTTTTCCTTTTGCCTGGAATGTCCTGCCTCTGAATCTTTCCAGGGCTATTCCTGGAAAGTCTTTATTCACTTCTCATCTCAAACATGACTTCCTCAAAGAAACTTTCCCCTGAGCACCTTATCTAAAGGAGTGGCTCGCCTACCCCTGCTGTTCTCTACATATTGCTGTTTTTTTTTTATGCTTATAAATATCTATTGTGATGTTATTTTTATATATGTATTGCATTTCCCAAACTAGAATCTAAGCTCCTTAAAAAAGTTACCTTTTTGTGTTGTTCCTAACTGTCAAAAATAGTGTCTACCAGATACTACAAGTCAATTTTACTTATCGGTTGTCAAATTCATTGCTCTTTATCCCCATTGCCACTACCCTAGTCTGAGCTACCTCCTCTCTTGTGTGTACTAGCTTCCTTAATTACATCCATTTAGTTACTTTTCAATACACGTATTTTCCGCCCTGCAACTAGAGTGGGATTTTTACAGAAGCAAATCTAATAATGCTTCTTTGTTTCTTAAATACATTCAGGCATTTTCCCCATTATTCTTAAGGTAATGATAAAAGTCTTTAACATGGGTTATAAAGCCCTGAGTGATCTCCTTCATCTCTTACTGCTTTTCCCCTTGGTCTCTTCTTAACTACTCTGGTGTTCTGAAGGTTCTTCAAATGCACCATTTTCTTCCCATTTTGAAATCTTTCATATTTTTCTTTGGCTTGGAAGTTTCTTCAGCTGCACTCAACTCGCAACTCTGGACTTTATCTAGTTTATCTAGTTAATTCCTGGACTTTATCTAGTTAATATCTAGTTATCTAGTTACTTCTCAAATTTCAGTCCAAAGTCCAATATACTATGTGTCTGGCATTGTGCTAAAATATAATGGTGATCTACTTTCTTACCCTTTCAATCTAGGACAGAAGCCTGATATAAACTCACTGGGCTCCCAAAACTGACTCTAACCCCGTTAGCCCTTTCACAATTTGTAAATATATATATATTTATGCATTTATGGAATTGTTTCTTTATCTCTCTCACTAAGCAGTAAGCTTCATGATTTGCAATACAGACTTGTGGAATGAATGAATGAATCATGTCCATTCAATAAACACTTCTTGAATACTATGGTACATATTAGAACTCAAACTTGATTTCAGTAATTAATATGATAATATTTTGCATATTTGTTAAATATCTTCAGTGAAGATAATTCCATGATTAAAATTTGAAACATCTGTTATTACATACTCAGCTCAAGCTTTATGTTTTGTAACATTTTTTTCTTTCTCTTGTAGAATTTAAGTTTCTTTTCTCTGCATATCTCTAATTATGTCTAATAGGAATCTTGCTTGTGCTCTTGTTTATAATATCCTTTGATGAAATTGCAACTTTGGTCAAATATAATCCTGATTGAATGGGCTCAGTGGTCTTTGCCACAAGCATTTAAATTAATCTGTTGGCAACACGGAGAGAACACATTTCTTTCTATTTGGCAGGATATTAACTCATTTCAGCCATGGAAGCTGTAATTTTCTGAATGGTGTCCTAGTGGCTGGCAAAAGTTAATGCAGGTTTCCAGTCCCTTTCTTATGCCAATGGTACAATTTACACACTGAGAATCTGGCTAGACATACGTTGAATTAAACCAATGCCTGATGTAAAACATGATGAGTTCAGTTCAGCAAGTGTGTTTTGAATTCTACTCTGTGAAAACACTTCTTTTTAGCACTAGTGGGGGATAGAATAAAGGGTATGAGAGAGGATTTTTAATAAGGTTGTAGTCTTACTGGGATAATAAAACTTATACACGTTTCCCTGGGGACTTCATGCCATCATCCAATAGCATTATTTATTTTTGACTTCTTCCAAAAACTCATCCCCTGTTTCAAATTCCTTCTCTGTAAGAACACTATTCATGTGATTACTCAGTTTTGAAATATTGGAATTCTATCAGGCTAATCTCTTTTCTTTCATACCATGCGTCTGGTAGGTCATCATGTGGTATCTCTTCCTCTTCAAAACTTACTCTCTTTTTTAACCCCATCATTTGCATTTCTGTGACCCACATTATTTTCTTTCCTCTTCAGTGAAAACATAAATTTCTAAACCATTTCATAGAGCTGGGCAAGTGGAATGTCATTCACATAGACAAAAATGTAAATGGTACCCCATGAGCTGTGCAAGGAGGCGGGTCTCCTATAGAGTATCATCTAGCCAAACATTGTTAAGTTGGTTTTCAAATGTTTGATCCCATTTATTTATTTATTTATTTATTTTATCATGTTATGTTAATCACCATACATTACATCATCAGTTTTTGATATAGTGTTCCATGATTCATTGTTTGCGTATAACACCCAGTGCTCCATTCAGTACATGCCCTCTTTAATACCCATCACCAGGCTAACCCATCCCCCTCCCCGCTCCCCTCTAGAACCGTCAGTTTGTTTCTCAGAGTCCATAGTCTCTCATGGTTTGTCTCCCCCTCTGATTCCCCCTCTTCATTTTTCCCTTCCTGCTATCTTCTTCTTCTTCTTCTTTTTTTTTTTTTTTAAACATATAATGTATTATTTGTTTCAGAGGTACAGGTCTGGGATTCAACAGTCTCACACAATTCACAGTGCTCACCATAGCACATACCCTCCCCAATGTCTATCACCCAGCCACCCCATCCCTCCCACCCCCCACCACTCCAGCAGCCCTCAGTTTGTTTCCTGAGATTAAGAATTGTTCATAATAGTGAGATCATATGATACATGTATTTCTCTGATTGACTTATTTCACTCAGCATAATACCCTCCAGTTCTATCCACGTCATTGCAAATGGCAAGATTTTATTCCTTTTGGTGGCGGTATAATATTCCATTGTGTGTGTATATGTATATGTATATGTATATGTGTATACACACACCGCATCTTCTTTATCCATTCATCTGTCGATGGAGATCTTGGTTCTTTCCATACTTTGGCTATTGTGGACAGATGTTGGTGGGGATGCGGAGAAAGGGGAAGCCTCCTACACTGTTGGTGGGAATCCAAGCTGGTGCAGCCACTCTGGAAAACAGTATGGAGGTACCTCAAAAAGTTGAAAATAGAGCTACCATATGGCCCAGCAATTGCACTACTGGGTATTTACCCCAAAGATCTCTTTTTTTTATCCATTAATTGTTCAGGAACATGTGATTTTAATTTCTGTATATTTATCAATTTTCCAGCTTTTCTCCTTTTACTGATTTCTGGTTTTACACCATTATGGTCAGAAAAGATACTTAACATAATTTCTGTTTTCCTGAATTTGTCGAGATCTGTCTTGTGTCCTTACATATGATCAATTCTGGTGAACATTCTGTGTACACCAGAGAAGAATGTGTACTCTGCTGCTGTTGGATGAAATAATTCTGTATGTCTGTTAGGTCCGTTTGGTCTATAATGTTGTTCCAATCCACTGTTACCTTACTGGTTCTGTCTGGATGATCTATCTATTAACCTTTTAACGGCAGGACTATGGGCTGGTCTCTATAACCACTCCTGGTTAGTGGAGTCTCAGGCTGTGCTCTGAGTTCATGCAGGGCCACAAGCTGTGCCTGCAAGTTGGGTGGGACCCCTGGCCATGCTGAACGATCAGGTTCCTGGCTGTACTCCTTTGTCAGAGTAGCTGGTTATGCTTTTTGGTTGGGAGGCACCCTCAGCTGTATCCTGTACGTGAGTGGAGCTGCTCCTGACTGTGCTTTGTGGTCAGGTGGGGGTCCCTGGGCCCCCTTGTTGGGTGGAGTTGCAGGCTATGCTATGTGACTGGGTATAGTAACTAGCTTTGTTCCCTGTCTGGGATGGTTGCAGGCTGTGTTCAGCAATTGAGAATGTCCTTCACTGGGCTCCATTGCAGGGAGAGTGGTGTATGCTGGGCTCTGTGGCTGGGTGGTATCATCCTGGTTCCAAAGCTGCCCAGTGTCACTGTTGAGGCTCCTACCAGTTGTGCTCCAGTTTCCTGTGTCCTCTTTCTAGGCTTCTTGGTCAGGAGGGGCAGTGAGCTGTATTCAGGTTGGGTGAATCTTCAAATTCGCTTCCATTCCTGGAAAAGGCTATAGAACAAGCTCCCCTGCTGCTGTAGTTCATTGACTGGGGACCCAAGTCATGCAAAACTGCCAACTAAACTCCCTGGTCAGGAGGGATCACTGACTGGACTCTGTTGATGGGCAGAGCATTGAGCTAGGATCTGTGCTCAGGCATTGCTACAAGAAGGAATGAGATCTGTCAAGATCTGCATGTTGGTTGCTGTAAGTCCTTCTCCCTTCTCCATCTCTGTCTGATCCCCAGGATCAAGCCCCACACATTTCCCCCAGTGATCCCTGAGAAGTGAGACCTGAGTGAGCCTCTCAGGAAGTGACCCAGATAACTACCTTGGAGTCTCTTCCTGCTGAAGAAACTATAGGCCCAAGATGGCTTCCTCAGAGCAGCACCGGGCTGGCCTCTGAGATGGGTGACGTGGTCAGAGTATAGTCATTGCTCTTACCATTCTAATGTGATATTATTCTTGATCTCTGTGGTTCAGGGTGGGTGCCTCAGCCTCACCCCCCCGGGGGTTCTAGAATTTCCCCAGTGGTGTCTTGTCTAAGAATTGTTGCTAGTTGGCCTTCTTGTGAGGGGGGTTGAAGTCAGGAATCACCGATGTCATCCTGATGGCTGAAAGTGAGCTTTCTGCAGGCAGGGGTTATAACATTCATTTTATAAATTTCTAGTAACTAATGCTGCAACAAGCATATTGTTGACATTCATCAAATCTTTCTTGAATGACTAGATCATTTTTTTCCTTTTTGTTTTACAAAGGAACAAAATTAAAAGTAAAAATAGATGAAGTTTTATTTAAATATTCTGAAGTTTACTGTTCAGAAAGAGTCAGATCATTGGCACACAATGGGTTTCACCATTCCTCTGCTAGTATTTTCTTTATTCCTGTCAGATTTGATAAGGACTATAATAAAACTTAGAGAAAACATTAAACTGCTGACACTTGAAATATCCTGTTAGAAAATCTGATGTTCCTACTATTTTCACTCCCAGGGTTCCTGACTGTATTAAGCAGGTTTATTTAAGGGCAACTTAGGTCATGAGAGAACTTATTCTGGGTGACAGATTATACTGAGCCTGTGCTTTGTATGTTTCCATCACACTGAACTGAAATGGATGAAGCATTTGTTGAGTTTCCTTCTATTTTATCATTGGGGTACCAGATAAAATGGCTCACATGAGTTCCTTACTGTCATACACTTGCTGCTGGAAACTGAGCCCTCTGGAAACAATCTTCCCAATCAGTTTGAAGATTTTACATAAGAGTATAACATACTCAAGTTTGTATTTGGAGAAGATCAATCTGGAGCCCATGGGAAGAAATACTGGGGAGGGGTGAGAGATCAGTGAGGAGACATGCAGTAGCCCAGGCCAGGAACCTAGACAGAAACAGTCACGGGGTAGAGATGCTGACACACAAGTTTTATGAAGCAACACTCACCCTTATTTTTCGCGGTGTGCTCGTTACTTTTCCTTCCACTTTATTCTCTTTATTTCATTTCACTCTGTTCCTTTTTTTCCATTATGTTCCACTGTAAAAATAAATACATTCTGATCGAACAAACCACCAAGTTGACTTATACAAACTATTAAGAGGCCACAATCCACAGTTTGAAAAACTCTGCTTTAAAAATCCTCCTGAACCTCGTATGGTTTGAAGGTGAATTCTACAAGTAATACCTTCATTGAGAGTAGGCGAGTGTAAAAGAGTTTCTAGGAGACTAATTAGGGCCCTTGTGGATCTTCACACAGGAATCTTGCTGAGGAGCTCTAAACCATTTAGTTAATCATTTATTCATTTCCCATTCAGCCAGTGGATATTTATGGACTGCCTACTCTAGGGCACGGTGCTAGTTGTTGGGGCTAAAGTGCTCAACACAGGGCAGATCCAGAGTTTGTGGGGCTTAACACCTACATAATTTGGCAACTCATTTTAAGACAAATGATGTAAAATTGCAAGGATAAAATTAGGTGCTAAAGTCATTATTTATTTAAGATGAAAAAAGATACCACACCATATTCTTAAAGCCTCAAGTCCCTTTTGTCTAAGATCTCTTCAGTGAATTTGCCAAAAACGTTTATACACTAATGCTTACTGACTACAGCCTTGTTCCCCTCCTCACCTAGAACACCCGGCAGCTCCTACAACTTCCACCACTCACTGGGGCCTGGGTAAGCAAATGGACCACAACCTGATATTCACTAGCTTCAAAGTAAATCCATTTGTGTTTACCTCTGTGTAAACAATATCAGCATGGGCAAGGCAGACACAAAGGACAAGTCCTATAATACATTATTCAAGTATTTTGTGAGACAGAGAAGTACAGAGAACTGGGAGAACTACAGAGAACTGGTAGGAGAACGTAAAATAGGGAAATCAGACTGAGCCTTCAGCAGAGGGAAGACTTTCCTAAGGAAAGGCCAGCTAGAGAGAAAGAATCTGAGCTGTAATCAAATCCAGGGACTGGTGCTGGTTTGCAAACTGTCAGCACTAGACTATGACAAAACACATCCAGAAACTTAGAGTAAGTGTCCAGAACCTTTCAAAACAATTTGAAGAAGTAATTCTATATCTATTACATCTAATAGTATGATTTAAGCTTGCATTTTGCATGCCTCCTTAGAATTTTGTTTTCCCAGAAATTCATTTTTCTTATATTTATGAAAGTATGAATCTGCACAGATTTCAGGAAAAAAACCTGGTTCTTCCTCATTGGTAGATTGAGAAACTCTGTCAGGGATTCCCCTTACAGCTGAACCTCACTTTTCTCTGCTTTCTTCATGCCATTCTTAGAGTAAATAAAATTAAAGAGAAAATAAAGCAAAATTTGGAATAAGGACTAGACATCAAGAAATATTATCTTTACCTTAAAATAGAAAACTTTAGTAAATAAGAATATTTTAAAAATAGGGTATGAGATGAGAATTTAGAAAACCTCAAAAAAGGGCATGAAAAATTAGGATGTGGTAACTTTTTAAAAATGTATCAAATCATTAAAAGGATAAATCACTGTGCAGTATGACTTAGCATTGAACGAGTTCATATGACAATGAAGTTTTTCATTTAGGAGCTAAAAACCAAATGGATGTGCATGTACTCACAACAGCAGGTTTGTTTTCTCGCTGAGAGCCAGTGGGTAGAGATGGATTCCTTGGTCTTGTACTGGTTGCTTGACAGTCTTCCCCTCCATATTACTCTAAAATGCCAAGAAGGGAGGAGGCAGGAGACACTGAATTCTTTCAGTGCAGGTTATGCCTCTCTCCATGTCGCCAGTGTACAATCTAATGGCAACTCCCTTGGATTGTCGGATACTCCCATGGACGTTGATCAAATGGTGACATGGTAATCACATTCCCAAGTGAGGCAACAGAACATCTGTTAGAAATACATGGACAAGGGCGCCTGGGTGGCTCAGTCGTTAAGCGTCTGCCTTCCGCTCAGGTCATGATCCTGGGGTCCTGGGATCGAGTCCCACATTGGGCTCCCTGCTCAGCAGGAAGCCTGCCTCTTCTACTCCCCCTGCTTGTGTTCCTGCTCTAGCTCTCTCTCTCTCTGTCAAATAAATAAATAAAATCTTTAAAAAAAAAAAAAAAGAAATACATGGACAATATATTCCAGTGTAAAAAATCCACAGCAACTTTAACTTTTTGATATTTATGAACTAAGAAAGAGTTTGCTTCTAAACATTTAATTTCATTTCACGAAGGTCAGTAAAAGAATGTTTAGGCGTTAAAGGAAGAGATATGCCTTTTACCTTAAACATCAGCCTTTAACTCACTTTTAAAATAATTTCTAAGTGTTCAAGAGAATTTAACCTTTTCATATAATTTTTATTAGATTAATGGATAGAAAAAGAAACCAGTATCGCATTTATATTGAGTATTTCCTACTTGTTTTCTCAATCTCCTGTTTTAAACTCATCATATGTTTTCTACTTTAAAAAATACTGTTTTAACATGAGCCCTGATTTTGCAAGTAAAATTTATATATTCCTTTCACCAATAAAATAGTGAAAATTTGGTCATCTTAAGAGAGGCTTTATTAATGTAGTAAAAGCACACTGTTTTTAGTAAGTTGCTTATCATAATATATTTAAAGTATTATTTTTTTCAGGTGAGCTAAACTAGCAGATTATCTAATGATGTGCTTACCTCTGTAAGCTCCTGATTCTTGCAGGGTATCTATATTACATTCTTCTAAAATTAATTCATAACTTTGTCAATTATTTTTCTTGATAGATTTAGAACATTGTATATTGGGTGCATTTAAAAGTGTTCCTATATTTATAAAATAGCAGGAATGGATGACTTTTTTATTGTAGCATTCTTCAGCCATTATGTCATAATTGCTTAATTTAGACAAGTAATGCCTTGTCACGGTGGTAATTTAGTAAAGATAAATCACATTTTTGTTAGGTTGTTTTCCCTCTGTGTAGTTAGATTTATACACTTATATGTAGCTGGTGAAATTTATAAATGGGGTCTACTTTGAACTGAACTTGAAGGAAAAAAAATCTTAAGTGAGATTAATGCAGGAAAGGTTTGTGTTTACCTGCATTTTCTGTTTTTGTTATTAATGTTCGTGTAAGTTACTTGAGTTTCAGAAAATTGGGAAAATTTTAGAGAAATGTCATATACCAAAACTGGGGCACATGGATTGCAAATAATTTATGTGAATCATTGCAAATACACCTGTCAACAGGAAAGGAAAACACAGAAAGAGGACTTGGGTCTCTGTTGGATGGATTTTTTTTTTTTTTTACAAGAGTTTTCTCTGTTTTGTACCATGACACAGAAATGTAAATGTCTCTTGGATAAATTGATGTTGATGGCATTTTCATAAATCGTGCTTTCATGAACGCTCTCTGATCATAGTATTTGGAAAGTAGGATAACTATAGACAGTTTTTTTTTTTTTAAAGATTTTATTTATTTATCTGAGAGAGAATGAGAGAGAGCACATGAGAGGGGGGAGGGTCAGAGGGAGAAGCAGACTCCCTGCCGAGCAGAGAGCCCGATGCGGGACTTGATCCTGGAACTCCAGGATCATGACCTGAGCCGAAGGCAGTCGCTTAACCAACTGAGCCACCCAGGCGCCCACTATAGACAGTTTTGTGTTGGTGAGAATACTGCATAACCATTTTTCTAATAGCATCAAGGAATGAATGAAT
This sequence comes from Mirounga angustirostris, assembly GCF_029215605.1. NCBI lineage: Eukaryota > Metazoa > Chordata > Mammalia > Carnivora > Phocidae > Mirounga > Mirounga angustirostris. Next base: position 130,066,500 of record NW_026991715.1, read on the forward strand.
GAATGAATGATACCGGGGATACTTGGAACATTGATCAGAAGTCACTAAACCCCTTGAAATATTTAAGATTTGCTAGAAATTCAGTTTTTCCATGGACTTAATTTGGATGGTGGATAAATTGGTCAAGTCCATTTCCCAGACTCTTGGAGGAATTTTTTCAAAGCAACAGCAACACATGCTTGTATACTTTTTCTAACTTTCAATGTATTATTTATTCTTCTTAAGACACATTTCAAAGGGGAAAGTACTTGCTGCAGATGCTGTGGATCTAATTACAGAAACACACAGATGTCATAACAAATACACCTTCGGGGCCCAGGATATAAGTTCAGGGTTTAAAGCCCAGGCCTCCGTTGAGGTAAGATCCATGGTAAGATCCAAGTGTTCTGAAAGTGAGAGGCATGATGGCAACTAGGAGTGCTTTCCTCCCATTTTATTGATATAGTTCACCTGGGCCCAACTGTGCAAAATAGAAATTCAGTCTTATTTTGGTTTGGCTTCATTTGGGCTAGTTTTGATGTACAGTTGTCAAATTAGACATGTATAATAAAAGAAATACAGTTAATTAACAGAGTACGAGTGGAATTAAATTGTTCATAAACAAGATAGTTATGAGAAGGGGAGTCATTTGTTGGAGTGAAAAAAAGCGTATTTTTTTCTAAAGATTTTATTTATTCATTTATTTGAGAGAGTGAGAGAGAGAGAGCACATGAGAGCGGGGAAGGTCAGAGGGAGAAGCAGACTCCTCGTCGAGCAGGGAGCCCGATGCGGGACTCGATCCCGGGACTCCAAGATCATGACCTGAGCCGAAGGCAGTCGCTTAACCAACTGAGCCACCCAGGCGCCCCAAAAAGCGTATTTTGAATATATGTCAATATTAAAATAGTATTACTGGATCATGCTTATAAAATATCTTTTGTAAAATCTAGATAAAGAAGTTGTCCATTTACTCCCTTAAAAGTAATCATTTTACCCAGACATGGGTGTGAGAACTTAGCTTTCCTTCAGTTCAAACACATTATTACACAGTGAAGAAGAAAAGAAGAAAGAGATTAGGGGGAAAAGCTACTTAGTAGAGGCCAGAAGCCTCTCCAAACTGAATTTTAAGTGCTGCTTCTCATGTAGGTTTCTTCTTTTCATTAAAAAGGGGTCTTAAGGAAGTAACACAAGCACAATAACCGTTCACACAGCCCCTTTCACAAGTTATTCTTAGTGGCTTGCATTTTTCTGGGCCTCGTGTCGGATCGTGGAATGGAACTGGTGCAGATGGTGGAGAAACAAATTCTGTGGCAGTGGCCACAGTGAGCAATATGGTGTAATCTCAGACACAGTGTTTTCATTGTGCTTGATGCATTCATTCAATTGCAGATGAATTCATTTGCAAATTACCCACAGTTCATATCCCTTTCAGACTAAGAATATGTCATTCCAAGAAGGCCAGTACAACCATGACCCACTAGATTCTTTAAAAGCCTGCCCTGGTTCTGGTTTTCCCCACCCTCTTTTATTTCCTTTGCAAGCCTGGGAGAGTCTCAAGGGAAGAAAGCATGGGCTCATGCGGAATATGAAGGTGTTCCTCCAACTAAACATGCCTGGACATTTTCCCTATGGATATTTCATTACATATCCATTTGAAATTGGTGAAATTAACCATAAACTGATGGAGTAATCTTGGGAGAGAAGGAATTACTTTAGTTAAATTTACTTTGTCATCATGGATGTGCAGTATGTAAATAGATACCTATTTTATTTAGCCAGGGGGGAGATATCTTATATATTCTTGTATTGGGTCACGATTATCTATAATGCTTGGAAGAATATAAGGAATAGAGAATGAAAATCTTATAAGAGAGGAAGAATAAACCACAAAAGAAACTATTGGTAAGATAGGATATAATTCTCCAATAAACAAGGATCCGTGTTTGCCGTTTTGCCAGTGCCTCAGGGCATCTCAGGATAGACTGGCCGGGATGCATCTGTGGCCCATGTGCCATTGCTAAACCCTGAGTTTTAGAAGCACATGGAACTGCCTCTACCTGAAAGTTGCTCACAGTTGACAAAGGCATCTGGGCAGAGTGGGGTCTGGTCCTGCGGGTAATCCATCCTTGATCATGAAACCGTGGAGCTGAAACTTTGAAGAAATGATGACCTCAGAGTCAACTAAGTGCCTACCGAGGGAAAGATCCAAATTTGCACACAGGGGACTTAGAAAAAGTGAGTGTTTGAGCTGAACAACTAACTTTAACATGGCCATATGATCTTCATTCTGGCGCTCCCGCCTCTCCATCACAGTCTCTCATCAAATTCATTGAAGGCTCATCTATAGATTAACTTAGGTGTATAACCGACTCAGTTGTGTCCTCTTTCTGTTTTAAATGATACTCAAGATATTATTATTAATGATAGGAATAACTGAAATATGTTTTGTTCTCTTTACCTAGGCTATCCAATTTTTGACATCCATTCCAGAAAAGGTATTAGTATAGATCAGTAGAACTAGGTTGTGAGGAACTATGAAAACTGACATTGATCATTGGAAACCACTGTTGTTTACACAAAATGAAAACCTCCACTCCCCCTCCCCTTCCCCCCCCTGCTTTTTTTGGACATTACTTCAAAATGTAACCTATAATCATTCTTATGATATTCTGTGGACAAATATTGGGGAGGATGCTAGATGGGTAAGTAGGCATTTGCAGAACTCGTTAGTGGCTCATTTATTGTCACTCTGAAGTAAAGTGTCTAGTTAGGACCTTGCCTCTTGACTCCATTCACTCCTGCAGCATCAGCATTGAATTGAAAGATTAAAAGAGTTACTGTTGCCAATGTTGTGATGTTACAACACAGGATTTTCCCCTCTCTCTCTGCAGTAATGACCAAAAGTAGCCAGCACCTATTATATAGTTGGCAGTAACATACATTTTCTTTAATATTCACAGTGTTCCTTCCTTAGAGGCATATTATATTCTGTACTTAAAAGAGCTGAACCACATAGAATAACCTACCTGAAAAGTCACATAACCTATAAAGTGGAGTGCAGATTCCAGAGATGACTCTTCTGGCTCCCAGACCTATGCTTTTGCCCACTGTTTTCAACTGCCTGTACAAAGCGTCCTTTGAATATATATGTCATCAAAAATATTGCACATTGTATAATCCTGCTACTATCTCAAGATTGCATCCCTTATGGAAGGAGACATCTCTGTTAAATAAGGAGGGGGGTAAATATCCTCCATCACTCTAATTAGACCAGATCATCTTTGTATATTGATAACTTGATAGCTTCTGATACAGTGAAAAGAGCATAAGTACCATTATTATTTTTAAATAAACTTTTGAAAAATTTGGAAAAAATTTAGATTTACGTTAAAGATAGTACGGAGAGTTTGTATACACTGGAGGACTGCCACTGACCAATGCGTTGTGTTAAAGCTTATCAAAGAATTCAAGGACAGGAATAAAAGTTTACTCATTTGCATTCCCTCAAAGAGCACTATGCTGTTATGATGCAGAGTCATAATCATTTTTTGTAATCCTTTGCTTAGCACAGTATTGAATGAGTGAATGCAATAAAAATGCAGTTCTTAACTCAACCTTTTTACATGAAATTCTCTGAAAACATTATTATTTAAGAGTAATTTGATTGAATTGGCAGGACAGTTTTTTTTAAAACACTTGAACCTCTAGCTATTTATAAGAGTTTAAACGAGACTTCCAATTCTTTTCTCTTCCAGCAGGAAAGAAGGAATATCAGATTAAATCTATTTGTGTGAAAGCCCCCAAAGTAGGTTGTGGTTTCAGCTGTGTTTCCCCACAGTAAACTCTGGTTTCAGCTGTGTTTGAGAAAGCTAATGCATTTTATTTTTCCTTGCCATTTCTTTCTTCCTTTCTTTTCTTGTTTTCTTTTATTTACAAAAGAGGTCACTTTCTTTGGAACTGAGTGTATATCATATTTGCTTTAAGTACACATTAAGTTTGGCTATAAGAAGGAAGAAACATGCGAAAGTTCATTTTGCTACCTTGTTTGCCATCATAACACTTATTTTCTGAGATTCTTGAGCATTTCATTAAATTTACTTTAAAATTTAATTATGTAAAACCAGTGCATTAGAGCTTGTGAAATCATCGTGGCTTGGAAGATGATCACTCAAGAGTTGCACACCCAGGGAAGCTGGGAGGTTGCATTACCAATTACCAAAATATGCTTAATGCAAGCCCATTCTTCCTCCTAGATGGTACAGCATTTATTGGAAACATTCCAAAGCCTTATGAATATGTATGCCCTAAATTGTCCATTTAGCTTAGCAACAAAGAAGTGTTTCCTGTTACATTATACAATATTGGCTATCAATTACTTTTAAAGAGTGCTGCAAAAGGTTTTGAATAAGCAGGCAAATAGAAACTACAATATCCCACACTTTTGTCATATAGTAGTAAAAAAAGATAGGTCCTGATACATACATACACACACACACACACACACAGAGTATGTATACATGTATATATTGGGCTTCCTACATAAAAATGTGTATAATTAAAGCAGTTTTGATTTTACATGTGGCATATAATGACCTTCTTGTTTTTATATGGACATACCAGTTGCACCATTTTCATGAGTACATCTCTTTGACCATTACTCATCAACTTAATCTCTAAATTATGTCAGTTAATTTGTTATGGGATAGTTTTAGGTAAGGAGGAAGTCTGGGAGAGTGAGGCAGAGACTGTGATGATGATGATGCTCTCTGTCTAATATGCCAGAGAAAGAGAAAGTTTTTTCTGTAATTCCTTCTTATTGTTCAGTATCATATCTCAGGAGGCTTCCTGGGGTGAGCAAGGGTAATATTCTCTGTGTTTGCTCGGTATGTATTCATTTTGTTCCTCAATAATTATTGGCAATAACTGATTACTAAATGCGACTTTAACAGTCAGTCACATCAGCCATACTTGGGGACAGGAGGAGAAGACGTGTAAGAATCAAACAGTCTGAGGCAACTGATGTGCCATGGATCTGTGTGATAAGCCGCCCTCCATGGTGTTGTTTTGTTTTGTTTTGTTTTACACTTGGTTTGAATTAGATTAATTGTGCAGGGAAGATTATGAGTGCTTATTCAGTAAAATGCTTGTCATGTGCTGGTTATCACATGTAGTTTGGCACCAAGGAGAAAACACTCCTGCAGTTTTCTTAATTTCTTTTTTAAAGATTATTTATTTATTTATTTATTTATTTATTTATTTATTTATTTATTTGAGAGAGAGAGAGAGAGTGCAGGGTGGAGGGGCAGAGGAGAGGGAGAGAGAGAATCTCAAGCAGACTTCCCGCTGAGTGTGGAGCCCGACGTGGGACCCTGAGATCATGACCTGAGCTGAAATCAAGAGTCAGATGCTGGGGCGCCTGGTGGCTCAGTTGTTAAGCATCTGCTGTTGGCTCAGGTCGTGATCCCGGGGTCCTGGGATCAAGCCCTGCATCAGGCTCCCTGCTCAGCGGGAAGCCTGCTTCTCCCTCTCCCACTCCCCCTGCTTGTGTTCCTGCTCTTGCTATCTCTCTCTCTGTCAAATAAATAAATAAAATCTTAAAAAAAAAAGTCAGATGCCTAACCAACTGAGCCATTCAGGTACCCCCAGTTTTCTTAATTTCTTAAGGAAAAACAATTAGATGTTACCTTTTGATGAAAGAAGAGAAATCAGGTAGCAGAACTGCCCCCCAACAAAAAAAATCAAACATATTGAGAATAAATCAAGATTTATGAAAGCACTTATTTAAAAAAGTATTTCTTTTGGGGCGCCTGGGTGGCTCAGTCGTTAAGCGTCTGCCTTCAGCTCGGGTCACGATCCCAGAGTCCTGGGATCGAGCCCTGCATCGGGCTTCCTGCTCTGCGGGAAGCCTGCTTCTCCCTCTCTCACTCTCCCTGCTTGTGTTCCCTCTCAAGCTGTGTCTCTCTCTGTCAAATAAATGGATAAAATCTTTAAAAAAAAAAAAAGTGTTTCTTTCTTTAGCAGTTTTAGCAGTTGGGCCCATTTATTAAAATTTCTGTCCTGAGGAATAAATTTTTAAAATCTACCAGGTATCCAGCCATATTGTTACTGAGTCATATATCATAAAAGTCTGGCTGCAGTAAGTGTGGACAGATTACTTGGAAACATGACATATATTTCTACATAATAAATAGGAGTCATGAAAAATGAGGAAAACAAAGCACAAGATAATCTTCCTTTAAACTGCCCCAAATTAAATTCCAAATATTTTCAAGTATTTGTAGTTCTCTAGGGAAGAATCGCGTTACCTGATTGAAATGATAATTTCCGCAATGCTACTTTGGAACATGCCAGGTACTTGCTTAGATTAGAATGGGATTTATTGGCAAATATATGAATATTTTTGAACATGACTTTTATATTTTAAAGGGAGACCAGGTTTCTCATTTTCCCTTTGGGCAATTTTATTAGGAATTCAACTTGACAAGGACTTGAAGACATTTCCTTCAAATCCCTTGCTTTCCTGGCCCTAGTCCTCTACCAACCACAGAGCCTTCAGCTGTCAAGCTATAGTTTTAAGGAACCATCAGTTCTTTTTTACTTTATCTTCTAATATTTATCAGTTTTCTCCTGTTCTAGTAGCAAACCATCCCCAAACTCATTTGCCTTAACAAGAGTAGTGGGGACAGCAAATCTCCACTTCATGGTGTCGGGGCCTCAGCTGGGAAGTCTTAAAGGCTGGGGTTTAGAATTATCAGATGGCAGCTTCACTCTCACATCTGGCAGTTGATGGTATATCATGGCTGGGATCCCAGCTGGATGGTCAGCTGGCATTTCTATTTGGCCTTCCCATGTGGTTTCTCTGTGTGGGGTTAGTTTGGGTTTCCTTACAGGAAGACAGCTGGGTTCCAAGAGCAAGGACCT